>NC_134080.1:207595823-208206667 GCF_000715075.1 Nicotiana tabacum
GAAGGAAAAACTCGTAAAAGAATTCTCCGCCTTGCTCCTATTGTGCTTCTGCCTCCTTAGGTCGAATCTGTGTCTCAAATATGTCCAACCCCCCTCAAAATAGCATTTTTATATGTATTTATACCAAGTAGGGTCAGGCCCACACAAAAATACCTTCTTGGCGAAATAGGACACTTACTCTGTAAAATTTGCACTACCGCGCCGCATGGGGCAACGCACCATGCGGGGCGGCAGTGGGAAAGTTCAGATTGCTGATTCTGACAGGCTGCAGGAAATTTTCACAGGCGCGGCGCACCATGCACCGCGGTAGTGGGAATTCGTGAAAATGCAAAACACGAAAGTTGTAGCGCTTTCAAATAGCTTTCCAACGATATATTGTGGAGCTCAAAGGGAGTTCTGAGCAAAAGGTTATGTGTATTTTATTAGACAATGCACTGTATGCCCACTCGATTTTTCGTTCGTTCTAACTATCATTCGTTGATCCCCGAACACGATCCCGACTTAATTTCTTGGGCTTTTACTCAGATTTCAAAGCTCCAAATCACTTGAATTCATTCCATAACATCTAAGCTCGGAATCAGTCCTTCAATGCATAAAATACATAATTAGTACAAAACACAAGCGATTAAAGCTCAAACTCAATTAAAGTGCAATAAATTAGAGTGAAATAAGCGACTAAAATACGTAATTATAGCCTATCATCAGATTCCCATCTACATAACAACAAGGTAGTAGCTAATTAGTACTCCATGTGAGTGTGTGATGGAGAGCGTCACGACCCGGATTTCCCACCCTCGGGAGTCATGATGGCACCTACTGATGAGAGCTAATTCCTTACCAAATTACTTTCTTTTAACAATTACGTGCAATAACATAAAAACAGCAGAACTTAAATAATTAAGCGGAAGATAACCATGAAATATCTGAAGGCTACGTCTATTACAACTTTTAAAACCTCAAATACCCCAAAACCTGGTGTCACAGTGTCACAGACTGTCTAAGAGTTTCTACATACAAGGTCTGAAGAAATGCAATACACTATTTCTGAACAAAGGAAATGAAACAGGAAATAGAGATAGAGGGAGATGCCAGAGCCTGAGTACGCCTACAAGTCTACCTTGGGTCTCCGAGTGGACTGAAGGAAGCCCTCCAACTACTGTCTGAAAGCTGCTCCAAGATCTGCACACGGTAAAGAGTATAGTATCAGCACAACCGATCGCATGTGCTAGTAAGTGTCAGGCCTAACCCCGGCGAAGTAGTGACGAGGCTAGGACCAGACTCCAAATAAACTTGTGCAGTTATATAATATATGGCGAAAAAGTAAACAGGTAATAAGCAATTAAAACTGGGGAAGGGAAACATGCCTCGGGGATAGCTGATAAAGCAAAATAGCAAGGAATAAATAAGGAAGCAGACAATATAACTTCTAAACACAGATAAAGAAAAGTAAAGGCAACTTTCACTTTCAATTTCCATCTTGTTGCAGGCGTGCAACCCGATCCCATTTCTCATATCTTGTGGTAGGCGTACCACCTGCTCCCATTTAATAATATCTTGTGGTAGGCGTACCACGCGCTCCCATTTCATAATATCCTGTGGTAGGCGTACCACCCGCTCCCATTTTATAATATCTTGTGGTAGGCGTACCACCCGCTCCCATTTCATAATATCTTGTGGTAGGCGTACCACCCGCTCCCATTTCATAATATATCTTGTGGTAGGCGTACCACCCGCTCCCATTTCATAATATCTTGTGGTAGGCGTACCACCCTCTCCCATTTCATAATATCTTGTGGTAGTCATACCACCCGCTCCCATTTCATAATATTTTGTGGTAGGCGTACCACCCGCTCCCATTTCATAATATCTTGTAATTTCAAGGAATCCCGGCAAGGGAAAATAATCAATATAATAACTTTCTGGCAAGGGAAAACAACAATGTAATAATTTTCCCGGCAAGGGAACAACAATATTGAAATAGTCATCCCGGCAAGGGAGAATCAGCTATAACCAATTTCAACTTAGCTTGTATACAGTTCAATCATTGAAATTGCTCAATCATAGAAGATCATTAAGTAAAGCACCCAAGTGTCATTTAAGAACACAACAACTTTCAATTTAAGACTCACGGTCATGCTTGACACCAACGTATAGATACTCGTCACCATGCCTATACGCGTACTCAACAAGAAGCAAGTAGCAAATATGACTCAACTCCTAATCCCTCAAGCTAGGGTTAGACCAAACACTTACCTTGATGCCTTCACCACTCAAGTCTCAACTATAGCTTTACCCCTTGATTCCACCACTAATACGCTCGAATCTAGTCACAAGTTACTTAATTACATCAATAAGTGCTAAATGAATCAGCCCCAATGCATGAAAATGAGTTTTCCCAAAGTTTTACCCAAAAAAGTCAAAATCACCCCTGGGCCCACGTGGTTGAACCCGAGGTTCGGACTAAAACCTGGTTACCCATTCCCCCACGAACCCAGATATATTATTTGTTTTGAAATCGGACCTCAAATTGAGGTCCAAATCCCCAATTTTAGAAAAAACTAGGTTCTACCCAAAACACTCAATTTCCCCCATGAAAATCTTTGATTTGAAGTTGAAATCATGTTAAAAGATGTTAAGGAGTGAAGAAAATGAGTTAGAAATCACTTACCAACGTTTTGGAGAAGAAAGGTTGTTTGAAAAATCGTCTCTTATGTTTTTTGGGTTTTGAAAAGTGAAAAATAACTGAAATTCCCATTTATTTATACTCCTCTCAGACCCCCAGTGCGGATCGCATCAAACGGACCGCGGCCGCACAACCTCCACTGCGGACCGTAAAAGGCAACCGTGGTCGCGTTGGCCCCTCCCTGAAGACCTGCAGTTTAGCACCATGTGTGAACCGCACAAAGGCAACTGCGGCCGCACAGCCTCCATCGCGGAACGCACAAAGGTGGTCGCGCTGGTGCCTCCGCGGTCGCACGCGATTTCTCGCAGACCGCACTAGAGGGTTCAGAGACTGCAACTTCCTGAACCTGCAACATCTGACTTTCTAAGCCTAAGGCATCCTGGAACCCACTCGAAACTCACCCGAGCCCTCGAAACTCCAACCCAAGTATACACACAACCTCAAAAATATCCTACGGACATATTCGTGTAATCAAATTACCAAAATAACATCACGAGCATCGAACTAAACCACGAGTTCAATGAAATTTCTCAAAACTCTTTTAAACATCAAATTTCTCAATTAAGGTCCGGATCGCGTCAAACGACGTCCGTCTTTAACCAAATTTCACAGGAATGACTCAAGTCATATATAAGACTTATACCGGGCATCGGAACCAAAATACGGGCCCGATACCATTACTTTCTAAACAAATTTCATATCAAATTTCCTTAAACTTTCTGAAAATAATTTCACTTAAAAATTCATTTCTCGGGCTTGGGACCTCGGAATTCGATTTCGGGCGTACGCCCAAGTCCCATATTTTCCTACGGATCCTCCAGGACCGTCGAATCATGAATTCGTGTCTGTTTACCCAAAATGTTGAACGAAGTCAAATTTATTCATTTCAACATCAAAATTTAGCATTTTATTTCACAGAGTTTCATATTTAAGCTTTCCGGCTACGCGCCCGGACTGCACACGCAAATTGAGGCAACTCTAATGAGGTTTTCAAGGCCTCGGAGACACAGAAATCAACTGAAATCAAGTGATGACCCTTTGGGTCGTCACATTCTCCACTTCTAAAATAACCGTTCGTCCTCGAACAGATAGAAGAAGGAAGTACCTGAGTCTGGGAAAAGATGAGGACAACGGCTACGCATATCGGACTCAGACTCCTAGGTCGATGTAGGCTGACCTCTCCACTGAACACGAACTGAAGGAAAACTCTTCGATCTCAACTGACGGACCTGCCGGTCTAGAATAGCCACCGGCTCTTCCTCATAAGACAAGTCCATGTCCAACTGGATAGTGCTGAAATCTAACACGTGGGATGGATCACCGTGATACTTCCGAAGCATGGACACATAAAATACTAGATGCACGGCTGATAAGCTAGGCGGCAATGCAAGTTTATAAGTCACCTCTCCCACTTGATCAAGAATCTCAAATGAACCAATGAACCTAGGGTTAAGCTTTCCCTTCTTCCCGAATCTCATCACGCCCTTCATAGGCGACACTCAGAGCAATACCCGCTCACCAACCATAAAAGCCACATCTCAAACTTTGCGGTATGCATAACTCTTTTGCCTGGACTAAGCCGTACGAAGCCTCTCGTGAATGATCCTGACCTTGTCCAAGGCCTCCTGAACCAGATCCGTACCCAACAACCGAGCCACCCCCGGCTCAAACCATCCAACCGAGATCGACATCGCCTACCATACAAAGCCTCATAAGGAGCCATCTGGATACTCGATTGGTAGCTGTTGTTGTAGGTAAACTCTGCTAAAGGCAAAAACTGATCCCACGAGCCTCCAAAGTCAATGACACAGGCTCGAAGCATATCTTTCAAAATCTGAATAGTCCGCTCAGACTGCCCATCCGTCTGACGATGAAATGCAGTACTCAACTCAATCTGAGTGCCCAACTCTCGCTGAACTGCTCTCTAAAAACGCAAGGTAAACTGCGTACCTCGGTCCGAAATGATAGATATAGGCACGCCATGAAGATGAACAATCTCTCGGATATAGATCTCAGCTAACCTCTCGGATGAATAGGAGACTGCAACAGGAATGGAATGTGCTGACTCGGTCAGCCTATCAACAATGACCCAAACTGCATCGAACTTCTTCCGAGTCAGCGGAAGTCCAGTAACGAAGTCCATAGTGATCCGCTCCCACTTCCACTTGGGAAGCTCAATCCTCTTAAACAATCCACCAGGCCTCTGATGTTCATACTTAACCTGCTGACAATTCAAACACCGAGCTACATATGCAACAATATCCTTCTTCATTCTACGCCACCAATAATGTTGCCGCAAATCCTGATACATCTTCGCGGCGCCTGGATGAATAGAGTACCGAGAACTATGGGTCTCCTCTAAAATCAACTCTCGAAGACCATCCACATTAGGCACACAAACTCGCCCCTGCAATCTCAAAACTCCATCATCACCTAAGGTAACCTGCTTGGCACCTCCACGCTGCACCGTGTCTCTAAGGACATATAAATGGGGATCATCAAACTATCGATCACGGATACGCTCCAATAATGAAGATCGAGAGACCGTGCAAGCTAATACTCGGCTAGGCTAAGAGATATCCAATCTCAAAAATCGATTGGTCAAAGTCTGAACATCCAACGCAAGTAGCCTCTCACCGACCGAAATATAAGCAAGATTGCCCATACTGGCTGACTTTCTACTCAGAGCATCGGCCACCATATTGGCCTTTCATAGGTGATATAAGATAGTGATATCATAATCCTTCAATAACTCCAACCATATCCTCTGCCTCAAATTCAACTCATTTTGCTTAAACAAATACTGAAGACTCTTGTGATCAGTGAACACCTCATATGCCATGCCATACAAATAATGTCTCCAAATCTTCAATGCGTGAACAATGGCTGCCAAATCTAAATTATGGACTGGATAGTTCTTCTCATGAATCTTCAACTGCCTCAAAGCATAGGCAATGACCTTGCCATCTTGCATCAACACTGCACCAAGCCCAATACGGGAAACATCACAATAACTGTGTAAGGCCCTGAACCTATTGTGAGCACGTGATTTTTGCTTCACGAAAACTACTCCAAAAGAAATCAAAGATAAAACAAAATTCTCTTGGTGTGCAATTTTTAGGATTTACGTGGCATTTTAGATAATGATTTGTGTTTTGTCCGCAAATGTTTACCTTGTTGTAGTTAATTGAAAAATAAAAAAAATATGTTGCATGCATATATAGGATTTAATTATGCATTTAAGAATTAATTAAACCATTATTTAGCTCTAAAAGGAAAATCATAAAAATATGTGTGTTAATTGTTGTAAGTGTTAATTAATATTTGTGTAGTTTTATTTTTGATTTTACAAATTAATTAGGAATTGTGTTTAAATTATAAATTAAAGAAGGAAAAGGAAAAGAGTTCAAAAATATGAAGAAATTCGGACTAGGCCAGTTTTTAAAAGAGAAGACAGGCCCAAAAGTCACACTCCCTACCCGGCCCAGGTCTGTCAACCCAAAGACCACCAAACGACGTAGTATAGGGCAAGAACTACGTCGTTTTGATGGTGCTCGGTCCAGTTAATCTCAAGAGACAAACCAAGCGACGTCGTTTCCTATAGGTAAATTGATCCAGGCCATTGATCTCACTTGATCGAACGGCCTGGATTCATTCCACCCTTCCGTATATAACCTTAATCGCATACCCCGCCCCCAAGCCAAAACACCCCATCTCTTCATCGTCTCTATGCCTTAGAGACCAGATGACCCTCCGCCTCTTACCACCGTCGATCACCCACCGGAAATCACCTCACGGCGGTTTCGGTGGTCCAAACAACCCCAGCTTCACACCACTGAATCCCCTCGACCTCCCTACTCCAAATCCATAACCCTTATCCTTTGAATCATCACCAATCTGCTCGAATCTTCAATCAAAGAAGTCAGCCTGAACTTCACCTTCTCCGATGGCCACCAAAATCACACCCCTGAGCCTCCTAACCACCCTCGTTCCAAATCCATTAATCGTTTACCTCAAATCACCCTACAGCTTCTCAAATTTTCAATCGAAGATTCAAGCAAAACCTAAACATACCCCAACCTACCCCAAACTCATACCAGATATCCACCAGGCTTCCCTCACCCCTGAACCACCACTAGTTCCCTTCGAATCTGGCTAGAAACATTCGAGCCCTAAATCACAAAAAAACTAGGAACCCTAGAAATTCAAATCATGGAATCCGTCCAAATTAAGTGAGGATTTAGGGTCTAATCGACCTTAATCGAAGTGTTCTCAATTGAGAACACTTTGACTAAGGTCTGTTTGACCTCAAAGTGTCCGAGTCCGAAGATCGAGCATGGGTCCGTGTAATTCTGATATTTTTAGGTATTTTCCTTTTTCACTTGTTCTGTGTTCATTTTTGAGTAACTATGTATTTGTTTAGTTTAGTTTTATTGTTTTTTTTTTCAATTCTTTTTGTCGATTGATTCTGTTCATCTTCAGTAGACCTTTTTATTTGGTCCAATTCTATCATTTGTTTATCTTTGCTATAATTGTTATGTGTTATAATTTGTGTAATCGATTAATAAGTTGTGTCGATTAATTAGTTTCCAGTTAATCCATGTTTCTGTCAATAACACTGAAATTACCCGAATTGCCTATTTCTCTGTTTCTGATTGTTCAGTGTCAATTATAATATGTAATCGACTAATTAAGCTTCGTTGATTAGGTCGTTCATATAGTTTGAACCATTTGGCGTTCTGTTGTTTATAGTTTTTTCAATTGATTAGTTGTCTGATTAATTAAGATTTTGTTTGATTATAAGCATTGTTCTGAATCACTGAAACCCTTATATTTGATGTATTTTCTGTCTTAATGTACTAGCTGGAATTGGTTATAGCTGTTAATCAAATTAGTATAGTTAATTGATAGTTAAACAGATTTTAGAATCAAAAGTTTTAATATATTTGAATAGTTGTATTAGGAAGTCAGTAATATCAAGGGGTTTTCAGGGTTGATTTAGGAATGAAATAGTTAGGATTATATTTTAGTATTAGTGCTTTGTTAGTGGGATATTAATTAATACACTAATGGGGAACCAAAGGGAGTGGGGGCTGAAATTAAGAAAAAGCCTTCCTTAGTGGGATTTTAAGTGGAAAATTCAGACTTAGTGGGAAATTTAGTGGAAAATTCTGATTTAGTGGAAAAGGGGGGTCGGGCAGTAAGTTGGAAAGGAAGGGCAGACTTGTATAAAAGGGTGTTGAGGCTGGAAATTAAAAAAAAAGTTTGAGAAAGGGAGGAGAGATAATTTTTCTAGAGAGATAGAGTGTTAAGGCTGAACTTTTACATTAAGAGTTTCAGGATGCTTTTCTTGAGTGTTTGACAAATCAAAAACTATTGTTTCCTTGCATCTGTCTGTGTTTCATTTTGGTACTGTTGGGTTTCAGTTTAGTATTTCCTGGGTTTCTGTTGGTGGAGTACTGATTGCACTGAGTTCATGGGTTTTCCTGCTTGGTTTTAGTCTTTCCTAGGATTTCTGCTATTGTTGGCTACTGGTTTACTGGTTGTTGTTGTACTGCTGTGTTGTTGTGTATGCTACTGCTGTTTTCTGCACTGATCTTCCTCTTCTTCTCTTTGCTTTCCAAATACCAGGTACACAAATTGATACGCTGGTTCTTGTAGGCTGAAACTTGAAGCATGAATACAAAGAAATGAAGAGTTGAAGTTTTAAATTCATTGTAGTTGTCTACTTATTTGTATATACATTAGAATACCTCTTTCATTAGAATCATGTAGGTGTTTGTTTATGTATAACTGGACATGCCTTTTGTAGTAGTTTAGTGAGAAAACTGCCCATGTATGCTTAGTTAGAAGGATTGATGGTATAGTAATTCCTGTTCTGTTACTTCAGTATTATTTGTTAAATAGTATATATCAAAAGCATGTTAGGCCATTTAGATTATTCTTAAACATTCAATAGTTATCTCATTGAACAAATGGCCTGTTTCTGAAACTGGTAGGAACATTGTTTAATTAGATACCATTGGTTAATTTCATGCATGTAAATGGTTTAGGATAAAAAATTAGATTTCCAAGTTCTTTCATTCCAGTAGAATGCCACTTTAAATTTGCAGAAATCTGCTAACAAAATGACACCACTTTTTGCAAGTTATGAATATGTGTAGAAACCATTAACTAGACCCTATTGGATTAAGGATGGACCGGGTCCAGTTTTACCCCATATACGTTGGACCTGGGCCCATAAATGGCAAACGGATCGTCCTTATTGCATCATTTTCAGAATTAACGAATCGTATTCGAAACTTAACTATAATAACCCGCAAGCATGTAAATAAATTAGGTACTTTTCTTCTTTTATTTTAGAGACGGACGGAAATAGAAAAACATAGTTACTATAGGACGATCCTTTAAAATAAAATGAGGCGTGCCTCACCAGAGAAATCACAAGTTGCGGGGTCCTCGATAAAAAGACATAATAAATGGATAGACTTCAGGATCGGCCGCTTAGTGAACTCCATGGTCCTTCCCCGAAAAATAACAATACGCTAGTCGCTTTAGGCGTGCCTTTAACAATTTATTTTCTTAAACTCGGGTGCACATTATGTGACCCAAATCCAAATCTCAACAGAGTCGAAACATGTCGATAACCACGGGTACATTGATGTGACGTGGTTCGAGATATATTTTCACGATGTTGCAATTCTCTGTTAAAATAATAATAATGATAAAAGCGGTTAAAAGTTAAAATTCGCACATATGTTCAACATGTATTATATCAAATAATCAAGCCGAATATGACAGTTGAACGACCGTGCTAGAACCACGGAACTCGGGAATGCCTAACACCTTCTCCCGGGTTAACAGAATTCCTTATCCGGATTTCTGGTGTGCATACTGTTAAACAGAGTTAATATTTTCCTCGATTCGGGATTCAACTGGTGACTTGGGACATCATAAATCTCCCAAGTGGCAACTCTGAAATAAATAAATAAATCCTGTTTCGATTATCCTTTAATTGGAAAAAACTCCCTACCGCGTCCCTTTGAAGCGGCGCGGGCGAAAAAGGAGGTGTGACACCTGTGGGCAAAACCAACACCAGTGTCGTAGTCAGAGCTGTCTTGAACTTCTGAAATCTCGCCTCACACTCGTCCGACCATCTGAACTGGGCACCTTTCTAGGTCAACCTGGTCATCGGGGCTGCAATAGATAGGAACCCTTCCACGAACCGACGGTAGTAGCCTGTCAATCCCAAGAAACTCCGAATCTCTGTAGCTAATGCTGGTCTAGGCTAGTTCTTGACTGCCTCAATCTTCTTCAGATCAACCTGAATACCCTCTACTGATACAACATGACCCAGAAATGCAACTGAACTCAACCAGAACTCACACTTCGAGAACTTAGCATATAACTGACTATCCTTCAAAGTCTGAAGAACCACTCTGAGATGTTGCTCGTGCTCCTCTTGGCTGCAGGAATATATCAAAATATCATCAATGAAGACTATCACGAACGAGTCCAAATAAAGCCTGAACACTCGGTTCATCAAATCCATAAAAGTTGTTGGGGCATTTGTCAACCCAAATGACATGACCAAGAACTCATAATGCCCGTACCGAGTGTGAAAAGCTGTCTTAGGTACATCGGATGCCCTAATACTCAACTGATGGTAGCCAGATCTCAAGTCGATCTTTGAAAATACCTTGGCACCCTGAAGCTGATCGAACAAATTGTCAATCCCCGGCAGTGGATACTTATTCTTGATGGTGACCTTGTTCAACAGCCGGTAATCAATGCACATTCTCATCGAACCATCATTTTTCTTAACAAACAAAACCGGCGCACCCCAAGGCAAAATGTTGGGTCTAATAAAACCCTTCTCAAGCAAGTCCTGCAACTGCTCCTTCAACTCTTTCACCTTTAGCGGGGCCATGCGATACGGCGGAATGGAAATGGGCTGAGTGCCCGGAGCCAAATCAATGCAAAAGTCAATATCCCTGTCGGGCGGCATATCCGGCAGGTCTGAAGGGAATACCTTAGGAAACTCACGAACCAAGGGCACAAAATCAATAGAGGAAACCTCTGCACTAGAATCACAAGCATAAGCTAAATAGGTCAAACACCCCTTCTCAACCATACATCGAGCCTTCACATAAGAGATAACGCCATGGGTAGAATGACCAGGAGTTCCTCTTCACTCTAAACGAGGCATACCCCGCAAAGCTAAGGTCACAGTTTTGGCATGATAGTCCAAGATAGCATGGTAAGGTGATAACCAGTCCATCCCCAATATAACATCGAAGTCGACCATGTCTAGAAGTAACAAATCCACACGAGTCTCAAGACCCCCAATCACAACTACACAAGAGCGATGGACTCGATCTACCACAATAGAATCACCCACCGGTGTAGACACATAAACAGGAATACTCAATCAATCACTAGGCATGACCAGATACGGTGCAAAATAAGATGACACATACGAGTATGTAGACCCTAGATCAAATAACAATGAAGCATCTCTATCACAAACCAGAACCATACCTGTGATCAATGCATCTGAAGACTCAACCACGGGCCTGGCTGGAAGGGCATAACACCGGGGTTGGGCCCCACCACCCTGAATTACCTCTCTGGGACAGCCTGCTGCTGGCTGGCCTCCACCTCTGGCGGCCTGAACTCCACCTCTAAGACCTCTACCTCCACCTCTAGCACCTCTACCCCCACCTCTAGCTAGCTGGACGGTCTGTGGAACATCTGGTGCCTGAACCATAGCACGAGAACACTGATGCAAAGAACTGCTCGAAGCTCGAGGACAATACCTAGCAATGTGCCTCGGGTCGCCACAAGTAAAACAAGCTCTCGGCTCTGGGGCTGACGACCCTAAAAACTCTGAAGCGGTGGTGCATTGATAGGTGCTAGTGGTGCACTAAAGGACTGTTGGTCAGAATACTGCATCGGAGGACCACAGCTATCGGAAGCATCGTGAAAAACCTGAAGAGCTGACTTAAAGGGCCTAGGAAGTTGGCCTCTACCATATGAATCTCTACCTCCAGACGAGGTACCACTGAATCTTCCTAAATGATGAGGCCTCTTATCCGACCCATGAACACCCTCATGTGACAAAACCATCTCAACTCTGCGGGTCACATTTGGCGCCTCCTGAAAAGTAATCTCACTCTCGGCCTCCTTGGCCATCTGAAGATGAATCAACTGAATAAGACCGTCCATAAACCTCCTCACCCTCTCTCTCTCGGTAGGAAGTATGACAAGAGCATGGCGAGCTAAGTTGATGAACCTAGTCTCATACTGGGTGACCGTCATGGAACCCTGCTGGAGGCACTCAAACTGCCTCCGATAGGCCTCTCTCTGAGTAATGGGGAGAAACTTCTCCAGAAACAATACTGTAAACTGCTCCCAAGTCAAAGATGGCGACCCAACTGGCCTAGCTAAGCAATAATCCCTCCACCAAGTCTTGGCGGATCCAGACAAGTGAAATGTAGCAAAATCGACTCCATTGGTCTCAACAATGCCCATGTTCCTGAGAACCTCGTGACAACTATATAGAAAATCCAGGGGATCCTCAGAAGAAAGTAGTAGTGAAGAGCTTGGTGAACCTATCAGCCTCCACAAAGCATCGGCGGACATAGCCGCTCCATCGCCGGTCTGAGCTATGGCACCCGGCTGAACTGTTCCAACTGGCTAAACCGCTGGAGTTGAATCTGGGGAGCTACCTGCTCCGGAGTGCATGTAGCAGGAGTCTAAGCCCCCCTCCAGCCTGAGAAGTGGCTGGTGCTATAGGAAGCAAACCTGCTTGGGTGACACTCTCCATGAGGACAACCAATCGGACCAGAGTGTCCTGAAGAACTAGGGTAGCAATAAACCTCTCTGGGACCTAAGCTGGGCCACCGGAAATGTTGTGGCTGAAACCTCCTCCTCAAAATCAACCTGAGGCTCTGCCACTAGTGCTGCTGCTCGAGGCTGAACTCTGCCCCTACCTCGGCCTCTACCACGGCCTTGGCCTCGCCCTTTTTCCCTAGTGGAAGTTGTTGCTGGGGGATCGGGCTGCTGAGTGGTAGATGAGGAAGCGCGTGTTCTCGCCATCTGAGAAAGAACGGAGTAGAAATTCAATCAGTATTCGGAAACAGAACCGCACGAAAAAAAAGAACAAAAGTGAAGTTTCCTAACTCTGTAGCCTCTGGAGATAAATACAGACGTCTCCGTACCGATCCCTCAGACTCTACTAAGTTTTGTCTGTGAACTGTGAGACCCATGTAACCTAGGACTCTGATACCAACTTGTCACGACCCGAATTTCCCACCCTCGGGAGTGGTGATGGCGCCTATTGATGAGAGCTAGGCAAGTCAACCCTTAACTATCTAATTCCTTACCAAATTACTTCCTTTTAACAATTACGTGCAATAACATAAAAATAGCAAAACTTAAATAATTAAGCGAAAAATAACCATGAAATATCTGAAGGCTACGTCTATTACAACTTTTAAAACATCAAATACCCCAAAACCTAGTATCACAGTGTCACAGACTGTCTAAGAGTTTCTACATACAAGGTCTGAAGAAATGTAATACATTGTTTCTTAACAAAAAAAATGAAATAGGAAATAGAGATAGAGGGAGACGCCAGGGCCTGCGGACGCCTACAGGTCTACCTTGGGTCTCCGAGTGGACTGAAGGAAGCCCTCCAACTATTGTTCGAAAGCTGCTCCAAGATCTGCACACGATACAAAGTATAGTATCAGCACAACCTACCCCATGTGCTGGTAAGTGTCAGGCCTAACCCCGGCGAAGTAGTGACGAGGCTAGGACCGGACTCCAAATAAACCTGTGCAGTTATATAATATATGGCGGAAAAGTAAACAGGTAATAAGCAATTAAAACTGGGGAAGGGAAACATGCCTCGGGGATAGCTGATAAAGCAAAATAGCAAGGAATAAATAAGGAAGCTGACAATATAACTTCTAAACACAGATAAAGAAAAGTAAAGGCAACTTTCACTTCCAGTTTCCATCTTGTTGCAGGCGTGCAACCCGATCCCATTTCTCATATCTTGTGGTAGGCGTACCACCCGCTCCCATTTCATAATATCTTGTGGTAGGCGTACCACCCGCTCCCATTTCATAATATCTTGTGGTAGGCGTACCACGCGCTCCCATTTCATAATATCTTGTGGTAGGCGTACCACCCACTTCCATTTTATAATATCTTGTGGTAGGCGTACCACCCGTTCCCATTTCATAATATCTTGGGGTAGGCGTACCACCCGTTCCCATTTCATAAGATCTTGTGGTAGGCGTACCACCCGCTCTCATTTCATAATATCTTGGAATTTCAAGGAATTTCGGCAAGGGAAAATAATCAATATAATAACTTCCTGGCAAGGGAACACAACAATGTAATAATTTTCAAGGGAAGGGAACAACAATATTGAAATAGTCATCCCAGCAAGGGAGAATCAGCTATAACCAATCTCAACTTAGCTTGTACACAGTTCAATCATTGAAATTGCTCGATCATAGAAGATCATTAAGTAAAGCACCCAAGTGCCATTTAAGAACACGATAACTTTCAATTTAAGACTCACGGTCATGTTTGACACCAATGTATAGATACTCGTCATCATGCCTATACGTCGTACTCAACAAGAAGCAAGCAGCAAATATGACTCAACTTCTAATCCCTCAAGCTAGGGTTAGACCAAACACTTACCTTGATGCCTTGATCACCACTCAAGTCTCAACTATAACTTTACCCCTTGATTCCACTACCAATCCGCTCGAATCTAGTCACAAGTAACTTAATTACATCAATAAGTGCTAAATGAATCAACCCCAATGCATGAAAATAAGTTTTCCCAAAGTTTTACCCAAAAAGTCAAAATCACCCTCGGGCTCATGTGGTCGAAACCCTAGGTTTGGACCAAAACCTGGTAACCCATTCCCCCACGAACCCAAATATATTATTTGTTTTGAAATAGCGACCTCAAATTGAGGTCCAAATCCCCAATTTTAGAAAAATCTAGGTTCTACCCAAAACACCAAATTTTCCCCATGAAAATCTTTGATTTGAAGTTGAAATCATGTTAAAAGATGTTAAGGAGTGAAGAAAATGAGTTAGAAATCACTTACCAACGTTTTGGAGAAGAAAGGTTGTTTGAAAAATCGCCTCTTATGTTTTTTTGGGTTTTGAAAAGTGAAAAATAACTGAAATTCCCGTTTATTTATACCCCTCTCAGACCCCCAGTGCGGACCGAATCAAATAGACCGCGGCCGCACAGCCTCCACCGCGGACCGCACAAAGGCAACCGCAGCCGCGCTGGACCCTCCCTGAAGACCTGCAGTTTAGTACCATATGTGAACCGCACAAAGGCAATTGCGGCCGCACGGCCTCCACCGCGGACCGCACAAAGGCGACCGCGGCCGCGCTGGCGCCTCCGCGGTCGCACGCGATTTCTCGCGGACCGCACTAGAGGGTTCAGAGACTGCAACTTCCTGAACCTGCAACATCTGACTTTCTAAGCCTAAGGCATCCCGGAACCCACTCGAAACTCACTCGAGCCCTCGAAACTCCAACCCAAATATACACACAATTTCAAAAATATCCTACGGACATATTCGTGTAATCCAATTACCAATAACATCACGAGCATCGAATTAAACCACGAGATCAATGAAATTTCTCAAAACTCTTTTAAACATCAAATTTCTCAATTAAGGTCCGGATCGCGTCAAACGATGTCCGTTTTTAACCAAATTTCACAAGAATGACTAGTCATATATAAGACCTTTACCGGGCGCCGGAACCAAAATACGAGTCCGATACCATTGTTTTCTAATCAGTTTTCATTTCAAATTTCCTTAAACAATTTCTGAAAACAATTTCACTTAAAAATTTATTTCTCAGGCTTGGGACCTCGAAATTCGATTTCAGGCATACGCCCAAGTTCTATATTTTCCTATGGACCCTCCGGGGCCGTCGAATCACAGATTCGGATCCGTTTGCCCAAAATATTGACCAAAGTCAAATTTATTCATTTCAACATCAAAACTTAGCATTTGTTTTCACAGAGTTTCATATTTAAGCTTTCCGGCTACACGCCCGGACTGCGCATGCAAATCAAGGCGACTCTAATGAAGTTTTCAAGGCCTCGGAAACAGAGAAATCAACTGAAAGCAAGTGATGGAGAGAGACGAGAGAGCCCTGAGGATAGATAAATACAACTACATGTAGTTAAGATTGTACCAAACGGAGCGATTATTGTACGATAAAAATCATCACATTAAATCCTGCAGGGTCCAATTATTTGATGAGGGTTGTACTACATGAGTTTATGTTTCAGCTTGACTCTCTTTTGTACTCATCACGGTACACGAGTAAAGAACAAAACAAAACAAAAAATAAAAGTCTAATAGCTTTTACTTTTCTCAAAAACTAAACACCAAAAAAAAAAAAAAGTTAATCTGTCCATTCCCGTTAATGTGAATATGTGATCATATTTCCTTGTTATTTTGTTCGAAATGTAACACGTAATAATTATCTATTTCAATCAGATGAAACATTCGCTTATCGAAAGTTAATTTGACTAAACTTTAAAGTTAAATTGAATTATTTCAACTCAATTTTTTAAAATTAAAATTTAGATATTCAAAAAAGACTATATGAAAAATACTATAAGTTACAATTTTCTCAAGTCAATATGATAAAAACAATACATTTTAGAATGTTGGTCAAATTTCATATAATTTTATTCTCAATAAGCGAAATGTGTCATGTAAATTAAAACGTAGTAAATGTTTAAATACATATATTATATTTAAGTTAAACTTATATACTATATTCAATTGAACTCATAGCTTTGATTGTGCATCGACCCGTGTCTGCTAGGCTAGCTTCAAACTTCATATAGTTTTACTCTCAATAAGCGAAATGTATCATGTAAATTAAAACGAATGGAGTATATATTTAGTAAATGTTTAAATACATATACAATATTTAAGTTAAGCTTATATACTATATTCGATTGAACCCATAACTTTAATTGTGCATCGGCTCGTGTCTGCTTGGGCTAGCTTCAATGACAGCATATATGTATCGATCAGTATATGGCATCTTTTTTTTGGTCAATGGAAAATTTTATATATATATATATATATATTACATGCCAAATTGGGGGTATTGCAGTTTCCCTAAAACAGCCATATTTTGTTCAATTGTATCAATATTATATGCCAAAAAATTTCTAACTACTTTAGTTCCTAGGATATCTGCCTAAAATACATCATTGCAAACATCGGAGGAACTGCTAGCATAGTAGTTCCACCCAAAAAAATTGAATTTGTTGTCTCCTTTGCCAGTGCATCAGCCACTCTATTCTATTTCCTATAGTTGTGCCTCACCACCACCTTGTCCATCCTTTGTATCAATAACCTCCATTCACAAATCATAGGATCATAAGTTATATTGCATGTGAGTAGCATTTTTATTATGTCAGTAGAATCTGTAGCTATGTCTAGAGGAATCAATCCTTTTTGTTGAACTATTTGGAGACCCTTTAGCAGTGATTTTAGTTCTGCCATGGTGTTGGTGGTGTGTGGTATATTTTCCATATACCCCATAATCGAGTCATCATTATAGTTCCTGAATACCCCACTAATTCCCCCAATGTCTGGGTTGCCCTTGGCATCCCCGCCCATGTTGAGTTTATAGTACCCCTCATGGGGGGCTCCCATTTAACTCTGGTATGGAATGGTTGGCTTCCTGATAACACCTTTTTGTGCCAACATATAGTACTCTGTTGATTTGGATATGGTATTTTTTTGCTGAGATGTGATCTTTCTTGTTGTTGAAAAGGTTATGGTTTGTTGCTAGCCAGATGTGCCAAAAGCAAAAAGGAAGGATATTTTCTCAAGGGATAATGTTATTAAAGCATAACTTCTTTAGCTTGTTCTAGGTTGTTGACCAAAGCTGTGCTGAGAAGATGGGATTCAAATGCTGGCTTTCAGTAGTTCCCTTGGCTAATATTTCATGCTAGGATTGGATTGCATTGGGGCATTCAAAGAAGATGTGGTCACTGGTTGCAGGTATAGTTGAGCAAAAACAGCGTTGAGGGTTGCAATTAACCCCAATTTTGTGCAGGAAAACTCCAGTGGGCAGCCTGTCTTGAGAAAGTAGCCATTTGAAGTTCTTTATTTTGTTAGAAACTTTTAACTTCCAAATTCAATTGAAGTTACCTCCCTACTCTTTCAACAAATTCTCATTATTATTGCTAAGGAAGGTATAGGCTGATTTGGTGGTGAAAGACTTGTTTGGAGTCAACCCCCAAATTAGCCTGTCTTTCTTGGCAGAGTTAGTAGGGATGAAGGCTGATTTTATGTCATGGATGTCTATGGAAATGGATGAGGTATCCTAGTTCCAAGAATTGTAGATAGTGTCCACTTTGGCAGCTGTATTATTTGGGGTTAATAGACCCTCAATCATATCCCTAGTTGCTAGTTGGTCTGGGATCTAGGCATCATTGATGAAGCTCGCCCTATTTCCCTTATGGATAACCTATTTATTGGCCTTGTTATATGTATCCCGGCCTTTGAGAATACATTGCCAGGTTGGAGATTTGGGCTTCTTGGGGGTATGGTTCCAGTTATAGTGTTTAGCTATTAGGACTCTAGCCCGTAAACTGGAGGTGTTATGGTAAATCCTCCAGGCCAGCCCAGCATGGGAGGATTTATTCTTATACTCGGCTTTCTGCAAACCCAACCCACTATGTGACTTCTTCCTAGTGACTTTGTCCCAGCTAACCGGGTGCATTCTTTTCTTGTTTGGAGTAGTGCCCTAGATAAAATTCCTCTAAATTATATCAACTTGGTTTGAAGTCTTGGTGGACAATTTTATGTATTGTATAACATGGCTTGGGATGCTGCTGAGGGAGGCTTTGGCAAGGATGATTCTTTCAGTCATATTTAGATAATTTGTTTTTCAGCCAACTAGTTTGGATTGTATATTGCCTAGTATGAATTGGAAGTCACTATTAGTGGGTCTTTTATGAAATATGGGGAACCCTAGGTACTTCTCAAAGGATGTAGTAGATTGGATTAAAAGGGTATTTATAAGGCATTATATTGTATCAAGCTTTGTATTAGAGGAGAAGAGAACACTAGACTTGGTGAGATTGATATTTTGCCCAGAAGCCTCATTGAAGGACTGCAACATGGAGTAGATTGTGTTACAGTTCCTAATGTTTACTTTTGCAAACTATGTAAGGTCATCAGCAAAGAAGAGATAAGAATTTGAGCCAGACCTACTGATACTGATAGGGAGCCATTATTTTTCCTGGACAACTTATCAATTGACTAGGAGAACCTCTTCATGCACAGAATGACCAAGTAAGGAGAGATTGGGTCCCTTTGCCTGATACCCCTAGAATTGTCAGTTTTACCACTATTCACTAGGATGGAGATGTTTGATGAGCTAATGCACGATAGGATTAACTTAGTTGGCCTAGGAAGGAAGTTGAAGGCATGCAGTATGTCTTTAATGAAGGACCACTCCAGTCTGTCAAAAGCTTTCTCTAATTCAATTTTGAGAATCATATGATCCTAGTTCCCTTTTATTTTTTCAAAATGGGTGATGTATTCTTAGACAATGATGGCATTGTCTGAGGCCCTTCTATTAGATAGGAAACTGGCCTGGCTAGGGCCAATTATAGCAGGGAGAAGGGGCTTGATCCTATTGATAATGATCTTAGTGATGGACCTGTAAATGATGTTACAAAGCCCTATTGGTCTGAAGTTTTTTATCATAGTGGATTGGGGATACTTAGGGACGAGACAAAGGAGAGTTTGGTTCATGGACTCATCCATGGAGTGTGTGTGTCAAAACATTACTTGCAGAGGTCAACTACTGAATTCCCCATAATGCTCCAGTACCTTTAGTAAAAGAATAGGTGAAGCCCATCAGAGCCAGGAACCTTGAAATGTTTGAAGGAGAAGATAGCCATTTTGATTTCTCTATCCTCTATAGGCCTATCCAAGCTATCCCTTTGACAGTCTGAGAAGATATAGGTCATGTCCAGATGGTTGGTAGTGAAGTGGGTGCTTGGGTATAGGAGGAAATGTAGAGGCTCCTGAAGAAGTGCATTATAGAGGCCTTAATGTCCCCTTGGTCATAGAGCCAGTCTCCACTATCCTATTTGACAGACAAGATCTTGTTCCTTCTTCTCATATTGAGGGTGGAGGTATGAAAAAATCTAGTGTTGGCATCACCTTCAGATATCCAACTGACCCTTGACTTGATTTTCCCGAAGTCTTCCTCATTTTTTTAGGATGGAGTCAAGTTCCCTGGTCAGGTTACTTTCTAGATTCAGTAGGAAATTGATGAACTGGTAATTAGGTGATTTTTGGATCCAAGCAATTCGGGCCAGGATCCTTCTCTTTTTGTGGAAGATGTTACTAAATGTATGCATGTTCCACTAGGTCACAAGGCTTTTGAAGGTGTTTGTTGATAGGATTAGGGGGAGTTATTGGTGAAGGCGGGTGGCTACATTGATTCAAAACTGAAGGGTCTGTTAGAATTATTGAAAGAATCCCCTTCAACATTGTTTGAACAGGGTAATGATTTGAGTATGTCCTAGAGAGATGGTTAGCACTAGCCTCAGGGTACTGAGAAATCCAGTAGTCGTTAGTAAAGTACCTATCTATCCTTTCTAAGGTTAGACTACTCCTATTTTTGTATCTTTTGTTAGTTCAGTTGTACTTACTGCCTTTGTAACCTAAGTCAACTAGCCTGCATTCATTGAGGCAGTTCCAAAAGAGGTTGCTACGGTTTGAGTTAGTGGGGTTACCCCTAAACTTATCCCTAGCTTTTATGACTTTATTGAAGTCTCCACCTACAAACCAGTTCCCAGTATTACTTTTAAAGATAGTAACAAGACTATCCCATAGCAATTTCCTATCAGCTAATATGTTGCTAGTATAAATGGCTGAAAATAACCAAAGAGTATGGGATGGGAATACCTTCACCACAGCATGGATACCTTGAGGTGTAGTAGATACCTCATCAACGGTGATGCAATCCTACCAAAAAACCCTATTTCTAGAGACTGGATAACCATATCGAAGTGCAGCTCTTCAGTTAGTTTCTTATGGTCAGCCATCTTAGTTTCTAACAGGACCAGCATTGTTGGCTTATGAAGCTGCACCATCTCAAGGCAGTGTCTCCTGAAATCCATACTATTTCCACCCCTAACATTCCATATGATGTAGTTCATCAGGGGTGGTTGGCGGTTGGGGGACGGGTTTCTGTTAGACTTCTCCATCCCCTCAGGAGACCTCACTAGTTTCCTTTGCTTCATGTTCTTCCTACTTAGTAATAGGGACAGATTAAGGAGTGGTTTGGTCACACCCTGGCTGTGGTGAGAGACCAGGCTCAGACCACACTTGGTCAGGGCCCTGGGACACAGCATCACAAGGACCTTGCTCTCTCTACACTGAACTCGATTGCTCTAACTGAGTCCCGTACAAGAGAGTCTGTGCGTAGAGGGTCGTAGGGTGTTCCCTCCATTTCCGGTGGGCATTTCCTTTTCAGAAGGTCCAGAGCTTTGTTGATCTCCCTTGTAATATTTCCTAGTGGTGCGACTGGTTCTTCTTTACTGGAGCAGAAGGTGATAGAGTTTGATAGGATTGGGGTTCGATAGTCACAAATACTAGAGATGTTGTTGGGTCCTTCGTTACTGGGTCTAGGAAGAAGGGGATTGATTAGAATGCTTGGGAGATGAGGGTGTTGATTATTGGTGGGTCTAAATTGGGTTGCATGTTGTTGTTGCTTATCATCGCCTGCCATAGGCTTGGGCCAAAGGCTGCCAATGCCCTGTTTAGGGCCTCCACTAGAACCCTCACCAGATGCACAAGGTTTTAAACAATCAGGGTTACAGGTTGATTTTCCAGGGTGAAATTGTAAGCTAGGCCTTGTACTTGAAGTGCCACTTCCAGCCACGATATCGGTGAGTGTTCTGGTGGCAGTGGAAGAGATGTCACAATGGTGGGTGGCGGATGGGTGATAAGTGGGAATTTTGACTACTTATTAGCGCCTTTTTACTTTCGTTTTAGTCCAAAAGTGTTTAATTGTATTCCCAAAAACTGATGAAATATGCTTAATTGTAGGAGTATTGGAAAATGAGCCACTAAGATGAAATCCAACTCAAGAAGGAGTGATTTGAACTCAAGGACAAAAATCAGGCACAAAGGCTTAAAGTGCGTGCGGACCGCACAATTAATGTGCGGCCGCAGAAGCTATACAAGAGCCAAAGTTCAGAGAGTCATCAAATTCAAGCTTCAAGGAAATGCGGACCGCACAATTATTATGCGGCCGCAGAACCTCCAAAAGGTCATTTTTGTTCGAAAATTTCAGCTTTGTATATATAGACTAGTTTCACGAATTTAAGTCAATTTTTGAATATTGAAAGTTCTGTAGCCGTTTTTCCTTACTTATTTAGGCAACTTTATATTACTTTGGTGATTTAACATTGGATTTTTATCTTTTTAATCTTTCAATATGAGTTTAATCATCTTTTCTTCTCTATTTTCTTCTATACTCATTATGAGTAGCTAGATCTCTAACTAGGGTTGTGACCCAACCCTAGTGTGTGAACGTAATGGCTGTTTAATTTATGGCTTGTTTATGATTGGGTGTTTATTATTTAGCCTTTTTCTTACTTTTAATTGTAGAATTAATGGTTACAAATACTAGTTCATGCCTATTTGACTTGGTCTCTACTTGAGAAAGAGAGACTTAGTCTAGGAAAACTTCTCTAACAAGAATTTGGGATTAAATCAAGAGATTGATAGTCCCAATTAAATAGTTGAACCTAGAGGTAGTAAAATCCGACTTGAGCATTTTATCAACTGTTTGGTTCAATACCCATTTGAACTTGAGAAAGCCAGATTGGGTAAAATCACTCTCTTACCGAGAGGTATTGAGTGGGTACTTGAGTGTTGATAGCTATAATACACCTGACCAACAAAACAAGTTTTAAAATTTACAACCCGTTAGGCAAACACCTAGGTGAAGGTCATAGCCCTAGGCCTTTTACATTATTTGAAAAATATCCTAAAACAATATTCTCTAGTTTTACATATTTAGAATTGTAATCCTTAGCGTAACTTTAGAAGTAAAAACAAAACCATATTTGTGGAAGTGCAATCTAGTTACTTCACGTGCTCTATCCAAATATATACTACTAATTCTTATCTCAGCTTCATGTGAATTCGATCCCGACTTCTTGTTGGGTATTATTATTGTAATCGACTGCTTCATAACCTCAAATAGAGGTGTGACTTGGACGAGATCAATGGATTTTTTCTATTTTTGTGTTTTTTTATTTTTCCTTTTTGGGTAAGGGTGGGGTTAAGTTCTCAGCTAGTCCGTAATTTGTTGAATAATAGCAGCCGGTTGAGATATTGGGTTTTCTAATTTACTTATATTGCCTTTCTTCCAGAGTTTCCAAACAGAAAAAATAGTAAGCATAGACATGACGTAGCCAACTTGGGATTTCCTGTGAGATCTGTTAAACCGCCAGGACTGAATGGAATCCGTTCCGGAATTCCTCTATGAATCTATCAAAGGTACAAAAAAGAAAGAAAAACACAAAGAAAAGAATAGGCTAGGCATAAATCGATATGTTGTAATTGAAATCAAAAATAAATAAGATAGTTGACTTATAATGGTGTAGTTTGGTGTCAAATCTTGTTCAGTGGAAAGGTCATCAGTTATTGCATCTGGAAAATTGAATTTGGAATTAATGTGGTATCTGTTGGAGTGGACGGAAGGTGTCATGTCACCTGAGATTGGGTGGATTCTCAGGTGAGTCACTTGAGTGTTCATAGAGTATGGTGAGTTTTTCCCCATTAGAATACTCCGCTAGGAGGGGAGTAGGGGGCACGTAGGTATTTGGGCAGGGATAATTATTTCGGCTGGGTAGTTCTAATTAGGTACGGACCCTATTGGTTGATTGGATAGTGTCGTGGTAGCCCAAGGACACATCCCTAGCTGGGTATAGGTTTTGGGTTGGGCTATTGATAGGGGCCTCCTAATAGGCATCATTAACGGGCCCATCTAGTTTTTCGATATCAGCTCAATCGGGCCTCATTCTTGCCTCGGTTTGGCGCTGTGCTTGGGTTGGGGCCTTGTGTGTTAGGCTGCTGGGGAGTAGGGGTGAGAGTTTGTTTATTCATAGGGCCCTGGGCCTGTTGTAATTCTTGGACTGCATATTACTGGACTTTGAATTACATTGAAAAGTTTTGGTTTCCAGAAACTTACCAGAGTTTGCATCGAACATCTTTACATGGATCTTTTGTGTTTTTTGTGCATTTTGTTGATCACTTTCATTTTCGATATTCCTTCCCTTTGTAGGTTGTTGGCTTATTTTATTTAGTCTAAGGAAAGTGATTGTCTTCCATCCATCGGCATCACCCTCTTTGGTGTGTATTCTTGAATTTTCAGGGGCTTCTTGTGATGGCGATGGTTGAAATTTTTTGAATTTGCAATTTTTGGTTGTGTGGCCAATTCTTCCACATGTTGTACATAACGTACTTTCACCTTCATAAATCACTGCTTGCTTGTGATCACCTAAGATTACTGATGTTTCCACTGAGGTTTCAAGCGGTACTTGAATACAGATGTGTGCATACCTTCCTCTCAATGTGGAAGATGTGCATGAGTCGATTTTGAGTAGTTTACCAAGTTTTCTACCAACTTTTTCAGTATTTCTTTATCATAGAATTCTGTTGTTAGTTGGGATAGGTGAATCCATATGGTTGTGGAAGATACTGTATCTTCTTGTGGAATGAATTTTGGTTCCCATTTACGCACTGATAGAAATTTCCAGAGACGAACCATGGCCCTAGGTGTAGTGCCTTAGCCATATTTTCCTCTAGACCAAATTTCATAATAAAGACGTCTCATCCAAAGTCAATCAAGATTAATTGATCGGATGATTTCCATAGGTCAATCAGTTTAGATTGAAGGTAATGGTGAGACATTCTACGACCAAAGACCTTTATGATTACTGAAAAGCGTCATGGTTGGTATAGGCGTTTCTTTTCTTCTTTAGAGAAGGCAATTGAGCCTTCAATACTTTCTCCTTTATCATCTTTGATGATTTGGGAGGGGGGAATCCTCATCGTAATACTCTATTTGGCTTACTGGGCCTGCTTGTCGAGTAACATTTCCTTGTAGGAATGTATTGTTGTTTCTTCCACGTCCATTTGATTATTTTTGTTCGGTGGTATAATCAGCGGTTTAGTGATTGTGTCCATGCAGGTATTCTTAGAGAGAAGGGAGAGAATCTTAGAGTTAGGTTGTCAAATTTTACCCCGAACGAAAAGTGTGTATTATATGGCATCAATTTCGTGGTGATGATTGTATGGGCTAAAAATTACCATACTTATATGTGGGCTTAATCGATATTAAGAAAGTCTTTGGAAGCCGCCACGTTTTATCAATTTGGTTTCAACAAAGGACAAAGGCGAGTTCGAGGAGTCAACAGAGATCGAGGTCGAGGACGAGCACTCTTCTTAACGGGGCAATAACGGCTAATTTTAGAGATAAGACTTTAAAGAGAATATTCTAGTGAATATTTCTGGAATATGTACTATTAGGGTTTTGTAACTCATGTTCCCTTATAAATAGAAAGATATGCAGTTATAGAGGTGGATTGGACATTTATTGTAAAAGAACAACATTTTGACATTCTCTAAAGATTCTTGCTTTATATACATACAATATATATCTTTTCCTCAGATCTGATTTTAACTTTTCTCCCACGATCTAAGAAGAATACGAATTTTCAAAGGTTCATCAATCACCTATCATCGTAAGGAGGAATATCACCGAATTCAACTCTTTTTCGGTTATCTCACTTGCATTTATTTAGTTAAATGCCATTATATTCATAATTACTATTGAATGATGTCTTCTTTGTTCTTGGCCTATTATATACTGTTGTTGTTACACGTTTATTGTTATTTGACGGAACTTAGTGACATTTTGCCACGAAATCAGTTAAACGAACTTTTGGATATTTATATTGGCTAAGATTAACTTTATTCTATTAGAAAATTTAATTGTTTAAATCTACATCTAAATTTTGGGTCAGAAATGAGTTGTTGAGGATTTGTCGGAATATATATATATGGAGAAAAGTAAACAAGTTAGTATATATGAGCATTATTTTTGTCGAATTAAATTTGGAAAACTACAGGCTAATTAATCTGTTACTGAACAAAAAGTCACGTTCCTTAGATTGGTACTTTGGATAGATCTGGTGGCTAATTAATCTATCATGCCCCGGTGTTTAATACTCCTATGTCCCCAAAAAAATGATATTTTTCTAATTTCAAGAGTTAAACTATATAACTTTCACCATGAATTTGGTTATAAAATCTTTAATTTTTAAAAATATAAGTTATATATTTAGAAATTACCTAAAAATATCATAAGTCAGCCACTACAATTTCTACCACAGTTTCTGCCCTTCGGGTGAGCACTCAGTGCGCACTGGGTAAACCTTTCTTGTGAATAGCCTGCAAACCACACAGGGGATGCAAACCGCACTAAGCAAGCCCTATGTGAATCCTTATATACTATATTCAGTTGAACCCATAGCTTTTTTTTTTGTAAGAGGGGAAACCCGCAACCGCTACAACTTCTGCCACAGCCTCTGCCCTTCGAGTGAGCTATTTGTGCGCACTGGATAAACCTTCCATGTGTAATAGCTTGCAAACCGCACTAAGCAAGCTATGCGTGACAGGCTCTACCAAGAAGGCATTGAGGGGGGATTCGATCTAAGGTCATCCACATGGATTACCACCCTCCAAATCAACTGGGTAACTTCGAAAGGTTAAACCTATAGGTGTTAAACGGGTGAGCCGGGCCGGGCCACTTTTTTTGGGACCCGTACGGGTTACGGGCCGGGCCGGGTTGATTCTTAACGGATTTAACGGGTTCGGGTTCATCCGGATAAAAATTGAACAGTACGGGTTGAGAGGGCCAGGCCGGGCCGGGTTTAGTGTATTTTTTAATTTTTTTTTGTATTTTGTATAACTATTGTAAGTTATATTAATATAAAGAATACAAGTAATATGGGAAAAAATTGCACTTATAAATTTCAAGTGCAACATTTATTTCAAAATTCAAACTTACAAATTGAAAGGTTTACATTTAACAAGTAAATTAACCAAAAAAGAATAAATTCAAAGGTTTTGCATTGCCTTAGTAAGTTCTTCATAATCAATATGAACTGAGTGACCTTCTTCTGGAGTGTTAAATTCGGATGGATTACCATATGTTAATACATCTCCAAGTTCCTCGTCTTCTGGGCTATCAACATCTTCACGTCCTTGATTTCTTCGTTCCGATCTAATCCAATCTTTGAAACATACTAAAACTTCCAAAGCATTGCTTCCCAATGAGTGACGGGTGTCTCCAAGTTGTTGTCTTGCTTGGCTAAATGCACTCTCTGATGCAACAGTTGAAATTAGCACATTCAGCACGTCCCGAGCCATAGCAAAAAGAACAGGAAATTGCTTTCCATTCTCATGCCATCATCCCAACGGTGAAAATTCCTTTGTGCGAGGCTCTTTTTGTTTCTGCAAGTAGAATTGAAGTTCATCAATCTTCCTGCTACTAGTTTGAGTGTTAGAAAATGTAGAAAAAATATTAAAACTATCAAGGTCTTCTTCATCATCCACAGTAGCAGAAGTGGTACAATGCATAGTGGGATTAACATTGCCTACATTGAGAGCAACATCATCAATTACATTTGCATAATAATTGAATAATTATTGTAAATATTCATTTAGCTTGTTCATACAATTATATAAATCTGGGGTTTCAGTTGGTCCAATCTCCATATAAATATATAAATCATTCATTAATTGGTGACAATCAGACATCTTAATAGAAGGATTTAAAACGGAACCAATTAAGTAAATCGGAGGAATTGGAAAGAAATATTTTTTGAATTTTTCTTGCATTTTTTCAACATCCCTATATTTTTCTTTCTTCTTAAATTCAAAGAGTAGAAAAGAAATTTGAGCTATATGTACTAAAGTCATAGTAACAGTAGGGTAATATTCTCCAGAAAACTCAACTGTAGCTGTATAAAATTTATGTAAAAATTTAACAACATCATTAATGATCTCCCAAGTAGTAGTTGTTAACATACGGTTTGGATCAGTACAATGCGCATTAGCAACTTCAGTTATTGGGAATCTATATTTGTAGCAACATTTTAAAAATATATATGTATAATTCCATCTAGTAACAATTTCGTCTGGCATGAATCTGGGTTTAAGGTTATACTGGACACACTTATTCTTAAATTCCTTTATTCTAGATTGTCTATTATTTCCTTGAATAACACCAACTGCTCTTCTAACATGAGTAATCTCAGTTGAAAATAAATCAAGGCCACTTTTAACAATTAAATTATAAACATGACATGCACACCTAACATGAAAAATTTCATCAAGAGGTGGTTGCAAATGCAGTTTTAATATTGAAATTGCGGCATTATTGTTAGAAGCATTATCAAAAGACATACACAATACTTTTTGCTTGAGATTATAAAATTCAACAACTTCACAAATAGTACTACTTATAAACGTAGCAGTATGACTCTGATTTTCATCATATCTAAAAACGATAATACGTTTTTGCATACAAGTACTATCATCTATACAATGACATGTAATTATCAAATAATCATTTTCATTAACAGCATGGTCAATATCAGAAGTTAGAGAAACTCTACAAGGAAGTAGCTAAACAAATAACGTATGTATGTTTGATATTGTCCATGAAGTCTAAAGATATCAGCTCTACAAATACTTCTAGAGATACCTTTAAATAAAGGATTGTAAATCCTTTGAATATACATAATAAGATATGATGAAGAAGCAAAAGAAAAAGGTAGACAACCCAAAGCAATCATTTTTGCTAACTCCTCACGATCCTTCATTTTATCATATTTCACACTACCACCAGTAGTAGGGTTTAGAGTTGATTGATTTCCATCTCCATCAGATCCTCATTCTATAGGATGTTCAATTCTCATATGTCTACTAAGTGTCTCAGTCCCCCCTAATTGACCCCTAGTCTTATGTTTAAAAGTATCATTACAAAGTTTATATTTAACTCTATCAGTACCTTCTATTTCCTCAAAGAATTTCCAAACCTTACTTCTTTTTTTACGATTACTAGTCGGGGCCATAGGTGATCTACTACTAGCAACACGGCCACCACCCCTGCTAGCAGCTCCAACACTACTAGGTGTAAGTGGTATCTCATTTTCCATTTCTAATTCATTATCATCTATACCAAAATCTTCCTGCAATTGTTCATAGTCTATATTATTATCAGGTAATATTTCAGAAATATTTGGAGAGGTATTTAAATTACTACCAAATGCTGAACCTGAAGTACTACCTCTTTTTTTATTTCCCCGATTAGTAACCTTGTTACAAACTCTTTTTGCAGCATTAAACATATTGTAAAAATTTAACTACTAGCAATAAAACAAATAAATATGCAAGTAAAATAGTAAATAAGAGAAAGAGTTGGAGGGAGTGCACCGAATTCGGAAATAAATTGAGCACTTGATGATTCCGCAACTCAAATGTTACCACGAAAAAACGTCAATTCTTCCAATTTTGAAGTTCAATTGTTCAAACTTCAAAAAATAAGTACTACAATAAATTAAATTCCAAAAAAAATAGCCAAATAGTTTATTGCACTTTAATAGGTGAAGAATGAATATTGAAGAATGAGAGAATATGAGAATTGAGATTGAGATTGAGAATTGAGAGATGAGTGAAAAAATGAGGAAGAGGGGGGGTATTTATAGATTTTGAAAGGGGGGTTAATTTTTTAAAAAAAATAAAAAATTGGGCTATTTGTGCAATTCACCCGTTGGGCAATGACCATTTTCTGAAATGGACCGTTGCAAACGGTCAGATCTGGCCCAAATCAAAAAAAAATTAAAAAAAAAATTACCGTTAAACCGGACCGGGCCGGTTAACCGGTTTACGGGTATTGTTCATCTAACGGGTTGGACTGGTCCGGGTAACCGATATTTTAATGGTAAACGGACCAACCCGCTTGTCCCCCTAACCCAGCCCAACCCAGCCCCTTTAACCGGTCCGGGCCGGTTCCGATTTTAACCGGACTGGGCCGGTCCGGAACCGGGTTGACCCGGCCCGTTTAACACCCCTAGTTGAACCCATAGCTTTAATTGTGCATCGGTCCGTATCTGCTAGGGCTAGCTTCAATGCTAGCATATATGTATCGATCAGTATATGGCATTAGTTCTGTGGTGATGAGTTGCTGAGGATTTGTCGGAATTTTTTTCTTAAAGTAGAATATATATATATATAAGGAAAAGTGGATTAATGGAGAAAAGTAAACGAGTTTAGTACTATATATGAGTATTATTTTTGTCGAATTAAATTTGAAAACCTACAGGATAATTAATCTTTTACTGAACAAAAAGTCACGATGATTAGATTGGTACTTTTGCACAGATCTAGTGGCTAATTAATCTATCAAACCCCCCTGTGTAATACTCCTTATGTCCCCAAAAAAACAATACTTTTCTAATTTCATGAGTCAAACTATATAACTTTCACCATGAATTTGGTCATAAAGTCTTTAATTTTTATAAATATAAGTTATATATTTAGAAAGTACATAAAAAGTATCATAAATCACAATAATTAATAATTTAAAATATTTAATAGGTACATGAAAAAGTCATGGTGAAAGAACAACTCATTTGACTCTCAAAATTCGAAATATATCATCTTTTAATTTTTGAGATGAAGCGAGTAGCTATAATTGGTTTGATTTAAACACTGAATCTGGATAAATATTTATCGTACAAGAAGGCATGGATTATAAAAAAGTATAACGAATAATATAAAAAAAATACTTGGTCATACCCAAGGGCGGATTTATAGTCTATTTTATAGGGCACGTGAACCCATGATCTCTTCGCCAAATTAGGTATTTTATGTACATATTTGCTAGAACTGATCTAATATTATCTGCTGGCACTCATGCTCTAAAGAGACTAAATAATGCACTTGGTTGAATGCTTAGTTTTTTTTACCTAGAGGAGCAAGATTCAATTCTAACTTATACGTACTTTTTTCTGCTTTCTTTAGTGGTGTATCCACGTTATAAAAATTCTGGATCCGTCACTGGTCATACCACACTAGTTTTTAAGCTGTCTAGTTTTAACAAAAAAACGTATTTGACTCCCGAGAAATTTTTGTGCTCAACGAACATTAAAATTATTAAAAGTAAATGCTTAAAAGCTGATTTGACGATCCAAACATCGGCCATTGTTTGACTGTTGGAAGATTTGTCTTTGTCTACCTTGAAATAAGACTTGGAATAATGTAATAGCATATGATAGAACTACAAAACATGCAGAACAAAATAACACATCAAACGAAATAGAAGATTCCATTAAGCAAAGAAATAGCCAAATAGGACAAAGATCCAACTCAAAACACCATTTTCAACTTTGTAAACTGGTTGGAAATTTTGCACTACGACTTGTTTAAAGTCCGAAAGGTGTTTTAATTATAAGTCAAGAAGAGAAAACAAGTGAGACATTAGGCTAGCGGTTGCACATAGATTTGGTTTAAATTTGAAAAATAATTTTTAGAATTATATTGACAAATAATTTTTGGAAGTTGAAATTATGTTTGGACATGCATTTTTGTTTACCCTTAAAATGGATCGATTCAACACAAATAATCAAGAACGTTAGATAAATGGGTTAAAGACATAATGAATAGTCAAACCAATCATAACGCTATGGTCTAGGTTGAACTTGGATTGGGTAATAGTTTCTGCCCACGGTGAATCTTGGGTTCGAAGCCAATCGAGAACAAAAGTAAAATAAAGACTTTTCAATAGCTAGAAAGCACACAAATAATTTTATATTGCCTTGGTATGCGTGTTACAATATGTTCTATCAAAGAAAAAAATACTCATTTATATAGTAGGAGAGTTTCACCTCTAGTACAATTTTAAAAATGGTAAAAATCATCTTTCTCGTCAATTACTGATCCACTGTCAATGTCGAGTGAGAAATGCTCAGTGATATCCGGTGGGGTGCGGATATCACGGCCCTCTGTTAGTCATATGCAACCTTTGTCATGTTTTCCGAGGTTTTGGAGCTTGTTCCGGGTTCGGGAAAGTGTTGTCTTATCAGGCTCGGTGACGAGCAATCCATTCGGGCCTTAGTACGAGAGCTCTCCAACTTCGAATTCGATCTCATGTAGTCATGTTCTTGCTTTGTTTGACCTTCCAGGAAATCGAGACACTCATTAGCCCGAGTTTAACCCGTATACAATTTTATTTGAAAAAAAATGTCCTAAACCTGAAGAATTTAATAATGTGCAGCTGAAAAGAGAAATTGAGATTGAGAATTTTGAGAGAAAATCAGAAAAGAACTATGCTTTGTATATTGATACAACCGACTGAACTAGAAAGAAGAATAAGCTACAGTATTTAACTAACTAACCAAGCTACAATATTTAACTAATAACCACCTCAAGACAGTTGTATATCACTAACTAATACTATAGTTAAGTTAAACTAACTAAGATTAACTACTAAGGTCAACCTATATTCTTTATACCCCCACCCCCCCCCCCCCAAGCTAGGACTAAGAAAGACGTTGAGTATACCTAGCTTGGACAGCAAATATGAATGTTGAATGCGACCAAGACCCTTTGTGAGTATATCAGCTTCCTGCTCAACTGTAGGACAATAGAGAGTAGAAACAAGACCATGTTGAATCTTTTCACGAATGAAATGACAATCAATATTATGTGCTTCGTATGTTCATGAAATACATGATTGGCAGCAATAGCAAAAGCTGATTTGCTATCATTGTAGATATACACATGAGAATTATGATCCACTCCTAGCTCCTTGAGTAAACCAATAATCCATGTAATCTCTGCAACAATGGATGCTAGGTTGCGATATTCAGCTTCAGCTGAGCTTCTAGAGATAGTGGACTGCTTCTTAGATTTCCAAGAAACTAAGGAAGAGTCAAGCTTGATGAAATAGCCTGTGACTGACTTTCGTGTGTTGGGGCATGTAGCCCAATCTGCATCACAAAATGCTGAAAGTGATTCAGAACATTTAGCAGCCAAGAGAACTCCCAGCCCAGAACTACTTTTGATACATCTAACCACCTTGAGTGCAGCTGCCATATGAGAGACCTTAGGACTATGCATGAATTGGCTCATACTTTGGACAACAAAAGAAATATCTGGTCTTGTAACAGTCAAATAAAGAAGCTTACCCAAAAGCCTTTGATATGGCCATGGATCAGTCAATAATGTGTCCTCAGAAGTATCTATATGGGTGTCAAATTCAGCAGTAGTAAGCTTCACGTTTGGCTCCATAGGACAGGATGCAGGTTTAGAGCCTAAGAGCACCAACTCAGCTATGAGTTCTAGGGCATACTTGCATTGATGCATTAATATACCATCACTATTTCGTACAAATTCTATGCCTAGGAAGTACTTAAGCTCTCCTAGGTCTTTGATCTTCAAAAGAAGTTTGTAAATCATCCTTAGTCTGTTAGATCATGATGGGATTATCTCCAGTGATAAGAAGGTCATCAACATAGACCAGAACAACCACCATATGATCTCCTGACCTTTTGATTAATAGAGAATAATCCAAATGACTCTATTGAAATCTAGCATCCACCAAGGCTGATGTGAGCTTGAGATTCCATTGTCTAGATGTCTGCTTAAGTCCATAGAGGGACTTAAGTAGTTTGCAAACTTTGAGTTCAGCGTTTGGTCCATTAAAACCTTGAGGTACCTCCATATACACCTCCTCAAATAGATCTCCTTGCAAGAAAGCATTGTAAACATCCATTTGATGAATAGACCAGTGTCTTGAAGCAGCAACAGACAACACACTTCTGACAGTAACCATTTTCACCACAAGTGAAAAGGTTTCTTGGTAGTCTAAACCTTCTCTCTAATTATACCCTTTAGCCACCAATCGAGCTTTGAACCTTTCAACTTCTCGTGATGCCTTATATTTAATCTTATAAATCCACTTGCATCATATTACCTTTTGTCCTTGTGGCAAGGATACCAGTTCTCAAGACATATTATCCTCCAATGCTTTGATTTCTGCCTGCATTGCCTCTACCCATCTCTTATCCTTTACTGCCTCTGAATATGATGTAGGTTCCATCTCCACTGAAAAGTTTGCCAAGTAGCTTTGATATTTTGAAGAAATAGCTTCATATCCAATCACCTCTGAAATAGGGTACTTGCAACAACTTGCAGAGCTTTTATTGTCATCTCTGATATAATCCTTAAGCCATATGGCAGGCTTAGATACTCGTGTGGATTTTCTAGCTTCCTCACCATCAGGTAAAATAAGAGAATCACCAGGACTATCCACACTATTATATTCAACAGGGTGTGAAAAAACCTGCTCATCTGAGATAACCGAAGTTAGAGTAGGAGAACATGGCATATTGGTTCCCTCAATATGAATATCAGTAGCAGAACTAACCGCATTTAGTTCTTCATCAAAATCTTGTCTTGGCACTAGAATTTTATCCATGAATAATGATTCTGATGACTCTTCTGTTGTGTGAAAAGTAAATATATCCTCATAGAACACTACATCTCTGCTTATAAAAAATACTTTATTCTCCAAATTCAAAAGTCTGTAACCTTTCTGATGTGCAGCATATCCTAGGAAGACTGACCTCACAACTCGAGGAGCAAATTTATCATGGCTTGTCAGATTAATAGTAAAGCATAAACATCCAACTACCTTTAAATGTGTCAATGAAGGTGGCTTACCCAGAAGTAACTCATATGGTGATTTATGTCCCAAGACAGAGGAGGGAATTCTGTTGATTATATATAAAGCAGCATCAATACAATGTCCCCAATATCTAATAGGTAGGTGACCTTGAAATATGATTGCTCGAGCAGTCTCCAGTATATGTCTATATCTTCTTTCCACAACTCCATTTTGTTGGGGAGTATATGGACATGAGCTTTGATGAACAATCCCATGCATTTGAAACAAGTCACTACATGCACTGTTAAAAAACTCACTCCCATTGTCTGATCTAAACATCTTAATTTGCTTCCCAAACTGTATTTTGATCATACTAATAAAGTTCTTGAATAAGAAAATAACATCAGATTTAAGTCTCATAAGAAACACCCAAGTCCATCTGGTAAAATCATCAACCAATGTAAGAAAGTATTTCATGCCATTGTGAGTAGCAATCTTATAAGGTCCCCACACATCTATATGGATCAAATCAAAAGCATGTAAACTTCTACTAGTACTAGTTGGAAAAGGTGCTCTAGTTTGTCTAGCTAGAGGACAAATTTTACATTTAGACAGTGAGTCATTATTTATTCTACCACCATAATGTTGTATACATCCTTCTAAGAACTTGAATTGGAACATGTCTTGTTCTTCTGTGCCCTATTTCCATGCCTCCTTCTTTACTAGTAGTTGCAAAAGCTCTATTTATTGTCTTCCCTAATGTTGTAGACCTTCTTCTTTTCTACCAATCTCCTTCACCCTCCCAGATAAGAGGTCCTGGAACACACAACATTTAGGGAAAAAAGTAACACTGCATTTGAGATCTTCTGTCACTTTAGAGACTGACATGAGGTTAAACTTAAAAGCTGGTACACATAACACATCTTTCAGTGCATCACCTCATGTGAGTTGACACTCCCCCATATGTGAGATTGATGCTTAATCTCCAGTAGGTAACTGCACTTGCCCTGAATTTCCTACTTAAGTTTCATTTTTCAGTGAACTCTTATCACTAGTCATGTGGTTAGTAGCACCAGTATCTACTATCCATTTGCAAAGTTCTAAGTTCTCATATAAGACTACATTACCACAAAAGCACTTACCTGCCATGTTTGCACTAGTTCCTGCAGTAGAACTTTTGTTCATCAACTGCAACAACTGGTTATATTGTTCTTTAATAAAAAATTGAGCTGGTTCAACATTACTGCTTGGCTGATATATGCTTGTAGTTGGTGAAACTATCATTCCTTGTTGTCCAGCTCCATCTATCATGACTGCATTTGCTTTCTTCTTTTGTTTGAAATCATATGGATATCCAATAATCTTGTAACATTTCTCCTTCAAGTGCCCTGTCTTATTACAAAATTCACACCTCATCAATTTATAACATTCATTTATAGTATGGCCTTTCAAATGACAAAAATCACATTCTAAGCTATAGTTTCTCCTTGGTTTAGATGTGGATTAAGTAAACAACACAGTAGGATCATTATGCCCAGTTTGCCCATAGGTACCACCAGTAAATGATTTTCCGCTTTCTTCCTAAACTACCATAGCATAAGCCTTATCTATAGATGGCAAGCTTGGCATTAATAGAATCTGACTCCTTGATTGCTCAAAGTTATCATTCAATCCCATCAAAAATTGTAGCAGTCATTGATACTCCAATTGTTCAATATACTCAGTGGCTGATGTAGGAGGTGGCAGTATTGAGTCATATTCTGCCCAAAGGTCTTTTAGCTTGGTGAAATAAATCGATACTAACGAAATCCCCTGTGTTACGATAAATATTTCCCTATGCAAGTAATACAATCTCGATGCATTCACTTTGTCAAAACGCTCCTTGAAAGCAGCCCATACCTTCTGTGCATTCGAAGAAAATAGCACTTTGTTACCAAATCTCTGCTCACATTGCTCATGAGCCATGAAGTCACGATGGCATTGCACCGATCCTACTGACTTCCCAGATTTGGACCAAAGTCCTCCTTCGATGTTGATCCATCAACTAAACACAATTTGTTCTTTCCTAACAATGCTACTTTCATTGCACGGCTCCAAAGAGAGTAATTTTCCATACCTGTCAAAATGAGTCCCACAGACATCGATCCCGGACCATCAGATGCATGCAAGTAAAGAGGATGATTATGATCTAACACAATCGAGCTAGGTATCGTTCTGATGCTCGTATTATCTCCATTGTTCGCATTATCAGTCGAGTTCTCAAAAGGCGTCATTGATAGACCACAAAATTAGGATTTAAAGCTTCTAAACTTGAGTAGATTCTCTCGAACTATCTTCAATTCCGCGAAGAAATTCCCTAGAATCACTCGATCAATGCTCTGATACCATGAAGAATTTAACAATGTGCAACTGAAGAGAGAAATTGAGATTAAGAATTTTGAGAGAAAATCAGAGAAAAGCTATGCTTTGTATATTGATACAACCGACTGAACTAGAAAGAAGAAGAAGCTACAGTATTTAACTAACTAACCAAACTACAATATTTAACTAACTAACCACCTTAGTACAGTTGCACATCAATAACTAATAATATAGTTAAGTTAAATTAACTAAGGTTAACCTATATTCTTTACAAAATCAGCTTTTGGGAACTTTAAAAAAATCAAAAATTAGTCATATTTCATTAACAAATAATGTTTTCAAATTTTATTCCAAACAAAAAATAGCCAAAATCTATGAGCCAAAAATATACACGTAATAGACTTGTACAGAAATATTCCATTGACTTGATGAATCTTGAGCATTGAATTCAGAGTTGGTTTTGCAGACAAGTTTTTTATTCTTAAAAAAATTTAAATCACAAAAGGAAAGAGAAGAAAAAAGGGGAAACAACAGCCACTCAAGAAACTAATGTAGTAAAATATAAATTTTGACATTACAGACAAAATAGGAGAAAATTTGGACCACTTCTCGTGGAAAAATTAAATTCTGAATATTTTGGTTTGTCAAAAGGTTCCACATTTAATCCTATTTTTCCCATATTGAAGGTCGGTTCCATCATTAAAGTCACATTATGACAATATGGACCAAAAAAGGAGGCTAACTTCCAATTTTAATAAGGTTCAGTATTTAAAGCACCACTTGGGGATTTGGTGGGATTTGACCTTTATTATTTAATTAAAAATTTTGAGTTTTAGAACATAGTCATAAGATCTTACTTGAGCAAATTGAAAATTTTATGAGAACGTTAGACCACGGTCTAAAATTTTATTAGTTATTATAAATGTCCGACCATATTCTCAATGTGTGGATCTTGGGGTTTTTTTTTCATATTAGTCTTCAAAAATCAAAACCATTAAACTCTTCACAGAAGTCAGAAGAGAGGAATATGATTAGTTTCCTTGAAATAAGTTAGTAGAAGATTCCATATATAGATCTTTTTGACGTCGTACTTGATTATTCTTTTGTAACTTTGTTAAATACCGTCTAACTTCACTCATATTTGAATTTCTTTTTTATTTGCCTTTCTAGAAATTGAATAAGAAAGAAAAAGAAAAAACACCAAATGCGAATTAAGAATAAATTATTTAAAAATGAGTGTAAAAATGTCACATGGATGTGTTTTTAAAGCGTAATAATAATCTCTAGCTCCCACAAGACAGTAAAGCTACTCGCCATGCCACTTGATACGTGTTATTTGTACATTATACCCCTTTACAATTTATAATTTAAGAAAATGTCATTTTTAGATCTCTTATGTATAAAGAACAGATCTTTTAGTGAGTGTTTGGACATAAGAATTATAAAAATTCGAAAAAAAATGAGAAAAAATTCAATTAAAAAATGGTATTTGAAAATTAAAGTTGTGTTTGGACATGAATATAATTTTGGGTTGTTTTTGAATTTTTTGTGAGCGATCTGAAGTGAAAAAAAATTGAAAATTGCGTTTTGGAGTTTTTAACATTTTCAAAAAAATCTGAAATTCATCTTCAAGTGAAAATCGAAAATTTCATGGCTAAACATTGATTTCGAAAAAAAAAAGTATTAAAAAAAATCATAAAAAGGAATCTTTATTAATGGCCAAACAGGCCCTTAGATAGAAAATATTAAAGTTGTAAAACATGGACAGTTTAGGGGTTTTTTTTAGGTATTAACTCTTTATTTTTTTTGATAAATAGAGATTGTTTGTTGGATTCATGTTTCGAGGAAACCATAACTTGAACAATGATTACCATTAATCCTAATAAAAACAACATTAAGAATGCATTATATATAATTACAGACTTAGAGGTAGCAATTCAGAAATATTATTGAAATATATTCGAACAAGTAATGAAAAGGCAGAAGAGTTAAGGCAAGAGCTAGCTCTGGTAGATTAACTAATAATACAAGCTTAGAAATAGACATTAGAGCTAAACTAATGATACTTTCCACAAACCTAGACTTGATTAATTATTTCTTAATTTGTGGTAGTATTGCTAATAGAGTATTCATAATACCTGCTTTTATGAAGCTTAAAAGAAAATGGGCAATACAATGAGTACCTATGAAATAGCAAAACTTAGAAAATACAGAAACACTCTCATTTTCCTTCAATGTTGGCCTCAAATTTAGAAAGAAAACAAATGGTTGATGTTGCCACTAGGGGCGGATCTAGTAAGACCTGAGGGGCATTACGTCACTCGCAAGCTTCGATCGAAACTCTATGTATATATATTTATATAAGTAAGAAATCATATATATATTTAAAGTGCTACCCATGGTAACAAATGATACAAAGGTGCCAGTGGCAAAGGATAGGAGATTTCATCTTGGTTGCGAAGGATAGAACCCGAACCTTTTGGTTTACTACATCATAAAGTTAACTTTTGACTTTCTTTTTGTGTCTCTTATTTGTTAGTATTTGGTTTTTTCACAAAAAAATAATATTTTCTTTTGCAAAAAAAAAAAAAAATATATATAAGTAACTCGAACCGAAAAAATATTTACTGTATCTCAATGTATAAATAGTGACACATGGACGTTCAAAGCTACGTGGCACCCGCCCCTGGTCGCCACAATGATCAACTCCAAGAATAGATGCTTCAAAAGAAGGGAAAAATGAAGCAAAATCATAGGTTTTGAGAACCTATTTTCAGAAAACTATAGCAGCTAGCTTTGTGTATTATCTGTTTACGTATAGTAGTAAGTAGTAACACTTCAGTATTGAAAAAACTAACACTACTACGCCCTCAATCCTAAGTAAGTCGACTGACCAAATAGTTAAAAGAGTAAGAAAATTTCAGAAAAAAATACTAGTATCACTTGCTACCTGGTTAGGTGTATTCCAGTCACACACTCCAGAGAAAGGGCAGTCCGATGTACAAGACACCCCGCGTTCATGCAGGGTCCGGGGAAGGGTCACACCCTATGTACAGCCTACCCTAGAGTAAGCATTAGTGCCTGACACACTCCAGAGAAACGTAAAGCAAAAAGAAGAAAGGAACATAGTGGAGAAAAGTTTGAACCAATAAATCTGATTACTAACAATTACCAAAACATTACAACTTCCAGATGTCTACCTAATGAAAATGTACAGATTTCTGGTAGTTACATTTAGAGAAAATTCATAACATCGAAATAGTGATGCATGAATTCTCAACTATGTAGAATATATATTAGTAGTAGACACTGTTATTTGAATTTAACATTAAACCCCTTTGAATTGGCTCTTCTTAGCGAGCCTCTAACACTTTGTTCATCCTTATCCATTGATACAGGGGAATCAGGTTTAGAAGAGGATGCATTCCAAGAATCCAGGTTAGAAGAGGGACATTTCAGAATCCCTTTCAAAGGTTTTTTCTTTAGACATCCGGCTTCCTTCTTCGAATCATCATATGCATTAACCTCTTCACCTTTGGCAGTTTCCTTCTTCTCATCATTATTTATAGTAACCTCTTTAGCTTTGTCGTAAACAGAACCATCACCTAATTTATCCTCACTAACTTTGGCTCGGACAAAGTCATCACCATAGTCCACTTCACCACCTCGTACACGAGGAGAAAGATCGTCTAAGTAAACCTCACTACATTTTACTTGGACATGATCATCAGCAGTGGCACGTTCGTTACCACCCAAAACACCGCCAAGATCATCACAGAAGGTATCTTCTGTAAGTTTGGCATGAATTAAGTCATAGCCAATGGAAACTTCTTCGTGTTCAGGTGCAGCATGAACTATATCGACAAAAAGATTTTCATCATCTGCTGTCTGAACAAAGTTATCCATTCCTGTTTGCACAGGGTGAAACTTGTCTCCCTTTTTGCCTTTAGGCAATTTGAACCATCCTTCTGTCAACAAAGGCAGAGACAGATTTTTCAGAAATGAGGATTTCTTTGGAGCTTCTGCCAATTTTTTCTTGTCCTTTGTGGTGAACAATGACATGGCGATCACACTGGATATGAAAAGTTGACAGATGGCACATTTAATTTGCTCGTGTCTCTCGAAAGATGAAGCCTGTGTAAGGCCAATCATTCTCTTGATCCCAAGAACTTTACGTGCCAGATCTCCTAGTTCATATCTCTTGTACTTTGGGTCATTGAAAAACTTGGTAGCCAAGTAGCCTATATCAACTTTATCTTTAGTCAAGCCTAATTCTTCAAATGGGAACAAATCTTTCTTTTCTGGAATTGCAAAACCAACGAAACGGATTCTCTTGTCCGTAAGAAATTTGAGAACAGGATCAGGCAGCTGTTCACCAGAATGAAACCTGAGGATCAGACAACCAACTCCAAAGCACAAGAGAACCAAGATTATCTTGGGATCGCGAGGGTGGCGCATGACATCAAGGCCAACAACAGGTGGTTGTGCCCAAATCTTGCCTTCTGGGAAAAAAATATCAGCTGTAAATAAAGATTCAAACTCTTTCGCCTTAAAGGTTATACCTTCTAGTTTAACCTCAAATCTATTGGTTTTCAAGTAAACGATTCCTGCCATATCTTGGTTCGACAAATGAGAATGACACTAAACTTATGTTGGCATTAGCTGATGGAAACAAGAATAGGGATGAATCTTTCCCGAAGGATGCAGGAAAAAAGAAAATTCTTGAAACGAAATGATGTTGCCCTAATATTGTGCAGGGCAAATGAGTGATGAAAATTAGGAAGTTGGTACAACAAATTGTCAGTCAAGGGTAACCAAAACCACAAAATAAAAGGGAGAAAAATGAGGGGAGCTAATGGTTCTTGAGAATTAAACCTGCAACTTGGATGGTTCTGCCTAAAGTAATATGGCTATTTGAGAGGTTTGTGTTTGTCAGTTTTGGACATTTTACATCCACAAAAAAAATGAAATTTCACCACAGCAGTGATCTGAAATTGGAGAATATTCTGATACATCTGTTCCATCTGGTCTAAAAATTGGTCATTTACCACAGTTAGTATCTTCTAATTAACAACATACACCAACCATTCATGTTAAACTTCTACTAAACACAAATGACAAATAGGCGGATGTAGCTTCTGGGCAATGGGTTCATCTAAAGCCGCTATTTTTTGACACATAACGTTATATGGGTAACAAGTCACTAAAATTTCAACAATATTAAATTTGAAACACGCAATTTTTGAACTTACAATCAATTCCACCATGATGTCGTAGATCCACCCCAGCAAGGACACAAAGCGAGAAAGACAAATTGCACTAACCTCTAAAGAAAAATATTAAGTGTTTACCTCCATTGCAGCACCCTTCTTAATATTTGACTATTACTACTAGCAGACACCAATGCTACCTGTGACTACAGTTTAATATCTGAAAGAAATTTTGTAGCCTCCATACATAAAGACTAATAAAATCCACAACAAAAATTTACCTAAAACTTTCCATACGAGTGACATTCTTGGACACCTTCCCATAACAAAAACAATCGTGTACATATATAATTTGGAGAAAGGAAAAACATAAAGATATTCTCTTTCTGGAAAGAGAATTTGTCAAATGGAAGAATCCCGGTAAATGAAGAATGAATCACCCTATTGCAAAGCAACTCAAAAGGCTCAAATTGCAGGTTTAATTCTCAAGAACCATTAGACCGAACATATATGAATCCCAATCTAAGAAGGCTTAGATTAACCAATTCATCATCTTTTTGACAAAGCAAAAGCAGTGGAAAGATACTAATTGCACTAACCAAGTTCAAGCAACAAAATAATTAATTCAAATTCCTAAATGAATATATGGATACACGCACAAGGGCAGGCATAAAACCAAAATTAATGATAAAACACGAAGAGAGGAAGTCAAATGAACAAAAAAGTACTGATATTTCATTAAAATGCACTTGATTCAACTACATAGCCAGAACTGAGAAAGTTCTACACCAAAACACACAAGGCTCCAAACTATAAAAACAACCCACTATATACTCAAAAACTAGCAATAACCACCACAGCATAATCCCAATTTAAGCTCTCTCACCCCTAATTCTTCTAGCGAGCTGAATGTCTTTCGGCATAATGGTCACTCTCTTAGCATGGATAGCACAAAGGTTAGTATCCTCAAACAAACCAACAAGGTATGCTTCAGCCGCCTCTTGAAGAGCTGCAACAGCAGAGCTCTGGAACCTCAGATCGGTCTTAAAATCCTGAGCTATCTCACGAACCAAACGCTGGAAAGGAAGTTTGCGGATTAGGAGTTCAGTAGATTTCTGGTACTTTCTGATTTCTCGAAGCGCAACAGTTCCGGGCCTGAATCTGTGTGGCTTCTTCACTCCTCCGGTCGCCGGAGCTGATTTCCGAGCAGCTTTTGTAGCTAATTGCTTCCTTGGAGCTTTGCCTCCGGTGGATTTTCGGGCAGTTTGCTTGGTACGAGCCATTGAAAATTTGGAGAATTCAGAGAATTTTTGGGAATTTAGGGTTTTCTGCTTTGAGATTTTGAATTACAGATTTGAGTGTGGAAAAGGAGGGGTAGAGGGAGAGAATTTATAAGAGGGGGATTGAAAATTTTGAGCGGGAGGGAGGAGTAAATCGTGGCCGTTGATCTGTTGGAACTTTAAGTGTCGCGGATCGATGACGTGGAATATAGGGAGGTGATCGTGGGCGTTGGATTTGAATGAGGACGGTGTTTAATTAGCTGTTTTGATTGATTTGAAAGAAGTGCGAGTTGCGGATCGATGACGTGGAACGTATTGTGCTTCTCTTTGAATCGGACGGTTCAGATTGATCTATGAAGAGATTTCTGGATCGATGACGTGGCAGGATCATCAGATCTACTATTTACACAAAGCAAAGGGCAGTAAATAGAGGAGTAAAAACCATTAATTTTAGCTAATGTTACCTTTTTATTAAGTACTTAGTACTTCCAATAGGTTTTGATTGGTGAAAATTGACTTTTACGAGTAATGAATTAATCAACTAATTAGAAATTCACATTTGATGTTATTTAAGGGCATTTCAACAGAATTCGTAACGAACGTGTTTACATTCCAAACTTTGATTTTGTAATTAATTAATAAAATGTCAATCCCAATTTCATTGGTAGTATTACTTACCTACATATGATATTTACATCATACCTATCATTTATCACGACAAATTGAATAAACTAGATGGAAATACATATTAATTAATCATGGCTAAATGATAGAAAATATGTAAACACACGATCATATATTTATTAGTTTGGTTAAACACCAAATAGAATAAGTTTTTACTTGATTTGACACAATTAAAATTAGGAGTGGGCATCGGTCGGTCCGGTTCGGTTGTGAATGTTATCGATTCGGAATATCGGTTATTGGTTTTTAAATATGCTAAACTGATAATCGAATCGATAAGATATCGGTTATCGATCCTTATCGGTTCGGTTATCGGTTTACCCGATAAGAAATAAAAAATCTAATTTTTTTTATTTTATTATAGAAATCGTGACCATACTATTAAGAGAAAGGAACTGGATTTTTGTTCTTAAGAAAAGAGAAATTAAATTTCAACTTTAGAAAAAGAAAACTTTCTTTGCGTTTGAAAATCCTAATGAATGATCTAACTTTCAAAGTTATAAGTTAGTAGGAGTACGGAATAAGACATTTAATAATCTAATCTTACTAACTATCTCACTGCGGGTGGGCATAATTCACATGAAAATAATAAAATCCTAATGTTATAAACACTAAGAATCGGTGCAACAAAAGAAACAACTAGAAAAACTAAAAATCTTAACAATTAATTCTTTTAAAGTTTAGAACTAAAAATCTTAGTTGAAGAAATAAAATGAGAAATTCAGAAAACTTTAAAACTTTAAGAGCCCGTTTGGACATAATTTTTTTTTTTTCCAAAAAAATTCCACCTTTTTTCGAAATCGGCGTTTGTTCATAAAATTTCCAATTTTCACTTAAAGATGTATTTTGGAAATTTTCGAAAATTTGAAAAACTCCAAAAAACTCTTTTTTAAAATTTTCACTGAAATCACTCACAAAACTTCAAAAATAACCCAAAATAACCTTTTGGGTCATCACATTCTCCACCTCTAAAACAACAGTTCGTTCTCGAACGGATAGAAGAAGGAAGTACCTAAGTCGGAGAAAAGATGGGGATAACGGATCCGCATATCGGACTCGAACTCCCAGGTCGATGCCTCAGGAGGCTGAGCTCTCCACTGAACACGAACAGAAGGAAAACTCTTCGATCTCAACTGACGAACCTGCCGGTCTAGAATAGTTATCGGCTCCTCCTCATACGACAAGTCCTTGTCCAACTGGACAGTGCTGAAATCTAGCACATGGGATGGATCGCCGTGATACTTCTGAAGCATGGACACATGAAATACTGGATTCACGGCTGATAAGCTCGGCGGCAACGCAAGTCTATAAGCCACCTCTCCCACTCGATCAAGAATCTCAAACGGGCCAATAAACTTAGGGCTAAGCTTGACCTTCTTCCCAAATCTCATCACGCCCTTCATAGGCGACACTCGAAGCAATACCCGCTCACCGACCATGAAAGCCAAATCTCGAACCTTGCGGTCGGCATAACTCTTTTGCCTATCGGGAGGTATGAGCCTCCTCTTAGATCAACTCCCGAAGCCCGTCCACATTAGGCACACAAACATCGACCCTGCAATCTCAAAACTCCATCATCATCTAAGGTAACCTGCTTGGCACCTCCGCGCTGCGCCGTGTCTCTAAGGACACACAAATGGGGATCATCATACTGTCGATCTCGGATACGCTCCAATAATGAAGAATGAGCGATTGTGCAAGCTCACACACGGCTAGGCTCAAAAACATCCAACCTCACAAACTGATTAGTCAAAGCCTGAACATCCAAAGCAAGCGGTCTCTCACTGACCAAAATATAAGCAAGACTGCCCATACTGGCTAACTTCTTACTCAAAGCATCGGCCACCACATTGGCCTTTCGCAAATGATATAAGATGGTGATATCATAATCCTTCAACAAGGGTTCGCAATTGCGAACCCCGACCTTTGCTAACTTGGGAATTGCGAAACAGGGCTCGCATTTGCGAACCCTTCAGAATTGCTTGACTTTCGCATTTGCGAAAACAAGGTCGCATTTGCGATCACTGGCCAGATGAGAATCTTCGCATTTGCAAAGAAAATCTCGCATTTGCGAGATGGAGCTGGCCTGGGCTGGTTTCGCTTTTGCGATCCAGCCTTCGCATTAGCGAGCTCGCATTAGCGAGCCAGGCTTTGCAAATGCAAAGCCTGTATGCCTGATCATACCAGCAAAATTTCTGCAATTTTTTTCTAAGTTCCAAATGCACCCCGTGGCCTATCCAAAACTCACCCGAGCCTTCGGGGCTCCAAACCAAATATACACACAACCTCAAAAAATCCCACGAACTTATTCGTATAATAAAATCACCAAAATAACATCAAGAACATCGAATTAAACTTCAAGATCGATGAAATTTCTCAAAACTTCTTTAAACATAAAATTTGGCATTTAAAGTCCGAATCACGTCAAACGGATTTCGTTTCTCACCAAACTTCATAAAGTTATCTTAAATCACATATAAGACCTGTACCAGGCGCCGAAATCAAAATACGGGTCCAATACCAATATGTTCTAATCAAAATTCATTTCAATTTCCTTTAAACAATTTCAGAAAATAATTTTCTTTAAAAATTTATTTCTCGGGCTTGAACCTCTGAATTCAATTCCGGGCATACGCCCAAGTCCCATATTTTCCTACGGACCCTTCGGGACCGTCAAATCACGGGTCAGGGTCCGTTTACCCAAAACGTTGACCGAAGTCAAATTAACTCATTTTATAATCAAAATTTATCATTTTTTCACAGATTTTCATATTTAGGCTTTCCGGTTATGTGTCCGGATTGCGCACGCAAATTGAGGTGATGTTAAATGTGGTTTTCAAGGCCTCGGAATGCAGAATTCAATTTAGAGATTTTTTCTTTCCTATATACCATATATGAAACCTTATTACCAAAAATGTGCATAGTTTCTAATTTACCCCCCCTGTCCATATTTTTTCTACAGTTATTATACCAATCATTAAATACTAATTAATAGTAGCTGAATATTCTTAATTTGTCGAGCTAAAGTTGAAGAACTGAATATTCTAAAAAGATTTGGCGTAAATCAGATCAAATCATATTCTTCCAGATATTCCTATTTAGGCGCGCTACAATTATAGAAGTAAATATTCTTTCAGATATTTTCCACCATTGATAGCCTTTAAAAAGCTTGAAAGCTTTGAATTCAAATTTGGGTTTTCAAAAATCATTATTTGTTTGGATTGGGTGTTGTTGAAAATAATCGGGAATATGATTTGGAGTTTATATCTCAATTTTGAGGGGTTTTGGTGAAGATTAGACTTGGTTTTGACTGAATTTCAGATTGAAACTCGAAGAAGAAGAAGAAGAAGAAGAAGAAGAAGAAGAAGAAGAAGAAGAAGAAGAAGAAGAAGAAGAAGAAGAAGAAGAAGAAGAAGAAGAAGAAGAAGAAGAAGACATATTGCAGAAATTGTAGATAAATTATAGATTATTTGTATTCTGATTGTAGATGCTTTATTTTCTGTTTTCACAAATAAAAAACGGCTAAAACTCCTACAAATCTTCTGAAAAAATGCAATTATGTCAAAAATCACAATTATGCTACAATTGGATGGGAATTGGGATATAAAAATTCAATGTACGCAGTTTATAGATATTTTTGTAGATAAATTGTAGATTATTTGTATTCTGATTGTAGATGCTTTATTTTCTGTTTTCACAAATCAAAAACGACTAAAACTTCTACAAATCTTCTGCAAAAAATGCAATTACGTCGAAAATGCCAATTATGCTACAATCGAATGGAAATTGGGATATTAAAATTCAATATACCCAGTTTGTAGATATTTTGTAGATAAATTATAGATTATTTGTATTCTGATTGTATATGCATTGTTTTCTGTTTTCACAAATCCAAAACGACTAAAACTCCTACAAAATCTTCTGCAAAAAATGCAATTATGTCGAAAATACCAATTAGCTACAATTTAATGGGAATTGGGATATTAAAATTCAATGTACCCAGTTTGTAGATATTTTGTAGATAAATTGTAGATTATTTGTATTCTGATTGTAGATGCTTTGTTTTCTGTTTTCACAAATAAAAAACGACTAAAACTTCTACAAATCTTCTGCAAAAAATAGTCTACAATTTATCTACAATTTTCTACAACTTATCTACAATTTCTGCAATATTTCTTCTTCTTCTTCTTCTTCTTCTTCTTCTTCTTCTTCTTCTTCTTCTTCTTCTTCTTCTTCTTCTTCTTCGACGAGTTTCAATCTGAAATTTAGCCAAAACCAAGTCTAAATCTTCACCAAACCCTCTCAAAATTGAGATATAAACTCCAAAACATATTCCCAATTATTTACAACAACACCCAATCAAAACAAATAATAATTTTTGAAAACCCAAATTTGAATTCAAAGCTTCAAAGCTTTTTAATGGCTGTCAATGGTGGAATTGTTGCTCTCTTGTCTCTTTGAAGGTTTGTTCTTCTTCATTGAGAAAATTTGAAGTTGAAGGTAAATGTGTGTATGAACTTTGAAGATTTGACTTCAATTTGATGAACTTTGTTGTTCTTCATTGATGAACTTCAATTGGAGTATAATGGGGAACCAACTTTGTTGAAGAGTTTCTTCAATTTTCTGTGAATTTAGAGGGAGAATTTGGTTTCAGAAGATGGAAACTGGTAAAAAGAACGTAGGTATAGGTAAAACGTGAGTGAGACTGAGGGGTTAGGAGAGAGAAACATGCAGATTCCTTTAATTAAGGAGTAAAAAATATATAATTAATTATACCCTTAATTAATTATGGTATAGAATTGGTAATTTGGTATACTAAGTGTAATTAAGTCAAACCTTAAACATTGAGGGCAATAAGGTTTCCTATGTGGCATAGGCATGTAAAAATTCCTTCAATTTATAAACAATTGATGACCTTTTTGGTCATTATATTCAATCAAGTGGAACAACATCAAATCCAAATAACTAACAAATTAAAAAAAAACCCACTTTCAAAACAAAAGCTTTGAATGATATTCAATGGTGGACTTCTACTCTTCAATTTTCTTACATTGCAAGCAGGTGACACAAGAGGAGAAACAGAAAATACACGACCCCTTGAAGCATATGTAGAAGATGTGAGAAGAAGAGAGAGTGAAAGCAATGGTTGTGAGAACAAAGAATTAACTCCATAGCTTTTAGAAGCAATAGTTGTAAGAACACAAATTTTTAATTTGCAAGTGCTTTCAAAATATGTACAATGTGGGTTAGATGAGGTAAAACTTAAAAACATGAGTCATTTTTTGTTATGGTGTGAAGTCATATATATATTTTTTTGTAATTCTTTCTAATAATAATATGCTAAGTGAAATTCTATAAGTATGGTCTGAAAGCATAATGTATATGAGTCTTGTTCCTATCTTTATGCAGATATAAAGATTGTTTTCAATAGACCATTGACTTAAGAACAAAACAAATGATAATTTATGTTAAAATGTTTTTGAGTTGATTTAACACAATAATTATGCTCATTCACAATTTAGTCACGTGGCAACTGACCTCAAAGTTATCACGTTACACATAAATGATTTCATTTGGGGGGGGGGGGGGAGAGGGAGGGTTTGTTGAATTATAATACGTAGACTTCAAAACAGTCGTTCGCTAATTCGAAGGAGTCAACCAATCGGAATAATTATATATTACCTACAAATAATATAGTGGGATAATAAAATTTTTTGGTCCCTTAGTTATTCTCGTAAATTCTAGTTTTAATTTGTGTGATATGACTTGGCATATTTAACCTTCAATTAATTACACTATTTACTTTTGGTCCCTTTATGTATGAATAAGTTTTTACCTAAATTATTTTTAAAATTATATTATTGTCAAATATGGAGTAAAAATATGAGTGTAACATAACACATGAGTAATTAAATGGCAGAACCGTTAATAATTATGATAAATAAATGAATATTAACAAGCAAAGGGACCAAAAGTACACATTTCAATTAATTAAAGGTTAAATATGCTTAATCAGATACCACAAGGACTAAAATCAAAATCGAGAAATAACCGAGAAACTAAAAAATATTACTCTATTTAGACCAATTTATTTGACACTTTTTTCTTTTTTAGTAAGTTCAAAAAAAAAAAAAATTACACATTTTTATATTTAGTAGCAATTCAACTTTAAATTTCCCCTTTTACCTTTTAATGAGATTATTTCTAGTCATACAAATTTTGGTGATTTATTTTAGACCATAAATTTCAAAAATCTTCTTTTATTTCTTAAACTTCAATAGTCAAATACATTCACAAAAATTGAGTCGAAAGGAGTATTATAGCCTGTTTGGCCAAGCTTCTTCAAGCCAAAAGAACTTTTTTTCTTCAAAACAAAAGTTTTTTTTTTCAAAGCTGAAGTGTTTGTACAAGTTTTTAGAGGAAAAAAGTATTTTTGAGTAGAAACAGAAGCAGTTTTGGAGGAGCAGAAAAAAATAGTTTATCTCTAAAAGTAATTTTTTGAAAAACACTTCTAAGAAAAATATACTTAGAAGCAATTTTTAAAAGTTTGGCCAAACACTAATTGCTGCTCAGAAATATTTTTCAAATAAATTAACCAAACATAAACGGATGCTCACCAAAGCACTTTTGAAAAAAAATAAATCTGCTTTTGGTAACATGGCCAAACAAACTAATTAAATAATTTGACCCTAATATTAATGCATTTCCTCCTAACTGCCTTTTACAATTTACACACAGACATCATCATCCAAAAAACCACTTACGAATTTCCACAACTAACCTGCCGCACAAGTTGATGGAAAAGGAACCCTTCCTCACAAGCATTTAGCTTCTTCATCAAGAAAATGAACCTTCCGCTTCTTGGTCAATATCTTAGTTCTCAACAAACAAATAATCAGATATAAATACAAAAAATTTCTTCGAAATGATAGTCTTTACTTTTTAATTGATGTCATTAAAATACCCAGATCAAGCAATTAGCGGGACAGTAACAAAGCAGAGAACTCAAAAACCGAAAGTGATGGTTCTCCCATTATTGAAGTTAGGGACACTTGCTTTAAAAACTTTAAGCAAACCCATTGCAGCTAGGCTCAAGAAAGAGGCTGGCTTGCACCCCAAGTTCCGTCATTTGATCATCAGCATTGCCCAGGTATTAATAATCCCAATATCTTATAAACCCTTCAATTGTATCATTGTGTTACTATAAATGTTTTATTTTTCTTTCCTGTTATGATTCGAGTTTTGTTTATCTTTGTTATTTGTGTTACTGTATTTTTGTTGGGTTGATGACTGGATGAATCATGTAAATTTCAAACTAGTTGATGTCGATTATATGAATTATTTGGATTCAATCATCATTAACCATTTTAAAAGTAACCTATCACAATCCTTGTTCTCGGGGTGGGTTTTGTTATGGTCCATTGCAAGGTATGAGACTCGAGTACCATATCGGTATTACAATATGCCCGATGTGGGGTTTATATAGTTCTCTCACCTCAATAGCTAGCTTTTGGGCGTGGTTCTCTCTAATTTGTATCAGGTTCATCTGAACCCAATATCTTTAAATATTAAAAATGCACTAAATAAGCAAATAATAAAATTTCAAACCTAATTAAATTAAATGGGCAAATGGTAGAATCACGAAGTCGAACCCATAATGTTCTTTGGCCAGTCTTGGGTCAATTGTGGTTTGCGACACTCAAATAGGAGGAGTTGAGTCAATGATTGTGTGTGAATTTTATTTTGTCTTATCGTAATTCCAATTCTAGTTTGTCCAATTACATTCTTGTGGTCTTTGTCTTGGTTGGTCTTGAGTTGCTCACCAATCAAGGAATTGTATATTTTAAAAGAGCTCAAAATGTAGGCCACATGTCTCGGGTGCGAGCCATGAGAAAGGAGTCACTTTTGGTTGGAAGTGCTTTATCGCCAAATTGGTACTTCCTACCGTGAATCTGGAGTAGTCTGGCCCCAAAGCAGGTACCGGACACCAGGTAGGAAATAAATAAAATAAAATAAAAATGTCGAAGAATTATGGAATTTGCTGTTAAATTGGTGAGAACTTGTCGATTCTAGTTTTGTTCCAATGTGACATTCATTTATTTGTAGAAGAATTGTTGGGGGACTTTACCACCTTTTGTTGGTTGTGATCCACATTTGGCTTTGCCAAAAGGTTGGATCATTTTATTTCCTGTATTGGTAGGAGATAGCAGGTAACTGAGTGGAAAACTCGAGTTGTGCAAAAGCAAAGAAAAAAAGATTGGATTGTTTTAGAGGGCTCAATGTATCAATACTTGGAAGATTTTCTTGCACAGGTCAACCAAGAGGATATTTTTGTTCCCTGTCATCATAACCTCTCCGTGTAGCTATGAGTCGAGTTGCATAATGAAAGGGATTTTTGGAGAGGGTATAAGTTCCTCATTTTTTAATTTGATAATACGATTACTGGATACAAGTGCTAGTTTAGAAGAGTGTGTCCATTTCCTAAAGCTGAGTGGCTGCTCTTTGCTGGAGCCGTACATTGAGAAATGGTCTCAAATTGACAAGAACAGAGATGTGCTGATTTTCAAATGTTGGCAAGTCTCTGCTCAAGTGTTAGTAGTATAGAGACATAAGATTGCAATAAGTTGCTGCAAGAGTGCAAATCTTGTTGTTGTACAAGGGCATGATTGCTCTGTTAGAAAGACTACCCGCTTCTTATAACATACTTACAATTGACTGCTACAAATTTTATATGGAATAAAATGTAAAAACAAAATGTGATCTAGACATTGACAAGAATGTATTAACATATTGATAACAAACTGTGACTAGCAGATACTTGGTTTGACATCACAAGTGTGATGGTCATTTTTGAAGACTATTGTGTGTCCAAAGGTGCTAGCGGTATCTCCATTAAGGGACTCTTATGTCTTAGATGATTTTACTGAATAAGTCTCATATTTGTGGTTAATTCTGGCTTGTATTATTGTTCATGAGTTTGTCTGCAATTGTTTACATGCACTCTTGCATCACTCTCTGAATATTTTCTAGATATGTTTCAATACATATGCCCATATCTTGTTTCAGATGTGAATACTCTAGTAGCCTTCACTCTTTCAGAAAGTTATTCTCCACTTCTGCTTTTACTTTGACTTGTTAAGAGTTTCTCCTAATATAGATAATTTTTTTCATTATATCCATTGCTGAAACCAGGCGAATCACCGAATGACAACAACCATGCAAAGACGGCTTTATGGCCATGCAACTGATGTTGGAATACGACCTTTGAACGAAGAGAAAGCGGTTCAAGCAGCTGTTGATCTTCTGGGGGAATTTTTTGTTTTCTCGGTATTGTTTATTTTCCCACTCGTTTTTTGCAATAATATTTGCAAAGTTAGCTATCCTGATTCTTATCTATTACATGTTAATTGTTGTGAGAGCGCAGACAAGCTTTGCTAAGCATCGAATGATACAAATTTTAAGCATGTAAAACTTGATATGTTCTCCCTAGTTACCCCAAAAAGAAAAAAAGGAACATGTTATGTTATCTTTGTCAATTAAAGAAAAATCCATGATTTCCAGACTAGCGTTCATTTGAATTTTTTTTAAAAAAATAATCCACTTAAGTCTCAAAGTCCATGATCATTAACATTTATCTGCCATAAGTGCGAGAATAGCCTAGTCCAATACAACCACTAAATCCTTCTTTGTAGAAGTCCGCTGACACATAATACACAAGCTTATAGCACTTGTCTTCCATTGAGGTGTGCGACTTGCCTAGACCAACATGACTTCTAAATCTTTTTCTGTACAACTTCCCTAATGTTGATTCTACCAGAAAGCCACTGCTAGTAAAGAAGGCAGAAAGAGCCATGAGACAAGTACCACCTTGTTTAGGAAATTCTCATATCTCAATATACATAGCAAGCTTCGTGCATGTGCACAATATCTGAGTCTTGATAATTATAGAATTATTGCTTTGGCTAATTTGCTTCGAAGAAATTAAAGTCTCAGCAACCTGTGATGGCAATACGGGTTTGAAGGTCAGAGTTGCCTCTGCTATTTCATGCATTTGACAATATTTAGATTCTCTACATTGCGTTCTTGCAACATTTATTTTCTTATGGATAAAGCTATTGAAAGGCCCTTTGACAGAGAACTCCTTTAATTCCAAAATAACATATGCAATAGACATTTGACAATCGGATAGTGCAGTAGCCAAATATATGTCAGTGGAGGAAGATACGAGAAGGCTTGGGAAGTTTTTAGGATTGGTTTTGGGTGTTTTTTGAAGTATTAACATTTTAATGAATGATCGGATTTATCTACTTGCTTACTCAAAAAATATTTGTTCAATGACCGCATTAAGTTCTTGAAAAGAATAAGCCGCAAGTCCTGACAATTGTGATGTCTTGTACTTGCTGGCACAGTAAGATTTGGCACAAGGGTAATAGTTGCCACCTTATGACTAGGAGGTTGCAATTTTTTTTGTCTATTTCTGTTCAGGGCATCCAACCACACACATGACCAATCTCTAAGGGCATCATTTCTATGTCTTCAATCTCTTGAGACTTGTAGCCAACTTTAACCCTTGAAATGTGACCTGCCTTCCATCTACTTCTAGCGCATCTTCTAATCTTTGTGCAACTTTTGCAATTTGGTGAACAGGTCGCAGTTGCTGCTCTTGCATTTGAGGTGCAGAGAAGTGCTCGGTCAGAGGCTAAGAAGGAGGAACTTCGTAGGCAAGAAATGGAGGTAGTCCTCTCATATTCTTCTTATTCTCGTCTTGGCAAACTTTATAGTATGCTTTATCTATTATCCAAAATATGTACTTTGTCATCTCTCCTTTTTTGTGTTTTAAATTCTATCTAAATCTGATTGCCTTGGATGACGACAACGTGCATTAGTCTGATGATTTATCTCTACAAATTTAAGAGGGGTGGTATTCAATAGAACTATGTTCATTTTATGTTCTACCTAAGCAGAAATTCGAAAAGTTTCTTATTTCGCGTAAGAACATGCAAACCATTTATCCTAGATATATGTGTTCAAGTTATATCTCAGTTCAAACGGGTGTATTTCAGAAATTGAGGCAACGAGATGAAGCATTGGAAAAGGAGATGGAGGGCCTCAAAAGCAAAATTCAAGAACTAGAACAGCTAGCAAGGGAAAAGGGACTTGCTGGTATGTTCAATCTCAGACATCCTCATGTTAAAGAAGGCAAGACAGCAACACCAGCATGATCTGTTTGCTCAGTTTTGGCTAACAATAGGAATCATATTGTTCCCTTTCATTCTTTAGATCAAAGTCCTATTTGACTATTTCAAGTAAAGCGCGGCCTAAGCTTCTTGCCTGCTCACTGTAAATAAAGTTGAATTTTGAACTAGCCATTGTTGTTAAGAATATTAGATGTTGAAGGGCGACCATTTTAGAGCTTCATTTGTTCCACTCCATGTTAAATTTGGTGAAAGTAGCCTAAATTTTGCTGTGCAACCTTCGTTTTGTGCCATGTTCTACTTAATTTACATTCATCCACCTGACCAAATAGAAAAGTTGCTGCTTGATGACACACACTTAAGAAACTTATCATTTGTTTATAGAATGAAAACTTATGAAATATGGGGAATTTGGAGCAGGGGCGAAGCTACACTTTGGTAAGGTGGTCAATTGACCACCCTTTGTTGGAAAATTACACTGCGTATATAGGTAAAATATCAGGTTTTAGAGATACGTAACATATATTGAACACCCCGTGTCGGGATTTTCTTTTACTTCTTTCAAGTTTGAACGTCCTTGAGAAAATTTCTGGTTTCACTATTGATTCGGAGTGATCGCTTCAACCAGCATCTGATGTTGATACTAGTGAAAAGTATGTTCAGATGCTCCTTATCTGCAAAAATTATTATAGATTGCAAATATCAGTATTGATCCTTTTGTACAGTTCAATACCAAAGGGGAGCATCAAGAATTGACTATAGGGAATCTTGAAGATGATAATGGAGTGTACCCTTTATGCCTTCCTTGCCTTGTTCTTTCTCTTTTAATTTATTCACCCACAAAAATGCCTTTCTGCTGATGGATCTGGATGCTGCTCATAAAGGCTTCATATTCTAATTTGGGTGACAAAAGTGACCAATCCCTCAGTTCCACATCATCAAAAAAGAGCCCTATTCTGCACTTTGGTTCTTGATGAGAAGTGTCATGAGAATCAATTTTCTTTGATTTAGTGATATTGCAGCCCTTCAAGATTGCGAAAAGAGAGCCTTGGAGCAATGGTAAAGTTGTCTCTGTGACTTATAGGTCACGGATTCAAACCGTGAAAATAACAACTAATATTTGTATTATGGTAGGTTGTCCACATCACACCCACCCCTAGTGGGTGCGGCCCTTCCCAGACCCTGTGTGAATACAAAATACTTTGTGCACCGTACAACCCTTCTAGATTGCATTTAAAACAACTTGCAAAACTTATTCCCTTACATATAATAAGGCTGTGTCAAGGAATCTGTCCAACTTGGTATCAGACATTTTACTAATTTGATTGATAGAGGCCTTCTTTTGTTTATCCGGGAGAAAGATGAAAGAAACTTAATCAGAATCGGTGTTTACATTAAATTATATCAATTCACGATAGTTAAGTGATAAATTGATAGAAAAATACGTATTAGTTAATCATTGTTAAGCAATGAACGCTGTGAGCACGTGATTTTTGCCCTACAAGAACTACTCCCACAAAAATTCAAAATAAAATAGTTGTGTGTTGCTTGTAATTTATTTGTATTTGTCTGTGTATGTTTTATTCTATTTTTTCTACTGAAAAAAATACAAAAATATATGTGTTGCATTTGCATTTACAATTTAGGATTAATTAACCAATGATTTGTTTTAGGAAAATGAAAATCATAAAAAATAATGTACTTTGCATTTTTAGCATTTAATGTTGAATTGTGTAATTTTATTGTTAATTGGCATTTAATTGTATGTGATAAATGTTATTAAAAGATAATTAGTATTTTTAGTAAGTTAACTTGGTTTATGATTTTAGAAAATAATTTAGAAATCAAAATGAATGAAAATAAATAAATAAAAGAAATAGGAAGAAAATAAAGGGAGAATTAATAAAAGAGAGACACAAAATCTGGGCCAAAAATCCCCAACCCAAACACAAACTCATCCAAACCCACACCCGATCCAGCCCATTACCGGTCCAATTCAGTCCGTCTCCAACCTCAACCAAACGACGTCGTTTCAAGCATCTCAATCTGGACTGTTGATCTCAACTGATCAAACGGTCCCAAAGCCTTGACCAAACCCGACCCCCGACCCATCACTCCAATACCCCGACCGCCCCAGTACTACTCCAAACGACACCGTTTGAGTTAAGTGAATTGATCTGGTCCCTCGATCTCTCTTGATCGAACGGCCAAGATCAAACCACCCCCCACTATATAAATGAAACCTCATACCCAGCCCCCCAGTCCAAACCCCTATTCATCATCGTCTCTCAGAGATGAAGCCCTTCCCCTAAACCCTAGCCGCCATGGCATTCCTTCGCCTGAAACCCGGCGGCAACGATGCCGCCGACCACCAAAATAACACCCCTGAACCTCCTAACCACCCCCAATCCAAATCCCTCACCCGTTTTGCTCGAATCAACCTACAGCTTCTCGAATCTTCAATTGAAGATTCGAGCAAAACTTGAAACCCACCCCAACCAGTACCAAACTCACACCAAGGCACCCCCTGACCACCCTCGTTACGGATCTGTTGACTGCTTGCCTCGAATCAACCTCCAACTTCTCGAATCTTCAATCGAAGATTCGAGCAGGACCTAGATCTACCCCAACCAGTCCCAAACTCATACCGAACATGTCCATGACCTCCCTCGTCACCAAACCACCGTTGGTTTGGTTCGAATCTGGCTAGAAACACTCGAACCCCAAATCGAAACGTAAAAACCCTAGAAAAACCAAAACTGGTTTCTGTCCGAAGTTTAAAAGGTTTTGGGTGTTTAACTGACCTTAGTCGAAGTGTTCTCAGTTGAGAATACTCGATTAAGGTCCATTTGACCTCAAAAAAGTTCAAGTACGAGTTGATTCAAGTCCGTCTGTTCTTTGTTCCATTTAAGGTATTTTTCTTTTTTTTCTTTTTTTCTATTTCTGATGTTTTAAATGTCTGTTTATGTGTTTAGTATTGTTATATTAATTTTTCAGTTTTGTCGATTGTTCTGTTCTTCTCCCTCAGACCCTTTTATTTGGTCGAATTTGTTTCTGTTCTTTGTTGTGTATAATTATAGGTTGTGTAATCGATTCGAATAAGTTCGTCGATTAGTTGTTTTATTATAAACCCCTGTTCTTGTCAATGCCGCTTGAAATTGCCTGATTATCTATTTTCAGATTGATTGTTATCAATTGTTGTAGGCAATCGGTTAATTAGTTTTCGTCGATTAATTCGTTCTTGTTTATAGACCAATAAGTTCATCAAATGGTTGTTGTGTGTGCTTGATCGGTGGACACTTAGCTTCAGGGCATTGTCAATAGGCTAACAATGAACCTGCATTCATGTTCATTTTGATTCAATTTTCAGTTTCAATTTTAATGATTCTGTCGAGTTCTGTGTTGTGATTTAAATTCAGTTCATTAGTTTCAATTATAACTCAACCTTAATCATTTAGTTGTCAGAAGGATTGGTTATAGCTGTTAGCCAGATTTAGTTTTAAATCATTGTTAGTTTGAACAAATTTTAGAGTTAAAAGGTTTTAATACAGATGAATAATTGTATTAGGGGCAGTAATATTAAGGGGTTTCAGGGGTGATTTGGGAATGGAACAGTAGGGTAATATTTTAGTGTTAGTGACTTGTTAGTGGGGTATTAAATGTCCTTAAATTAATAAGGTAATAGGGAACAAGAGGGAATGGAGGCTGAAAATAAGGAAAAGCTTTCCTTAGTGGGTTTTAAGTGGAAAAAAGGCAGATTTTTAGTGGGGAAGGGGGTCGGGTAGTTAAGTTAAAAAAGATGGGGCAGGTCTGGATATAAGGAAAGGATATTAGGACTGGAAAAGGGGGTAGAGAATTTTTGGAGAGCTTGGGGACCTGAAAAAGAATAGCTACTGTTTTCATTGCCTCGTTTAGGATCTGAAATAGCTAGAACTTTCTTCCTTTTACTTCGGCTCTATACTTGGGGAGGTTTATAGCTGCCGATTTTGTTGTTGCACTGCTGTTGCAACTTCTGTTGGTTACTACTGTTGTTGCTGACCCTCTTCTTCCTCTTCTTGTATTGTCAATACCAGGTACACTATTGCATCCTTCGAATGACTGTAGGCTGAAAATGTGCGGAAATAATGCTATATGAAGAAGTGAAGCTTGTTTCTGATTTAACCTCTCTTTGAGTTGTGTGTTTAAATTCTACACTCACTGATGATATAGATCCATGTTAGTCTATAATAGTTGGACTGAAATTAAGTTGTATGAGTTTCTCCTGTTGTTTAAAAACATAGTTCATACTACTACATGTGGGCATCTGTGAAGTTAGGAACGAGCTTAATGGACTGTTAAAACCAATCGGAAGCTATAGTTGTTAGATTAGGTTCTATTAGTTCTGAGTATTTAGCTTACACACCGTTTGATAATTCAGCTATCACTGCAACAATTGAAAAGAAGAGAAGATTGTAAATGTGACTAGCATTGTTAGATAGCACCAGTCGTAGGCATCAATTATGATTTTAGCATTTCTGATTGTGTTGTTCTGCTGTTAAGTAATCACAGATTTCTCAAAACAATTGGTAATGACTCACTAGTTTTGAAGCAGGAACATGTAATTCAAATTAAGGGTGCTGGTTGCCCGGATTGACCTTTAATAAAGGTAGTGTTAAACCCAATTGGACTTGATGCATGATATAAGCCACTTCCTGTATGTAAATAACGAACAATAGAATGAGTAGGAATAATATTCGCATTTTATTCATGTAACTGATGTTTTGACTTGGGGCCCTGCCCTCGGCCGTTGTTTAATTGGGCTCACATTTGGGCCCAAGCTGGCGTTTGCACTGATTCCTTACATGGATTGTAGAAAGGCCTAAAACTGTTGAATGATTTGAATTCATGCGCCCCTGAACCCCAGTTATAACAAATCTTATTGTACCGGACTTTGTGAATTAAGTTGATTGAGTAGGATTTCTTTTTCTTTTAAAGATACATAAGAATAGAAAAAATGTAGTCACTTTAGGATTGTCCTTTCAAAATAAGCGAGATGAGCCTCGCCTAGTAAAACTCACCGATTGCGGGGCCCTCACGATTGTATATATATTAATTACTTAGAACTCGGGATCAGCTGCTTAGCGAATTTCACGGCCTTTTCCCCCAAAGTAATAACGCGTTAGTCACTGTTAGGCGCGTACTTTTAATAATTTACTTTCTTAAACTCGGGTGCACATTTATGTGACCCAAATCCAAATCTCAACGAAGTCGAAATTGTGTCGCTAATCACAGGGTACATTGATTGTGACGTGGTTCAAGATGCATTTCCATGACGTTGCAAATTCCTTTTAAAAATAATGAATGAGACGAGCCTCGACAAACAAGAATACACAAACCGTGGGGCCCTCAACGGACGGTTATTTCAAATGCTTAGATTTCGAGACAGGCCGCATAGCGAACTTTACGACTTTTCTCAAAATAACAACGCGTTAGTATCTTTAGGCATGTATTTAATAATGTTATCTTCCTAAACTCGGGTGCACATTTATGTGACCTAGATCCAAATCTCAACAAAGTTGGAACGTATCGAAAATTGCGGGTACATTTATGTGGCGCAATTCGAGATGCATTCTCACGACGTTGTAATTCTTTGAATAAATAATAACAAAAGCGGTTAAAATTTAAAATTTGCACATAGGTTCATAATTGTATAAAAAATCAGATAATTAAGTCGAATACGATAGTTGAGCGACCGTGCTAAAACCACGGAACTCGGGAGTGCCTAACACCTTCTCCCGGGTTAACAGAATTCCTTATCCGGGTTTTTGGTTCGCGGACTGTTAAACAGAGTGAATATTTTCCTCGACTCGGGATTCAACCGGTGGCTTGGGACACCATGAATCTCCCAAGTGGCGACTCTGAATCTTTAAACAAAATTCCGTTTCGATTATCCTTTAATTGGAAAAACTCCCTTTTACGCTCTTTTGCGGGGTGTAGCCGAAAAAGAAGGTGTGACAAACACCTATGTGAAAAAATGTATCATTCATTCATTAGTTTGGTGTAAATGTATGTACGTTTTTTTTTTAGGCAAATAGGTTGTCATCTGTGTTAAGAAAGGAATTGACATTCCAATAACAGGAGTAAGAATCTACCATGATATTGTAGACCTCAAACTTCATATTGGGAACAAGATTCAAATTTTGTGATTTTTGTCCTCAGTCCTTACCCCTAGTCAATGTAACTCTATTTCAGCGTCCCCCGGGGGGGGGGGGGGCAATGTCCTTTTGCCTGCCATACCTTAACTAATCTATTCTTATGTTTCCCTTTATACAGGAAAAGATCAGACTATTTTTAGAACTAATTATCATCAAAATATATAGTATCAATACAAATTTTAGTATAAGACATGAGTTATTAAATAGTTACCTATTCATGTGATAAGGATGAGGAAACAATTGAGGGGTGCAGTAAAATTCTTGGAATCTTTTTTACGTTATCAAAGGTTTCGGGCTCGAAACTTAAAAATAAAATACATACATATATAATTTTTAGAAAGTGTCTTATTTTTTTAGTAGGTCTAAGTGGCATGAATCTAAATTAATAGTGTGTAGCCGTCAAATATTTGATTTAAATAGATGAGGGGAGCTAGGAGGCGCAATTGCTTCTCAACTCTCCGGGTAAGGGTAAGGTATGCGTACACTCTATTCTTTTCAAACTTTACTTATAGAATTTTATTGGGTCGTTGTTGTTGAGTTAGAAGGCGCAAGGGATCTTTTGAAAAGGAAAATTATACGGTATAACAAGATCAAATATATATATATATTAAAATCCTTCAATGAAAATATTCCTTTAAATGTTTTTGTTTAAACTTTTTTTTTTAAAAAAGGAGGAGGGTGGATATAAAAGGAAATTCAAAAAAGCAAAGCATATATCCTCTCCTCTCATGCTTTTGCCGCGTACACATGAATTGTCATCAGATTGTTGTTTTTTATTCTTTAGGTATTTGATACAAACCACTAACCAGTCTTCTGCTTCTAGTTGTAAGTTGTAACGCACACAAATCTCATATCAAAATTCCAACAAATTATAGAAAGAGGAGAGCAGTCTCACTCTCTTTACCCTTTTCTATCTTCACTTACATTCGTTCGTTTCTTCTCTACCCACGAACCGCTAGCAGGTATTAACCCCCCCCCCCTCCCGGGTAACACCCATTTCCATTTTTATTCTGCTTTTTGTGCTTTATATATTCATAATTTGAGTAGAATCTGATGCTGCAATTGCTTTTTAATTCCAAAAATTAGGGGTTTGTAAGTTGTTTTTTCCACATCGAGATCGTGTAGCTTTCTGGGATGTTTAGTAGGATCGAGTTTTCTTGCTCATTTTGAAGGTTTTATTACTTGGGTACTCGTTCATTACTGATTTTGGGCTTTTTTTGGAATTTTTGTTTGTGATGGGGTATAGTCATAATTGGGCTCCTCTTTGTGCTTGTGGGAAATATTGGGTTCTTATAAGAAATTAATGTTTGAATTTTAGTACTGCATTTGATCGGAGACAGATCCAGGATTTGAACTTCATGGTTCTGGATTCTAGGACAGCAACCTCAAATGCTAGTTACTGGGTTCTTAATTTGATTTATGTGCATATTTAGTAAATTTCTTAACACATAGTATACAGGATTTGGGCCGAAGCTACTAGGTTCTGCCGAACCCATATCTTAAAGCCTACATCCGCCCCTACAGTTGATTGTGAATTTTGGTTTTTTTTTTTCCGCTTGAGGTGTTGGTTTTCTAACAGGAAATTCGTAGCAATATCTTGTTTGTTAGCTTTGGCTTAGGTTTTGTGCTGGATATGTATTTTAAGAGAAAATGCGAAACATAATAGGATGTTTAGAGCTAAGTATTTACTTGTTGTTTTTTGCAGGTGAGGAGTTGAGGGTATTGTTCTGTTTGATTGGATGAGGAAGGTTTCGAAGAGGGGTGCGTGCAAGTCTGCATCGCACCAGCTCTTCAAGGACAGGGCAAAGAACCGTGTCGATGATCTGCAGGGTGTTTTAACTAATCTACAATCTGCAAGGAAAGAAAGCCGAAGTTATGATGTTGGGTTGCTTGAAGAGCAAGTCCACCAGATGCTGCGCGAATGGAAAGCTGAGCTCAATGAGCCATCCCCGGCTTCTTCTTTGCAGGCAAGAACAAACACTTTTGTCCATTTTAGCTCCGAGCACACCAAGAGCTTTTACACCTTTGTACCTGTCCATCATGTGCACATTACAACCACAATAACGACGCCTCAGTCCTAAACGAGTTGGGTCGGCTATATGAATCCTCACTGACCGTATTTCTTCATTTAAATTCATCTTAGGGCAACGTTATACAAAATAAAAACAAAAATAGAAAGTACTTGAAGTTCACTGGATTTTACTCTTATACAGGTGTGCGCATCGCCAAGAAATTCTTTTTGCAAGTTGACATGTCTTCTTATATGTAAGCTGTGTTTTTAATGATGTTGTGTCTTGACACATGCTTGAGCACATGGTTATAGAAAATTTAGGTTTATAGGGAGTGCAGATCAGTCTCACTGTGTTAATCAAAAGACAGTGTTTATGAGTATAGTAGGCTATGTGTGAACTTATGTTTCCTGTCTTCGTTTGTGGTTGATTCGTTAAAGTAAACGTGATATTGTTAAGTAGGATTCTGTCTTCAAGTATTGGTGGTATAGAGATACAATTACGGGTTTTACATTCATGGGTGACTTTGCAGGGAGGAAGCCTTGTTTCATCATCAGACATCTATAGACTGTTACTTGGTGAGGAAGAAGATGATGCGACCAGTCCATTAGCTGCGCCTAAGCCTGAGCCTGATGCTCAAAAAGTTAGTGTTACTGGTTTTCAAGAGGTATGCATATTACTTAGTAATTTCATCTTGTGCATATGCTGGACTCTTCTGATTGGTATCATCTTGTGTAAGAGTGATCTTTTGTAGATTAGTTTGAGGATGAGTGGATTGATGTTTGATGTACAGAACTTGGTAATTATGAGGTTGCTGCTTCTCCTTGGGTAACCTTTCACTATTGATAAATTCTTTATATATTGACTGGGAGAGATAATACTTGGTTCTTGGATGCTTCTCCAGATTGCTCTTAATATATATGTTAAAAAATTCCCCAGCAGTAGCTGGATCTTTCTTCCATGCCCTTTTGCTCTAAGAAGTTTCACCACCTCACTGGATATCACTTACAGCCACATTGTGCTTCGCGATGATATATCCAGCTAATCTGGGATTTGGAAATCCTTTCCTTCATATATATCAATCAATCAACTATTTTTCAACCCAAACTAGTTGGTCTCTTGTATGATTCCTCTATATCCATTACGTGCTATTCTGGCTCTTTCCATTATAATACTTACTTGTCTTTTAAGGCAACTTGGAGACTGAGAAGCTAGGGATATTCTAAATGTCAAACTTATCTTACACTGAGTTGGCAAAACCGGGTGCAGTTTAAGTGTTACAATCAGTGTTTTTATAAGCGAAAAACCCACAAAGATACATGTTTCTTGGGGTTTGACGTGAAAAGTGAAAAGTAAAGCGCATGCATTTTTGAAGTAAAGCGCACAACTAATGAATTTTAAAAACATCTAAACTCATATGTATTTAGTACCATAATAATCAAATTGCAATTTACATAACTAATTTCAGCGTTCAGTGTATTATAATATTGATATTGAGCTTGCTTCGCTTCGCTTCATCGCTTTAAGCGACAAGGCGATGGCTTTTAATTACATTGCTACTAATAACTAATCCTTAATATCAACTTCTTGGTATTGCCTATATGAATCCTTCTATATTTGTGTTGCGTTGTGGTTTTTAGGTGACTTTGCATTGCTTCCGAGCGATTGTGGGTCTTTTAACGCAATATTCCTTCATATGATTTTTGGTCTATCTCGTCATCCGTAGCATGTTTAATCATCATAGCGTCACACTTACAGACCAGCGGATAATGGATATGATCTTTTGTAATCTTGTCCTTTTTCTTATGTCTGGACTTCCATCTTAACATTTATATTTTTAAAATGCTCATCTTGGAGATATGTGGGCCCTCTAAGCCCCGACATTCCCTCGTAAGTAATATTGCTGGTCTTGTAGCCCTTATATAGATGTCTGTCATGACTGTTATCTTGCTTGAAGCTCTCTTAATGCCGTTGTTGGTCCAATCTTTTCTGATCTTTCCCCGTAACCATTATCCTCTACTTCATGTTTTTCATTTATGTAAATAGTCTCCTGACCCTCTTTTCAGATAGTTTTTCTTGTTTCTCTCCTTTTTTGGTTGATTTCTAAGAAGTGAAGATTAGGCTTTTTGCAATTTTTTGTTTTTTCTGCTAGTGTAGCTAGCCTGTTAAGTGATCAATTAGTTCTTACCTGTTAAGCGATTTGTTTGCCGTAGGGTTTCAATGCAACTCAGGTGCTGCAGGAGCAAGGTTTCCACTTGGTTGATCAATGCAAAGGCTTGCCTTTAGTGGTTAACAATGCGGGAATTAACAATCTTGGCATTGCAACCCATTTGGATTACCATTCTTTTGATTTGCATCAAGAATACGATCAGCAGTACTTACCTGGATTTGATGCTCTAAATCTTTGCCTAGAGGATGCTTTGCCTCCTATTCATATTAGTCCTCCAGCCTCTGCTTTCCTGGGGCCGAAATGTGCACTCTGGGATTGCCCCCGACCTGCGATGGGGTCAGACTGGTGTCAGAAGTCTCAAGACTACTGCAGTGACTATCATGCTTCTCTTGCACCTAATGAAGGTTATCCTGGGAGGCCTCCAGTTGTTCGGCCAATGGGTATCGGCTTAAAGGATAACTTGCTTTTTCAAGCTCTTGGTGCAAAAGCACATGGAAAAGATGTTGGTGTTCCTGAGTGTGAGGGTGCTGCCACGGCAAAATCCCCCTGGAATGCACCCGGTAAGAGTGCTGTGGCATTTCTGTATTCTCATTGCCGGATTTTCTTTACTTGTAAAATCTGATATCGGTTGGTTTGCTTATGCTTCTGCAGAGCTCTTTGATCTTAAAGTTGTTGAAGGTGAAACAATTAGGGAGTGGCTTTTCTTTGATAAGCCTCGAAGAGCGTTTGAAAGTGGAAACAGAAAGCAGAGGTCATTGCCGGATTATAATGGACGGGGTTGGCACGAGTCAAGGAAGCAAATGATGAATGAATTTGGAGGGCTGAAAAGATCCTACTACATGGATCCACAACCGATGAAAAATCTGGAATGGCATCTTTACGAGTATGAGATCAACAAGTACGATGCATGTGCCTTGTACAGATTGGAACTGAAGCTTGTTGATGGGAAAAAGATCCCCAAAGGGAAGGTAACCAATGTATCAGTTTCTGATTTGCAAAAGCAAATGGGAAGACTTACTGCTGAATTTCCTTTGGACAACAAGCGAACTGTGAAAGGCAGAGCAAAGGCTGCCAATTTGAAGAATGTGGGAAACATTCAAGCTGCTCCAATTCCAATGGTTCCATCTTGTGAAGGGTTTGATTATGGGACTGGCGAACCTTATGACTATCTTGTAGATGATCTGGATGGCTACTTCATAACCTAATTAGATACACGCATCGATGCTTTTCAAACAAGAGGCATTTCGCCTATGTATTATACTCCAGTTTCATCTTAGACTCAAAAATCATGGTGGTGGCCAAGTTGCTCGGCTTCTGCTTACTTATTTAGTCGGGGTCAACCGCATGCCTCCCATTTCCATGGGCTTATGGTCAATATTTCATTGTCATCTGAGACGCGGTCTCATCTAATTATGGAGCACATTTTACTGCTTGAAAATGAAAACCCAATTTACTTGGTCTTCTCATTTACATATTTTGGAGCCAAGTTGACACTAAATGTATTGATGTTATAGTGTCATATTTGGTGACCATATGTAATGGTAATTTGTATTGGTCATCTTCTTCAAGATCTGCTGTTACATTGTAGTTATGATTTAATAGGATGGCAATCAGACTCTCTGAAAACCATCTAAGCACCTCTACATAAAAGAGAGGCTCTTGTTCAATTTTTTTGGCAACTATGCAGGTAGGCACACACTCAAATGGAAAGAGATTCTCCTTTTAACCTAGACAGAACTTTATTTAGTTCGAAATAAATTATGTGATTTCTTTCCAGTAGTTTGAGTCTTAGTGGACGGAGTTATCAGATACTTGTGTTGTGAAGGTAGAGAGGCTGGCGGTTTGCGATAGACTCTCGGCACCCAAACATTATGTGTATGCAGTGTATATTTGATGTTATTAAAATGTAGGTAGTTAGATAAATAGATTTCTGAAAAAGAAAGAGAACTCTTCTTTACTCATAAAAGAAAGGAAATAGATGATAGTGTACTTACAACTAACTGAGGTTTTAGAAATGGTGGAGGAATGGTTTACCGTTCTATAGATGATGATGGCTACATTTGAAGATGATGTTTGAAGTAGAAGACAATTCGTTTTCTTTTTCTTCTGAAAACAACACCGATGTCTAGATTTTAAATTCTAATATTAATCCATATATATTTGATTTTACGCCTATCTTGAATGGTTATTTGGTTAGCTTTATAACCATGTTCAGCATAAGAGTTTGGTCTAATCTTAGTCCTTGTACTGGACTTTTTTTTGTCCTTGTATAGGACTTTGGCAGTGCATAAGCTCGTTTGGTTGCTGGTTAGAGTTATGCAGGTATTAGTAATGTATGTAAGAATTAATTATACATGAACTAGCTATGTAGGGATTAGTTATACAGGATTTTGTTATGCATGATTTAATTAGGAAGGGATTAGTTGTGTAAGGATTAGTAATGCATGGATTAAAAATTTATAGATTTTAATGTACATATTATTTTTTGTTAAATATTTACTTTATTTTAATTGTAAAATGTATAATTTAAAATAAATATGAGGGCTTTGGTCAATTGATTGCTTAATCCATACATTACTAATACATATATTAGTTATTCCACATTCTACCTTGCATAAATAATACATAGATTTAGGGCTCGTTTGGTTGGAATACAATTTATACCGATATAAATTATGCCGGTTTAAGTTATATTGGGATAAGTTATGCTGAGATTAGTTATGCTGAGATTATTGTTTATTCATTGTTTGGTATGTTGTATTAAGAATGACAATTGCATAATTTCTAAGCAGAAGGTATAAGTTATACCGGTGCTAATTACCCCACCTTCTATAAGGTATAAGTTATCCCAGTGTTAAAATTAACACCGAAATAACTTATATCTAATTTGCTAACCAAACAGAATATTAAGGTGGTATTAAATTTTTATCCACTCTTATACCTCATACCAAACGACTCTCTTAATGTACAACTTATCCATGTATTACTTACACCCCCGATGAAAAAAGCAACCAAACATAACACTAGTTTGTTATGCTGACTTTTGTCCAAAGTTACTAAAAGCTAGTAGGAGTACTAAACATGGTACTGGTTATGTTACTCCTAATACATGAATAATTAACCCTGTAACCAGCTACCAAACGACTCAAGCTTCTAATACTACTGCTAAATGATTGCAAAAGTTAGATTTTAGGGTTCAAACTTTTTCAGTCGGGCTATTAATATGCTAAGCCTGTTTCTTGCAAATTTCCTTCAATACACTCCCTTCATTATTTGTTAAGCCTGTTGTTCAAAGATATAGGGGAATCTGACTATAAGCTACAAATAATTAATTCTCGTTTCAAACGGTCATGTTACGTTGTTTCTATCCCCACTTGTAGAATTTTACTAGGTTGTTGATTGTTTCTTTAAAAAGATTATTTATTCACATATATAAGGAACATTTCAGAAGCGGTATCCATTTACATCCCTTACTAAGGGTAATGAAGGGCTTAACATGTACCTAGGCATCATGTAATAGGAGGAATAAACCACCTACTTGACATTAGGTTCCCATAATTGCAGGAGCAAAACATAAACAAGATAGCAACTGACTCTGTTTCAAACTATTTGGACATAGAAAGCCTCTTAAATGAAGCTACTTATTGAACTCCAGAGGCCTGGATAAGTTTAGGTTCTTCTTAGGCAGTGCGACGGAATAATTGCTAGAACTGAAGTCATAGCTTAAGGCAGCTTTGAGTCATTTCTGGCTACTCAACAGTCTGCACATTCTTGAAGCAGATCATTCATTAGGATCTAACTTGTAGGAAACATCATCTTCTTCGTAGTTGTTGACTCGTTCACACTCGTCAATCCATTCACTGTATCTGAGAAGAGGAAAGAATAACAGAAGCCGATTTAGAATTTACAGTAAGTCTCGTGCGAATTTAGTATAATAATATGTACTACTTAAAATGGTTCAACTCTATATAATTTCAAGCTGAAGGTAGAGCGGGTTGCCACACCCACGGCTAACATACTACATCCACCACTGAAAGAAATCAAAGGCCAGGTTAGGTGCACTTACATATCAATAGGCTCTGTTAGTGCTGCAAGGAGAAAAACACAAATTGTTAGCCAACCCAGTACATCCAAACAAAAATTTCCGACATAAATTGAATGTTCAATTTGTTAGGAAGCTATACTTATGTGTGCAGGTCTTAAATGAGACATTAAAAGGATAAAGATTAAGACAAATGAAGGCAAAGAGCAACATCTTTTGCCAACATAAACTCAGTATAACATAAGCACATACAATTTGCAGTTTATCTCACAGAAAGCAGATCCTTCAGTTCACAGTCTGTAAGTAAACTTGAAGATACTCATTCATTAAACACATCGATAAAGTCTTATAAGTTAGTCCCGATTCTCTGACTAAGTTTTCATGGAAGTAGTAGGTTACTAGTTATATTTTTCAGCCCAGTGATTTTAATCATCTAATCAAGTAACATAACAAAACATAAGCATAAATAAATTAAGAGATACACGAGAAACCAAATGTGATATACCAGTGACTGTGGTGCTGAAGCTCTCTTGGCAGATCCTGCAATTCGCCTCGCCAATCAAGTTTTTCATATCACTGAATATCAGGAAAGACAAACTTGTCATAAGAATGAGCAAAAAGCAATCAAAAGATATATTAATTGCTGATCAAGAATGAGAAGTAATGCATGTTTTTCATGATCAGTTGAATTTTTTTAAATACACCGAGAGATGCAACTGAACACTTCCATGTAAAAACTAGCAGGTACGGCATTTATAAAGCTGGATGATAAAATGTATTCCACTCCTTACATTTATTTATTGATTTTTTGGCTGTTGGAAGAAGGGGGAAGGGAATGACATAATCTAAAGGGACTATTTTAGGAGTTACCATCTGCATCTAACAATGTCTAAAGTGGTGAGCAGGTGCAGAGGGAAAAGCTCAATCTATCCCATGCCTACACAAGAAAAAACTTGGACATGAGAGTGCTTTAAAATTAACTTACATGCGACATTCCACGCTGGTGCCATGACTACAGAAAGGACAGCTGAAAACAGTATCAAGTTTGTCCATCCTCTTCTTTGGAGGTGGCTTTGACTTTGACTTCCTCTTTCCCATAGCTCAAGTTACTGTAAAGTGCATTCAAAAACACAAGTCAGCTGCAAGAAGTCAAAAACAAATTACTAACAAGAAGTGTGAGCACTCAGCTATTCAATATCCCATCTTAATTAATTCCCTTTGATTGACCAAACAATGAGTTTTTAAGTTACTATAGCTCATTGCACCGAGATAGCAGCAGAAACCTAACACAGTGCTATATTTGCAAAGAAATAGTTATATATCCAGAGTGATTTCACACATAAAACATGTCCATGCTTGTGTTTCTTCCTTTCGTTTTCTCTGAAGAAAACATAATAATGCAGCATGTTGAGAGTTCTAGCTTAGAGTTATAATTGCAAGTATAAATTTGCTCCATATTCCCTGAATGCAAGTTGAAAACTACACTAATTGAGACTTTGAAGAACATTCGACTTTTCAATAATCCTACAGCAAGACATTGGAAAAAGTGCAACGGAATGACTCAAATTGTTGAACCACATTTTGAAGCCTTGTTAGAATTTCCTTTAATTAAATCAGGTACCAGGAAATAAGCTTTCGGGAACCAAATTACAGTGGAGAGAAAAAAAATGCCAGGTGATTTCTTCTCATTTGTTTAAGCCTTGAGGGACAATGTTACCCCAGTACCTATATCGGTGGCAGCAAGTATCCAGAGGAATAGTAAAGATGTGCGCAAGCTGCCTAGACACTACCGTCATTAAAAGAAATGAAGCTTTTGGGAACCGGACTAAGACATGAAATTCCAAGCATGTGCATAGTAGTAAACAATTGCTTCAAAGTTAGATAAAAAGTTTGTTCAGCAACATCAAGATGTCCTCTTTGAGCAATTTACAGCTGAAATTTGGTCCCCAGTACTTAGTGAAACAAAAACAAATCAACAGATTTTTCAAGAAAAGATTTATTAGAAATAAAGGGTACTTTGGAATGACAACAAAGGGTTAATTCAGTATCTAAAGGCAGTGGATACACCTCTTAACACACAGACACACACACAGAGTCGAACACAGAGACACAGGAACATACAAACACACACAGAGACCTCTTAACACACACACACACACACAGAGAGATTGTGCGCGAACACACCCACACCACCCCCCCGCGCGCACAGACACATAATTTTCTTTCAAGTTTTCTATATTACATATATGCTAGATCGACAAATTCAATGATTATATGCAAATCGGGAGGTAAAGGGAAAATTAAAAAATTGTTTTTATTAGAAATCGGAAGAGAAATTAAACCTGAAATCGATTGAACAGCTGATATAAAAATCGCCTTTTTCTGATCTGCAATTAAAATTGAATCTTTATTCTCAAAATAAATCATAAAAAGTTGAAATTGAAATTGACACTGAAATTCGATAAAAGGATTATAGAGAAATTGGGAATTACCGCTGTCGACTCGAAACCCTTGACCTCAAAGAAGCTAAAAAGCAGTCATCAATTTATGGCATCAAAGGCCTTTTATCACAAACATAATATATATATATATATATATATATATATATATATATATATATATATATATATATATATATATATATATATAATAGTATATATTTTTACTACCTTCTCATTTTCTTTGTTCTTTTCTTTTTTCTCTTTTTTGAAATGAAAGATAGAATTTGAATAAGTGGTTTGAATAACAGTACAAGAATTGTATAGGATGCATAATGTTCACCAAATTATTGAGAAACTAGTAAATATATCATGAAATTGTCCAAAAGATCAATCACACATTTAAAATATATGGCAAACCTAATAGTGAACGTAAATTTTGATGTATATCTACCGCTCTAAATGCACGCGATGTGTTGAAAAGTTAAAAATAAGTAAATAAGTTTTATGCCGGGAATAATTTATCAAAGGCAGCTCAACGATGTTGGAGGCCTAAAGACAAACTGTAATAAGAGGTTTTAAACTTTTGCTTAAAGTTTATTCTTTTTATTTTTTGGGATGCAATTTAATTTTGATGATGTAAACCCATTTAATCTTTGTTGAAACATTACTAACTTTTGATAAGATTTTATTAAGTTTAAGTTTAATTTTTTTTACATGACCGTCAACATAATTTACTATATATCATTGCCTCCCAAAGTAATAATCATGTGAGAATTTGTATTTATAAAGATAATAAACAAATCAACTATAATTTTTAACGATATAATTAGCTTGAAACGTACCTACAGACCTTGAAAAAAAAATATCTTACAAAGTTAGAGTTGTAAATAAATTTTGTTCAAGTTGGAGTGAGATGAACTAAAAAGTAAATGCAAATTTCATTGTCTTTCACTTTTATTACAATTTTCTCAACCAACTACAAAAAAAGATCACATAATAAATACAATAAATATTTAAATTACATATAAAAAGAGTAGCTTTTGGGGTCTCAATTTTGGAGGCCTAAAGAGGCCACTTTATTGGCTTGGGGTTAAGACGCCTGTGGAAATAATTCTTGAAAGTAGCAGATTTTCATTTAATAAATTATATGCAACGTAAATTCGAATTAATTGGACCAAAGCATACCAAAAATACTGAATGATTAAAACAAAAAAGATAAACGTATTCCACTCTTTTTTCTTTTTGATTTGATGCACTGTCTTGATAATACAATTATTCCATCTTGATGTTTTACCACCGTCCTCACATAGCGGTATAACCCTACAAATTCAATAGCACCCGCCTGGCAATACTCCTTTCAAACTCAACATTGATGGTTCAGCCCACTTAGCTACAAGACGGGGCGGGATTAGTGGTGTCATACGTGACTCCACAGGTAACTAGCTCATCGGCTTTTCGGGACATCACATCTCTCACGGGAGTGTTGAAATTGAATTACGTGTGCTATATGATGGTTTGCAATTGGCTTATAACCATGGATGCAAGCCTCCCGAAGTGAACCTAGGCGCTCAAATAATAATAAATAAATAAAAATGTAGCTCGAAATTTTTATATTAATTAAATTTGTTAATAATATTTTAAAGTACTATATATTTACTTTATTTTAATTTCTAAACTTATGTTTTATAAATATTCTCACATTATCTCTAATTTATTTTTATTATTCAATATTTTTATTTTTTGATTTTATCTATTATACTTGAGTTATGTGTACTTATCCAAATTATGGCCTTTCTTATCATAATATAAAAAACTTTTTCATCTTAAATTTAAATAAGTTTTACCCGTTTTACTCTAAGATAAAAAAATTATTTTTATTTTATTTTATTTATCTATTTATTCCTTATTTTTATATTATTCAATACGTAATATAATTGCATTGTCATGTGGCTTTTCATTAGCTTATTTGAATTTAATATCTATTTCGACCACACTCATAATAATATAATATATAAAAATTAAAAAATATTTCGATAGTAACTTTGACTTTATTGTTCATAATTCAAAATATGATTTTTCTTATCATATTTAAAAAAAATCTCATATCAAATTCAAAATAATTCTTATCATTATATTTTCTAAATTGGACTGCATTTTCAAAAATTATGGTATGCTTTCAAACTTAAACTAACTGCACTCAATTCAGAGATTAATCATAGAAAAATATTTTCTTAATTATTTGAACACATTATATCTAAATGTTTTAGTAATATTTTCATTGTCATTTTATTTCTTTATGTAATATTTTCAAAAATAAAAAAATTATGAAATAAAAGAAAACTTATCATGTTGATAGTGAATAACAATTAAATAGAAATCCTTATTATTGGAAAGCTTTCAAAATCTATTTAGTATAAAATTGTGAGTTAATCTTAATTGATTTTCATCGTAAATTAAATTTGATCAAATCTAATTTGTCTTAATCCTGATTAGATTTTCTAAATCTACTTAGATTATATTTTAAAAGTTTCAAGTGGCAATTTTTCAATATGCCACTTGGCTTAAACTCATGTTTCACTACCATTCTTTTAATATAACATAGATATAAAAATTTAGAGGAAAAATTCAAAAGTGATATACTTTTATCTTCAATTTTTTCCCTCAATTAAAATATTTATATTTCACTTCAAATTCAGAATTTTCTATATTGATTCTACTTTTTATCTTTTACTAATTCGAATTCAATTTTATATCAAAATTCAAATTATTTGATTTTAATTCAGATTTTCTTAACTTTCAATATAATATATTTATTACATTCATTTTACTATGAAATTTTACATAACTATTTCATCTAGTGTTTAATCTAATAGTAGACAAAAAATGTGCATATGCTCATACTATATAATTCGCCTAAATCTTAAGATTTTTTTCGTCCTTGAAGTTTTCTTTTCCAATTGAAAATTTTGGATTTTGATTTGTTTAGTTTTTCAATTCAAAGGATTAGATAAGATTTGAGTGTATTTGGTCTAACAAAATAATAAAGAGAGAATATTAAGATTATTATTATTATTATTATTATTATTATTATTATTATTATTATTATTATTATAAATAACAAAATAATAAACAAATCAAAACACATATATCGTAATGCATATGTTGTTATTTCAAACTTAAATTTTAATTCCCCTTTATTTTTAATATATAAGTATTGAGTTTTAATTTAATTTTTAAATTCTCTCTATCTATTTAATTATTTTTATGACTATCCTTATTAGATCCCTGAATTATAGGCAAAATTTAAAAGTGATATACTTTTAATTCAGGAAAAAAGTTTTTTCAATTCAAAATTTGTTGTCTTTCATTTCAAATTCATAAGTTTCTATATTAGTTCTATTTTTTTATATTTTAATATATTTATTACATTTATTTTACAACGTAAAACTTGATTTGAACTACTTTCGAAAAGATGTGGATTTTGATTAAAGATTACTTGCATTAATCAAAATTCAAATTTAATTTTTTTATCCAATTTCAAATTATTTAATTCTAATTCAGATTTTCTTATATTTCAATTTCATATATTCATTACATTATTTTACTATAAAATTTTATATAATTATTTTATCTAGTGTTTAATAATAGATAAAAAAAAGTGCATATGCTCGTACTTTATAATTCGCCAAAATTTCAAGATTTTTTTCATCCTTGAAATTTTCTTTCCAGTTCAAAAGACTGCTGTTGCTGCTGCTGTTACTACTATTACTAATGTTGTTGTTGTTGTTGCTACTACTACTCCTGCTCCTGCTACTAAACATATAGTTTAACGGATATTTAGTTATTTCAAGCTTAAATTTTTATTCTTCTTTATTTTTAATATAAAATATTGACCAATAATTTTATTTTAAAATTCTCTTTACCTATTTGTACGTGTGTAATATTTTTATAACAATCTTATTATATCCAAGAATTTAGAGGTAAAATTTAGAAGTGATATAATTTTATCTTTCAGAAAAAAGCTTTCTCAATTCAAATTTTCTTATCTTTCATTTCAAATTCATAAGTTTCTATATTAGTTTTACTTTTTATCTTTTACTAATTTCAATCTTTTTATCAAAATTCGAATTATTAATTTTAATTCAAATTTTCTTATCTTTCAATTTAATAGCTATTGGGTAAATCTTTGTCTTACCACCTTTATATATTTTATTTTATATTTTTTGTCATATGATATTTCGCAGAAAAAGTTCTATCTAGACTATATAAATTAGTTGAATAAAGTTTTAATCATGGCTAATACATAATACATAACCAATAGAATACTTATAACATATTCATTACCTGATAAAACAATTTTTTCCCGCACGAAATTTAATATTTTGCTTGTGTTTAGCTATAATGTAAACTCCCAAATAACGTCTTTCTTTGTTCTGGCTTACAAATGCAGGTTTTCATTGTTTTTTGCGCCTCACTCCTACATAAAAGAGCTGCATCTGCCAAGGAAGACTTTGGAGGCAGTAAAGACTAAAGAAAGCAAAACAGAGTCGCGAGGTGGAATTCAAATGGAATTTTTTTTAATTCCATTAATTATTAAAGGGAAAAAAAAGTATGTGTGAGAATGTAAATCAAGACTTGAATTATTTGTTTCCATTTTACTTTCATTAATTAATCATTTTTTTGTTTTAAGTTTGTCAAGTGGCTTCTTAATAGTTAGCCACTTGGCTTAACCACAATACAAACTTTATTCCCTTAATATATATAGATCTTACCTTTCCCCCATATAGTATTTAATTTCCCATCGTGGTTGGGAATTTCATTTGGTTATATACGTTACAACTTACATCACTACTCACGATGATGTTGGATATATGTTGGCCAAGTACAATTTAAATTGAATTGATTAGAGACAATTCATTGAATTGATTTTAAGTGAATCTACGTGTGCGTGTGACTTTTATCTTTTCAAATTAAGCTATGAGTAATAATAGCAATTAAAATTTCTAATGCTAATTTTCTTTTTTCAATTTTTGTAACAAAATTAGCATTTTTGATCGAGTTGTTTTGCAAAAAGAAATTCTAAAACTCAGATTTGAGTTTTTGCAATATATGAAAGAATGAGTTTGAAAACCTTTTAAAAAAAGATCACATGCTTTTGTAAAAACTGGATTTCCCCCCCCAAACACAATTAAAAAATTAAAACAAACGCCGCAAAAGTATACTGTTTTAGACTTTTAATTTTCATTTGTAATAAGTAATGGCTTCGCCTGGATCCATTTAAGAAAGAGAATTAAAGTTTGATGAAACCTAATAAAATAATTAATGGCTGCCTCATCTCTAACTTCATCTAAGAGTATCCATTTATTCGTTAGCTGCCAAAATTTATTCTTTTGTTGTCTGCGATGATGTTTTCGTTTTTCTGTAAATTTGATGATATGTATTTATAATCACAAAATATAATGATATATTTAAGATCATAACTAAGAATTTAGAAATAAACTCATTCTTAAAAAAAAAGTGTCACACCCCTTTTTACCCCTCCAAAAAATAATGTGGGTTATGGATTGTGGGTTAAAGAGTTTTTCCAATTAAAGTGACAATTTTGAAATAAGGATTATTTTATTTACAGAGTTGCCACTTGGAATTGATTTTTGTCGGTGTTCCAAATCACCTTTTATTTGAATCCCAATTCAAAGGAAGGTTTGACTCTTTTACTATTGGTCCGCGAAAATAATGTCCGGATAAGGAATTCTGTTGACCGGAGAGAAGGTGTAAGGCATCCCCGAGTCCCGTGGTTCTAGCACGGTCGCTTTATTGACTACATTTGGCTTGAATTAAACTTGGATAAACGGTGATTTATTTGATTTTTATGCTTTTCTTATGTCCGCTTTTACTTATTTGATAAAATAATAGTAATAATAAAATGTCATAATCACACTACGCTAACGAATGTGTAATCTAGACAAAATTTATTGGCTTAGTCATAACAGCACTATGCAAGCGAATCCACAATCATGACAAAGAATTATTAACACGTTATTACTTTCAGAAAAATTACTATATTTGTGCATTGAAAAAATTATTTATTAAGAGTTACTATCGTGCTACGCAAGCAAATCCGCGAGTTTAGCAAAGAGTTTATTAAATTAGAAAATAATTAAAGCTAGTAGAAATAGTATGAGATTACTGAATTAAAATATTAAGAGTTAATATCACGCTAAGCAAGCGAGTCCGTGAAATAATAATAATAAAAAGATAAAACGGACCTACTGGTTGCCTAGCGTTTAAATTAATTAAAGGTACTTAAGTTATTGGATTATTATTACACATCATGAAAATTAACTAATTCTTAATAAGTCTATTCAACTAATCTAGTAAATATTATTTTGAAGATAGATCATATTATTTATTGAGAAAGTGAGCCAATTTGCTTACTTAGTTATAGCATTGGGCCAACATCTATGAAATAAATGGCCAAAATATTTATAGACTTTTTAAAAGCATTGGGCCTATTGGAGAGAATCTGCCTTGGCCAATTATTGGGCTCGAAAGTGGGCACAAGCTGAAAACCCAATAGATTTCAAATGCTGGTTTACTACGACAGCCCACCTAGGCTAAATTGCGAGTCTGGCCTCTTTTGCTCTAAGTCATTAACTTATTTTTAACTAGCAATTTCAAAACCTATTTAGGATATAGTCACTTTCTACCAAAAAAAAATAATCTAAAATCCTAGCAGAGATGGTCACATATAAAATCTGTAAAAATAAATAAAGGTTTCAAGCATGTCTCTTTTGTTATTTTGCATAAACTGGCAAGAACTGCAAATGTGCAAAAGGAGTCTTTAAGCACATTGCAACCTACTTGGAACATCTCAATTTTATATGCATCAATACTATAATAGATAGTAAAGACAAATAACACATGAATAAAAAAGTGTTTGATCAACCAAGGATTTATTTTACATATGAACTACAACAAGATATATTTAAACAATAAAGAAATTTAGCTAAGTACTCATTTATTTAAATGGACATGCTCCCAACAATCAAGATGAGTTCAAATCTTCTTGTTAATGTGAAAACATCTGCAACATAAGATTAAAGAATTACCTGAGTCGCAGAATAATAAATACAACAACAAAGAATGGAAGCTCAGCAACTAAAGCAGCATAAAAATAGCAGCACAACAACAGCAAAACCAACAGCAAATCCGTGTTAAAACAGCTCGAAAACTCAGAGAAGAAACCTAGAAGCAAACTCTAAAGAGGACTTATACTTTTCTAAAAAAAAGGTTTGCACTTTAAGATTCACTCTTAAGACTTACAATTTTAGCTTACTAAAGGATGCTTCAACTGCTTATTTTTTATTTTTTTGTATGTTCAAAAGCAGAAAATGATCCCCTCCAAAATGTGATGGAGTCCCCTCTATATATCAAAACAATCAACTATTTCAAAAAATAAAAAATCAATCTTTTTGATAGATTTTTCTACAAAATCTGCTCTTAAATTCAAAAAGCAAGACTTTCTAGTTCAAATCTTGTCCCCACCTGAGTTGGCGCCGTCCTCGGAGCCTTATGATGATGATGATGATGATGATGATTCTGATGGTTGTTGGATGGGAGGTCTGCGCCCCTCTGTTCTTTGAGCTTGCTGTTGTAGCGAAGCAATGATTGCATGCGACTAACATGGAAGACTGGATGGATCTTCCACCAGGATGGAGTTTTGACCAAGTATTTCAAACAAAATCTGCTTTCCGCTATTCAAAGATAGACTTTATTCAAATAATGTCCAAAGGTCTACATTTTCTTACCAAACAATTTGACTTTTGAGTGTTGAACTCAAAGAGTCTTGAAGCAGTAAACAAACAACCAAACAAGTACCATATACTCTTAAGTATTTTTCATTACCTCACTTTTATCAATACAAAACTATTTTACTACTTCAACAAGTGCAAAAACAAAAAATTTAACATTTTAAACTTTAAAAACTAATGCTAAAATAATTAATAATAGACAAAAACAAAATCTGAAAATTAAAATAAAAAATAAAAAAATCAGCCATGAAAAAGAATAGTATTTTACCATTTTACACATCAAAAGGCCGAAAAAATGGTGGTATGCCAAAGAGGGTGTTCCGGGAGGTCGCCGGAATTAGGCCGGATTTTTGGGGTAGAGTTGACATCAATAGCTAGGTCTTGAGGAGCTCTATCCATTGATGTAGGTATTTTGGGGTGGTAGTGGTTGGAGCTTCAAGAATTTGGGCAAAAAAGTGACGGGAAAGTTTCCTAGATCTTAGATTCAAGGAGTTTGAGGGATTGTTTTAGGATTTGGTTTGGAGATATGGAAAGAGGAAGTTGTGGAGATTACGTGGCGTGAATTTGGAGGTGTTTGGAGGTGGTCTGCCGGCGGTAGCGATTTCCGTCAGGCGGTGGTGGGCGGAGTTGGGGCGGCGTAGAGAGAGTGAAGAGAGAGAGAAGAGAGAAGAAGGAGAGGGAAAGAAGAGAGAGGAAATAAGGGGGAAATGGGGCAAATTTTTGGGGATTTTAGACTTTAAATACCTAGGATGAAGATCAAACTAGGACCGTTGGATTAAATCAAGATGAGTGGATGAGATTGAATCTTGTCACTTAACCAAAACGACGTAGTTTCAAGACAAAACTACATCGTTTTAAGCTTTTCTTGGCAGCCCTCTTTTGGACCGGATTTGTGCTCTTTGGGCTCAAATTTTGGGCCAATTTTGGAACAATTTTAATTAAATTATACTAGCCCAATCCGTACCCCGTTTATCAAACCATTACTCAATTCTTAAAACCTATACATACACAAATAAGAACAAACACATACACACACATATATATATAAGACAAAAATTAAGTATTTACAAAAAGAATGATCACTTTTATATATATACATATATATATATAGGCAAAAATTAGGTATTTACAACTGCCTCTCTTTGCTCGAGAACAAGAAGAGTTTTCGTGCAAAGACAAATAAATGCTATGGATAATTTTTGCTCACATTCACTCTAGTGGAAGCATTTTGAAAAAGTGGTGACCGAACCTTGCTTTTGAGGTTGCCTACATATCCTGGGCTATAAAGGAATCATGTTAGTGTAGTTCTGAAAAACTTTGGTAGCTGGGACTATCAGACACTGGACTTAAGACAGTTGTTGTTGCTGCTGTTGCTGTTACTCTTACCGTTACTGCTTCTTACATCAAAAGAAAAAGAGAAGAGAACTACATATGTCTACAAACTAAGAGTACAAAAATTCTATCCACGTGTCTTCTGGAGTCAAATCTTGATTTTTGACCTACTCGCTTGTGCTGACCTTAGATTAGATCTTAATTCTTTTGAAGAAAAGATTATGACTCAATCTCGTTGGCTTGCTTTCTAGATCAGAATTTGAGAAGATGAATCTTAAGAAGCTGGGCTGCTGACACATTATCAAAGCTAAACTCCGACTATCTTGTGATCAAAGCATTTCTTTCTTCTGATGAGAAACTGAAACTGCAAGCTTTAATCGTCACTTATGCTATACGGCAGAGCCTGCAAAGCCATCAAAGACAAACAAAAACGAACAAAATTTTTCTGCCCCAGTCTAGCACTAGAAAATTTTTGTGAGTTATTAGAGAAATCTGTAAATTATCTAATTTATTGAAAAGGCAGACAGAAACAGTAGTAAAAACTATCTAAAAAAGTATAAAATTTGGTAATGAATGATTGTATAACCAGAGATTGATACCACGTACTACTGAAAGAAAATGTAATTAGGGGCTGGTACCTTCTCTCATTAGAAGGAAATAAAATCGGGTGTTAGCACCATGTATTATTGATAAAGTGTTGAATCCTTCTAGGTGAAAAAAGGTTCGATCTGAGTTAAACTGTATTTAAACAACCTGAGCGAAGATTACTTCTACCCGGAACTACGAACTAGATCCCCCTAGGCAAAACGGTTCTACCTGGGTTAAGCTACGTAAAACACCCTAAGCGAAGAGTGCTTCTACCCGAAAACTATGAGCTAGATCCCCCTAGGCGAAACGGTTCTACCTGGGTTAAGCTACGTAAAACGCCCTGAGCGAAGAGTACTTCTACCCCGAAACTATGAGCTGGATCCCCTAGGCGAAACGGTTCTACCTGGGTTAAGCTACGTAAAACCACCCTGAGCGAAGAGTACTTCTACCTGAAAACTATGAGCTGGATCCCCCTAGGCGAAACGGTTCTACTAGGTTAAGCTACGTAAAACACCCTGTGAGCACGTGATTTTTGCCTTACGAAAACTACTCCAAAATAAATCAAAAAATAAAATAAATTTCTTTTACTGTGTAATTCTTGAATTTGCGTGGTGTTAAATATTTGTGTTATGTCCGTAAATGTTTACTTTGTCATAATAAAATGAAAATTAAAATAAAATACATGTTGCATGCATATAGGATTTAATTATGTATTTGAAAGATAATTTAAATAAAATCACCAAAATATGCATTTCGTTCTATTTTTTTTATATTCCACTGTGTGATTAATGTTTTATCTGTATGTTGAATAGTTGTTATGAAGTGATTAATATTTTTGTGTAAGGTTAAAAATTGTTTTATAATTTTTGTTAGGATTTTTTAATGATAAATAATAAAATAGAATAAAAAAAAGAATATATAAGTTGTAAAATAAAAATTGGACCTGGATTAAAATCCAGGCCCAAATCAAATTACCCCCCCCACAGCCCAATCCAACATCCCCCTGTCCGGTCCAATTCGAACAAGCCTAAACGACGCCGCATGAGATACCTCAAATCTGAGCCGTTGATTCATTGCAATCAAACGGTCCAGTTCAGCTTCTGCATAAATGAAACGACGACGTTTAAGGGCAACTAGATCTGAACTGTTCATCCATCTTGATCCCACGGTCTTAAAAATTCACCCAAACCCGATCAATTTCAACCCCGGGTTGACCCCTTTCCCCAACTTAAATCAAACGATGTCGTTTGGATAAGTGGATTGATCTCAACCGTGCATCTTAATTGATCTAACGGATGAGATCAATCCACCCCACCCCTATATAAGGACCAAACCCCTACCCCAGCCCCTAACTAAACACCCCCCCTCCTCTCACTGTTCATCGTCCCTTCCAAAACTCACCCCTAACCCTAGCCGCCCTAGGATCCCACTATCTGAAACCCGGCGGCATCAACGCCGCCGGTCACCAAAATAACACCCTAGAATCCCCTGAACATCCTCTACACAGATCTAACCTTAGTTTTCTTCGAATCAGACCCCAACTCTTCGAATACTAAATCCAAGGTGGGTATGAAAACTCCAACCTTTCCAATGGCTTCCAAAATAACACCATAGCTTCCCCTAACCACCCTAGGTATGGATTTGTTGTTTGTTTGGCTCGAATCACTTCCGAGCTTCTCGAATCTTCTTTTGAAGATTCGGACCAAACAAGAACAAACTCAGATCTGTTCTAAATTGACACCAAATGACCCCTAGGTTACCCTCACCCTTGTGTCGTATTTGGTCCCCCTCGAATCTGACCAGAAATGGTTAAGTCCCAAATCGAATCTTCAAAAAACCTAGAAATACCAGACTTTTGGATTCTGCCCAAATTAAATAAAGATTGAGGTTTAATCTACCTTAGTCGAAGTATTTTCAGTGGAAAATACTTCGACTAAGGTCTGTTTGATTTCAAACAAAGTCCGAATCCAAGTTGAGTTCGAGTCCGTATGAAGTTTGAAGATTCAGAGGTATTTTTCTATTTCTTTTGTGTATTCTACGTGTATTGTTGTTTGTCTTAATAGCCTGTTAATTTTTCATGATTTTATTTGATTAATTCTGTCATCTTTGTCTCATGCCCGTCTATATGATCAAATATGAAACTATTTCTGTTGGTTGTGATTATTTACAATGTAAGTAATCGACTCGATTAAGTTCGTCGATTAGTTATACTGTGAATTCTCATTTATGATAATGCTAATGGAAACAGTCTGCTTCTATTGTTTTAGACTGATTATGGACAAATGTTGTAAATAGTCTACTGATTAATACTTGCCAATTAAATCATGTTTGTTTGCAAATCAGTAAATTCTAATGCATGATGTGTATATATTGTTTTCTGAACAGGGCATTGTCAATATATTGACAATGCTCCTGTGTTTGTTTGATTTTAGTTCAAAGTTGAAGTTCAGTGTAATTTGTTATGTTGAAATTCAGTATAATGTTGTTGAGATGTTAGGTAAATTCAATTTCACAATTGTTGGGTAGATACAACTGTGTTAGGAACTTAAGAGAATTGGTATTAGCTGTTTTAAATCAGGTTGATAATTAGGTTTGAACAGATTTTTAAATCTGTTTCATAATAGATTCTGATCTTGTATTAATGGGCAGTAATAACAGTAGGATTTCAGGGCATTTCTGGGAATGAAACAGTAAAAAATAGTGTTAGTGCTAGTGTGCTGGAAGTGGAGTGTTAGTGGCTGTTAATCTAATAGGATAATAGGAAACCAAAGGAAGTGGAGGGGCTGAAAATAAAGTAAAGGTATCCTTAGTGCTGTTTGAATAAGAAAAAGCAGTTCAGTGGCAGATTTTAAGGGAAAATCTGCCTTAGATAACAAAAAGGGGGTCCAGGCAGCACTTAAAAAGAAAGGGACAGACCTGTATAAATACAGGAAGCAAACAGATTTTTAAGATCAGATTTTAGGGAGCTCTTTGAAGAAAGAAAAACAAGGAAAAAAGAGAGCTTTCAGGCAGATTTTAAAAGAGAAAAAGATCAGTCTTTGAGAGAGAAAGAAAGGAGAGAAAGACAGAAAGAAAGAAAGGAGAAGAAAAATCAGATTTTAAGAGGAGAGTTTTAAAAAATAGGAAGAAGAAAACAGAAACAGAAAAAAGAAAATATAGTCAGAAACAGGAATCCGAAACAGGAAGAAATTGAAATCTGAAAAATGTTATCCTCCTAGAATCAGTCCGTTGTTTGTGCAATTATTTTTGTATGAATATTATTCAGTTTGAATCTGAAATCTTTCCCTCAAGTTTCTGTCACTGTTCATCTGGATTAACGGGTCTTGTTCAGACTTGCTGTGTTATCGGTACATTCTACTGATTTTGTTATTGCTGCTACTCGCTGAAATTTACTCCTTCTACCTTCATTTTCAGGTACATGTCTTTTAAATTTTATGTTGGAAAGAGATTCAACATGACTAATCAATGAAGCTTGAATTGCAATTCTGTTTTCCATTTGTCCAAGTTCATCAGTTTAAATTTCATTTTTGTTTCATGTTAGTTAATTAGTAGTGAATTCAATTTGATAGCTATGAGTTAATTGTCTTACTTTGAAATTCGTATAAAGCTTTGTAATAATGTTAGCCCTTCATCTCATTAGTTTAGTCATGTTTGAACTGTCAAGGTAGGAAACATGACATAAAGACTGGCCATTAACTAGGCCTTGTGACGTTGTTAGTTGAATAAAGAATAGCATGAAAATGTCAAAACCATATTGCTAGTTTATTCTGATATCTGATTTAGTTGTGGAAGGAATGATATAAGTTGTACGTTCTTATGTGGCATTATAACAGGTATCTATAGAACCATTAGTGGATGGTAAGTTGAGTTGTTATGGCTCATTATGATGTTAAAGTGTTACGAATGTTTCAAGACATACAAATATGTGGCATGTAAGGCAATGTTGTTAATCAATTTGTATAGTAATTTCCTCTCTTATCAATTTGATGCCTATTTACCATCCTAAATAAATAATTAGGCCTATTAGATTAAAAGCAAGTATATGAGAATAAGATGAGATATACAAATTGCAACACTTTATATCAACGACAATTAGAAATAAGACTTGCACTAAATAGAAATAATAAAAGTTCTTGAAAAATATTCTTCCCTTTATAAATCATTTTTAGTTTCATATACAATTCATTATTGGGCATATAGATATATATGTTGTATTTGCCGAAAATAGTGTTAATCATATTCTTACGCTTTTCTTTGAATTTGATTAGTCTGGCTGAATATAATTTATATCCGGAAATTATAATCGACGGGTAACATTTAATAAATTGCAAGTTCTTTTCAAGAATTCAAAGGTATCTTAAATGGAGATTTCTCATAATATAATAAACAATTTGGGAAAAAAGGCCATAATACTATTAACAAAGATTTTGCGCAATCAGGGATGCGTTCGCGCACCCTGATTATAAAAAAAAGCAAATTCGGATTATGCGTATGCGCAATTTCGAGCGAATATTTTAATAAAAATGATTTCTCCGCGGATGTCGAAATAATTTCATATAACCCGAGGTGTGCAGTTCATTATCTAAATAAAAAGGGTGATGAGTTCCTGATTTTATTTTTAATTTTCGAATATATATTTTATAAAAACTATAACATGGACAATTTTATTGTATACACGAACGCGTGGCACGATCCCCGTTAATTATAAAAAGTATATAATACGAATATACATACGCGTAATTCGTCCATATAATTGTAAGCAATAAGTAAAAAGCGGTAGTAATAAAATGGGTTGTTTTAAAAATTTCGAAAAAAGAAAAAGAGTTTTAAATCTTGAAATAAAGGTATTTAATAAATAAAAAATTTTTGAAAATGATTTTTTTTAGTATAAATTTTCAAAATGAAGTTTGACTTTATTAAAATTAAATTTCAGATACAAAATGAGCACCACACAAAGCCCCTCATCCACGAGTACAGAAGAATTTCTATTTCAGCTTCAAATGTGGTGGTATGATTTAGGCGAAGATGGTCAAAAATGGGTCGTCAAGCATTTGGAAAATCTCACGGACATTATGAAAGTTAAACCCCGTGATGATCTGATTGCGGCGTTAGTAACTTTTTGGGACCCTGTTCACAATGTCTTTCGTTTCTCTGACTTCGAGCTTACTCCTACATTAGAGGAGATAGCTGGATATGCTGGTTTTGACGGAAGTCTAAGAAATCAAAGCTTGATATTCACAAAGGCTCCTTCGGTACATCGATTCTTCGGTCTTCTGAACATCAGCAGTCAAATCAGGAAAAACAATGTCATCAATGGATGTTGTTCCTTCAACTTTTTGTATTCAAGGTTCGGAAAGTCAGATGGGTTCGAAATTCATGAGAAAGGCCTTATTAACAAGCAAAACAAAGACACTTGGTAGATTCACCGTCGCTTTACCTTCATGGTGGCTTTTCTAGGAGTCATGGTCTTCCCCAACAAAGAGCGAACAATTGATATTCGCACCGCGAAAGTTGTGCAAATCCTCACCACCAAAGAAAATCACACCCTTATCCCCATCATTCTATCAGATATTTATCGGGCTTTGACTTTATGTAAATCAGGAGCAAAAGTCTTCGAAGGATGCAAAATTTTGTTGCAAATGTGGGTGATGGAACATCTCCAACAACAGCCCAAGATCATACAGTATGGGTCAAACAATGATAATTGCATCGAGAGCTATGAGGAAAGAACAAAAAATTATCAGGCTCCAGAAGGGATAGAAGCATGGGTATCTCATCTAAAGGCTTTAACGGCAAATCAGATTGAATGGACTTTGGGATGGCTCCCGATGAGGGAAGTAATACACATGTCAACCTCAAATATTTATCTACTACTATTGGGATTGAGAAGCATTCAGCCGTATGTGCCACTAAGAGTCCTAAGGCAATTAGGGAGATATCAAGTAGTTCCTGATGATGAAAATTTGAGTATGCAAGTAATCGAATTACACCCAGAAGCCACTATTCCCGAGGCTCTACTTCAGCAGATGTGGAATGGATGTCGATACTTGAAAAGTGATACTCAAGTCCCAGACACTACCAAGGGTGATATAAATCCTGGATATGCAAGGTGGTTTGAAAAACATCTCGCGTGGATGATGTACCAGAGCCTGAGCTAAGAAGGCCAACAAAAAGACCCCATGTTCAAAACTTCAATGATAAAATCCAAGAGCGGTTGATCTGGGGAGAAAAGGAAAAAGGGTACAAAGCAACTATCCATGCCCTAAAAGAAAATCTGAGAAGCCTCAGTTTGGAGAGAGATTTGCAAGCACAAGAAGCCGAAGGCGAGAAGAAGAGTCTAGCTTGTGAGAATGAAAATCTTCATGCTCGATTCCAAAGAATGAAAAGAGTTTCTGAGACACCAAAGAGGAGTTGGAAGGATCAAAAAACCATCGCCAATCTTTTTGAAAGAATGCAAGATTATGATTCTATTCTTGCAGAGAACGAAAGGGCATTGAGCAAAGCAAAAGAAAGGATCCAGCAATTAAACGAAGAAGCCAAATCTAATAAGGAACGCCAAGATAGGCAATACAAAAAAGACAGGGCACAATTCAAGAAGGGAAAAGACCATTGGATGCAATCAGAAGACCAGCTTCGTGCGCAACTAGAAGAGGCAAGAAGATGCAACAGAGAACATCAACAAGCAGACCTCGACAGAGAAAGAGCGCAAGCAAGATTAGAGCAGGCCAGACTCCGAGCTCTGTTAGAATCAGCTCTAGATCGTGAAAATCGTGTCAGAGATATAGCCACCACTCGTCAGCAGCAATTGCAAGACCAAGACCAACGTCTCCAAGGTTTCAGGGCACAAATCCATGACCTGGCAGTCTTCACATCTCAAAGTTATGTAAACTGCCAAGGAATGGATTATGAAAGGTTTACAGAGCATGCGCCCACTTTTGCTCGTCATCTAGCAATGGAGTTGGAAAGGATGTATCGTACGCTAGGAGGCCATCCAGGTCAAGCCCCACATTGAGCAGATAATCCAATATTTGACAACAAAAGTGGAAAGTGGGGTATGTTGTGAGATGTTAAGAATTGTATCTTTTATTTTGATTTAAGTGTGTGTGTTTCAAACCATTTTCTTAAAAGTTTTCAAATGTAATTCCATCTTTGTATAATGAATAAAAGTGATTGCCTTTAGTCCGAACTACGCAAGGTCTGATTCATGTAAGGGCATGATACGTAGGCAATCTCTATAAGATTCGACCACCACGATAAAAGATATATATAATAAATAGAAGTGAATAACAATAAAAATTTCAAGAAAGCTGGGACGACACAAGCAGCCGAGCAAATGCATAATAGAAAGGGATTATTTGTCTAGGAGCATTGCATCTCAACGTGTGATTATATATGTGTTAAACTCTCAAAACTAACAAGTTTGTTCATTTTCAGAATTCAAGCAGTTAGTTTCTCTAAAGAGTATACTGGCATATTATCACTATCACACAAGATCAAAAGGACCAATACCCGAAAGTATGTCTATCCCAGATGTTGACACAGGTATGGAGCTAGAGGAGATGGATGTCGGGAAAATAAAAGAAGAGATGTTTAAACTCAAGCAGCAAATGGCTGAGATGTACCAAGCCTGGTCTACAGGACAGTTACCCTCATCTTACCCAAATAACCCTGCTCCATCAATGACCCAAGCTCAGGATAATATTACCACTGAATTATCCCCAAACTTCCCCATTTACCAGCATTACCGAGGCACCACCTCTCAGACACCACAGTCTCCACCTCCGAAACCAGTTCCATACTTTCCTCCACCTATGACTCCTGTTTTCGTAGCACCTCCCCCTGCTACATTTCACAAATCTCCTAGTGAGCCTACATTCCAGGCCCAGGACAACCAATATTACCCCCCGGAGCCTACCCTCAAAACCTCCGAAACTAATTCAACTGCTCCTCGTTTTGATCTCCCAACCGAAATTGACAAGCCAGCCAAAAATGCTGAGCAAGAAGAGATGTTCAGGAAGGTCAAGAGTTTAGAACAATCGTTCAGAGACATGCGAGGATTAGGTGGGCAAGTCAGTGTAGCATACAAAGATTTGTGCTTATTCCCCAATGTACAATTACCAGTTGGCTTCAAGATGCCCAAATTTGACCTATACAATGGGCACGGCGACCCAGTAGCCCACTTAAGGGGTTTCTGTAGCAAGATGCGAGGAGCTAGGGGAAAAGATGAATTATTGATGGCTTACTTCAGTCAAAGTTTAAGCGGATCAGCTTTGGAGTGGTATACACGCCAGGACCATGGGAGATGGTACACCTGGGATGACCTGGCACAGGCATTCACATACCATTTCCAATACAATCTGGAAATCATCCCAGATCGATTATCTTTGACAAAATTTGAGAAGAAACACAATGAAAGTTTCAGAGAGTATGGTTTTCGGTGGAGAGAACAGGCAGCAAGAGTGGATCCTCCTATGAAGGAGAGCGAAATGGTAGACTACTTCCTCCAAGCCTTGGAGCCAACTTACTATGCCCATCTGGTTTCAGCGGTTGGAAAATCATTCAACGAAGTGGTGAAGATGGGAGGTATGGTGGAAGAAGGTCTCAAAACAAATAAAATTATGAGCTATTCAGCAATTAAGGCAACTACTCAAGCTATTCAAGGCGGGGTAGGAGGAATCAGAAGAAAGAAGAGGGAGGAAGCAGCGGTAGTTGATTCAGGAATTTGGTCGGGACCTAGAGGTTCACCGCTTTACTATAATCAACAACGACATCGCCAATCAGCTTACCACCATGATTCATCCCAACACTACTATCACCCTTCGGAGCCTCATTTCTCCATTAACCATGCTCAAGCATACAATTAGCCACCTATTCACACCAATTGGCGTGCTCCTGCCACACTAAGTACTTACCCACGAGCCTATCCCGGACCAGGTTTCAGGCCGAGGCCAGCGTTCAGGGAGGAAAGAGAACATAAAAAGAAAACTTACACTCCATTGGGAGAGTCTTACACTAGTCTGTTCCACAGGCTGAGACAACTAGACATGCTGAGACTAATACAATCCAAGCTACCCAATCCTCCTCCAAAGAATCTGGATTACACCATTAGCTGTGAATATTGCTCCGGTGCACCAGGCCATGATACGGAGAAATGCTGGCATTTAAAAAATGCAATACAAGAGCTGATTGATACTAATAAAATCGAGGTTCAAACCCCCGAAGCCCCGAATATCAATAGAAATCCAATGCCAGCCCATCAAGAGGCTAATATGATAGAAATCATACAAGTTGATGGGGAGACAAAGAAGCCGTCACAAACTGTCATGATGATCAAGTCTCATGAAGCCAAATCAGATAAGCAGTTAACAGAGGAGAAGCCGGTACCTAAGCAGAACAGAAATGGTGATGGACCATCTATGATAATCGAGGAGGGATCATCGAGCAAAGTTGCCGCAAAACAAGAAAGGCCGAAAGTGATAGTACCAGGGGTTGCTAACAAACCCATTGTATTCGTGGAAGGAGCCCTTACAGATCAGGTTATTATCGCACCTGTAATCCATCTGCCGGTCATCAACAACAAAGCCATCCCATGGAACTACGAACGGGTGACTGTAATGTACAAAGGAAAAGAAGTCAAGGAAGAAGTGTGTGAGGTGCAAGGCTTGACTCGTTCGGGAAGATGTTTTACGACCGAAGAGTTAAGAAAAACTAAAAACAATCCAACACCAATAAAGAGAGCTGTGACGGAAGAAGAGGCGGAAGAGTTTTTAAGAAAAATGAAACTCCATGATTATTCTGTTGTGGATCAATTAAAGAAGACGCCCGCTCAAATTTCATTGTTGTCATTACTGATTCATTCAGAGGAGCACCGTCTGGCTTTGATGAAAATCCTGAATGAGGCTCATGTTCCTGAAAAGATCTCCGTAAATCATTTAGGAAGAATAGCCAACAGAATCTTTGAGACAAACAGAATTACATTTGCTGATGATGAATTACCTGTGGAAGGTACTGAGCACAACAGAGCTCTTTACCTCACCATGAAATGTGAAAACTCCGTAGTAACCCAGGTATTGGTTGACAATGGGTCAAGTGCAAACATCTGCCCTCTCTCCACTTTAAGAAAATTAAAAATTAAAGAGGAGAAGATCCAGAAAAATAATATCTGCGTACGGGGGTTTGACGGTGGAAGCAGAGATTCATTTGGCGACATAGTGTTGGAACTAACAATAGGGCCGGTTGAATTCACAATGGAATTTCAAATGTTGGACATAACTGTTTCTTACAACTTGTTGTTGGGTCGACCATGGATCCATGCTGCTAAAGCAGTCCCGTCAACACTACATCAGGCGGTCAAGTTTGAATGAGATCATCAAGAAATAGTTGTGCATGGGGAAGAAAGTTTAAATGCTCGCAGCAGTACCATTGTACCAGTCGAGGGAACAGAAAATGACCAGGGACCATGGGTATACCAAGTGTCCGACACAGTGTCGGTGGAGAAAATTCCAGAGGGGAAATACCTTCCGAATCCAAAGATATCCTCTGCATCAGTCATGGTAGCTTATGAAATGTTAAAGAATGGTTTTATACCCGGCAAAGGTCTGGGCTTATCTTTGCAAGGAATTATACAACCAGTATCTCTCCCCGAGAACTGGGGAACATTCGGTTTGGGGTTCATACCCACCGTAAATGACGTGATAAAAGCCAGGAAGTTGAAACACCAAGCATGGGTTCTTCCAAAACCAGTCCCACGTCTGTCAAAATCTTTTGTCAAGATCGGCGTTAAAAACCGCCCGATAACAACAATTCCTAATTCCCGGGTCAATCCTGAGGAGGAATTAATTGAAAGATTCGAGAAATTGTTTAATGATGTGAATATGTTGGAAAGCGGAGAAGGGTGTAGCAACGCAGAAGTTCAATTCGTTGGGCCAGAAACAAAGCTTAATAATTGGAAAGCCACTCCTCTCCCCATTCGAAAGGAGTCTTGGTAGTTTATTTTGATTTTCTTTCAAGTTTGTTTGGGTTACTTCAGGGTTGTAATCCCAAAGCTTATCTTACAGTTTGTTTGAAGTGTGCAAACCTTGTTATCTTTCATCATCCAATAAAAAGCAGTTTCCTTTTTATTATCATTCCTGATAGTTTTCTTTTCTTTTCCTTTTTCTGTACAGTTCTTTTTACGCTGGCTCTAGTGATATGGCATGCATGAGGAATCCTCAGCCCAGTCTTAAAAATCAATCTGGTTCTGAAGTAATAATTCAAGAAATATATTGTGATTATGAATCAGAATATGATGAAGATGAGGTTTTTGAAGAGATTAGTAAAGAGTTAATTCACTTTGAGGAAAAAATCAAACCTAACTTGAGTGATACCGAAGACATCAATATAGGGGACACGAGTAATGTCCGGGAAACCAAAATAAGTGTCCATCTCGAACCAAAGATCCGAGAAGAGTTAATTAAAGCACTCATAGAATTCAAAGATGTTTTTGCATGGTCATATGACGACATGCCGGGCCTGAGCACTGATTTAGTGGTTCACAAATTGCCCACCGATCCAACGGTGCCTCATGTCAAGCAGAGGTTGAGAAAATTCAAGCCTGATATGAGTGTGAGAATTAAGGAAGAAATCACCAAACAATTGGAATCAAAGGTCATTCGAGTCACTCGATATCCTGTTTGGTTGGCTAATATCGTTCCTGTACCAAAGAAAGACGGCAAAATCAGAGTATGCGTCGACTACCGCAATCTCAACAAAGCAAGTCCGAAGGATAATTTCCCATTACCCAATATCCATATTTTGATCGATAATTGTGCCAAGTATGATATAGGATCTTTCGTGGATTGTTATGCCGGGTATCATCAAATTCTAATGGATGAAAAGGATGCAGAAAAGACGACATTCATCACACCATGGGGAACTTATTGCTACCGGGTAATGCCATTCGGTTTAAAGAACGCCGGAGCAACCTATATGAGAGCAATGACCACAATGTTTCATGATATGATACACAAGGAGATTGAGGTATACGTGGACGATGTGATCATAAAATCCAAGCACCAGGCCGACCACGTTGGGGATTTGAGGAAGTTCTTCTTAAGACTTCGAAGGTACAACCTCAAGCTTAACCCTGTCAAATGTGCATTTGGAGTTCCATCTGGAAAGTTGTTAGGATTCATAGTCAGTCGACGAGGCATCGAGCTAGACCCATCAAAAATCAAAGCCATCCAAGAATTGCCACCTCCCAGGAACAAAACTGAAGTAATGAGTTTGTTGGGAAGGTTAAATTATATCAGCAGGTTTATTGCTCAGCTCACAACAACTTGTGAGCCAATTTTCAAATTGTTGAAAAGGGATGCTGCGGTCAAATGGACCGATGAGTGTCAAGAAGCGTTCGATAAGATAAAAGGGTACTTGTCAAACCCACCCGTGTTGGTCCCGCCAGAGCCAGGAAGACCTTTGATTCTTTACTTGACAGTCTTGGAAAATTCATTTGGTTGTGTATTGGGGCAACATGACCTCACTGGCAGAAAAGAACAGGCCATCTATTACCTTAGCAAGAAATTCACAACCTATGAGGTTAAGTATACTCATCTGGAAAAGACATGTTGCGCCCTAACATGGGTAGCTCAGAAGTTGAAACACTATTTGTCGTCCTACACTACTTACCTCATTTCTCGTCTGGATCCATTGAAATATATTTTTCAAAAGCCTATGCCAACGGGAAGACTTGCAAAGTGGCAGATATTGCTCACAGAATTTGACATCATCTATGTGACTCGGACTGCAATGAAAGCCCAAGCACTGGCTGATCATTTAGCCGAAAACCCGGTCGATGAGGAATACGAGCCGTTGAAAACCTATTTTCCTGATGAAGAAACAATGCATATCGATAAGGTGGAGCGAATTGAAAAACCTGGCTGGAGACTTTTCTTTGATGGAGCCGCTAACATGAAAGGAGTCAGGATAGGAGCTGTAATCATTTCTGAAACAGGGCATCACTATCCTGTTACGGCTCAACTGCGATTTTATTGCACCAATAATATGGCTGAATATGAAGCTTGCATTTTGGGGTTAAGGCTAGCCGCAGATATAGGTATCCAAGAAATCTTAGTCATGGGAGATTCAGATCTTTTGGTACATCAAATTCAAGGAGAATGGGAAACTCGAGACTTGAAGCTCATACCATACCGACAATGTCTACATGATCTTTGTCAGCGGTTTCAATCAGTGGAATTCCGGCATATTCCGAGGATCCGTAATGAGGTTGCCGATGCATTGGCTACTTTGGCATCAATGTTGCACCATCCAGACAAAGCTTATGTGGATCCACTACATATTCGAGTCCACGACCAGCACGCTTATTGCAATATGGTCGAAGAAGAATTTGATGGTGAAACATGGTTCCACGACATCAAGGAGTATATCAGGATGGGGATATATCCCGCACAAGCCACAGGAGATCAAAAGAGGATCATTAGGCGATTGGCAAATGGATTCTTCTTAAGCGGAGGAGTTTTGTATAAAAGAACACCAGATCTTGGATTATTAAGATGCATAGATGCCAGACAAGCTACAGCTGTCATGTCTGAAGTACATTCGGGAGTTTGCGGACCCCACATGAGTGGATATGTATTGGCAAAGAAAATCCTCCGAGCTGGTTACTATTGGCTTACCATGGAGCGAGATTGTATCAGTTTTGTGCGCAAGTGTCATCAATGCCAAATACACGGAGATTTGATTCATTCTCCACCATCCGAATTGCACACAATGTCGGCACCATGGCCCTTCGTTGCTTGGGGCATGGATGTGATTGGACCGATTGAGCTAGCAACATCCAATGGGCACAGGTTCATTCTGGTAGCTATTGATTATTTTACCAAATGTGTTGAGGCCAAAACATTTAAATCAGTGACCAAGAAAGCTGTGGTCGATTTTGTCCACTCAAATATCATATGTCGATTCGGAATCCCAAAGGTGATCATCACAGATAACGGTGCTAATCTTAACAGCAACTTAATGAAGGAAGTATGTCAACAGTTTAAGATTACACATCGCAACTCTACCCCATATCGGCCCAAGGCGAATGGAGCAGTGGAGGCAGCCAACAAAAACATAAAGAAAATACTTCGGAAAATGGTAGAAGGTTCAAAACAATGGCATGAAAAATTACCATTTGCATTATTGGGATACCGCACTACTGTTCGCACTTCAGTAGGAGCAACTCCTTATTTGTTGGTATATGGCACTGAAGCAGTAATTCCTGCAGAAGTTGAGATTCATTCCCTTCGGATCATCGCTGAAGCAAAGATTGATGATGATGAATGGGTCAAAACCCGTCTGGAACAGTTAAACTTGATTGATGAAAAATGATTGGCCGCAGTATGTCATGGTCAATTATATCAAAGAAGAATAGAAAGAGCATACAACAAAAAGGTGCGTCCACGGAAGTTTGAAGTGGGTCAGCATGTGCTGAAACGTATTCTTCCACATCACGTTGAGGCAAAAGGCAAATTTGCCCCGAATTGGCAAGGACCATTCATTGTGACCAGAGTATTATCAAATGGTGCACTATGCTTAACAGACATTGAAGGCAAATGCATAGACATGGCAATCAATTCTGATGCGGTAAAGAGATATTATGCATAACTTTTTGAATGTTTGTATTTAGTATTATTTCGAAGATTGGAATGACAAAGGCAATTTATTCTGCTATCCAAACACTATACCATTTGTTTCCCCTTCGAGCCATATTTGTTTCTTTCTTACCCTCTCTTGGAATCAATAAAAAAAAATCATCACTATTATTTAGTGAACTACGTTTGACCTGATTCCTCAAAGAAGGATACGTAGGCGCCTCACGGCTCGGTCATAGGGTGCACAATATACATAATGTGCACAAAAAGAAACATCAAGCGACCTCAATCACGAAAACTGGGGCAAGAATTGTATTGGAAATAAGAAAAGATTCCAAGAGTTGTAATTTTAAACCCATACCAAAACTGTTTAGCTTTTGATACCTTTCCATTTCCAACCACATACCAAAAAGACCTTTCGATCAATCTTAGAAAAATGCTGAGTCGAACAACTGAAGATGGTTCATAACACTCTGGTACAAACAAGAAAAGAAAGTAAAAATGAGAGAGTCTTATAAGTGAAAACCCACACGGGCACCATAAGGCGATGGAAGTTGAGAGAAAGTAAAATGAGAGAGTCTTATTGGTGAAAATCTTCGCAGGCACCATAAGGCGAAAAAGAAGTAAGAAATGAACAAATGAGGAGGGTTTATCGGTGAAAACTCTTTGAGATACTGCAAGTCCAACAGGTCTGCAAAATGAAAAATAAAGGACTCAGAATTACGGAAATTTTGGGGAAAACCAAAAAATGAGGTAATTGAAAGGAGATTGATTAAAAGACTGAGTTGATTAATCCAAAATGCATACCCTGATCATTGGCGCCAGTGACTCCAATCAGATAAGTTTATTCCTTTTCCAAACAGTCATCCAAATTCGGATTTTTCTTTTCATTCTATAATTGTCGAAATCAGCGTGTTTCGTCACTAATAATCTTACTTTTCTAAAGCTTTGAGATAAGTTTTATTCCAAACAAATAAGAAGGAATGTCAAGGTATACTACAAGATTCAAGGTTACATGATACATAATACGGCTATGAAAGGCGGGAGATAAAATAATAGGATATGGGTGTAAGAAAAGTGAAATCAAAAGTGGATCAGCAATGTCAGGAGAGACATATGATTACAGCTAAAAGGGTTTGAAGGAAAACATACAGAGGGGAATCCTATAGTCAAGGATCAATCACAATGACAAAACAGTCTTTTTCAACCATTCCAAGGCAATAAAAAGAGACGAAGAGAAGCCTCACCATCGGTAAGAATACCCCAGTTAACCACCATGCTTTAAACTAATGAAGTTTTCTTTGATTTAAAAACAGGGGCAAAGACAATATTTGTGTCAGGAAATACCTGGTAAAGAAAAGAAGAAGTCAGGCGTCCACCTGGAGAATGAGGATGAGAATTAAAGAAGTCAGACGTCCACCTGGAGAATGAGGATGTGAATTAAAGAAGTCAGGCGTCCACCTGGAAAATGAGGATGAGAATTAAAGAAGTCAGGCGTCCACCTGGAGAATGAGGACGAGAAAGAAGAAGTCAGGCATCCACCTGGAGAATGAGAATGAAGAAAAGAAGAAGTCAGGCGTCCACTTGGAGAATGAGGATGAAGAATTAAAGAAGTCAGGCGTCCACCTGGAGAATGAGGATAAGAATTAAAGAAGTCAGGCGTCCACCTGGAGAATGAGGATGAAGAATTAAAGAAGTCAGGCGTCCACCTGGAGAATGAGGATAAGAATTAAAGAAGTCAGGCATCCACCTGGAGAATGAGGATGAAGAATTAAAGAAGTCAGGCGTCCACCTGGAGAATGAGGATGAAGAATTGAAGAAATCAGGCGTCCACCTGGAGAATGAGGATGAGAATTAAAGAAGTCAGGTGTCCACCTGGAGAATGAGGATGGGAAAAGAAGAAGTCAGGCGTCCACCTGGAGAATGAGGATGAAGAATTAAAGAAGACAGGCGTCCACCCGGAGAATGAGGATGAGAAAAGAAGAAGTCAGGCGTCCACCTAGAGAATGAGGATGAAGAATTGAAGAAATCAGGCGTCCACCTGGAGAATGAGGATGAGAAAAGAAGAAGTCAGGCGTCCACCTGGAGAATGAGGATGAAGAATTAAAGAAGTCAGGCGTCCACCTGGAGAATGAGGATGAGAAAAGAAGAAGTCAGGCGTCCACCTGGAGAATGAGGATGAAGAATTAAAGAAGTCAGGCGTCCACCTGGAGAATGAGGATAAGAATTAAAGAAGTCAGGTGTCCACCTGGAGAATGAGGATAAGAATTAAAGAAGTCAGGCGTCCACCTGGAGAATGAGGATGAAGAATTGAAGAAGTCAGGCGTCCACCTGGAGAATGAGGATGAGAAAAGAAGAAGTCAGGCGTCCACCTGGAGAATGAGGATGAAGAATTAAAGAAATCAGGCGTCCACCTGGAGAATGAGGATAAGAATTAAAGAAGTCAGGCGTCCACCTGGAGAATGAGGATAAGAATTAAAGAAGTCAGGCGTCCACCTGGAGAATGAGGATGAAGAATTAAAGAAGTCAGGCGTCCACCTGGAGAATGAGGATGAAGAAAGAAAAGAAACAGCCAAGGCACCCACCTAGGGAATGAGGGAATACAATTAAAGTGTTGAAATCAAAAGCCCGCTCATATGATAAAGGAGCACACTTAGAACCCGGAGAAAGAGGATAAGAATTAAAGAAGTCAGGCGTCCACCTGGAGAATGAGGATGAAGAATTTAAAAAAGAAGTCAGGCGTCCACCTGGAGAACGAGGATGAAGAAAGAAAAGAAGCAGTCAAGGCACCCACCTGGAGAACGAGGGAATGTAATTGAAGTTTTGAAATCAAAAGCCCGCTCATATGATAAAGGAGCACATTTAGAATCAATAAAGCAGAGAAGTCCAACAAAATCCCCAGCAAGAAACAACAAGAGTCCCAAAATAAAATACGGGACACAATGAAAAGGAATACGGAATAAGCCAAATGCCCAAGAGTCACCAAGATATCAAGACAACAAGAAACGCAAGGGCATGATCTAGATAAGATTTTTATAATTCATGTATCATAGTCTAGTTTAGCTTTTTGTATTACCTTGGAAGTAAGGTGTAATAAGGAGGTCAGCAAGCAGTAAAAACAGCACGAAGCAGCAGTAACATCACAGTCCCACGGTAGTCCCAGCTACCCCAAAACTTCCCGAACTACATTGACCTGATTCCTTTATAGCCAAGGATATGTATGAAACCTTTGAAGCAGAAGTTCGGTCAAATCTTTCAAAAAATGCTTCCCACGGAGTATTCGAACGGGCAAAAATCGCTCGTATCCGCTCACTTTATCTTTGCACGAAAACTCTTCGAGTTTCCGCACAAAGAGGGGCAGCTGTGAGCACGTGATTTTTGCCTTACGAAAACTACTCCAAAATAAATAAAAAAATAAAATAAATTTCTTTTACTGTGTAATTCTTGAATTTGTGTGGTGTTAAATATTTGTGTTATGTCCGTAAATGTTTACTTTGTCATAATAAAATGAAAATTAAAATAAAATACATGTTGCATGCATATAGGATTTAATTATGTATTTGAAAGATAATTTAAATAAAATCACCAAAATATGCATTTCGTTCTATTTTTTTTTATATTCCACTGTGTGATTAATGTTTTATCTGTATGTTGAATAGTTGTTATGAAGTGATTAATATTTTTGTGTAAGGTTAAAAATTGTTTTATAATTTTTGTTAGGATTTTTTAATGATAAATAATAAAATAGAATAAAAAAAAGAATATATAAGTTGTAAAATAAAAATTGGACCTGGATTAAAATCCAGGCCCAAATCAAATTACCCTCCCACGTGCCCCGCGGGCGCGGTAAAAAGCGAACAAGCCTAAACGACGCGCATGAGATACCTCAAATCTGAGCCGTTGATTCATTGCAATCAAACGGTCCAGTTCAGCTTCTGCATAAATGAAACGACGACGTTTAAGGGCAACTAGATCTGAACCGTTCATCCATCTTAATCCCACGGTCTTAAAAATTCACCCAAACCCGATCGATTTCAACCCCGGGTTGACCCCTTTCCCCAACTTAAATCAAACGATGTCTTTTGGATAAGTGGATTGATCTCAACCGTGCATCTTAATTGATCCAACAGATGAGATCAATCCACCCCACCCCTATATAAGGCTCAAGCCCTTACCCCGGCCCCCTAGCCAAACACCCCCCCTCCTTCCCTGTTCATCGTCCCTTCCAAAACTCACCCCTAACCCTAGCCGCCCTAGGATCCCACCGCCTGAAACCCGGCGGCATCAACGCCGCCGGTCACCAAAATAACACCCTAGAATCCCCTGAACATCCTCTACACAGATCTAACCTTAGTTTTCTTCGAATCAGACCCCAACTCTTCGAATACTAAATCGAAGGTGGGTCTGAAAACTCCAACCTTTCCAATGGCTTCCAAAATAACACCATAGCTTCCCCTAACCACCCTAGGTATGGATCTGTTGTTTGTTTGGCTCGAATCACTTCCGAGCTTCTCGAATCTTCTTTTGAAGATTCGGACCAAACAAGAACAAACTCAGATCTGTTCTAAATTGACACCAAATGACCCCTAGGTTACCCTCACCCTTGTGTCGTATTTGGTCCAAATCGAATCTGACCAGAAATGGTTAAGTCCCAAATCGAATCTTCAAAAAACCTAGAAATACCAGACTTTTGGATTCTACCCAAATTAAATAAAGATTGAGGTTTAATCGACCTTAGTCGAAGTATTTTCAGTGGAAAATACTTCGACTAAGGTCTGTTTGATTTCAAACAAAGTCCGAATCCAAGTTGAGTTCGAGTCCGTATGAAGTTTGAAGATTCAGAGGTATTTTTCTATTTCTTTTGTGTATTCTACGTGTATTGTTGTTTGTCTTAATAGCCTGTTAATTTTTCATGATTTTATTTGATTAATTCTGTCATCTTTGTCTCATGCCCATCTATATGATCAAATATGAAACTATTTCTGTTGGTTGTGATTATTTACAATGTAAGTAATCGACTCGATTGTTATGGCTCATTATGATGTTAAAGTGTTACGAATGTTTCAAGACATACAAATATGTGGCATGTAAGGCAATGTTGTTAATCAATTTGTATAGTAATTTCCTCTCTTATCAATTTGATGCCTATTTACCATCCTAAATAAATAATTAGGCCTATTAGATTAAAAGCAAGTATATGAGAATAAGATGAGATATACAAATTGCAACACTTTATATCAACGACAATTAGAAATAGGACTTGCACTAAATAGAAATAATAAAAGTTCTTGAAAAATATTCTTCCCTTTATAAATTATTTTTAGTTTCATATACAATTCATTATTGGTCATATAGATATATATGTTGTATTTGCCGAAAATAGTGTTAATCATATTCTTACGCTTTTCTTTGAATTTGAATAGTCTGGCTGAATATAATTTATATCCGGAAATTATAATCGACGGGTAACATTTAATAAATTGCAAGTTCTTTTCAAGAATTCAAGGGTATCTTAAATAGAGATTTCTCATAATATAATAAACAATTTGGGGAAAAAGGCCATAATACTATTAACAAAGATTTTGCGCAATCAGGGATGCGTTCGCGCACCCTGATTATAAAAAAAAAACAAATTCGGATTATGCGTACGCGCAATTTCGAGCGAATATTTTAATAAAAATGATTTCTCCGCGGATGTCGAAATAATTTCATATAACCCGAGGTGTGCAGTTCATTATCTAAATAAAAAGGGTGATGATGTTCCTGATTTTATTTTTAATTTTCGAATATATATTTTATAAAAACTATAACATGGACAATTTTATTGTGTACACGTACACGTGGCACGATCCCCGGTAATTATAAAAAGTATATAATACGAATATACGTACGCGTAATTCGTCCATATAATTGTAAACAATAAGTAAAAAGCGGTAGTAAAATCATGCAATAAAAACGTATTTAGTAAAATCAAGATAATTAAGCCAATAATAAAAACAGTTAAGCGACCGTGCTAGAACCACGGAATTCGGAAATGCCTAACACCTTCTTCCGGATTAACAGAATTCCTTACTCAGGATTTCTGGTTCGCAGAATAATAAACAGAGTCATATTCTCCTCGATTCAGGGATTAAAACTGGTGACTTGGGACGCCTTAAAATTCCCAGGTGGCGACTCTGAAATAATTAAATAAATCCCGTTTCGAATGTCCTTCAATTGGAGAAAACTCCCCACGCGCCCCGCGGGCGCGGTAAAAAGGAGGTGCGACACACCCTGAGCGAAGAGTACTTCTACCCGGAACTATGAGCTGGATCCCCCTAGGCGAAACGGTTCTACCTGGGTTAAGCTATGTAAAACACTCTGAGCGAAGAGTACTTCTACCCGGAAACTATGAGCTGGATCCCTCTAGGTGAAACGGTTCTACCTGAGTTAAACTTTAGAAATAGGAGGTGTGAACAATAGTGATGCATGCTGAAAATAAAAGAAAAATGGAGATTTTAAGGATCTTACGTTTGGTGACATTCGTTCACTTAGGACCGACATTCTGCACTACTTTGTTCCTGCTTTAAACAAAGAAAAACTTATGAGTTTTTAAAGTGGTGGTTGGTTTGTGGCCTTGATGCCCTGAGTAGCTTGATTCACGAGCATTGCTGTCGAAGAACCGATTCTGTCAGCGTGGTACCGAGATGTTATTCCGCTCTGTATCATTTTCTAGAGACCTTGGCTTTGCAATGTTGCCCCCAACTGTTTCATACCCAGATGTCCATGGTACCGCTACCCTTGTCTCTAAGGCAATGCATTTTTCTCTAAAATCAAACTCAGTTGTCTTACCCCAGTATCAGTTTGTGTCCGTAGTACTCATCAACGTTTCTCATAAAGCAGGTCTTGCTTAGGCGACCTTTTCAGCTCTTTTTTTTGAGACACTTTGTTTGTCTTATCGAATGAGATCAGAGATGGATCCGTGCCTTCGTCAATGCCATATATGCCCCAAATTGTGCTCGACATTACGGGGAAGCTGTAGCCAGTTTTGCAGCCCTTTCTTTGCTTCGATTTTGATGCAGGATTAGACCGAAGGGGACTCAAAGAAAAATTATGGGTAAAAATAGAATAATAATTGGAAGCGAAAACGAACTGTGCTTAAACAAAAGGCGTCTCTTTCGGGGAAAGGAATAGGGAGACTTATCTAGAGGTATATGCCGACTTTAATGAATCATGACATGCATTTTGGATTAGATGCCTAATCTGTCTGAGTTGTCTAATTCTCAAAATCCGCCGCAAATGTTCATCTTGAATTTATCTTGGTTGTGCTCATGCCGGAGAATCAAAGACCCTTATTCGGCTAGTAGCGCCCATTGTAGGTTTTCGATAACTAACCTCTCTCATTTCTCTACTAACCGTCACCTTATGGTGCATATATGGGTTTTCACCAATAAGACTCTCTCATTTCTCTGCTCACTATCGCCTTACAGTGCCCGTACGAGTTTTCACTGATAAGACTCTCTCATTTTATTTCTCTCATTTTTATTGCATCGGATCCAAGTAGTCATATTCTATGATCCTTGAACATTCTCACCGATTGATCGGAAGGACTTGAAAGGATTTGGGTAAAAATAATTTGGATCGAATTACAACTTTGGAACCATTCAGGCGGGATCATAGCCGGACCATTACAACATCTGCCCCAGTTTCACTTTTGGGGGAATTTGGATTTTTATTTTGGTGTGACTGAACCCCAGAGAGAGGTTGCCTACGTATCCTTTCGGAATCAAGTCGAACGTAGTTCAGGGAACTTTTTTTTTTCGTTTTTCTGTTTTGTTTTGTTTGCTTTTTCTTTTTCCTTTCCTTTTCCTCTTTTGTTTTTCTTTTTCTTTGTCTTTTCTTCCTCTTTTTTTTGTACATTTTTTCTTTTTCTTTTTTTTTCGTTTCATTTTTCAATAACACTTTCAGGTTCCAAAAAGGGTGATCAAAGAATGGGAGCTGGCTCAAAGGGTTTGCAAAGGGTTGATAGTATTTGGTTAGCGAGAATGAAAGCCTTCGTTATCCAAATTGGAGAATATTAGTACTATATGGAGGATCCAACATAGTACCTTTTGACTGCATTTGCATTGACAGTTATTTCAGGGACATTTCCTTCGATGTGTCTCAAGTGCAACGCACTCTTTTGGTAGTACTCTTGTTGCAATGTACGGACCTTTCCAATCCGGGAACCAATTTTCCTTCAGTTGTTCCAACTCTTTGTTTTATTTCCTTAAACTTTATCTTCATTGCTATCTAATCCTTGATTCATTATTTCGAGGTCTGACAGCTTTCAGGATCTAGGCATGAAGTCCGCAAGCATGTCATGTTATTGAAATCTGCATTTAACAGAACTAAAAAGAGAATAAGAAAGAAAAATGACAAGATTAAGAAAAGAGACATTCCTGGAAAATGAAATATTAATTTCATTTGATTTTTTGATATTTGATTTTTTTTATTTGATTTTTTTTTCAATTTTTTGAATATAGAAGGGTTTGCATCAGAAAGTAAGACAATAAGGTAAAATATTTGGATCACACCCTGAGATAATCCGGATGCAGAAAGGATAGCAAGACTGGCCACTAAGACTCCCGTTTGATGGAGAACTTTCATACTTGGCGACCATTTTTGGCTTTTCTTCTATCTCGGTAAAGGTTGCAACGGCCTTCGGTGCCGGATCAAATCCTTCAGCTTCGTAAATCATTCTGACCATTGGCTCAATGTTGTGGGCAGACAACAGATTATCACATCAGAAGCTTCTTCATCCCGAAAAACGATTCTTTCAGTTTCAATCAAATCTTCAACTACCCTTTTGAGGGTCCAACGGTCCTCTGTACTGTGTCCCACTTCTCTAGAGTGGTATTCACATCTAGCATCATCTCGGTGCGAGGGGGACTCGGGGTTCAGCCATTTCGGGGCCACTGGCTGCAATAGATCTAGCCTGATTAGCTTTTGGAACAAGCTTGAATACGATTCACCAATAGAGGTGAACTAATTCTTTCTGAAAGGCTCTCTTGGGCGAGGATTGTATCGGAGATCATTTGGTTGAGGATTATATGAAGTTGGGCAAGGATGTGCATTTCTGGGAGGTGGAGCTCGGTTTTGTGTATAATGTTGTGGCCGCTGCAAGGTTGCGCGTTCATCACTGCATACCAACAAAACCAACCACCTGAACAGAACCTGACTAATTTGCTCACACCACAACCTCGTTAGTTTTGAGACATTTAACACATAGGAAATCGCACGTTGGGGATGCAATGCACCTAATAGTTAAACATTTCTACCATGTGTTTGAACGATTGCATGTTTCATCCCGGCCTTAACTAACCCTTTAAGTATGTACCTCTTTTCTTTTATTTCTACCTCTATTTAATCACTCTTGATTTTTTTCGTCTCTATCGCTTTTTACTTTTTTGGCATTCTCCTTTCTTTTTTTGGTCACTTTTTTATTTTTTGTCACTCTTTTTTTTTCTTTCTTTTTTTTTAGTTTATTTTTTCCTCAGTTAATTCTATGGTTATAATCGAATTCGATGGGGATTGCCTACGCATCATGACGCCGCATGAATCAGATCATTACGTAGTTTAGAAAAAATCAGGAATAAAGTACACAAACTAACTCTCGTTTTTTACTCATATACAAATAACTCCACGAAAGCTCCTAACAAGGAAAATAATTTTGGATTTTTTTTGGTAGAAAGAAAGGATTCAAAAGAAGAAAGATTTTTTTTTAGATATCAATTTTTTATTGAATTGTTGAAAGTGAGACTTCTAAGAAGAGCGATTTTTTTTTAAATTCGATTTTTTTTCATTTTGTTTTTGGAATTGTTGAAAGAAAGAATTAAAAAAAATATTTTTTTTTCATTTTTAAAGTTTCTTTTTTTTGAATTTTTTGAAATAAACACTTCTAAAGAAGAAATAAAATATTTTTGAATTTTGAATATTTTTTTTAATTTTTGAAAGAAAAACTTCTGAAGCAGAAAAAAAAAATATTTTGGAATTCAACATTTTTTTTGGGAATTTTCGTTTTTTTTCTTTTTCATTTATTTATTTTTTGTGATTTTTGAAGAAAAAAAATTTGATTTTGATTTTTTTTTTGTGGAAGAAAGACTTATAAAAGAAAAAAGAAGAAAATATTTTTGAATTTTTTTTTATTTTCTTAAAATTGGGGTCTCTAAAAAATTATTTTCTAAAGAAAGAAGTAAAGAGAAATATATTTGATTTTTTTTTGGGGGGGGGGGGGAACCGATGAGGTTTGCCAACATATCTCACATCCGATCAGAATCAGACCCGCGTAGTTCTAACCAAGACTAGACCATTTTTATATTATTTTTATTTGGTAAAAACGAATTACCTGTACAAAACTGGGGAAAGACTTTTCTTTTTCTTTTTTCGCTCAACTAATTTTCTAAAGCCGGTCAACAAATGCAAGCAAGCCTTCCAAATGATGCAACAAGTAGCACATAAGTGAACATGATGGTCTCAAAAAGGATACCTGTCTTATACGGACTCGACCCCTGTGCCGAGCTTCGATAAGTCAAGTGCATATGATGCAACAAAACGATCCTACTAGGGATAACCAGTCATGTGGATTGTTCTTCTATATTTTAAAAGTCCTAGGGGATGAGGCGTATCTAGACTGACCATAAAACGAGCGAACAACTCGAGTTGGAAAAGGGTAGCGTACCGGGAGCAATACTTCTCCGGCTTAACTCTGGACCCTCCCCGTTCTCAAATATGGGTGACTAATAATCCTTTACCGGGAGCCCAGGCCCACCGGCTTTATCTCAACAAAGAATGGGGCGCGTATCCGCGATTCCCGAGGTTGTATTCAGAAGACTCAAAGGGGGTGCGCAAGAAGACAATTTATAAAACAGTTCAACAATATCAGAACGGTAAAGAGTAAGCAAGTAGCACATTATGCCCAAATAGATCACAGTTATATACAAAAAATTAATAAAGCCAAATAAAGTCAATGTACAAGCTCGAATTCTTGAGTACCTCCCCAACAGAGTCGCCAGAGCTGTCACACCCCTTTTTACCCCTCCAAAAGATAATGTGGGTTATGGATTGTGGGTTAAAGAGTTTTTCCAATTAAAGTGACAATTTTGAAATAGGGATTATTTTATTTACAGAGTCGCCACTTGGAATTGATTTTTGTCGGTGTTCCAAGTCACCTTTTATTTGAATCCCAATTCAAAGGAAGGTTAGACTCTTTTACTATTGGTTCGCGAAAACAAAGTCCAGATAAGAAATTCTGTTGACCGGGGAGAAGGTGTAAGGCATTCCCCGAGTCCTGTGGTTCTAGCACGGTCGCTTTATTGACAACATTTGGCTTGAATTAAACTTGGATAAACGGTGATTTTTTTGATTTTTATGCTTTTCTTATGTCCGCTTTTACTTATTTGATGAAAATATAATAATAATAAAATGTCATAATCACACTACGCTAACGAATGTGTAATCTAGACAAAATTTATTGGCTTAGTCATAACAGCACTACGCAAGCGAATCCACAGTCATGACAAAGAATTATTAACACGTTATTACTTTCAGAAAAATTACTATATTTGTGCATTGAAAAAAATATTTATTAAGAGTTACTATCGCGCTACGCAAGCAAATCCGCGAGTTTAGCAAAAAGTTTATTAAATTAGAAAATAATTAAAGCTAGTAGAAATAGTATGAGATTACTGAATTAAAATATTAAGAGTTAATATCACGCTACGCAAGCGAATCCGTGAAATAATAATAATAAAAAGTTAAAACGGACCTACTGGTTGCCTAGCGTTTAAATTAATTAAAAGTACTTAAGTTATTGGATTATTATTACACATCATGACAATTAACTAATTCTTAATAAGTCTATTTAACTAATCTAGTAAGTATTATTTTGAAGATAGATCATATTATTTATTGAGAAAGTGGGTCAATTTGCTTACTTAGTTATGGCATTGGGCCAACATCTATGAAATAAATGGACAAAATATTTATAGACTTTTTAAAAGCATTGGGCCTATTGGACAGATTTTGCCTTGGCCAATTATTGGGCTCCGAAATGGTCACAAGCTGAAAGCCCAATAGATTTCAAATGCTGCCCACCTGGGCTAAATTGTGAGTCTGCCCTCTTTTGCTCTAAGCCATTAACCCTTATTTTTAACTAGCAAGTTCAAAACCTATTTAGGATCTAACCACTTTCTACCAAAAACAAAATCTAAAATCCTAGCAGAGATGGTCACATATAAAATCTGTAAAAATAAATAAAGGTTTCAAGCATGTCTCTTTTGTTATTTTGCATAAACTGGCCAGAACTGCAAAGGTGCAAAAGGAGTCTTTAAGCACATTGCAACCTACTTGGAACATCTCAATTTTATATGCATCAATACTATAATAGATAGTAAAGACAAATAACACATGAATAAAAAAGTGTTTGATCAACCAAGGATTTATTTTGCATATGAACTACAACAAGATATATTTAAACAATAAAGAAATTTAGCTAAGCCTCATTTATTTAAATAGACATGCTCCCAACAATCAAGATGAGTTCAAATCTTCTTGTTAATGTGAAAACATCTGCAACATAAGATTAAAGAGTTACCTGAGTCGCAGAATAATAAATACAACAACAAAGAATGGAAGCTCAGCAACTAAAGCAACATAAAAATAGCAGCACAACAACAGCAAAACCAACAGCAAATTCGTGTTGAAACAGCTCGAAAACTCAGAGAAGAAACCTAGAAGCAAACTCTAAAGAGGACTTATACTTTTCTAAAAAAAAAGGTTTGCACTTTAAGATTTACTCTTAAGACTTACAATTTTAGCTTACTAAAGGATTTTTTGTTGTTGTTGTTGTTGTTGTATGTTCAAAAGCAGAAAATGATCCCCTCCAAAATGTGATGGAGTCCCCTCTATATATCAAAACAACCAGCTATTTCAAAAAATTAAAAATCAATCTTTTTGACAGATTTTTCTACAAAATCTGCTCTTAAATTCAAAAAGCAAAACTTTCTAGTTCAAACCTTGTCAAGTATTTCAAACAAAATCTGCTTTCCACTATTCAAAGATAGACTTTATTCAAATAATGTCCAAAGGTCTACATTTTCTTACCAAACAATTTAACTTTTGAGTGTTGTACTCAAAGAGTCTTGAAGCAGTAAACAAACAACCAAACAAGTACCATATACTCTTAAGTATTTTTCATTACCTCACTTTTATCAATACAAAACTATTTTACTACTTCAACAAGTGCAAAAATAGAAAATTTAACATTTCAAACTTCAAAAACTAATGCTAAAAATTAATAATAGACAAAAAAAAAATCTGAAAATTAAAAAAAAAAATCAGCCATGAAAAAGAATAGTATTTTACCATTTTATACATCAACAGGCCGAAAAAAATGGTAATATGCCAAAGAGGGTGTTTCGGGAGGGAGCCGGAATTAGGCCGGATTTTGGTCGCCGAATTTTTGGGGTAGAATTGACATCAATAGTTAGGTCTGGATGAGCTCTATCCATTGATGTAGGTATTTTGGGGTGGTAGTGGTTGGAGCTTCAAGAATTTGGGCAAAAAAATGACGGAAAAGTTCCCTAGATCTAAGATTCAAGGAGTTTGAGGGATTTTTTAGGATTTGGTTTGGAAATATGGAAAGAGGAAGTTGTAGAGATTACGTGGCGTGAATTTGGAGGTGTTTGGAGGTGGCCTGCCGGCAGCGGCGATTTCCTGCAGGCGGCGGTGGGCGGAGCTGGGGCGGCGTAGAGAGAGTGAAGAGAGAGAGAAGAGAGAAGAAGGAGAGGGAAAGAAGAGAGAGGAAATAAGGGGGAAATGGGGCAAATTTTTGGGGATTTTAGGCTTTAAATACCTAGGATGAAGATCAAACTAGGACCGTTGGATTAAATCAAGATGGGTGGATGAGATTGAATCTTGTCACTTAACCAAAACGACGTAGTTTCAAGACAAAACTACGTCGTTTTAAGCTCTTCTTGGCAGCCCCCTTTTGGACCGGATTTGGGCTCTTTGGGCTCAAATTTTGGGTCATTTTTAATTAAATTTTACTAGCCCAATCCGTACCCCGTTTATCAAACCATTACTCAATTCTTAAAACCTATACATACACAAATAAGAACAAACACATACACACACATATATATATAAGACAAAAATTAAGTATTTACAAAAAGAATGATCACTTTTATATTCATAAACAATTTTAACTCTAACTTTTGCATTTTACCATTAATAACATAATAGTATGACCACAACAATGTCATGGTTCTTGATTGAGCTAGCTTAGTTAGATTAATATTCATCATTTTTAGGAATTTAAATTGTTTAAAGTTTTAGCTTATAACTCAAAACAAACAACAACAAAAAATCTAGTATAGTGGGATCTATGGAGGTAGTGTATATGCAGATGTTACACTGCTTATTAGAAGATAGAGAAACTGTTTTTGATAGATCCTTGACTCAAGAAAAGATGAAGAGAAATCAGTAGTAGCACGCATTAATAATGATAAGATAATAAGAAAATAAAGTGAAACAAATATAAGACTAACATAGTACTATTAGTATGGGAAAGAAACACTTTCGACTACCTACTAGTTTTCTACCTTAATTTTCGACCTCCACACCTTCATATCAAGGGTTATGTCCTCGATTAGCTGAAGCAACGCATATCCTGCCTAATCACCTCTCCCCAATACTTCTTTGGCCTATCACTACCTCTTCTCAAACCTATCAAGACCAACCTCTCACACTTCCTTGCTAGGACATCTGTGCTTCTCCTCTTCACATGCCCAAACCATCTAAGTCTCGCTTCCCGCATATTGTCCTCCGATGGGACCACTCCCACCCTGGCCCAAATATCTTATTATTTAATAAAATTTATACTATAATTTAGCGGGTACCAAAGACTAACTTAGTTAAAACCTAAAGAATATGCTCATAATAGCTAGAGCTACGCATTTCCTCCTACTTTATTGCCTCTTGAATCACAATGTTTAACTTTTTCATTTCAGTTTTTTTTTCCCCCGATAGTTTCTGATCAGAGACTATAAAAATATATATGGTGGGAGAAGTTAACGCTAACCTTTCTCTGAATAAGAGATTGAAAGTCTTATTTAGAGGATCTTGAAAAAGTCCTTGATTAAATCCTTTTGATCATTCTTTAGCCTTCTACTTTCATATTTTCTAGATTTCAGTGACCTTCTATGGAAAACATAATTCATATTCGCGTTGCTATGATTCATTAAGGAAATATATTCTCTATCAGGAGTTTTTTTTATTTCAATGCTCAAACTCGAAACCTTTAATTAATAACGAAGGAATTACAAGCATTTCACCACACCGATTTGACGGTAAATTGGTAAGTCCTTAACATACATAATATGCTTGGATCATACTTTTTATTCCACTTCCGGTCACTATGTTAATAAGAGTGAGACTTATTCATTTTCACTGACAACAAAATCTTTTTGCCGTATGTGAGCTTTTAGAGTGTTTTATTATTAAGTATAGTTATGATTTCTTTAATCTACACGTCTATTCAACAAATAAATAGCAGTTCTTTTTATTAATATGTATAGTCTTGGATCATCAATAATAATTTTTTTATACTTCAGATACTTGATCGATCCACTTACTTCTATTATGTCAATATGAGCTACTACTATTGGAATTATGGCTCTTATTTATAGTGATAATTACATGGCTCATGATCAAGGCTATTTGAGATTTTTTGCTTATATGAGTTTGTTCAATACTTTCATGTTGGGATTAGTTACTTGTTCGAATTCACTACAAATTTATATTTTTTGAGAATTGGTTGGGTTGTGTTACTTGTTAAAATGAGTGACTAATCTCTTTCTGAGTGACTTTATGAGGATATTCTAATTAGAGTATTTGTTCATAGTGAAAATTTTAATGGAATTACTGTGTTACTTTACTTTCTGTTACTGTCATTAACAATTTATTTGTTAATTTTCACAATATCTGGATTTCCACTCAAATAACCTTATCACCGAGTCTACATTTAAGGATCCTCCAAAAATGACACCACACCCTTGTCGGCTCCTTAACAATTAGCGCATTTTTGAAGGATCCGACACAAGTGCACTAATATTTTTGAAGGATCTGAGTAACATAGTTTAATACTGTACCAGTTAAATATTTCCTTTTAAAAGGTGAGGAGTTCTGCCTTCTAGTCTTACATGTTTTTTTTGGGTTCAAATTGTTGGTTTTGCAGATCAAAGAAGACAAAATGGAGGACAAGAAGCTAACTTTTGTTATGTATCCATGGTATGCAATGGGCCATCTTACTTCATTTCTTCATCTCTCCAACAAATTAGCTGACAGAGGCCACACAATTTTCTTTATTCATCCTACCAATACACTTTCTAAATTGGAAAAATTCAATCTTTACCCTCAACTCATAAACTTCATATCAATCACAGTTCCACATGTTGAAGGTCTCCCTATTGGAGCTGAAACAACTTCAGACATTCCTATTTTCAAGCAAAATCTACTTTGGCAAGCATTGGATCTTACACAACAAAAGATTGAGTCTTTAATTCAAGAACTCAAACCCCATTTCATTCTTTATGATTTTGCATATTGGGTTCCATTAGTTGCTAGAAAATATGGAGTAAAGTCAATACATTACTGTTCTATTACTCCTTCATCTGTTGGTTATCTTATGCGTGGCGAAAAACCAACTCCAGAGGATGAAATGATGGAACCTCCACTTGGTTTTCCTCCTAATTCATCTATCAAACTTCACAAATATGAAGCTCGTTTAATCGCAGCTCTACATTCGATAGGGAAAGAATCTAGTGGTTCCGGCTCAGGCTCAGGCTCAGTGTCGTTCACACGACGTTTACTTTTGGCTTTTCAAGATGGGGATGTCATTGCATTCAAAACTACTAAGGAAATTGAAGGACCATATTGTGAATTTGTTGAGAATAAGTTCAAGAAACCGGTCATTTTAGCCGGACCAATATTGCCAGAACCAATAGATACTTCAAATCTAGAGGAAAATTTGTCTAAGTGGCTAGAAAAATTCCAAGAAAAGACTGTGATTTTTTGTGCATTTGGTAGTGAATGCAAGCTCAAGAAAGAACAATTCCAAGAACTTGTTTTAGGTCTAGAACTTACTGGTCTTCCATTTTTTGCTGCCTTAAAACCGCCTTTTGAAGCCGAGACAATTGAAGATGCATTACCAGAAGGTTTTAAGGAGAGAATAGAAGGAAAAGGGATTGTTCATTCAGGTTGGGCAGAGCAACAGCTGATCTTATCACACCCTTCTGTGGGATGTTTTGTTACTCATTGTGGTGGAAATTCTTTATCAGAGGCTATGATTACTGAGGGTCAATTGGTTTTAGTCCCAAATTTTGGTGATCAATTCGTTAATGCAAGGTTGTTTGTTGGAGATTTGAGAGTTGGAGTTGAAGTTGAGAGAGATGAAGAGAATGGATTGTTTACTAGAGAAAGTGTTTGTAAGGCCATAAAAATGGTAATGAATGATGAGAGTGAAGAGGGAAGGGAGATAAGAGCGAATCGCGCAAAGTGGAGGGAGTTTTTATTAAGCAAAGGGCTTGAGGATTCTTATATTGATGCTTTTGTTCAAAAGCTACAAACTCTTCTTTGATTTTTGCTTGGAGCATCAATGGGCAGCATGGTGCACCAAGTTCTTGTATGTGCAGGGTCCGAGAAAGGATCAGACTACATTGGATCGTGTGTACACAACTTTACATTGCATTTCTGCAAGAGACTGTTTCTGTTTGGAGTATCAATACACTAACTAAATAAAAATCTTCATAGGGAAGGATATGATATTTTGTTTTCATTAATGAGTTAATTAGGTTGTTTGCTTTTGTTACTTTAAGCTTTAGTTGTGCTTATTTGTCTTCTCTACTACTAATAGAGCTATTTAATACAGTCTCCGGACTCATTTCTTGAGTGATGATATTTTTTAAATGGCGGATTCAGGATTTAAAGGTGGCGGATTGTCTCATATTGACTTTAATATACATCTTTTACTAATGATAGAGTATGAGTAGAAGGGTGTATTTGGTTCGGCCTTTTTGGATTAACTCGATTTGTTTTAATCAGTTCTGATCCTTAGATATGGAATCACATCTCTTCTATCAATAAGATATGTCATCTCTGGTAAATAGCATAATTGGATCAAATTCAAACTAAATAAACTATAGTTAAATGTAGATTGTAGAACTAGTAAATCAGAAGTCTAAACAAAAAACTAAGAAAATTCATGTCATCTCTGTGCTGAGTGCCAATTTTGATTTCATTTCAAAGTTTGCAGCGAGCATAAAAGACGAAAACTCACAACATAGCTAAGAGATAAGACTTTTATGCATGAGATTTTGAGTGTTTTAAGGTTTTTTTTCTTTGTATTTTTTTTTGGCTCCATAACCATCGCAAATTTTTGTTTTAAAGGGAAAGATGGAAGCTCTCATATAAAAAATCTTGGAATTGAACTAGTTAGAATCAAGAATTATATTCTAGTGATATCAGTAAAAGTTTATTGAATTTACTTATCATAATTTATAGTTAATGGTACCGTTAACAGTATGTTAAAACTACTTGTTTACCAAAATTATATTTTAGTGATATCAGTAAAAGTCTTCCCTATAACAAGTATGAGTTCAATTCTCATTATCTTCTATTCTCTTACCAATTATCCCAAATTTAAATATTAGGGTCCGATTATATTTAAATTATGTATAAATAAGTAATTATCGCTGCACCGCAATTCTTGGTGAAGATACTCCAAAAGAAAAGAAATAGAGATGCTAAAAACGTGGCAAGCGCTCACACGGATTCTCACAGAAGCTAAAGTAGTAGAACAACATTTTGCTTTCATCAGTACGGAAAACTTGTATCTCGGCTTCCTTCAACTTCCGCTTCTGCCCTCGAACATGACCGACCATCAAAACCCTAAACCTACCGGCAACCTCCCTCAAACGCCGTCAACAAATCCGCCTAAAATCTCCGGCGGATCCTCTAACGGCGGATTTTCCGGCGGTCACAACTACCCAAACCCGCCGGACCGTTCAAATCCGGACCCTGCAACACTGAGAGAGCAATGGAGGTTCGCTATTAGGCAGTACAGCAAATGGTATTCTCACGCTTGGGGTACTGCTATATTAGCTGGGTTATCTTTTTACGCACTTGGTTGGATTATTAAGGGCTCCAATCCTTTGCCCTCTTTCAAGCGCGAAGACTTGGATACTAAAAATGCTTCTTCATCTGATGTTGTTGCTGATGTTGCGGAGGTTAAGCGAAGTTGATGATGACGATAATTTGTTTTTAGGTTAGTCTTACAAACTTGCATTTCTCGCAGTTTTTGTTCTTATTACATGTTGTTGTCGGTCAAATTAACCTGTCACTGGAAAAATCAATACATTGTGAGTGCACAGATTTATATTCACTAACAGTGTAAAAACTGTTTACACCGTTAGTACAAATCTAACTAGTTATAGTAGGTTATGTTGTCAATTCACAAAAGTTAAAACTCTTTTCTTATAACACCGTGTTACATGTGAAGATTATTGCAATAGAATAACTTTGCTTAAGTTCGTGTATTGTGCGTGTTATATTAAATAACAATAACTGTCTGCGAATACCGAACTAGTTGGGGTCAGTTATATGGGTTCAAAATTTTAGGATAGCGTCCAATGCTAATAATTGGGTTTGAAATTTAACATTTGTTCATATTTAGTGGATTTCTTAACTCATATAGGGTCTAGGCAAAAGCTACTGGGCTCAACCAATCCCATATCTTACACTGTGGACCCCCCCAAGACTTGGCTGCAAACCTCTTACTTTATCGAGAGTTTGGACTTGTTATGCTTTTGTGAATATAAGTGAAGTTGTGCGGTTAATGGTCCTTATTGGGATAAGGAAGGTGCAATGCCACTTTTGGTATATGCGTAGTTCTTGTGACGAAGGGGATGGAAAATAAATGATACTGCTGAAGCTCACTTGTTATAATTTTGAGGTTTTGTTGCTTATGTGGATCCTAGCCATGCTTGATGATTTTCTATTCTTCAATTTAAATTTGTAGGCTTGGCGGTCCGTCTCATTTTATTTTGGGGTGGGGGTGTTTCTGGATTACCATTTGGTCCTTGACGAATGGATAGAAGCTTCTGCGGGAATTCCAAAGGATTGTTTCCATGTTTTCTTATTTATCTTAAAATAAGGGGGACATCGTAAATATGGCTTAACAACTTCAATTAGGCGCTTAGAACAAACTTTACAATTCGAAAGGTTACAAAAATATGTCACCCTTGTGCAACTCTTCATCCGAGATACTCAGGGGTTGTTTGGTTACCAGGTGGGATAGACAAGGATATTCTATGGATTAGCTATCCCACCTTCTATATAGGATAGTTAATCCCAGCATTTTGGTATAAATTTATCCCACCACTATCTAATACCATAACCAAACATGGGATAAATACAATTCATATGCTATCGAATCTACCCCGGGATTAGTATCCTTATCCTGGTAACCAAGCAACCCCTCAGTGAACATCATTGATTCTGTAAGCGGATTTGACAGTCTAGAGCATCCATGATATCCTTATCCACTTGCTGAACAATCTTATAGTTTCATTTCCTTTGTTAAGCTAATATTGGAAATTTATCCATTTGTGCTTTTCTTTTTTACCTATCCTATCCTGCTGAAGACAAAACGTAGCCCTCTTTGCTCTTTGTATATGTGAAGGAGCAAATAAGCATGCAGAGTTTATCTTTTTCCCCTGATCTCTTTATTCATATGTAATGCAGAGATCCTAGCTGCCAATAAACGAAGCATGTCTAGACAAGTGTCTGTAGAGTTCTGGATGCATTGCCTAATGCCTCTTGATTTTTCAGTTGGGCTGCGGCAAGTGACTAATAATGGCAAGAACCAAGAAGCATTTTATATGAAAGCTTTTAAAAAGATTTTGTCCTGGCTCTCTCAGAATTCCATTTCCATTACAGCCTCTTGTTATGTTTGTATTACGTTAAACACTGTTTTTAGGTTTGATCATTTAGATAAGCAGCAGCGCATATAAATTCTACTAATCCCCTAAATGTTGATTTATATCTTGTTTGTGAAATACCCTTCAAAGTGCTAATGGTTTTAGTCCTGTACGGACCACCTTGCCCTGGACTACTTTTTTTTCTTGGTCGACTACAAGTTTCATGCTTTCCCCAAAGAGAAGGTGTGATCTCATTACCGCATGAGATAGTTAACATCACCATTCTTTGTCTACAAATCTCTCCTAGCTACTCAGCTCTCTACTGTGGTTGCTCACACCACATGTTATGTTCTAGCATGAACTTACATATTACATCCTGACTTCACTTCCCATATGAGCCTGCTATTTCTTAAATCTTCTAATAAAAGCTGCATTGCAGAAAAGATAACAAGCTGAGGAGTTATTTCTTTTCCTTGTCTTTTAAGCTGGGTGTTTAATGTGTTCGACTTGTCAATTTTGAATTAGAGTAGTTCCTATGAAGGGACCGAAAAAGAATTAGCAAATTAAGAGCTCTCTTGATTCATGTCTCCCAAAAGGAGTGGATTAGTAGCCCAAAAAAAGAGAAGAAAATGGACTATATAGATTGTCTTCAATTGACAAAGTTTGTCAAAGGCAGCCTTCTCTAGCCCTACTTTGACATTACCTGAATCCTGTTATAGCCAAGTTGTTGTAGAGCAGTTTTTGAGGGGTGTTGGCTACAAGCTGAAGCTGCAGTACTGGTAATAGGATTTTGAAAGACTAGAATTGTATGTTTGCTTTTACCATGAATGTGTTGTCTCCAACAACAACAACAACAACAACAACAAAAAACCCAGTGTAATCTCACAAGTGGGGTCTTGGGAGGGTAGTGTGTGCACAGACCTTACCCCCACCTTGAAGGTAGAGAGGTTGTTTCCGATAGACCCTCGACTCACGAAAGACGAGAAGAAAAGCAATAGCACCAAGCAATAACAACAAGATAGTAAGGAAACGAAACGAAAGAAACAACAAGTAATTCTAAAAAAATCTAACAGTAATGGAATGTGTTGTCTCAATGTATGGTTCAAATTAACTGATGGTTTTTGTTATTAAATCATTGTGATATTTCATGAATAAGGATACGCAGAAAAGGATAATGAAGAAAATTCATGAATCGAAGATCATATAATAGTGTCTTCTGTCATTAATTTACCATTCTCTTAAAATTTTGAGGGAGGGGCAAGAAGATGGTGAATGAGCTTCCGCTGTTGGGATGATGCAATTCTATGTTTTTTCTTAGTTTTGTTCGGTTGTTTATCCAAAGTAGGTTGTTGCACCAAAATTTACTTATCGTTTCTCTATATTTGTCTTTTGGATGGCACAGGTCTGTAGTGTCACTCTCCTCACTTGATCAAATAAGGTACCCATGGACCGCTGAAGTCTCTCTTGCCCCTCCCAACGCCCTTCCCTCTGGCTTCTTGAACTTATGTTTCTGCAAGCTCTATGTAGATGTAAGCGCAATCACTCCCAACACGTGATTTGTAAATTCAGTGCACCACTTCCAGAAAAGAAACAAAATTTTATTAGGATGTGGCATACCAGACCAATATCTGCTGGTCACCTGCTGAGAGTCAAAGCAAGTTCCAAGCGTGTTTCTTTTTCTTCAACCTTCGTGTCCAATGAAACAAGAAAAGCAATAGTAAGCTGAGATGTTTTCGTTAAAAAGAGTTTTGATGCATATTTCCTGTACAGTAGACGTGCATATCAATAACACTCTTAATTTTTGAGTTATTGTCAGTTGACGTTCTGTAGTAGTGATAAAGTTGCCTTTACCATTTTCGCTGCTGAAATATCTGTAATGCCAGTGTACACTTATGAAAAGACAAAACAAAATGGTTCTTAAGCAAAATTTACTTGCATCCCCATTCCTCCCCCCCTCCCCCCTTTACTAAGGTTCTGGAATTCTTCTTTTGGGTAATATACAGTCGTAGACTGGGCATTGCTATACAATTTTTGTACAGGAAGCGGAAATTCTCAGCAGTCCTGCATATTCTGCAGTTTCAAAATTATAGCTGCATTCTGAGAAATGTAGTAGTGAGTGGTTTGATCCTTGCTCAACCTGAACAACATCCGCCCTTCTTAACAGCAGATACATCGTTTCCAATATTGATTGTTTGTCCTGCAGGCAGAGATGCTGGGTCGTCTCCTGCATCGAGAGCCTTCTTGCTGACCACCCGGTAAATCTGAGTCAGCACTTCTGTGAAGGCGTTTTCAACGTTCAGTGCCTCAAGAGCAGATGTTTCCATGAAGAAAGTACGTTCCCTTTCAGCAAAACCCTTAGAGTCCTCAGTGGGAACAGCACGTAGGTGGCGTAGATCCGCCTTGTTCCCGACTAGCATGACGACGATGTTCTGGTCTGTATGATCTCTGAGTTCCTTGAGCCATCTTGCTACGTTCTCAAATGTTACATTGCGAGTAATATCATAAACAAGTAAAGCACCAACTGCTCCTCTATAATAAGCACTTGTGATGGCTCGGTACCTAGATTGATTGCCGAAGGGTGTTTAGAAACAATCTCCTGGCATTAATAGGTGATAAAAAAGGCAGCACATTCAAAAGGGGCAAGTGCACATATAGTAATTCTCAACAATGCTATTTAGAGATTATCCAATATTTTATTTTGTCTTGAAATTTTGAATTAAATTTTTTGATTTTAGAACAATTTAGGACAAAAATGTTCTGAAAAAAATAAATTGCAAAATTAAAATTCAGAATGCAACTAACTAATTTTTAAAAAGAAGCCCTTTGGAGTGGCTACCTCTAAAGATAATAAATCAAACGAAAGTGGGCAAACGATGGATATTTTTGTGTTGGATCTTTCATCTTCTTTTCATTTCCTGGCCATTTCTGTTGGTGGGGAGTGATGTAAAATTGTTGGGAGTGTAACCCATCAAGAAATTATATTTTTTAACATTTATGAAATGACAGCAAAATCATAACTTGAAGTATAGCTTCCAACGTCAGATGTTTTGACATTGTTGCTTTCAGAATATTTCTATATCAAATATCCTAATGTAATTCTAGAAACCAACATATTTTCTCAAACATAAATTTCCCTCGAACGCATCAATGCATCTTTAGAAAAACAAACTTCCATGTGACTCCCATCTTTAATACTAGTTGAGATTTGGGATAATACAAATCATATCAATTGGATGGTACGATTAATGAATAGTATGAAAAAAGAGTTGATAGGAAAATCTGGGAAATGAACTGAACTCTTGGTTTGGAAATATATAAATAAGAAAAAGGGCAACGTGTGCATGCAATAGGAAATTGAGATTGAGTTAAGTCTAATATGGTGTGATGAAAGGAAAAAAGGCATGGGTACCTTTCTTGGCCGGCAGTGTCCCAAATCTGGGCTTTGATAATCTTGTCATCGACATGAATGGTTCGGGTGGCAAACTCGACACCAATGGTGGACTTAGATTGTTGGCTGAATTCGTTTTTAGTAAAGCGAGAAAGCAAGTTGGATTTGCCAACACCAGAATCCCCAATGAGTACCACCTTGAACAGGTAATCGTAATCCTCCTCTGATCTGTATGTTCCCATGTTTGTCTATCTTCCAATGGCGTTGGCTTTCTTCCTTTGGACTAGGGATGAGAGAGAAAGAAAGAGAGAGGAAAGGAGATTGAATATTAATTCATTGATTAATTTACCTTCTAACGAACAAACATATTTACCTGCGTTTATCTCGGAAGGTTGGTGCATGTGGGAATGAGAAGCTGAGAAACAAAGGGTAAAAAGAAATGTTGGATTTTCAGTATTGTGCGTGGTTGCCATTGTATCATCTATATATATCTCTAAGGTGTAGGGGTACAAATAAGTTGAATGAAAGGCTGATTTAGAACCAGCCCGAGTAATTTAAAAATATTAGATTTTTACAGTTCTATTGGTGACCCATACAAAAAAAGCTGACCGCTTTCACTTTGATTAGCCAATTTAGTGCGGAGGGTGTTGTGCTCCTCTCATTTGTTTCCGTTAACGACCACAAAGCTCAACATTGCTCGTGCTATCCCAAGATTATAATAATCTCACCTTCTCTATACCATATATAATATTAAGATTTTGGTATCAATTTTGCATCGATATTAGCTAATATTAACAATCAAATCACGGATAAAATGTAATTTCGAATTTAATATCAAAATTAGTATCCTAAATTCATAATCCTAGTAACCAACGACCCCTGCCACCATGCATGCGTCCCCAGCCTGTTCTGAGAAAGGATATAAAGGTCATTCTGCCTAGTTTGAAACTGTTGTGGTTGACTAGCTGCATTTCATTTTCTTTTCTAATAAACAAAGAAAAATTAAAGTAGTAAAAAAAGAATTTAAGTAGTATTCCCTCCGTCTCAATTTAAATGACGTATTCCCTTATCGTGAGTCAAACCGTGTAAGATAAATTACAACATATAGTACTTTTTGTATAGTTTCTGAATATTTAAATTTTAATTTAGAATATTTAGTTAAACTACTCCAATTTAGCTTTAAAGTTTGGTCAAATTAATTTGGACAAGGTTCCAATTTCTTCTTGGTTTAGGAATAGGATTAATTCTTTACCGCCATAAGTAATGAATTAATTCCTAGTCGGACTAGGTTTCGATTTCTTCTTGGTTTAGGAATCCATGCTTCTATTTAAAGGGGAGATTAACAAGGCAGATGCATACGCACCTCACAGCTCACAATGAAGAAGATGAATAAAACTGCTACTCCTATCAAGAAAGAACTCCGTTATACAACAACAACGGCCTAGTGTAATCACATAAGTGAGGTCTGGGGAAGGTAATATGTACGCAGACCTTACCCCTATCCCGAGGGGCAGATAGGTTGTTTCCAGGAGACAGCATTACTCGGCTACCTGTCAAGGACTTGGACAAATTCAAGTGCGTATCGAAATCTTGGTCTTCAATGATCCGTCGCTCTGAATTCATGAAAGCTCGTAAGCCTTGCGGCGGTATATTCATCCATGTCATGCCCCGTCAAGTGTCCCTGCCCGGGCAACGACATCCCATATCAAATGAAAGCCCTTCATTATGCGTCCTTAAAAGGGAAGAATGAAGTGTTTGCTCATCGGGTAAGTTTCCCTTATTTTGGCTATAAGGATATTACTCCAATTATAAACGGGCTTGCTTGCCTTTACGGGCGATCAAGTTTCACTTTTTAATATATCTACTCGTGAACTTACGAGGCTTCCCTCTTCAAGTTTATGCGGTGAAGGGCGTAGTGTTTGGTACGCTCTCGGTTTTGATCCTGTGGATAATGTGTACAAATTGCTTAAAGTCAAAACGCTTGCTAATCGACTAGTCTATGAGATCCTGACTCTTGAAACAAGTTCAAGATCGATATGGATATTGTTAGGAATAAACCCTGTAAAAAATAATATTCACGGTACTAGTGATAAACGCGGAACACTAAGTTATGGTTAAATCAGCAAGAATAAAAATGCATCAATAATGACATCAAGATTTTACGTGGAAACCCTTCTGAATAAGGGAAAAAACCACGGCCAAGAAGAGCAACTGATATCATTATAGCGAGGAATTTTACACTGTGAAGTAACGAGTACAAATACTCCTAAAAACACTACATCCTCAAAAGAAAGAACACTCTTTTGCTTTTTTCACCTCACTACAATATCTCTCACACTCTATTTTTCTTCACAGACTATTTTCTTATAGTCTATGGAATATATTGCTCTCTCTCACTCAGATGTATTGTCTGAGATTTTGGTGTGTATACAAATGAAAGTGGAGACATCTATTTATAGTTGCAGAATGCTCATATTGATGTATGCAGTGACATCAATGTTACTGCAAAAGTCAGCCGCCCAAATCTTTTCTAAATTAGTTGGCTTGACAAAAAAAAGGAGAAGCTTTTCTTCTTTCACATATAGGGCTGGACCCCACAAATCTCCCCCTCCAGTCCCATTCACCCGAAGGAGGTAACACTAGAGATTCTAGTTTGAGTGCATGCCGACAAGTTCTTTGCAAAGCTCGAACTTGTCTCTTGGTACTACCTTGGTTAGCATATCCGCAGGATTTTTACTCGTGTGAATCTTTTTGACCTGCGAAGATTCGTTCTCCACGTGCTCACGAATCCAATGATATATCACATCTATATGCTTTGTTCTTGCATGGTACATGGAGTTCTTGCTCAAGTCTATTGCACCTTGACTATCACAATAGACGACATACTCCTTTTGATGTAATTCCATCTCTTGAAGAAATCGCTTGAGCCATACCATCTCCTTGCCAGCTTCTGTAATGGCAATATACTCCGCTTCAGTTGTAGAGAGTGCAACACACTTTTGGTGTTACAACCCATATCCACATGTGTTAGTTCATGCCATATATTAGTTAACATAAATCCAAGAAGGAATTATCTTTGAGATGATAAGAAGTCAATCCTATTGGTCTTAAGTGATACAAGAGTGTATAAGGGTGATTAACCAGTATTAGAAGTTAAACGAATCAAGGATGTTGTAACTCGTATTTTCAGGTAATCTAGCGGTGCTTAATACACTCAAGAGGTCATTTATTAAGGTATTTTAAATATATAATATCCGTATCATAAGTCTTGAAGTCAAACGAGTTATGAAACAAAAGTCGACAAAAGTTGTCGCAACTTAGGTTCATAATTTTACTTAAACATTAGGTCAAATGTTTCTAATCTTTTCTCATAATTTACAAGGAATTACGGGGTGATCTACCCACCAAATTAAATATCTATGAGTCTAGTTTCCAACGCATTAAACCGTTCATCGATACGATCTCGGAGTAGAGAGATATTCGCGTTTTCGCGAGACTGCGCCAAGCACCTCTCTATGGGGCCCACTAAGTCGGTTTAAGATATTTGGACCTATATAGGATGACTACAACCCGTTTTAAGTCATTTCTTTTCACTATTTTCAGACCTTAGAACCCTAGGAACATCCTCTCAAGGTTCTCTCAAGATTCAAGACCCAAACAAAGGGCAAACAACACAAATCAAGTGTCGGGAATTCCGTGGCGCTAGTAAGTCTCTTGTTCTTCTTGTTGTTGCTCATTTTTGTGTCGTTCCAGCCCGTGTGGGAGGTTGTTTTAAAGGGTTTATGTTCTGTAAATACTCCCTCATGTTCTTAATATCAATCCTAGGTGATTTCAAGCCTTCTAAAGTGATTCTAGTGCCGAAAAACACTAATTGATCGCTAGTTTCATTTTTTTGTTGTTGTGGCAGCATTGGAGGGATATTTCTTGGAAATTTAAGGTTTAATTGGAGTTGTTCTTTCTGTATAAAGGTAAGGAACCTCTTACTCTATATGTATTTAAGATTATCCAAGTTGCGGCTAAGCCATTGAAGCTAGAACTTGTGAGATATATATCGAAAGGTTTGGTAGTAATGTTATTGTTTTATGGACTGTTTTGCGTTGTTGTTGGGATGCGTATTTTACTACTATATTGTGGAGTTTTGGAGGAGGAAGGGTGTGGGGAAACACCATATATATGTAGGGTTATGGGCTGATAGTTATTCGTAACATTTCCAGATTGTTTGACACGACTACGGTGGTCGTCGTATGTATGGAGTGATTAGGCTGTGTGTGGACTATATTGGGAGGCTCAATATGTTTATTATTGATGTTGTTTGGGCTGTTTGGTGACTATTTTGAATGGTGTGAGGTCATATATATAGGGGAGGTGCTGTCCGTTTCATTGTAAAATAGGTTGTGGTCGATACATAATAGTTATGACGCTTAAATGATAACGATAGTATCGTTTCTCTTATTGTAGACTAAGGAGTTTTGACAATTGCATAGCTTGAGATTGGGGAAGTATATACAAGGTATGTGAGGCTATCCCTTTCCTTCTTTTGCACGACTCCGATTGCACATAATGTAATGAACGATCTTCCAAGATACTCTACTCTTAGAAGCTAGCAGTACTTACATTGTTTTCCCTCTTATGGAACAATTGATGTTAATGTTGCTTCTCTTAGTCTTATGTTATCAATGTTGTTGGTACTTCCTAATTCTTATAAGGTTCATAGTGAAGAGTTAGTCCTAATAACGTGTACAGAGGATACCGACCTTACGTCACTCCGAAAGGTTTAAAATGTGATTCCATGAGTCGAGCATGCATTATATATATGTATCTATTTTACTCTACCGAGCCACGCTATAGTTGGCCGGGTATGGCACCTATTGTGCAACCACTGATCAGTTGGGTTTTACCGAGCTCCACGTGGCCGGGTACGATTCTACCGAGCCTATTATGGCCGGGTACGATATGATGATGATGATGCCACAGAGGCGAATGCTTTAAAGGTTTATGTATTTATACATATGTATCATGCATTTCATGTAAGTAGCCCTCAGAGGTACTAAGATGTTACAGGTGGTATATTCTTTATCCTTGCTTACATTACTGATCGTATTTATGGTTCCTTGCCTTACATACTCAGTACTTTATTCGTACTGACATCCTTTTATTTGTGGATGCTGCATGTCGTGCTGCAGGTCCTGATAGACAGGCAGGTGCAGCTCCCCCACCACAGTAGACTGTCCAGTTCAGCGGTGATTGGCGAGATCCCTTCTCCGGACTTGCCTTGGTCTTGGTATGTAATTTTTGTTATAGACATTATGGGTATGTCGGGGCCCTGTTCCGGCTATGTTGCAACACTTATGTTCTTTTAGAGGCTCATAGACAGGTGTCGGCTCATGTATAGTTTGGTATGCCTTGTCGGCTAGTTTTTGTTGTATAGTCTTTCATAGTAGCGTGGTAGCTCATACCTTATATGTAGTTTCTTGATTGTCTGGTCATCCCCTGCTATGTATATTCATGCCATCATATTTTATTGATGGTTGTCCATGATCTAGGTCTACCATTTATATTGATCTCTTTAGCCTTAAAAGATAATAATGAAGGTTAGATGAAATGTACGTTGGTGCTCGGCAAGTGTGGTCGGGTGCTAGTCATGGCCCTTCAGTTTGGGTCGTGACAAACTTGGTATCAGAGCAAGTCTGTCCTAGGGGTTGTCTATGAGCCGTGTCTAGTAGAGTCTTGATTATGGATGTGTAGCGCGCCACATTTATAATCAGGAGGCTACATGACATCTAGGGTTGTTACCTTCTTCCTGAATCTAGATCGTGCGTAGAGTTGAGTCATAAGTGTTCGTCTCTAATATTCACCTTGTTTTTTTCAGTGATGCCTTCGACTAGGAAGCAAACGATTAGTAGACGGCTTGATACAGCAGCGGGAGAGGGTACCAGTCAGGTTCCCCAAGTCAGAGCAGGACAAAGTGAGGCTCAAAGTGAGATGCCCTCTCTTACCTTATCTACTCCATCTCCTCCAGAGGGTATTAGAAGGCACCCAGCGCCTCCAGTTCCTCCGTCTGGCACTCCAGACCAGGATATGCAGAGTGCTTTGCAGTTATTGACTAGCTTGGTAGCTGCTCAGGCTCAGAGGCAGAATACAGGTGCTGCTGAGAAACCAGTTAGTACAAGAGTTTGTGATTTTATTAATTTAGACCCTCCAGTGTTTACCGGATCAGACCCCAAGGAGGACCCACAGACTTTTATTGACCAGGTTCATCGTACACTTCGGGTTATGCATGTTAGTGATACAGAGGCAGTAGAGTTGGCTTCTTATCGGTTACGGGATTTAGCGGTTCTCTGGTATGATAGTTGGGAGAGATCCAGGGGTCCGAACCCTCCTCCAGCTGTGTGGAAGGAATTTTCTGAGGCCTTTCTTCGTCACTACTTGCCAGTTGAGATACGACGAGCTAGAGCTGATAAGTTCTTGAATCTTAGACAAGGTAATATGAGTGTGACAGAGTACAGTATGCAGTTTGATTCTTTGGCAAGGTATGCTCCCCATATGGTGGCCGAGATGAGTGATAGGGTTCATATGTTCGTGAATGGGTTGGGACCACATCTGATAAATGAGTGTACGACAGCCTCCTTGGTGGAGGGCATGGATATTTCCCGTATTCAAGCTTATTCCCAGACCCTAGAGGATCGTAAGCGCCAGCAGAGGGCAGTTAGGGAGCAGGATAGAGGCCAGCATAAGAGGGCAAGATTTGCAGGGTATTCTGATGACTTCAGAGGCCGCATCAGGCTACAGTTTTCGAGGAGTTCGGCGCCACCTGTAGCTAGTGATCCTCCACAGTTTCAGAGGCCTCGATATGATCGATCCTATTCTGGTCCAGGTCAGAGTTCGCGGGCATCTGGCTCGCAACATCCCAGGGATACTAGTCAGATGAGACCCCCAACACCACATTGTGATCAGTGCGGCAAGGCCCACTTTGGACTGTGTCGTCGAGGTTATGATGCATGCTATTCGTGCGGGCAGCCTGGCCATATGATGCGGGATTGTCCTAATAGAGGAGGTGATGGTATGGCTCAGCCGACTGGATCTGTGTCTGGTTCTTCCTCATCAGTTCGACCTCCAGCACGGGGTTTTCAGCAGTCGACAGGTCGTGGCAGGGGTAGAGGTGCAGTGCCGAGTTCGAGTGGTGCTCAAAATCGAACCTATGCTCTAGTAGGTCGACAGGATCTCGAGTCGTCTCCAGATGTTGTTACAGGTATTATATCTGTGTTTTCTTATGATGTATATGCGTTGATTGATCCGGGATCTACATTATCATATGTTACACCCTTTGTGGCTAATAAGTTTGGCATTGAACCTGAATTGATAAGTAAACCCCTCGCGGTATCTACTCCGATATGAGATTCTGTGATTGCTATAAGGGTATGTAGAGGTTGCACTGTGATGATTTGTAGTCGTCAAACCTCGGCAAATTTATTTGAGTTAGAAATGGTTGATTTTGATGTGATAATGGGAATGGACTGGTTGGCCTCATGCTATGCAAATGTTGACTGTCGTACGAAGATAGTTAGGTTCCAATTTCCGGGTGAACCCGTCATTGAATGGAAAGGGAACATTGCTACACCGAAAGGTAGGTTTATTTCCTATCTTAAGGCAAGGAAAATGATCTCAAAAGGTTACATTTATCATCTCGTTCGCGTTAGGGATGTGGAGGCGAAACTGCCTACTTTACAATCAATCCCTGTGGTCAACGAATTCCCAGATGTTTTCCCAGATGAACTCCCAGGCCTTCCTCCTGAAAGGGAGATTGAGTTTAGCATTGATGTGTTACCTGACACTCAACCGATCTCTATTCCTCCATATAGAATGGCCCCGGCAGAGTTGCGAGAGTTGAAGGTGCAGTTGAAGGACTTGCTGGATAAGGGCTTTATTAGGCCTAGCACTTCACCTTGGGGTGCACCAATCCTATTCGTGCGGAAGAAAGACGGGTCGTTACGGATGTGTATCGACTATCGACAGTTGAATAAGTCTACTATAAAGAACAAGTATCCACTTCCAAGAATTGATGACCTGTTTGACCAACTCCAGGGTGCCAAGTATTTCTCTAAGATTGATTTACGTTCAGGGTATCATCAAGTGAGGGTTAGGGAGAAGGATATTCCAAAGACGGCCTTCCGGACAAGATATGGGCACTTTGAGTTCTTGGTGATGTCGTTCGGGCTAACAAATGCCCCAGCAGCTTTTATGGATCTCATGAATACTATATTCAGGCCCTATCTTGATGTGTTCGTGATTGTATTCATTGATGACATTCTAGTGTATTCTCGTTCGGAGGTGGAACATGCGGGCCACTTACGGATAGTATTACAGACGCTTCAGGATCGTAAGTTATATGCTAAGCTCTCCAAATGTGAATTCTGGCTGAACTCAGTAGCATTCCTTGGCCATGTGATATCTGATGAGGGTATTAGTGTCGACACTCAGAAGATCGATGCAGTAAAGAATTGGCCGAGACCTACAACACCATCAGAAGTCCGCAGCTTCCTAGGGCTAGCAGGATATTATAGGCGGTTTGTAGAAGGATTTTCCTCTATATCATCACCATTGACTAAGTTAACACAAAAAGCTACCAAATTCCAGTGGTCTGACACTTGTGAACGTAGTTTTCAGGAGTTGAAGAATCGATTGACACCTGCACCAGTGCTCACTCTTCCTGAAGGAACAGAAGGTTATGTGGTATATTGTGATGCCTCAGGTATAGGTTTGGGGTGCGTATTGATGCAGCATGGGAATGTGATTGCTTATGCATCAAGACAATTGAAGAAGCATGAAAAGAATTATCCAACCCATGATTTGGAATTGGCTGCAGTAATATATGATTTGAAGATATGGCGGCACTACTTATACGGCGTCCATGTTGACATCTACACAGATCACAAGAGTTTACAATACATCTTCAAGCAGAAAGAGTTGAATTTGAGGCAGCGTAGGTGGCTTGAATTATTGAAAGACTACGACGTCGAGATATTGTATCATCCCGGTAAAGCCAATGTTGTGGCAGACGCTCTCAGCCGTAAATCAATGGGAAGCTTAGTACATATTGAGGCAGGTAGATGGGGGTTGATTAAAGAGCTTCATCAGCTAGCCAATATGAGAATCAGATTGTTAGACTCTGATGACGGAGGTGTTACTGTACAGAATACATCAGAATCATCTTTGGTAGCCGAGGTAAAAGCACGACAATATGAAGATCCTATCTTAGTACGATTAAGAGAAAGCATTCAACAGTGTAAAAGTATGGCTTTTAGGATCGGAAAAGACGGGGCACTGAGATACCAAAGCCGATTGTGTGTGCCTAATGTGACAGGGTTGCGAGAGAAGATTATGAATGAGATTCATCAATCCCGATATTCCATCCATCCCGGCTCGACAAAGATGTATCATGATGTCAAGGAGCAATATTGGTGGGATAATATGAAGAAGTCTATTGCAGAATTTGTAGCCCAGTGTCCCAATTGTCAACAAGTAAAGATTGAACATCAGAAACCCGGTGGGTTGCTTCAAAATATAGAGATTCCGACCTGGAAGTGGGAGGTGATTAATATGGACTTCATTATTGGATTACCTCGCTCTTATCATAAGTTTGGCTCCATCTGGGTGATAATTGATCGACTTACAAAATGTGCCCATTTTCTGCCAGTAAAGACAACTTACACGGCTGAAGATTATGCGAAGTTGTATATCAAGGAGATTGTTAGGCTTCATGGTGTGCCCATATCTATTATATCAGACCGAGGAGCTCAATTTACGGCTAACTTTTGGAGGTCTTTCCAGAAGGGTTTAGGCACACAAGTAAATCTCAGCACTGCATTTCATCCGCAGACTGACGGACAGGCTGAACGTACCATTCAGACACTGGAAGATATGCTACGAGCATGTGTTCTAGATTTTAAGGGGAATTGGGATGATCATCTTCCACTCATAGAATTCGCCTATAACAATAGCTACCATTCCAGTATTAAAATGGCCCCATACGAGGCACTATACGGGAGGAGATGTAGATCACCAGTTGGATGGTTCGAAGTCGGTGAAACAGAATTATATGGGCCAGATTTGATTCACCAAGCTATTGAGAAGGTGAAAGTGATACAGGAGCGATTGAGGACGGCACAAAGCAGGCAAAAATCTTATTCTGATGTCCGACGTCGTGATCTAGAGTTTGAGGTTGGTGATTGGGTTTTCCTGAGGATCTCACCAATGAAGGGTATTATGCGTTTTGGGAAGAAAGGTAAGCTGATTCCAAGGTATATCGGGCAGTATAAAATTCTTCGACGGATTGGACAGGTTGCTTATGAGTTAGAATTGCCATCCGAATTGGAATTTGTCCACCCGGTATTCCATGTATCTATGTTGAGAAAATGTATTGGAGACCCTTCTCGAGTCGTCCCTATCAAATATGTACAAGTTACAGAGGACCTATCATATGAAGAAGTGCCAGTGGCGATATTAGATCGGCAAGTCCGCAAGCTGAGAACAAAAGATGTAGCTTCCGTCAAAGTATTGTGGAGGAACAAAAATATGGAAGAAATGACACGGGAAGCAGAAAAGGAGATGAAGTCAAAATACCCTTACTTATTCCATAATGAAGATAACAAGGATGCTGGTGGAAGACAGGATACATTGGAAGAAGAAACGGATCTATGAGGTAAGCAATAATTTGAGAATACTCCTCCTTAATACAAAATGATGATATGTAGATAATGTAAATACGCATAATGCTTTGTGTAGCCTTGTGAAGCCATATGTTGGTCTTAATTACTTGCAAGTTTTGCTAGTGACCATTTTATAGGGGAAAATTGATCGGAAATTTCCATTGGAATCCACGATGATTTAAACTCCCCATAAACCCTTACATTCGAGGACGAATGTTCCTAAGGGGGAGGGTGTTACAACCCATATCCACATGTGTTAGTTCATGCCATATATTAGTTAACATAAATCCAAGAAGGAATTATCTTTGAGATGATAAGAAGTCAATCCTATTGGTCTTAAGTGATACAAGAGTGTATAAGGGTGATTAACCAGTATTAGAAGTTAAACGAATCAAGGATGTTGTAACTCGTATTTTCAGGTAATCTAGCGGTGCTTAATACACTCAAGAGGTCATTTATTAAGGTATTTTAAATATATAATATCCGTATCATAAGTCTTGAATTCAAACGAGTTATGAAACAAAAGTCGACAAAAGTTGTCGCAACTTAGGTTCATAATTTTACTTAAACATTAGGTCAAATGTTTCTAATCTTTTCTCATAATTTACAAGGAATTACGGGGTGATCTACCCACCAAATTAAATATCTATGAGTCTAGTTTCCAACGCATTAAACCGTTCATCGATACGATCTCGGAGTATAGAGATATTCGCGTTTTCGCGAGACTGCGCCAAGCACCTCTCTATGGGGCCCACTAAGTCGGTTTAAGATATTTGGACCTATATAGGATGACTACAACCCGTTTTAAGTCATTTATTTTCACTATTTTCAGACCTTAGAACCCTAGGAACATCCTCTCAAGGTTCTCTCAAGATTCAAGACCCAAACAAAGGGCAAACAACACAAATCAAGTGTCGGGAATTCCGTGGCGCTAGTAAGTCTCTTGTTCTTCTTGTTGTTGCTCATTTTTGTGTCGTTCCAGCCCGTGTGGGAGGTTGTTTTAAAGGGTTTATGTTCTGTAAATACTCCCTCATGTTCTTAATATCAATCCTAGGTGATTTCAAGCCTTCTAAAGTGATTCTAGTGCCGAAAAACACTAATTGATCGCTAGTTTCATTTTTTTGTTATTGTGGCAGCATTGGAGGGATATTTCTTGGAAATTTAAGGTTAAATTGGAGTTGTTCTTTCTGTATAAAGGTAAGGAACCTCTTACTCTATATGTATTTAAGATTATCCAAGTTGCGGCTAAGCCATTGAAGCTAGAACTTGTGAGATATATATCGAAAGGTTTGGTAGTAATGTTATTGTTTTGTGGACTGTTTTGCGTTGTTGTTGGAATGCGTATTTTACTACTATATTGTGGAGTTTTGGAGGAGGAAGGGTGTGGGGAAACACCATATATATGTAGGGTTATGGGCTGATAGTTATTCGTAACATTTCCAGATTGTTTGACACGACTACGGTGGTCGTCGTATGTATGGAGTGATTAGGCTGTGTGTGGACTATATTGGGAGGCTCAATATGTTTATTATTGATGTTGTTTGGGCTGTTTGGTGACTATTTTGAATGGTGTGAGTTCATATATATAGGGGAGGTGCTGTCCGTTTCATTGTAAAATAGGTTGTGGTCGATACATAATAGTTATGACGCTTAAATGATAACGATAGTATCGTTTCTCTTATTGTAGACTAAGGAGTTTTGACAATTGCATAGCTTGAGATTGGGGAAGTATATACAAGGTATGTGAGGCTATCCCTTTCCTTCTTTTGCACGACTCCGATTGCACATAATGTAATGAACGATCTTCCAAGATACTCTACTCTTAGAAGCTAGCAGTACTTACATTGTTTTCCCTCTTATGGAACAATTGATGTTAATTTTGCTTCTCTTAGTCTTATGTTATCAATGTTGTTGGTACCTCCTAATTCTTATAAGGTTCATAGTGAAGAGTTAGTCCTAATAACGTGTACAGAGGATACCGACCTTACGTCACTCCGAAAGGTTTAAAATGTGATTCCATGAGTCGAGCATGCATTATATATATGTATCTATTTTACTCTACCGAGCCACGCTATAGTTGTCCGGGTACGGCACCTATTGTGCAACCACTGATCAGTTGGGTTTTACCGAGCTCCACGTGGCCGGGTACGATTCTACCGAGCCTATTATGGCCGGGTACGATATGATGATGATGATGCCCACAGAGGCGAATGCTTTAAAGGTTTATGTATTTATACATATGTATCATGCATTTCATGTAAGTAGCCCTCAGAGGTACTAAGATGTTACAGGTGGTATATTCTTTATCCTTGCTTACATTACTGATCGTATTTATGGTTCCTTGCCTTACATACTCAGTACTTTATTCGTACTGACATCCTTTTATTTGTGGATGCTGCATGTCGTGCTGCAGGTCCTGATAGACAGGCAGGTGCAGCTCCCCCACCACAGTAGACTGTCCAGTTCAGCGGTGATTGGCGAGATCCCTTCTCCGGACTTGCCTTGGTCTTGGTATGTAATTTTTGTTATAGACATTATGGGTATGTCGGGGCCCTGTTCCGGCTATGTTGCAACACTTATGTTCTTTTAGAGGCTCATAGACAGGTGTCGGCTCATGTATAGTTTGGTATGCCTTGTCGGCTAGTTTTTGTTGTATAGTCTTTCATAGTAGCGTGGTAGCTCATACCTTATATGTAGTTTCTTGATTGTCTGGTCATCCCCTGCTATGTATATTCATGCCATCATATTTTATTGATGGTTGTCCATGATCTAGGTCTACCATTTATATTGATCTCTTTAGCCTTAAAAGATAATAATGAAGGTTAGATGAAATGTACGTTGGTGCTCGGCAAGTGTGGTCGGGTGCTAGTCATGACCCTTCAGTTTGGGTCGTGACAAACTTGGTATCAGAGCAAGTCTGTCCTAGGGGTTGTCTATGAGCCGTGTCTAGTAGAGTCTTGATTATGGATGTGTAGCGCGCCACATTTATAATCAGGAGGCTACATGACATCTAGGGTTGTTACCTTCTTCCTGAATCTAGATCGTGCGTAGAGTTGAGTCGTAAGTGTTCGTCTCTAATATTCACCTTGTTTTTTTCAGTGATGCCTTCGACTAGGAAGTAAACGATTAGTAGACGGCTTGATACAGCAGCGGGAGAGGGTACCAGTCAGGTGCCCCAAGTCAGAGCAGGACAAAGTGAGGCTCAAAGTGAGATGCCCTCTCATACCTTATCTAATCCATCTCCTCCAGAGGGTATTAGAAGGCACCCAGCGCCTCCAGTTCCTCAGTCTGGCACTCCAGACCAGGATATGCAGAGTGCTTTGCAGTTATTGACTAGCTTGGTAGCTACTCAGGCTCAGAGGCAGAATACAGGTGCTGCTGAGAAACCAGTTAGTACAAGAGTTCGTGATTTTATTAATTTAGACCCTCCAGTGTTTACCGGATCAGACCCCAAGGAGGACCCACAAACTTTTATTGACCAGGTTCATCGTACACTTCGGGTTATGCATGTTAGTGATACAGAGGCAGTAGAGTTGGCTTCTTATCGGTTACGGGATTTAGCGGTTCTCTGGTATGATAGTTGGGAGAGATCCAGGGGTCCGAACCCTCATCCAGCTGTGTGGAAGGAATTTTCTGAGGCCTTTCTTCGTCACTACTTGCCAGTTGAGATACGACGAGCTAGAGCTGATAAGTTCTTGAACCTTAGACAAGGTAATATGAGTGTGACAGAGTACAGTATGCAGTTTGATTCTTTGGCAAGGTATGCTCCCCATATGGTGGCCGAGATGAGTGATAGGGTTCATATGTTCGTGAATGGGTTGGGACCACATCTGATAAATGAGTGTACGACAGCCTCCTTGGTGGAGGGCATGGATATTTCCCGTATTCAAGCTTATGCCCAGACCCTAGAGGATCGTAAGCGCCAGCAGAGGGCAGTTAGGGAGCAGGATAGAGGCCAGCATAAGAGGGCAAGATTTGCAGGGTATTCTGATGACTTCAGAGGCCGCATCAGGCTACAGTTTTCGAGGAGTTCGGCGCCACCTGTAGCTAGTGATCCTCCACAGTTTCAGAGGCCTCGATATGATCGATCCTATTCTGGTCCAGGTCAGAGTTCGCGGGCATCTGGCTCGCAACATCCCAGGGATACTAGTCAGATGAGACCCCCAACACCAAATTGTGATCAGTGTGGCAAGGCCCACTTTGGACTGTGTCGTCGAGGTTATGATGCATGCTATTCGTGCGGGCAGCCTGGCCATATGATGCGGGATTGTCCTAATAGAGGAGGTGATGGTATGGCTCAGCCGACTGGATCTGTGTCTGGTTCTTCCTCATCAGTTCGACCTCCAGCACGGGGTTTTCAGCAGTCGACAGGTCGTGGTAGGGGTAGAGGTGCAGTGCCGAGTTCGAGTGGTGCTCAAAATCGAACCTATGCTCTAGTAGGTCGACAGGATCTCGAGTCGTCTCCAGATGTTGTTACAGGTATTATATCTGTGTTTTCTTATGATGTATATGCGTTGATTGATCCGGGATCTACATTATCATATGTTACACCCTTTGTGGCTAATAAGTTTGGCATTGAACCTGAATTGATAAGTAAACCCCTCGCGGTATCTACTCCGATAGGAGATTCTGTGATTGCTATAAGGGTATGTAGAGGTTGCACTGTGATGATTTGTAGTCGTCAAACCTCGGCAAATTTATTTGAGTTAGAAATGGTTGATTTTGATGTGATAATGGGAATGGACTGGTTGGCCTCATGCTATGCAAATGTTGACTGTCGTACGAAGATAGTTAAGTTCCAATTTCCGGGTGAACCCGTCATTGAATGGAAAGGGAACATTGCTACACCGAAAGGTAGGTTTATTTCCTATCTTAAGGCAAGGAAAATGATCTCAAAAGGTTACATTTATCATCTCGTTCGCGTTAGGGATGTGGAGGCGAAACCGCCTACTTTACAATCAATCCCTGTGGTCAACGAATTCCCAGATGTTTTCCCAGATGAACTCCCAGGCCTTCCTCCTGAAAGGGAGATTGAGTTTAGCATTGATGTGTTACCTGACACTCAACCGATCTCTATTCCTCCATATAGAATGGCCCCGGCAGAGTTGCGAGAGTTGAAGGTGCAGTTGAAGGACTTGCTGGATAAGGGCTTTATTAGGCCTAGCACTTCACCTTGGGGTGCACCAGTCCTATTCGTGCGGAAGAAAGACGGGTCGTTACGGATGTGTATCGACTATCGACAGTTGAATAAGTCTACTATAAAGAACAAGTATCCACTTCCAAGAATTGATGACCTGTTTGACCAACTCCAGGGTGCCAAGTATTTCTCTAAGATTGATTTACGTTCAGGGTATCATCAAGTGAGGGTTAGGGAGAAGGATATTCCAAAGACGGCCTTCCGGACAAGATATGGGCACTTTGAGTTCTTGGTGATGTCGTTCGGGCTAACAAATGCCCCAGCAGCTTTTATGGATCTCATGAATACTATATTCAGGCCCTATCTTGATGTGTTCGTGATTGTATTCATTGATGACATTCTAGTGTATTCTCGTTCGGAGGTGGAACATGCGGGCCACTTACGGATAGTATTACAGACGCTTCAGGATCGTAAGTTATATGCTAAGCTCTCCAAATGTGAATTCTGGCTGAACTCAGTAGCATTCCTTGGCCATGTGATATCTGATGAGGGTATTAGTGTCGACACTCAGAAGATCGATGCAGTAAAGAATTGGCCGAGACCTACAACACCATCAGAAGTCCGCAGCTTCCTAGGGCTAGCAGGATATTATAGGCGGTTTGTAGAAGGATTTTCCTCTATATCATCACCATTGACTAAGTTAACACAAAAAGCTACCAAATTCCAGTGGTCTGACACTTGTGAACGTAGTTTTCAGGAGTTGAAGAATCGATTGACATCTGCACCAATGCTCACTCTTCCTGAAGGAACAGAAGGTTATGTGGTATATTGTGATGCCTCAGGTATAGGTTTGGGGTGCGTATTGATGCAGCGTGGGAATGTGATTGCTTATGCATCAAGACAATTGAAGAAGCATGAAAAGAATTATCCAACCCATGATTTGGAATTGGCTGCAGTAATATATGCTTTGAAGATATGGCGGCACTACTTATACGGCATCCATGTTGACATCTACACAGATCACAAGAGTTTACAATACATCTTCAAGCAGAAAGAGTTGAATTTGAGGCAGCGTAGGTGGCTTGAATTATTGAAAGACTACGACGTCGAGATATTGTATCATCCCGGTAAAGCCAATGTTGTGGCAGACGCTCTCAGCCGTAAATCAATGGGAAGCTTAGTACATATTGAGGCAGGTAGATGGGGGTTGATTAAAGAGCTTCATCAGCTAGCCAATATGAGAATCAGATTGTTAGACTCTGATGACGGAGGTGTTACTGTACAGAATACATCAGAATCATCTTTGGTAGCCGAGGTAAAAGCACGACAATATGAAGATCCTATCTTAGTACGATTAAGAGAAAGCATTCAACAATGTAAAAGTATGGATTTTAGGATCGGAAAAGACGGGGCACTGAGATACCAAAGCCGATTGTGTGTGCCTAATGTGGCAGGGTTGCGAGAGAAGATTATGAATGAGATTCATCAATCCCGATATTCCATCCATCCCGGCTCGACAAAGATGTATCATGATGTCAAGGAGCAGTATTGGTGGGATAATATGAAGAAGTCTATTGCAGAATTTTTAGCCCAGTGTCCCAATTGTCAACAAGTAAAGATTGAACATCAGAAACCCGGTGGGTTGCTTCAAAATATAGAGATTCCGACCTGGAAGTGGGAGGTGATTAATATGGACTTCATTATTGGATTACCTCGCTCTTATCATAAGTTTGGCTCCATCTGGGTGATAATTGATCGACTTACAAAATGTGCCCATTTTCTGCCAGTAAAGACAACTTACACGGCTGAAGATTATGCGAAGTTGTATATCAAGGAGATTGTTAGGCTTCATGGTGTGCCCATATCTATTATATCAGACCGAGGAGCTCAATTTACGGCTAACTTTTGGAGGTCTTTCCAGAAGGGTTTAAGCACACAAGTAAATCTCAGCACTGCATTTCATCCGCAGACTGACGGACAGGCTGAACGTACCATTCAGACACTGGAAGATATGCTACGAGCATGTGTTCTAGATTTTAAGGGGAATTGGGATGATCATCTTCCACTCATAGAATTCGCCTATAACAATAGCTACCATTCCAGTATTAAAATGGCCCCATACGAGGCACTATACGGGAGGAGATGTAGATCACCAGTTGGATGGTTCGAAGTCGGTGAAACAGAATTATATGGGCCAGATTTGATTCACCAAGCTATTGAGAAGGTGAAAGTGATACAGGAGCGATTGAGGACGGCACAAAGCAGGCAAAAATCTTATTCTGATGTCCGACGTCGTGATCTAGAGTTTGAGGTTGGTGATTGGGTTTTCCTGAGGATCTCACCAATGAAGGGTATTATGCGTTTTGGGAAGAAAGGTAAGCTGATTCCAAGGTATATCGGGCAGTATAAAATTCTTCGACGGATTGGACAGGTTGCTTATGAGTTAGAATTGCCATCCGAATTGGAATTTGTCCACCCGGTATTCCATGTATCTATGTTGAGAAAATGTATTGGAGACCCTTCTCGAGTCGTCCCTATCAAAGATGTACAAGTTACAGAGGACCTATCATATGAAGAAGTGCCAGTGGCGATATTAGATCGGCAAGTCCGCAAGCTGAGAACAAAAGATGTAGCTTCCGTCAAAGTATTGTGGAGGAACAAAAATATGGAAGAAATGACATGGGAAGCAGAAAAGGAGATGAAGTCAAAATACCCTTACTTATTCCAGAATGAAGATAACAAGGATGCTGGTGGAAGACAGGATACATTGGAAGAAGAAACGGCTCTATGAGGTAAGCAATAATTTGAGAATACTCCTCCTTAATACAAAATGATGATATGTAGATAATGTAAATACGCATAATGCTTTGTGTAGCCTTGTGAAGCCATATGTTGGTCTTAATTACTTGCAAGTTTTGCTAGTGACCATTTTATAGGGGAAAATTGATCGGAAATTTCCATTGGAATCCACGATGATTTAAACTCCCCATAAACCCTTACATTCGAGGACGAATGTTCCTAAGGGGGAGGGTGTTACAACCCATATCCACATGTGTTAGTTCATGCCATATATTAGTTAACATAAATCCAAGAAGGAATTATCTTTGAGATGATAAGAAGTCAATCCTATTGGTCTTAAGTGATACAAGAGTGTATAAGGGTGATTAACCAGTATTAGAAGTTAAACGAATCAAGGATGTTGTAACTCGTATTTTCAGGTAATCTAGCGGTGCTTAATACACTCAAGAGGTCATTTATTAAGGTATTTTAAATATATAATATCCGTATCATAAGTCTTGAAGTCAAACGAGTTATGAAACAAAAGTCGACAAAAGTTGTCGCAACTTAGGTTCATAATTTTACTTAAACATTAGGTCAAATGTTTCTAATCTTTTCTCATAATTTACAAGGAATTACGGGGTGATCTACCCACCAAATTAAATATCTATGAGTCTAGTTTCCAACGCATTAAACCGTTCATCGATACGATCTCGGAGTATAGAGATATTCGCGTTTTCGCGAGACTGCGCCAAGCACCTCTCTATGGGGCCCACTAAGTCGGTTTAAGATATTTGGACCTATATAGGATGACTACAACCCGTTTTAAGTCATTTATTTTCACTATTTTCAGACCTTAGAACCCTAGGAACATCCTCTCAAGGTTCTCTCAAGATTCAAGACCCAAACAAAGGGCAAACAACACAAATCAAGTGTCGGGAATTCCGTGGCGCTAGTAAGTCTCTTGTTCTTCTTGTTGTTGCTCATTTTTGTGTCGTTCCAGCCCGTGTGGGAGGTTGTTTTAAAGGGTTTATGTTCTGTAAATACTCCCTCATGTTCTTAATATCAATCCTAGGTGATTTCAAGCCTTCTAAAGTGATTCTAGTGCCGAAAAACACTAATTGATCGCTAGTTTCATTTTTTTGTTGTTGTGGCAGCATTGGAGGGATATTTTTTGGAAATTTAAGGTAAAATTGGAGTTGTTCTTTCTATATAAAGGTAAGGAACCTCTTACTCTATATGTATTTAAGATTATCCAAGTTGCGGCTAAGCCATTGAAGCTAGAACTTGTGAGATATATATCGAAAGGTTTGGTAGTAATGTTATTGTTTTGTGGACTGTTTTGCGTTGTTGTTGGGATGCGTATTTTACTACTATATTGTGGAGTTTTGGAGGAGGAAGGGTGTGGGGAAACACCATATATATGTAGGGTTATGGGCTGATAGTTATTCGTAACATTTCCAGATTGTTTGACACGACTACGATGGTCGTCGTATGTATGGAGTGATTAGGCTGTGTGTGGACTATATTGGGAGGCTCAATATGTTTATTATTGATGTTGTTTGGGCTGTTTGGTGACTATTTTGAATGGTGTGAGGTCATATATATAGGGGAGGTGCTGTCCGTTTCATTGTAAAATAGGTTGTGGTCAATACATAATAGTTATGACGCTTAAATGATAACGATAGTATCGTTTCTCTTATTGTAGACTAAGGAGTTTTGACAATTGCATAGCTTGAGATTGGGGAAGTATATACAAGGTATGTGAGGCTATCCCTTTCCTTCTTTTGCACGACTCCGATTGCACATAATGTAATGAACGATCTTCCAAGATACTCTACTCTTAGAAGCTAGCAGTACTTACATTGTTTTCCCTCTTATGGAACAATTGATGTTAATGTTGCTTCTCTTACTGAGCTCCACGTGGCCGGGTACGATTCTACCGAGCCTATTATGGCCGGGTACGATATGATGATGATGATGCCCACAGAGGCGAATGCTTTAAAGGTTTATGTATTTATACATATGTATCATGCATTTCATGTAAGTAGCCCTCAGAGGTACTAAGATGTTACAGGTGGTATATTCTTTATCCTTGCTTACATTACTGATCGTATTTATGGTTCCTTGCCTTACATACTCAGTACTTTATTCGTACTGACGTCCTTTTATTTGTGGACGCTGCATGTCGTGCTGCAGGTCCTGATAGACAGGCAGGTGCAGCTCCCCCACCACAGTAGACTGTCCAGTTTAGCGGTGATTGGCGAGATCCCTTCTCCGGACTTGCCTTGGTCTTGGTATGTAATTTTTGTTATAGACATTATGGGTATGTCGGGGCCCTGTTCCGGCTATGTTGCAACACTTATGTTCTTTTAGAGGCTCATAGACAGGTGTCGGCTCATGTATAGTTTGGTATGCCTTGTCGGCTAGTTTTTGTTGTATAGTCTTTCATAGTAGCGTGGTAGCTCATACCTTATATGTAGTTTCTTGATTGTCTGGTCATCCCCTGCTATGTATATTCATGCCATCATATTTTATTGCTGGTTGTCCATGATCTAGGTCTACCATTTATATTGATCTCTTTAGCCTTAAAAGATAATAATGAAGGTTAGATGAAATGTACGTTGGTGCTCGGCAAGTGTGGTCGGGTGCTAGTCATGGACCTTCAGTTTGGGTCGTGACAAAATCCCTCACTGAATAATTCATGGCTCCCCTTGAAAATGTGAACATGTATCCCGTAGTAGATTTACGATTATTAAGATCACCTGCTATATCAGCATTCCTGTAGCCCTTCAAGATTGGATCAGATCCTCCAAAACACAAGCAATCTCCTACAATACCTCTTAGGTACCTGAGTATCCAATTGATTGCTTGCCAATGTTCTTTTTCAGGATTTTCAAAGAATTTGCTAACAACACCGACTGCATGAGCAATATCTGGTCGATTGCATACCATTGCATACATCAAACTTCCGACGACAGAGGAATAAATAATCTTGGCCATTATCTCTTTTTCCTCCATTGTTGTAGGGCACATCTTCTTGCTCAACTTCAGATGACCAGGAAGGGGTGTGCGAACTAACTTAGTACTTTTCACATTGAAGCGCTCCAATACATGTTCTATGTACTTCTTCTGTGACAAGTAAAGCTTTCTTTCGTTTCTCGAACGAGTAATTCTCATGCCCAAAATCTGCTTAGCATGACCCAAGTCTTTCATTGCAAAAGACTTATTCAACTGTTTCTTCAACTCATCAATCTTGGAAGCATTTCTGCCCACAATCAATATATCATCCACATATAGCAAGAGGATGATAAAATCATCATCAGAAAATCTTTGTACAAACACACATTGATTTGAAGAAGTCTTTTTGTAGCCTTGCTCCCCCATAACAGACTCAAACTTCTTGTACCACTATCTAGGAGCTTGCTTCAATCCATATAGACTCTTTTTAAGTTTTCATATAAGATTTTCTTTACCTTTTGCCCTAAAGCCTTCAGGTTGTTCCATATAAATCTCCTCTTCTAAGTCACCATGAAGAAAAATAGTCTTCACATCCATCTGCTAAATCTCCAAATCAAGACTGGCAGTCAAACCAAGAACTGTTCGAATGGAGGACATTTTCACGACAAGAGAAAATATTTCGTCAAAGTCAATACCTTTCCTTTGACCAAATCCCTTGACGATCAATCTAGCTTTGTATCTGGGCTTCAAACTATGTTCTTCAGCTTTAACTTTGAACACCTACTTGTTCTTCAAAGCTTTCATGCCCTTAGGCAATTTTACCAACTCAAAAGTATGGTTCTCATGCAGAGATTTCATCTCATCTTGTATGGCTTCAATCCATTGATCCTTGTGCTCATTTTCCATGGCCTCTACATAACATTCAGGTTCTCCCCCATCAGTGAGTAATACATACTCATTGGGTGAATAACGGGAGGAAGGAGTACGAGGTCTAGAAGACCTCCTGAGTGGAATATCTAACTCATCTATAGCTTCGTGAGTAGGAGCATTTACCTCATCAGCATTGTTATCACCATTACCATCAATATGCTGATCTAGAATATGGTTCTGGGCATCACCATCATCACTGAGCCCGCCAACGTCATCCCCATTTGTATGATAAATTTGATCAAGATTAACTAAACCTTCAGAACTTGGAGATTTTAGCTTCTCCGCTTTGTTAATATCTTCAATAGTTTGATCCTCCGCGAAGATAACATCACGGCTTCTCATGACCTTCTTCTCAATTGGATCATATAACATATAACCAAACTCATCAAGGCCATAACCAATGAAGATGCACTGCTTTGTCTTGGAAGTTAATTTTGACCTCTCATTTTTAGGTAAATGTACAAAAGCTTTGCAACCAAACACTTTCAAGTGGTTATAGGAAACATCCTTGCCATACCAAACTCTGTTTGGAACATCACTTTGCAAAGCAACCGCAGGGGATAGATTAATAACATGTGCGGCGGTCAACAAAACCTCACCCCAAAAGGAATTCAACAACTTTGCTTCAGAAAGCAAACATTTGACTCTTTCCATCAAGGTCATGTTCATCCTTTCTGCTAAACCATTAAGCTGAGGAGTCTTAGGAGGAGTTTTCTGGTGTCTAATACCCTGTTTCTTGCAGTATTCGTCAAACGGTCCACAATTTTCACCACCGTTATCAGTATGAATACACTTCAGTTTCTTTCCAGTTTCTCTTTCAACTGAAGCCTGAAACTGCTTAAAGACACCCAACACTTGGTCTTTAGTCTTCAAAATGTAGACCCAAAGTTTCCTTGAGCAGTCATCAATAAATGTAGCAAAATAAAGTGCACTACCCAAAGTCCTTGTCTTCATTGGACCACATAAATCTGAATGCACCAACTCAAGCAACTCTGTCTTTCTTGAAGGAGGTTGAGATTGGAAAGAAACTCTTTTTTGTTTTCCAGCCAAGTAGTGCTCACATTTTTCTAGTTTTGCACTTTCAAAATTTGACAACAATTTCTTCTTGGCCAGAACATTTAGTCCTTTCTCGCTAATGTGGCTAAGCCTCTTATGCCATAATGTTGAAGAGTTATGGATCTCAACGACATTCACTATATCAACACAGGTAGAGGCGTAGTCTAGTATAGACCACGATGTTTTTCCCCATGAGCTACAATCATGGAACCCTTAGTGAGCTTCCACTTTCCAGCACCATTGGTACTGACATTTCATCAAAAACACCAACAGAGATCAAGTGCAAACGAACATCAGGTGCATGTTTTACATTGTTTAAAACTATTTTAGTTCCAATACTAGTTTCCAAACAAATCGTTCCAACACCATTCACCCTAGATACAGTCTCATTACCCATACTCAAAGTTCCAAAGTCACTCTGAGTATAGGATGAGAAAAATTCCTTCCTCGATGTCATATGAGATGCTACACCACTGTCCACAACCCAACTTGACTCATCATAAGCAATATTTATTAGACCGCATCAAGGATAGTAACAAGATCTTCTGTAGTGATGGTGGCCATACGATTACCATCTTCTTTCTGTTCTTCCTTGTCTCTATTCTCCTTTTCCAAAATCCGGCAGAACTTCTTTATGTGTCCTTTCTTCCCGCAATGATAGCACTCAATATCTTTAAGTCTGCTTCTGGATTTGCTTCTATTATGTTCTCTATTTTGAGAACCCCGATTCTTGATTCTTCTCCTAGATTCAATCACCAAGACATCTGATGAGGAGGAACCCTAAGATTTTCTTCTCATCTCTTCATTTAAAAGGCTGCTCTTGGCAAGATCCATAGAGATCACACCATTTGGAGAAGAATTTGATAATAAGTTCTAAGAATTTCCCAAGAATCTAGTAGGGAACCAAGTAGAAACAGGCCTTGAATTTCTTCATCAAATTTAATACCCATAGCAGATAACTGGTTCATGATCCCCTAAAATAAAATCAGATTATCTGTCATCGCGGAACCATCATGGTATTTTAAACCTAACATCTGCTTTATCAGAAACATCTTGTTTTTTCCATTTTTTCAAGCATACAAACTTTTAAGGTGCTCCCATAGGGTCCGAGCATGTGTCTCCCCAGAAATATGGTTCAAAACATTATCGTCAACCCACTGTCTAATAAAGCCGCAAACCTGACTGTGTAACAAATTTCACTCTTCATCTGATTTGTTATCAGGCTTTATAGTGGTAAAGGCAGGTTGATGAAAATTCTTGACATAAAACAAATCTTCCATTTTGTCCTTCCAAATGGCATAATTTGTGCCATTCAAAGTAACCATTCTACTAGTGTTTGCTTCCATTGTTTATCACAAATACAAATACTATTTATTAGGAGACCAAAGTAATTCTTTAATGATGTGCAAGTTCAGACTGTGTTGCAGCCACAGAGCATACTCAGACAGAACCTTGGCTCTGATACCACTTGTTGGGAATAAACCCCGTAAAAAATAATATTCATGGTACTAGTGATAAATGCGGAATACTAAGTTATGGTTAAATCAGTAAGAGTAACAATGCAACAATAATGACACCAAGATTTTACGTGGAAATCCTTCTGAATAAGGGAAAAAAACCACGGCCAAGAAGAGCAACTGATATCACTATAGCGAGGAATTTTACACTATGTAGTAACGAGTACAAATACTCCTAAGACCACTACACCCTCAAAAGAAAGAACACTCTTTTGCTTTTTCCACCTCACTACAATATCTCTCACACTCTATTTTTCTTCACAGACTATTTTCTTATAGTCTATGGAATACCTTGCTCTCTCTCACTCAGATGTATTATCTGAGATTTTGGTGTGTATACAAATGAAAGTAGAGGCACCTATTTATAGTTGCAGAATGCTCATATTGATGTATGCAGTGACATCAATATTATTGCAAAAGTCAGCCGCCCAAATCTTTTCTAAATTGGTTGGCTTGACAAAAAAAAAGAAAGGATAAGCTTTTCTTCTTTCACATGTGGGGCTGGACCCTACAGATATATGGAGAGAAATTGTTCAGGAAGATTTGCCGATGTTTTCTTCCGTCAGTGTTCAAAGTTACTTCTTGAATGGTATAATCTATTGTAAGTTTGGAGAAGAAAAGCATAATCTTGCCTTTGATGTACACAAAGAGCAATTCATCATTTTCAACCTACCACGCGTCACCTCAAGTATAAGTGACAAATTCAACCATAATTTCACGGTATTCGGCCAATTTGAAGGGCGTATAGGCCTAGCACGTGTTAAGAAGACACAATTTGAGACAATTTTGAAAGTTTGGGCATTAGAAGATCATCAAAACTCTATATTGAGCAAGCATATTATCGACATACCAGATGAACTAATTATATACTTTTGTCATGTCACACCTATTGCGAATCTTCCTTCTAGTGAGTTATTGCTTTGCGATTTAACAGGCGGCCTGGGCAAGGAGCACAACTTATTTTATATGTATGATCCCAGCAACAAGAAATTTACAAGATTGATGGTTGAGCTTCCCAAGTCCCTAACATTGAATGGAGTATCTAGTAGTGCTCACATAACTTGTTTTATGGAGAAGATAACCCCACTTGATGATTTAGTTGGATTAAGAAGGGATGAATAATTATTAGAAGGGGTCATGTCATGTGCCTTTTGCTGGTAGTGTGTAATTTTATTCTTTTTGTACTATGCCTCTGCCAAATTAATATGGAAATGTTTGTGACACTTGTTTTCTTCCTCTCCAGTTTTGTTCTCTCCATTTTCGTTGAGTACATAGATTTTTGACACCTGTTTTATTAAAATTTTTAACCAAGGTTAGGAGGTTATATCTCTCTCAGCCTTCCCCTCTTCGAGAATCCAGATTCTCACCCACCTAATTGTTCTCTCCTCTTCGCCTTCTTCTATGTATTTACACCAATAAGGAACTGAAATCATTAATGTAAGATTTTCATTTATAATGATTTCTGGGATTGAAATTTGATGATTTTGAACAATAAAATTCAAATTTATCTCTAATCTATATTGCTCGGATCCTTCCAAAATGCAGTGGCACCCGCGGTTGGATTCTCATGTTGTGAGCATAGCAAGTTGACATGTAGTAGTTAGTTAGCTAATGAGTTAGTTATTTATGTTAAAAGTAAGCTTAGTTATTTAAGAGTAGTATTTAGCTGATATGTGTATATATATGAGGTACACCTCATTACTGTAGTATGCAGAAAAAATGAGAATCTTTTAGATTTCTCTTCAAGTTTTCTTCAGTTCTTTTTCTCTCTATTGCTCTATTAACTTCATTCTCGTTCCTTGATAAATTTGACATGGTATTAGAGCCTACTGCTCGAATCTAAATCTCTTAATTATGTATTTGATTAGTTCGAGTTCAACTGCTCAAGTTCGGTATCTACAGGTGAAGCTCAACAATGGCAGAAATTGATAATGAAGTTCCTAAGAAGCTAAGTCACAATCATCCTCTGTTCCTGAATTTAAATGATAATTCTGGAGCAATTTTGATCTCACTACAACTAAGAGGTCTGGAGAAATACTTGGTGTGGAGTCGAGCAATGAGAATCACCATTTTAAGGCAAAATAAGTTAGGGTTTATAGACGGTACGTGCAAGCGAGAAAATTATGGTCCAAATCTAGTGAATCTATGGGAGAGATGTAACGCCATAGTGCTATCGTAGATAATGAACTGTGTATCACCTGAATTACTTAGTAGAATTGTTTACTCCTCAAATGCGAGTGTTGTGTGGAATGATCTAAAAGAAAGGTTCGATAATGTTGATCTCTCTAGATTTTTTAGATTCATAAGGACATTGCTACAATTAACTAAGATACTAGCTCAATCTCTTCCTATTTTTCAAACTTGCGTCTACTGTGGGCTGAGTTTGATAGTCTAGCTCCAGTCCCTAGATGTGACTATGAGAAATCGCGTGAATTTGTTATGTTCATGGAAAGTTTGAATCTTCTGCAGTTCCTTATGGGGCTAAATGAGTCTTAGGAGCAAGCTAGAAGTCAGTTGCTCATGACGATACCAGCTCCCTCTGTTAACAAGGCTTACTCTATGATAATAAAAATTCGAAATCTAGAGGGCAGTTGCACATACCGGTGTGCCTATAGAGAATCCTGATGCTACTGCCTTTGTATCTGCTAGAGGTGGACTCCATCAGAAACCTAGAAAAAACTTTAGCCTCATATGTAACTACTATAACTACAAAAGGGCATACCAAAGAGAACTGTTTTAAACTGAATGTTTATCTTGTTGATTTCAAGCACAAGAAGAAAGGAAGCTCATTTCCTACAGCTAACTTTGCAAGAAATAATGGTGGTCCTGGAACTAATACTGGATCACTAATGCATACTATTGGCGATCAGGATCCCTTTTCAGCAGCTACTTTTGCAAGTAACAACAATGGAGGAAACCATGGTTTTAGTGGCAAAACTCAGCTGATAATACCGCTTCACTTAGCACCCTACTTTACTCCAGAACAGTACCAACAAATTTTCCAGATGCTTGGTAAAGGGAATGAAGAAACAAGCTCTGCTTAACCAGCAACATCAGGTATATATTCATTCCTATACAGTATAATTGATGATATGTGGATAATTGATACTGGAGCTACGAATCACAAGGTAGAAAACTCTAGTTTGTTGAATAAATTAGACAAAGAGTCTAGTCTAAAAGGTGGAAAGGTGCATCTACCAACTGGTAATGTGGTGTCAATTTCAAACACAAGAACATCTAGTATATTCAGAGATCAAGAATTACTAACCGTGCTGCACATTCCTGACTTCAAATTTAACCTTTTGTTTGTGTCAAAGTTGACAAAGGAACTGAAATGTTGTGTGGCATTTTTTTCCTGACTTTTGCCTCTTCCAAGACCTCTTCAGTGGACAGGTGAGGGGGATTGGAAGAGAAGACTGTGGGCTGTATTATCTGAAGCCAACTCCTACATAAGTTCAACTACCAGCACAATTACAAGTATAAAAGTCTAATAGAGAAGTTTGCTATTCTGTGTCTGTGAATGTGCCACTACCTGTATGGAATAATAGACTAGGTCATGCTGCTTTAGATATACTCCGAAAAATAGAGTCCTTGAAATAGTTTAAACTAGATAAAAATCATCACTGCACTATATGTCCACTTGGAAAACAGTCAAAACTCTCATTTCCTATGAGCACTACTAGCTCAAATAAGTCTTTCCAGTTAGTACATGGTGATGTATGAGGTTCTTATAGAGTACCTACACATTATGGTAAGAGGTACTTTCTAACACTAGTGGGTGATTTCTCCATATATACTTGGATATTCCTGTTGAATAATAAAACTGAAACCTTTGTTATTGTGAAGAAGTTTCTAGCTTTAGTAAAGAATATGTTTTGTTCTAATGTTCAGATCTTGAGAACAAACAATGACTGTGAATTTTTTAACTCTCATTTTGATGAGTTTATTAAGGAGAATGGTATTGTACACCAGAGCTCCCGTGTCTATACATCTCAACAGAATGGTGTAGTAGAGAGGAAGCATAGATCAATTTTGAATGTAGCCAGGCCTCTGAGGTTTCAAGGAGCTGTGCCTTTGAAGTTCTGGGGAGAATGTGTTGCTACAACTGTCTATCTACTCAATAGGTTACCTCTCTGTTATCTTACAGTATAAATCATCTTTTGAAATTTTGCACTCACATCCTCCTAACCTTGGCCATTTGAGAACCTTTGGTTGTCTTGCCTATGCATCAAATCCATAGTGTTACTGATAAAATGTCACCAAGAGCCATTCCTGCTGCTTAATGGGGTACTCTTCTAATCAAGGGGTACAAACTCTATGACCTATATGCTAGATCCTACTTTGTCAGTAGAAATATAGTCTTCAAAGAAGACTTGTTTCCTTTCAAACACTTCACACTCTCTACTCTACCTCTGTTTACAGTGCTGGAATTTTCACCTGATCTACCAAGAACTTTGCCAAACACAACACCTGACAACATAACAATTCCTCCACCTACTCAAGAGGACTTTGTCACAGAAATTCCTCCATCTCCAATTCCTCCCACAGCTGTGGATCACCCTATATTCCCACCTTCACCTAATATCACAATAGCTGATGATTCTACTATCAGTTCATTACTTATCCCCGAGTAACAATAACTTGATACACTTAGAAAATCCTCTAGAACTATAAAACAACCTTCGTGGATGCACGACTTTGTCACTACCAAAATATCCAACTATGCCTACCCTCTATCATCTTATGTTTGTTATGGACATTTGATTCCCTCCTATAAGGCTGCCTTAAACTCCTACTCCTCTATTGTGGATCCCTCCAATTACAAAGAAGCAACAACATATCCAAAGTGGATTGAAGCCATGAAATTGGAGAGCAGCACTAGAAGAAAACAACACCTGGAACATTGTGGACCTTCCTAGGGAAAAACTCCCATTGGGTGCAAATGGGTGTTCATGGTTAAATATAAATCATCAGAAGAAGCGGAAAGGTATAAAATACGATTGGTGGCTAAGGGGTGTAGTCAACAAGCAGGGCTGGACTACAAAGAAACTTTTTCACCAGTAGCTAAAATGGTTACTGTTAGATCAGTAGTGGCTGTGGCAGCTTCAAGACATTGGTTCATCTATCATATGGATGTTCACAATGCTTTCTTGCAAGGAGATCTGTTAGAAGAGGTCTACATGACTATTCCAGATGGGGTTGCTAGACAAGGGGAGACCAAAAAAGTCTGCAAACTACAAAAATCACTGTACGGTCTGAAACAAGCACCAAGACAGTGGAATATCAAGCTGACTGAAGCTCTGCAGCAGCTAGGCTTTGTTCAACGCCACTTTGACTACTCACTTTTCACACAGAAGCTAGTAGGTGACATAGTTGTGATCCTAATATACATGGATGACTTGATCATTAGAGGAAGCAACAATGATCTGTTAGTCAAAGCGAAGAAGACCTTCAGAAAAGGTTCAAGATGAAACACCTAGGGGAACTAAAATTTTTCTTAGGCATTGAATTTGCCAGGTCAAACAGAGGAATACATATGTGTCAAAGGAAGTATTCTTTGGAGTTGATTTTTGAACCTGGCTTAGGAGGAGCAAAGATAGTTGGTACTCATTTGGAATGCAATCAAAAACTTACTTCAATCGAGTATGATAGCACATTTAACAAATGTGCAGGTCATGAAGATCCTATACTAAATGATGCTTGAGAATATCAAAGGCTTGCAGGGAGACTTTTGTATTTGACTATGACTAGGCTAGATATCTCATTTGGAGTACAGGTGCTGAGCCAGTATACGCATGCCCCAAAACAATCATACATGGAAGCTGCTATAAGAATTGTTAGATATCTGAAAGCATCACCAGGTTTGGGACTTCTAATGCCATCAACAGAGACTAAACATCTACAGGCATTCTCTGACTTTGATTGGGGCTCTTGCCTGCAGACCAGGAGATTTGTCACAGGATATCTTATAAAATTTGGAGAGGCCTTGATGTCATGGAAGTCAAAGAAACAAGAAATTGTATCCAGAAGCTCAACTGAAGTTGAATTCAGAAGCATGGCATCCTATGTAGCTGAAGTTATATGGCTAATAGGTTTGTTCAGGGAACTTGGAATTGAACTGCACCAGCCTATTGATCTGTTCCGTGACAGCAAAGCTGCTATCCAAATAGCAACAAATCCTATATTTCATGAACGAACCAAATACATAGACATCGATTGTCACTTTGTGAGAGAAAAACCGAGCCAAGGAGTAATTACAACTCATCATCTCTCAACAAAGGACCAACTATCAGATTTGCTGACTAAGAGCATTGGGAAAGCACAACACGAAATCTTGTTAAATCAACTTGGAATTGAAAATATATTCAAAGCATCAGCTTGAGGGGTAGTGTTAAGAGCATAGCAAGCTGACGTATAGTAGTTAGTTAGTTAGCTAATGAGTTAAGTTATTTATGTTAAAGTAAACTTAGTTAGTTAAGAGTAGTAGTTAGCTGATATGTGTATATATATGAGGTGCACCTCATTACTGTAGCATGCAGAAGAAGTGAGAATCTCTTAAATTTCTCTCCAAATTTTCTTCAGTTCTTCTTCTCTCTCTATTACTTTATCAATTTCATTCTCGTTCATTGATAAATTTGACATCTCAAGAAAATGCAAGTTGTATCTCAACATTCTTCAATGAAGTTGAATAGTAACTAGTAAACTATGAATATTTACCTAATTAAAAATAAAAAATTCAGGTCATAATTACAATACTCATTGGTCATTTAACTAAACTAAATAGAAATAAACAATTAAACAAAGACACATAATCTCTTAAGTAAAACGAAGCTCAATGGACACAATTTTCAATCGATATTGAAACGTGCAGCATCACCTCAGGCTTCAATATCATAAAGTAGTTTGTATTTACTGTCATGTGATCAGGACGCCACGGATTCGAGCCGTAGAGTCAGCCTCTTGCAGCTGCGTACAATAGACCATTGTGGTCCGACCTTCCACGAACTTCAAGCTTAGTGTACCGGGCTGTCCCTTTTTAGTTTGTATTTACTTAACTTGCATATAATGTTTGCTCCCGGTACAGTCCCAAACGCAGAGAGGAGATTAACAATCCAAATAGAGGTTGGGAATGGGATGTAAGTTAATTCACGCCAAGATCATTACACAAATTAAAATACCATAAAGAAGGATAAAGACGTGTAGGTCTTTTTTTAACTATTCTCTCTGTCCCAGTTTCTATGATGCACTTTTTCTTTTAGTTTGTTCACAAACAAATAATACAGTTCAATTTAATTTTAAACTACAATTGAAACAATTTATGTGATGATTTAAAGCCATACAAATATCTATACCATATTAGCATATTAGACCAAAAGTTTCAAAAGTCTTTCTTTCTTAAACTTCGCACCTAGTCAAAGTGCATCACATAAATGGGACCGGGGAGTATTATTATTAGACCCAAGGTCTATTTTCTTAGCAAATACGATGCTCCACTTTTCTTCAATATTTTTTATTTCATATAAGCATTATGGATTATGAATTGAATACCACACAATCGTATGTGCGTGTGTGCTTTTTCATGAAGATAAAGGGTACAAGGCGGATATGGTCTAATTCAATCCCAAAAATCAGCTTATGATGCGAGAATTGCTTAAATCATATAAGGAAACCAACAACCTACCCCTCAAAAACTGTGGGACACTTAACACCACCTGCACGCCTAGGTCAAACTAGAGTGTGGACAAGAAATGGACTTTAATTTAAGCCTAACTTAATCCAAAATAGCTCAAGATGTGAGAATTACCCAAAACTATATAAATAGAGAACAACCTATTTTTCCTGATAAATAAATGAATAAATAAATAAATGAAAAACAACCCATTTCCTGCACTATCGGATACTTAACAACCCCCCTCGCCCCTGCCCAAGACTATGGAATACAGACAACATAACATGGGAACATTGGGTAAATCAAAAATAATAATGGTTCTGACCGTGATACCATGAAAAGAAAGGGATTTTGCGTCTAACTTAACCCAATAAACTATCTCATGAGGTAAGGACTGCTCAAGACCATAGAAACCAACAATCTATCCCTAAACCAACTTAGAACATTCAAAAAAAGGAACACAACATGGGAACTTTATTGAGAGTTGCATCAATGTCCAAACTAATAATTTTCATGTAAGAACAATTACAACAGCTCACACAAATATATCATGGCGTCCATGCCTTTTAACTTCATAGAAGATTATTTCTTAGTATTTCCATTTTATTTCTTTATTTTTTTCTTTGATGAAGTTGATTTCATAGATTCGTATGATTAACCCATAGCAACTCGAGTAGAATATAATGCTAAATAGAAAAAGAAAAAAAAAGTTGCATACTACCCTAAGGGATCGTTTGGTAGGATGCATTAGATAAAATAATGCATGCATTAGCTTTGTGTATTAATAATACCTTATTTGGTAGATATTTTGAATGTATGCATTAGTTATGCAAGCATTAGTTATACATTCTATTTGGTATTATCCTATGCATAACTAATGCATAGAAAACCATGGTATTAACAATGCAATGGATTTTAATGCATGCATTAGCTTAGTTAAAGATAAAATTGTCCTTCAAAATTTATGCTTTATTAAAATATGCTTGTTATTATATTAATGCAAGTTTAAATAATCCAAATTGTGAAAAATAAAATTATTCCCTAGTAAATAAATAAATACTTAGCATATTTTCTTTTTTATAAATAAATATTTTGTTCTATATTACAATATAGGTAGACAAATCAAATAATCTTTTTAAAACTTTTTTATATAAAAACATTTCTCAACATTTGTTTCTTTTAAAAAGTTAGAGTGATTGACTAGTTTTTAGGGCATTTTTGTAAACAAACAATTCTTTTAGAAATTGTGCAATGCTTTAATACATCAAACCAAACAATAGATAAGAAATATGCCAGCATAACTAATGCCAGAGCATAACTAATGCAAGCATAACTAATACACCTTATTCAACATTATTCTTATGCACTCTACCAAATGACCCCTAAGTATCTATGAAGGATCTTTAATGCATTTGCTTTGACCAATGATTCCAACTAGAGATAGTATCTTTTTAGAAGAAACAAATATTCAAATCCAAAAACCCCCAAGGTTTGTTTGATTTATCCCATATATCTAAATAGCTGAGAGAGAACCCCCCCCCCCCCCCCCAACCAAAATTTTCGGACCCTAACGAGCGCCGCCGCTCCTCCATCCATCATCCCTACCAAACCTCCCACTGAAGAAACACTAGCGGCGCCGTTCCCTTCTCTGTCGACTTCTCTCTCTCTGTCGTTGCTATCTTACTGCCATCACCGACGAACTCGCCGAAAGCGAGAGAGCAGCGGTCACCTAAAACCGTTGGAAGTCAGCCACGCCCCACATATCTCCTTCACTCACGGATACTCACACACGCTTGAACTTGTTGAGAGAGGAAGTTTGCAATTCAATTTCAGATCTAGAAAACTTTAAAAGAAGAGAAATGTGGTTATCCATTTAACTCCAATTGCTCGATGACCCTTGGGAAATGTGGTTAACTCCAAAGTGTTGTTCTTCTCTATTTATTCGGTCTCCTCCTACATGGTTTTTCTCCACCTTTTGTTTGTAACAACTTCATTAAAGTTCATTGGTTCACTATCAACAAAAAGACAACATAAAAAATCATAATTAGTAACTTCTTCTGTGCCATCATAGAGCTCTTGAATGCTTCTCGTCCTTTGCGGTTGTTAATTTGAACTTTCTTGAGGAGAAGAAGAAGATGTAACATTAGTTGGTGAAGGAGGTGGAGTTGTATCCTGCACAGGTTCCATGCTCTCTAGTTCTTTTTCATCACTAAGAAAATCATATGAAGTTTCTTCTTGAGCTTCCCAATACCAATTCTTCATCAAATTCAACATCATGACTCATCACCACCTTGTCGCTTCTTGGGTTGTATAACTTGTAGCTTTTTGAACTCGTATCATAGCCAACAAACACATGCTTGACACTTTGATCGTCAAGCTTCGCTCTCCCTTATTGTGGCACATGAGCATATATTATGTTCTCAAAAATTATTAAGTGCTTAACACTAGGCTTTCTTCCACTCCATGCTTCTTGAGGGTTTTGATCTCTAACATTCTTGTTAGAGACCTGTTGTTCAAATAAACTTCACAAAAAACCGCTTTGGCCCAAAATTCCTTGGGCATACTTTTAGCTTTTACATACATCTAGCAATATTAAGAATCGTTCGATTAATCTTTCTCTCTGCAATTCCATTTTGTTGGGGTGAATAATCTACCGTTAGAGGGAGACGAATTCCATGAGACTATCAGAAGTCATTAAATTCTTTTGAAGTGAATTCCCCTCCTCTATCAAACCTTAAAGCTTTAATTTCATAGCCAATTTCTTTCTCCACAAGTACTTTGAAATTTTTAAAAGCAACAAAAGTTTCAGATTTTTGGTTCAAAAAATAAACACAAGTTTTTCTACTAAAGTAATCATTGAAAAGAATAAAGTATTTACTTTTACTAAAGGAAGGCAGATTAATTGGTCCACATACATCAGTGTGAACAAGCTGAAGCATTTTGGTTGATCTTGACATGGCCTCCTTTGGAAAACTACTCCTTACATGTTTTCCAAGAAGACAAGCTTCACATACTTGATTGGGATGGTTGGTTGATGGTATCCCATGCATCACGTTCTTTTCTCCCATTGATTTGAGCACTTCAAAATTCAAGTGCTCAAATCGTATATGCCAACACCATGATTCATCTTGCTCAAGAGTCTTTAAACACTTTACATAAATTGTCTTAAGATTCAGAGAAAATAATCTATTCTTTGCCATATGCACTTTAGCAATAGAATTCTACTTGAATCTCTAAGCCAAAGATGCATATTTTTCATGTGGATTGTCATATTCGTTTTCAAGAAGTTGGCCCAAACTCAAAATATCACTTTTAAATTTTGGCACATAATAAACATCTTGAATTAACTTATGACTAACTCTCACCGTTTTATTGATCTCCACAAACTTATCTTTGCATCTACATATATGATTGCTTGCTCCATTATCCAAATACCACGAGCTACAATCATCTATGTCTTCTTTCTTGAGTGCCAGCAACAACGTTGACTCATCTTCTTCTTTCTTGTCGTCAACAAGGTTAACTTTTTCTTCAACATTGTTACGACATTTCCAAGAGTAATGGCCAAATTTATTAAAATTATAACACTTAATTTTTAATTTATCATACCTTTGTCCATTATTTTCTAGGTAGTAGCCATGTCCTCTTCCTCCTCTTTGTCCACAGTCACGACCTCTGAATGTTTGGTATATTTTAACTTCAGTGTTGAAGTTGTTATCATTACTTCCTCTTCCATGACTACCACGGCCTCGTCCTCGTTCATGTCCTCAATAGCTTTTTTCACCTCCATAATCCTTAAAGGATGCACTTCTTATCTCCTCTTAATATTTTCTTCATGGGCCTATAAAGAACCCTCTAATTGCTCCATCATTATAGAGTCTAAATCTTTAGACTCTTCAATAGCACACACCACAAAATCTAATTTAGGTGTTAAAGTACGAAAGATCATTTCTACCATACGAACATCTTCTATGTCCACCCGTATCTTCCCAATTAATTTACAAAAGCCTTCACTTTTGAACAATAATCCGAAATGCATTCAGATTCTTTCATTTTTAAAACTTCAAAATCAACCCTTAGAGTTTGAAGTTTTACCTTCCTCACCTTGTCAACTCTTTGGAGAGAATTTTTTAAAATTTCCCAAGCTTTCTTTGATGTGGTAGCATCTGCCACCTTCTCAAATATGGCATCATCCAAACATTGGTAGATGAGCGTGATGACTTGTTGATCATTCTTTCTCATCTTTGCCAAGACTTCCTTTTCATTTTGAGGCAGAGCTTCCTCATTATCGGGTTTTGCATACCCTCTGTCTACGATTTCCCACACATCCTTAGAGCCGAGAATGACTTTCATACGTAGACATCATTTTTCATAATTTTCTTTTGTGAGACGGGAGTACTGAAAAGATAGCGGACCATTATTCGCCATGACTCTGATACCACGTTGTTGGAAAAAATATAATATCCCGCCTAGGAATAATATCCACGATAAATAATAATAATACAAGAGAGTAACAAATCTTTTAATGGGGTAAAATACAATATCCGAGCAGAGCAATATTACCACTATAATATTACAACTTAGTAGTGTCAAGAGACTACTACAAATTTGAAAGAAATAACACTTTATTTTAAATATCTTACTACAATATTACTCACACTCACTAGTTAAATCACATACTACAATATATAGATTACTCTTTCTAACTCTCTCGGGCTTCTCTCGATTTTGGTGTACTTGAAATGAGGCAGCATCGTCCCTATTTATAGTTGAATGAAAGCTCTCCAAAATAAATCAAAATTGGTTATGTCGCCTACTTGTGAATTTGCAATCTTGAAAATTGGCTAACAACTTGTTCCACCGCCCACGTTACTTCTTATAACATGTTGTAACCAAATTGTGAGTTTGTTTATTTTCTTTAGCTTTTTTTTTCTCTTTTATTTAATGAGGCTGACCCCATATGTACTACTCCTTCAGTCCCAAAATTAGTTGCCTTATTTCATTTCTCGAGAGAAATTATGTGAACTTTGACCTGCATTTTAAAATGTATCTTTTCATTGTATTAGTATAAGAAGAATTGCAACTTTTAGTACTTTTCGTATAGTTTCGCTGTCAACATTTTAATTTTAGTTATTAAGTTGGTCTAATTCACTAGTTTCGAAGATTAGTCATATTGACTCTCGAAAAGGGAACATGACAACTAAAAAGGTAAAAGGGAGTACATGATTCAGTATACATATTCAACGTACGTGCATAGAAACTAGTCTCAATTAAAAACTTACGCTTCCCATCTCTTGCTCTAATTCTTTTGTCTCATTAGTTTTAGACATGTCAAGAAAGTGTTATTATTCGAGGAAAAAATCATCTTTCACTTTTTTTAATGATGGTAATGTCTGAGCTACCTTGAGTATTCCAGTAGGTAACTCTGCTACGAGGTAATTCTGTCCACCAACTTAGTTAGGTAAAAAGAAATCATGTAATATTTTTTGCCTTAATTGGACACCCCATGGTTCTTTCTCCCACTTCATAGAGCACTAGGCCACACCCAAGAATTCGGAGAATAACGCCAAAATAGTTTCATAATCATAAGTAAATTAAACAATCTCATTAATTCGAAACAAAATTGGGAATATTAACTAGGATACACACGAATCGAAAAAAAAAAAGGAAGTTCAAAAGCACTGACCCCAAGCTCTTCAGCTTCACAAAAATCCAGCTGAGCATCTACATCACAGACTGATAAATAAGGAGAATGAAAATTTTGAGGATCAGCTGTGTTGCTCTTCACTGGCTTAATAGTCCTCCACATTCTACACCAAAAAACAATCCAACCGTCCTAATCAAAATACTTAATTTAATTTAAACCCCAGAATAAAGAAATATCAAAAGGAATATTGGATTCTTTTACGGGCCTTGTCTTTGGACTCCTTAAGGCGAATTGACTTGGGCTGAGAAACGACCTTAGATCATCTGAAAATATAAATAATTGGGATTCCGCCCTTCACATCATATTGTAAAAATAGCACGGTATAGCCAGTTTTCGGACTGGTCATTCAAAAATAGCCAGCATTTACGAAGTCGATGAAAAATAGCTACTATTTTGCTGCAACAGAGACCGGTCCAGCATAATATATTGGAGTTCGGGGCACCTGTGTATGAACTCCAGCATATTATGCTGGACCGGTATACTTTGTTGACTCCAGTATAATATACTGGAGACTGAAGCACCGGTGCTCTAAACTCCAGTATATTATACTGGACAATTATACTTGCTGGAACTCCAGTATATTATGCTGGAGTTATAGTGTATTTATGCTGGAACTCCATCATATTATGCTCGAGTTCTAGCATACTTATCCTGGAACTCTAGTATAATATGCTGGAGTTCAAACATATTTATGCTGGAACTCCAGTATAATATACTGGCGTATTTTTCGGATTTTGAACAGTGTTTTCGCTCAGATTTATCTTTACATGAAAAGTGGCTAAATTTCGATTACTTTTGAAACTGGGCTATTTTTGAACGACCAGTTATAAATCTGGCTATTTTTTAATTTCTCCCCATCATACTAGTGGAGGCATTTTTCCGCGGCCCAACCTGAACAATACTAAGTTTTGCCTTACGACAACATACCCATATAATTAGCAAAAAAAAGCCTTACTTATACACATTGGTATTTGTGATGATCCAAAATATCACTTTTAAATAATCATCTCGGTATTTTAAGACCTTAAAAAGCTCTATTAACTATTTTTCGACTTACCTGCAGAGTCCGTATAATTTTACGGAAGGTTTTTATGTGAAAAATGGATTAAAATGTGAATTAGAGCTTTAAAACTCAACTAAGTTGATTTCGGTCAACATTTTGAGCAAACAAACACGGATTCGATTTTTGACTACTCCGGTAGTTCCGTATGATGATTTGGGACTTGGTCATATGCCCGAAATGGAATTAGGAGGTCCCTAGCTCAAATTATCGTCATTTAACAGAATCTAGAAATCTAAGGCTAAATATTTCTTAAATTTGACCGAAGATTTGACTTTTGAGCAAATGACCCCGGAATAGAATTTTGATGATTCCAATACCTTCGTATGATAATTTTGTCTTAGGCGCATGTTCGGATTTGGATTTGGAAGTCCGTAGGACAATTCGGCACATCTTAGCAAAAGTTGAAAAATAGAAGATTTTTGAAAAGCTTGACCGAGAGTTGACTTTTTGATATCTGGGTAGAAATCCGATTCTAAAAATTGGAACAGCTCCATTATGTCATTTATGATTTGTGTGCAAAATTTGAAGTCATTCCGGATTGATTTGATATGTTTCGCCGCAAAATATAGAAGTTGGAAGATTTGAAAACTCATAATTTGATTCGATGCGCGATTTGTATTTTCGGCGTTGTTTGACGTGGTTTGAAGCCTCAATTAAGTTCATATTATATTTTGGAACATGTTGGTATAATTGGTTAAGGTCTCGAGAGTCTCTGGTGGATTTCGGAAGGTTAACGGAATGGATTTCAGACAAAAGAAACCTGTTTTTTGTCCGAAATCCAGTCCGTTAACCTTCCGAAATCCACCAGAGACTCTCGAGACCTTAACCAATTATACCAACATGTTCCAAAATATAATACGAACTTAATTGAGGCTTCAAACCACGTCAAACAAAGTTCATTTGCTCATAATATTGATCGAAGTCAACTCAGTTGAGTTTTAAAGCTCTAATTCACATTTTAATCCATTTTTCACATAAAAACCTTTTAGAAGATTATATAGACTCCGCAGGAAAGTCAAAAAATAATTAATAGATCTTTTCAAGGTCTTAAAACACCGAGATGATTATTTAATTTAAAGATAACATTTTGGGTCATCACAGTATTAGGTAGCCAATAAATGTATATCACAATAATAATATGTATATCAAATGACATATTACAACTTTATTTTTCTTCTTTGTGTATATCAAATGCATTATTACAATTTTATTTTCCTTCTTTTAATATCTAAAATGTGAAATTATAAATATAATTATTTAAACTATATAGTTGTCTCCATATTAATTTATATCACAGTGATAGGTTACAAGTACCTTGTCTTATGTTTTGATAATCTACTAAACTTACTATCAAGAATCAGATAAGGAATCTGCTACACATTCTCAAAACCTTAATATCACAAGGTTCCAGCTTGGGATATGGTTCAAATCTCCAAAGTCAAAGGAACAGACGAGGGAACAGGTCCCTACCAGCTCCCGAGATGACTGTACGAAGTCAACTCTCCAGCTGGAAAAGTTGCTGCCTGTACACGCTATAGTACATGAACTGTGCATCAGTTAACTTTTTGTGTAAGACTTTTTATCTACCTTGCTTACATCATTGTATGTGAGGCCACACATGTATTATTAACATCAAGGAAGGTAAAACACACTCACTTGAACACTAAGAGAATTCACTCAAGCACTCCAAGTGATTGATCATCAAGAAAAACGATTCTCCAATGCATCAAGAACAAAGTACGGCGCTGCTACGGACCAGTTCCCATATCAAGTCTTTGTATGTCCTCAGTAGAGTTGTAACTTTGTATTAGTTCTTCAATTGTAATTTCTACTTAGCTTGTTTAGAAGTATTCTATAGGAAACTATTGTAAACCTCAAACCTTTGTGTTTGAGTCTTGGCTAGAGATAGTCGAGTTGTAAAGTCTTTGTAATAGAGTTATTACAAAGTGGCTTGTAATAGAGTATTCCAGGTTAGTGAGGGATTAAGAGGTTAATTCCTAGTACATAGGTTGTGTCACGACCCTAAACCCAAACCCGATCGTGATGGCGCCTCTCGTGAAGACAAGGCCAACAGACACAACACCCATTCATTTCAACAATTAAAAGTAATAAAACTTAGGTCATTAACATGATAATAATCCCATAATAAAGGTGAATAATACAATTTGCGGAAACAACACACTCCGACACCGGGGTGTCACTAGTCATGAGCATATAATTACCGATTAAAAGCAGGAAGAGTCTACATAGTCTATTACAGAACTAAACAAGAGAAAATGAGATAGGGGGAGAAGCACTGGGCTGCGAACGCCGAGCTGATAACTACTGAACTCCGAACTGCCTGAGCTGGAAGCAATCCACACTTGCTAGCGGGACCTGATGCTCATGTATCTGCACACAAGGTGTAGGAAATAATGTGAGTACTCTGACTCAGTGAGTAATAACAATAAATGAAGACTGAGCGATAAGAAATCATGTAAGACACAATAATATGCTATAGAGAAGCAGTGTAAAACCAAAAAAGGGCAGCGAACAGTGAAATCTTATAAAACATCTTAGTTCAGAATAAGCTTCTTTAAAAAAACACCTTTTTAACAGTTAAACAAGTAAATGAAATGCAGGTAGAAAAGATAAACAGATAAAAATCGGCCCCTCGGGCACAATGTCAACAGAATCAGCCCCTTGGGCAATAACATGGAACAACACCAGCCCCTCGGGCTATATCTCATATAATAATGGGTACCTGCGCTCACTGGGGGTGTACAGACTCCGGGAGCGTCCCCTTACGGCCCAAGCGCAATATCAATCCATCTCGTGGCATAATCGATAGGCTCTCGGCCTTATATCAACAAGCCACCTCGTGGCGTACAATCTCAGGTCCTCGGCCTCATAATCATAAATTAGTGTATCACTGCTGCAACGTGCAACCTGACCCAAAAGTATCCTTACAACACAGGCTCTCGGCCTTACTCAGTCAAAAATCTCTAAAAGCCACTCGGGCATAGAAAAATATGATGCTTAGCCCAAAATATCTTTTAAAGTATTAAAACAGAGTAAACATGGCTGAGTTATGAAAACAGTAGAATATAGCATGACTGAGTACAAATATAAGAATCAAAACAGTGAGGAAATAGTAGTAAAAATCCCCTAAGGGTCCAAAACAGTTGGCACGAGGCCGAAATATGACATTCATCCCAAAACATGATAATAGCAAACAATTTTCAATCAAATACGCGGTAAACAGTCATTTGGGATGGACTAAGTCACAATCCCTAACAGTGCACGACCTCACGCTCATCATCTAGCATGTACGTCACCTCAATATAGCACAACAATGTGTAATCCGGGGTTTTATACCCTCAGGACAATATTTGCAATCATTACTCACCTCAATCCGGTCCAAACTCTAGCCCGCGACGCCTTTGCCCCTCGAATCGGCCTCAACTCGCGTCGAATCTATTCAAAATTAGAATCACAACGTCAAAATATGCAAAGGGCACGAAGCTCATGCGAAAATAATCAATTTACAACATAAAACCCGAAATTAACCAAAACCCGACCCCTGGGCCCACGTCTTAGAATTTGATAAAATTTACATAAATAGATTCCTTATCTCCCCACGAGTTCATACATATCAAAAGTCCCAAAATCCGACCATAAATGACCTCTCAAATCCTCAAGTCAAGGTATCCAATACCAAACCCTAATCCCTAATATTTTAACTCTTAATTTCCATTAATCCCAATCCAAATAAGTGAAATAATGCCTTAGGATCAATTATTAGGTTCAAAAATCTTACCTTTAGACGTTATCCCAAGAATCCCTCTTCAAAATCTTCCAAAAAGCTCCAAAACCGACTTGAAATGGTGAAGAACAACTCAAAAATCGCGAAGGAATTCTTTTATACCTTCTGGCCCAGGCTTTTCGCACCTACGACCCTTTTACCGCTTCTGCGGTCCCGCTTCTCGGTCTTGACCACCGCACCTGTGGTTTCCACTTAGACGCCCAAAATCGTATCTGCGATCAAATAACCGCACCTGCGCCATCGCAGGTGCGCTCAGCACTCCGCATCTGCGGGTCCTGCCCTTCGCATCTGCGGCGTAGCACCTGCGGTCCCCAATCCGCAGGTACGAAAACAACAAAAGCAGAAAAATTCTGCAGCTTCACCAAAACTCCAAACTCTCCGTCAACCATCCGAAATCACCCCGAGGCCCCCGGGACCTCAAAAAAAAGTGCCAAAAGTCCTATACTACTATCCAAACTTATACCAATCTTCAAAACAACTCGAACAACATCGAATCAACCAAAACACATCGGATTCAAGCCTAAGGTTCCCAAAATCTTCCGAATTACGCTTTTGATAAAAAGTCTACCAAACCACGTCCAAATGACCTAAAATTTTGTACACACCTCCCAAATGACACAACGAACCTACTGCAACTTCCGGAATTCCATTCTGACCCCTATATCAAAATCTCACCTATCAACCGAAAAATACCAAAATTCCAATTTCGCCAATTCAAGCCTAAATCTAATCCGGACCTCCAAAATACATTCCGATCACGCTCCTAAGGCCCAAATCACCTCTCGAAGCTATCCGAACTATCGAAACTCACATTCGAGCCATTTAACACATAATTTAATATCCGATTGACTTTTCTAACTTAAGCTTCTTCAAAAGATACTAAGTGTCTCAAACCTTACCAAAACCTCTCCGAACCTGATCCAACCAACCCGATCATAGATAGAATCGATAAACAAAGCAATAAGAAGCAGAAATGGGGGAAACATAGTGGTAACTCATGAGATGACTGGCTGGGTCATCACAGGTTGTAATCTAAAAGTTTCTCAATAGTGAAGTTGAAATGCTACAAGGGTAGGTCGTGGTTTTAGATCCCGTTGAACTGGAAATTTTCCACGTAAAATTCCTCTTGTCATTACTTACTGCTGTGTGCATACGTTCTGTTGAACCTGATAGAGAACATGATTTTCTATAGAGTTTGGTGGACCCATAAATTCTATCAATTGGTATTAGAGCAGGTTCTTTCTATCAGGTTAACACCTAGAAAGGATCTTCATGGCTACTCCTCCAAACTTCGAAGAAGGCCAAGTCTACTTACAGACCACCTAGGTTCAATGGACAGTATTACGGATAATGGAAAACTAGGATGCACGACTTCATCATGGCTGAAGATTCTGAGCTATGGGATGTCATATATGACAGACCCTTTGTCCCTACCAAGAACCTTGGCGACCCAGCTATAGCCATTCCCAAGACAAGGAAGGAATTCAATGCTGCTGATCAAAAGGCGGTAGAGAAGAATTTTCGTGCAAAGAAAATTCTTGTTTGTGGTATTGGTCCTGACGAATACAACAGGATATCAGCATGTCAGTCAGCCAAAAGAAATCAGGGAGGCTCTTCAGGTAGCTCAAGAGGGAACAACACATGTGTAGAAATCCAAGATTGATATGCCCACCACTGAATATGAGCTCTTCAGAATGAAAGATGATGAATCCATCCAAGATATGCATACTCGATTCACCTCCATCATCAATGAGCTTCACTCTCTTGGTGAAATTATTCCGAGAAACAAGCTTGTCATGAAAATTCTTAGTGTACTGCCTATTTCTTGGGAAAGAAAAGTAAACGCCATTGCAGAGGTGAAGGACTTGCAGACACTGACCATGGATGAACCTGTTGGAAACTTGAAAACTTATGAAATGAAGAAGAACAAGGACAATGAAAGAAGAGAGACCAAGAGGGAAAAGAACCTGGTCCTCAAGACGAACATCAATGATTCAACTACTGAGGATGGTGATATGGCTTACTTGACAAGAAGATTCTAGAAGATGGTTCGCATGAATGGAGGTATTCCAAAAAGGGAAGTTCTAGAAAGCCAAAAAATTATGACCTCTGTCATAAATATGGAAAGCCAGGACACTTCATCAAGGATTGCCCTCTCCTAAAGCAAGATTTGTACAATAACAACTTTGACAAAGCAGCCAAGAGGAACCCGATTCCTGATAAACGCTTCAAGAGAAAGTATGACGCTAACAGTGTTGTAAAGCAAACTCTTGTTGCACGGGGAGACTCCTCTAGTGAATCTGAAGAATAAAATGATCATGGTGGTAGTTAAATGATGGCAATGGAAAATGAAGCAATTGAGTATGATTCAATCTTTGCTTTGATGGCTCAATCTGATGACGATGAAGATGACGACAATGTTGAGGTAAATTTTCTGGATGTTCAGAGAAATCTGAAATCTTACTCTCCTAAAAAGCTCATGTCATTAGCAAATGTATTAATTGATGCGTACCATAGTCTTATAAATGATAAAGATGCATTAACTATGGAATTAGGAGAAGCTGAACAAATCAGAGATGACCTAGTAGTCGTTGTAGTTAATTTGAATGAAATAATAGAGAACCTGAAAAATTAAAAGGATGCCTTAGATGAGAAAATTACCAGTATAGAACATGAAAGAGATGATCTAATGGTTGTTGTGGTTGACTTACAAGAAACCATTGAGCGTGTATGTAAAAAAAGGAACTTTTACTGAGAGTGTTGCTATCATTGTGTATGAGAGAGATGATCTAGTAGTGGTGGTAGTAGACTTGAAGGAGACAATTGAAGAACTTAAAATGGAAAGTAGGCCTATAAAATTTGAAATCAGAAAGAAAGTTGTGAGTGAGGCACATATTAAGCTTGAAAATGAGTTAAATTTGGTGAAGACCAGTTTGTGTGCTGAGCTTGAGAAAAACAAACAACTTCAGGAAGAACCAGGGAAAATGAAGAGTGATCTTGTAAAATCTCTTAAGTGGAGCTGGTCCACTGATGCTATTACTGCCGTGTATGTTAACAATGGGGGAAACATGCAGGGAATTGGGTTTCAAATGGAGAAGACTCCCTACAACCTTCATAGCAAGTATGTTACTGTACCTGACAATTGGTTGTGTACCCACTGTGGAAACAATGGGTACCTCAAGGAAAACTACAAGGCCACGATATAGTTTCATCAAAAAAATAAAGTCTTTGCTGAGAGAGTAACTACTGCTAGAGGACCTGGTCCCTCATATAAAAAATGCATAATGCCTGCATGGACCAAAAGATCCCTCATTCACCCCTTTCCTCATTACAAGGGACCTAAACTAGTTTGGGTTCCTAAGTCTAACTCCTGATTTTCTTGTGCAGGGAACAGTGAAAGGAAGCAGCCTACAAATGGTACATGGATAGTGGCTGCTCAAAGCACATAACTAGAAATACAATTGATTTCCTTTCACTAAAAGCCATGCAATGAGGGAGTGTATCCTTTGGGAATGGAAAAAAGGGATACATTCTTGGAGTTTGAAGGATTGAGAAGTCACTCACTCACTCAATTAAGAACATGTACTATGTCAATGGCCCGGAGTGCAGTCTTTTGAGTGTTTCTCAAATATGTGACAAGGGAAATAAAGTTGAATTTTTATCAAAGAGAAGCACAGTCACAAATCTTGTGATTGGTAAGGCGGTGCTTGTGACTAAAAGATACAAGAATAATTATGTTGCTGTGTTTTAGTCTCTGCAAAGTGGTGATCTAAGTTGTTTGAAAGTTGTTGATGATAATGCTGAACTATGGAATAGAAGGCTGGGATATGCAAGACTTTCATTACTGAATAAACTGGTCCAGAAGGACCTGGTCCTCGGTCTACCCAAATTGGGCTTCAAGGAACATAAAATGTGCGATGCTTGTGCAAAAGGAAAGCATGTCATAACTTCATTCAAGCCCAAAAAGGTAGTCAGCACCTCAAGGCCACTTGATCTTCTTCATATGGATCTATGTGGGCCAATGAGGGAGCCAAACAGAAGAGGAAGAAGATATATCGTTGTGATATTGAATGACTACTCTATGTTCACTTGGACTCTATTCCTCAGAACCAAGAATGAGATCTTTCAAGTATTTGTGCAGAACCAAGAATGAGATCTTTCAAGTATTTGTGGCTTTTATCAAGAAGATCCAAGTGAAGATGGAAACCAATGTGGGTTGCATCAGATCAGATCATAAGACAGAGTTTGATAATGCTAGATTCGATGAATTCTGTATTGAAAGTGGGATTACTCACCACATCTCAGCTCCAAGAACACCGCAACAAAATGGAGTTGTGGAAAAGAAGAACATGACTCTTGAAGATATGGCTCCATCAATATTAATTGATAGAGGGATTGCAAATATCTTTACCAAAGTTGCTGACTCATTTGAGGACATTTGGATGCAAATGTTATGTTCTCAACAATGGAAAGGATCAACTTGGAAAATTTGATGCTAAAAGAGATGAAGAAATCTTTCTGGTTTACTCGTCTAAAAAAGGGACATGAATGCTGATCAAGATAGAGAATCCTTATTGATTCTAGGTGATGTTATTAATATAGCAAATGGGAAGGCAGACATGATGAGTCATGTCAAAGAATCCAGTAAAGATAATACAACTACTTCTCTATCCATCAGCGAGAAACCTGGTCCTACGATTAAAACAATAGAAGTTGAAAATAGAGTCGTTGATGCAGACAAGGTATGACACCTGGTTCCTCAACCTGTAGATCGAGCTGTTATAGGAACCAAGTGGGTATCCTAGAACATTGATAAGTCAACAGAAGAACATTAACGAGTTGCTGAAAAAAGTTTGACATAGAAGCATCAAAAGTCATCGACACTCTCATTGCCACAGCTTCACATCTAGACATGGATGAACCTGGATCTCCTGTAAATCAAACCATGCATAGAGGGATCACTGGATCGCTCCTGTGTCTGACTGCAAGTAGACCATACATTATGTTTAGAGTGGGTTTCTGTGCAAGGTTTCAGTCAAATCCAAAGGAGTCTCATTTGAAAGCTGTTGAAAGAATTTTGAGATATCTTAAAGGAATACAGAGCCTGGTTTTCTACTATCCTTCAGGTGATAATTTGATCTTATTGGGTATGCTGATGCTTATTATGCAGGTTATCTGGTGGATAGGAAAAACAAGTCTGAAATGGCATATTCTCTGGGTTCCTGTCTTATTTCATGGGGTACAAGGAAACAAAATTCAATGGCACTCTCAACAGCTGAAGCAGAATATTTAGCAGTTGCCTCCTGCTGTGCTTAATTACTGTGGATCAAGTAGCAATTGGAAGACCTTGGGGTATACGCTGATTGTGTACCACTCTTGTGCGACAATACAAGTGCACTCAATATGGCCAAAAATCCAATCCAACAAAAGAGGGCCAAGTACGTTGATCACTGCATCTTCACCAAAGCCCTGAGAAAAAAACATTCTGAGAAAAATCGCCTAGCACTGGAGTTGATAAAACCCAACTGAGGACCTGGTTCACAATGATTGGTTATGAAAGTCATATACAGGTAAAATTAGCTAAAGTGTTTTCTGTCCAAGTCTAACTCATTTCTATACCATTACAGGTAGACAACATGATGAATACAGAGCAACTGATACAGTACATACTGGTAAAAGGGGTTAAACTCACTTTCAAGACCTGTCAGGGAACCTGGTTCTCTTGACATAGGTTAGCAGCTTCTTTGTTCTCTCATACACAATTTAAAATGGAAAAAATTAATGCCACATAATCAGCGTGTCAGTCTCTTTTCATTGTGTCTTTTCATCCAAAGTGTCTCACCGTCTCTGAACGATCCAACTCCCTAAGCAAAATTGCCGCTGTTTTAGAATTGGTCCCTTTTCATAAATACGTCTATCAACATCACATCCCTTCACTTCCAAATTCAAAACCTTCTCTTTGTCTTCTCTCTTCTCAATCCACAAATTCTTCAAGTAAAACTTCACCATGTCTGAAAATCAAGTAACCCCTAGTGTACCCGACAGTACTCTCATTGAGTCCATACTAGTTAGAACTCCAGCGATAGACTCCTTCCCCAACACAACCACCAATCCAAACCTTAAAGCAGAGTCTCATCCACACTCTACTCCTCACCTAACCACTCAGATTCTGTTCCTTATCAACGTCACGAGAAGATGACTCCGAGCAAGTCTGAAAATGCCTGTCCTGCTCCCGTCTCATTGTCATGACCCTAAACCCAGACCCGATTGTGATGGCGCCTCTCGTGAAGACAAGGCCAGCCGACACATTTCCAATTCTATTTTAAGCAATTAAACAATAAGCGTTTAGTCTTAAACATGATATAAATCCAAAAGTAAGTAGTGACAATACAAACCAACACAGCCCGATACCAAGGTGTCACTAGTCATGAGCATCTATCAATCCTAACACAAGTCTGAAAAGCCTACTAAACTATTATAGAATAACTGATAAAGAGATATAAATGAGATAAAAGGGGAGAAACACGGGACTGCAGACGCCAAACAGCTACCTCGTGGACTCCAAAGTCTGCCAGGAGCTCTCAACTCGCGCTAGCAGGATTAGCAACGCCTGAATCTGTACACCGGGTGCAGAGAGTAAAGTGAGTACTCCAACTCAGTGAGTAATAATCATATATAAAAGACTGAGAGATATGAAAACACGTAAGACACATTACATGCTATAATGAAACAGTAAAAGATGTAACAATAGTGATTCAGTAAAGATATGTAAAATCATATAAGTTCAGTTTAACTTCATGAAATGCCTATTCAACAATTAAACAGGTAAACAACAAATAAATAAGAAAGATACACATATAAAGGTTCGCCCCTCAGGCACAATATCAACAAATCCGCCCCTCAGGCAATATCTCAGAACAATACCAGCTCCTCGAGCTATATCTCACATCACAATGGGTACCCACGCTCACTGGGGGTGTGCAGACTCCTGGAGGGGCCCCTTACGGCCCAAACGCAATATCAAGCGATCTCGTGGTATCATCACTAGGCTCTCGGCCTCATATCAACAAGCCATCTCGTGGCGTATAAATCTCAGGCCCTCGGCCTCATAATCCTAATCAGTGTTTCCTAACAACATAGGCCCTCGGCCTTACTCAGTCAGAACCTCACAGCCGCTCAGGCAATAGTAAAATATAATGCTCAGCCCAAAATATCATTTAAAACATCATTTAAGTGTTAAAGCAGAGTAAACATGGCTGAGTTATGAAAAACATTAGAGTATAGCATGACTGAGTTCAAGTATAAAGTCAAAACAGTGAGGAAATATCAATAAAATCCCCTAAGGGTGCAGATAGTTGGCACTAGGCCCAAATATGATAGTCGGCCCAAAATATGACGATAGCAAATAGTTTTCAGTCAAATACGTGGCAAAATAGTCATTCAGGACGGACTAAGTCACAATCCCCAACAGTGCACGACCCTACACTCGTCATCAAGTGTGTGCGTCACCTCAACATAGCACAACGATGTGCAAATCCGGGGTTTCATACCCTCAGGACATCATTTACAATCATTAGTCACCTCAATCCGGTCCAAATCTAGCCCGCAACGCCTTTGCCCCTCGAATCAGCCTCTACTCGCATCGAATCTAACCAAAATTAGAATCATGACGTCAAAATATGCTAAGGGAACGAAGCCCAAGCGAAAATAATTAATTTACAACTTAAATCCCAAAATTACCAAAACCGACCCCCGGGCCCATATATCGAAATTCAATAAAATTCACATCAATAGATTCCTCATCTCCCTACTAATTCATACATATCAAAAGTACCAAAATTCGACCACGAATGGTCCCTCAAATCCTCAAGTCTAGGTCTCTAGTACCAGGCCCTAGTTTCCCCAATTTTAACCATTAAGTTCTATTAATTATAGCTCTAATCCATGAAATAATACCATAGGAACGAGTTTTAGGTCCAAAATAGATGTTCCCTTGAAACCCTTCTTCAAAATCGTCCAAAAAGCTCCAAAGCCGACTTAGAAATGGTGGTATAGCTCAAAAATCGTGAAGGAAACAATTTATATGTTCTAGCCCAGGCATTTTTGCATCTGCAGTCAATCCATCGCATCTGCGGTACCTCTTTTGCGGTCCAAGAGCCGCTTCTGCGGTTTTCACTTATCCTCTAGCTTTCTGCATCTGCAATGCACCAGCCGCACCTGCGCCATCGCAGGTGCGGTTCACCAACCGCTTCTGCGGTTTCTACCTCCCTCACTTTCTTCTGCTTCTGCAGCCTTCCCCTTCGCATCTGCGGTATCGTACCTGCGGTCCCCAATCCGTAGGTGCGGAAATACCAGAAGCAGAAAATCTGCAGCTTCTACAAAAATTCCAAACTCTCCGTCAACCATCCGAAACCACCCCGAGGCCCCCGGGACTTCAAGCAAAAGCACAAACATATCCCATAACCTTATTCAAACTTATACCAATCTTCAAAACACCTCAAACAACATCAGATTAACCAAAACACATCGTATTCAAGTCTAACTTTCCAAATTCTTTCGAATTACGCTTTTGATCAAAAACCCAACCAAACCACGTCCGAATGACCTGAAAGTTTTGCACACCACGTCCGAATGACCCGAACTACTGTAACTCTCAAAATTCCATTCCAACCCCTATATCAAAATCTCACCTATCAATCGAAAAATGCCAAAAATCCATTTTCGCCAATTCAAGTCTAAATCTACTCCAGACTCTAAAACTCATTCTGATCACGCTCTTAAGTCCTAAATCACCTCCCAAAGCTATCCGAATCCTCGGAACTCACATCCGAGCCCTCTAACACATAAGTCAACATCCAATTCACTTTTTTTTCCAAAAGAGACTAAGTGTGTCAAAACTTACCAAATCCTTTTCGAACCCGAGCCAACCAACCCGATCACATCTAAAACCGATAGACAAAGCAATAAGAAGCAGAAATGGGGAAAACAGAGCGGTAACTCATGAGACGACTGGCCGGGTCGTCACATCCTCCCCAACTTAAACAAACATTTGTCCTCAAACGAGTCAAGAAACATACTTGAAGCCTCAAATAGGTGAGGATATCTGCTCCGCATCTCCCATTCGGTCTCCCAGGTAGCCTCCTCTATGGGCCGACCCCTCCACTACACTTTCACTGAAGCTATATCCTTTGATCTCAACTTTCGAACCTGATGACCCAAAATAGCTATTGGCTCAACATCATAGGTCAAATCATCATCTAACTGAACCGTGCTGAAATCCAGAAATGAGACGGATCCAGAATATACTTTCGGAGCATAGAAACATGAAATACCGGATGCACACTAGACAAGCTGGGTGGCAAAGCAAGCTCATAAGCCACCTCCCCAATCCTCCGAAGCACCTCAAAAGGTCCAATGAACCGAGGACTCAATTTACCTTTATTTCCAAACCTCATAACACCTTTCATGGGTGAAACCTTCAACAAAACCTTCTCACCAACCATGTAGGACACATCCCAAACTTTCCTGTCAGCATAACTCTTTTGCCTTGACTGCTCTGTGTGAAGCCTCTCCTAAATTACCTTCACCTTTTCTAAAGCATCCTGCACTAAGTCTGTCCCCAATAGCCTAGTCTCATCGGGCTCGAACCAACCAATTGGAGACCTACATCGCCTCCCATACAAAGCCTCATATGGAGCCATCTGAATACTCGACTGGTAGCTGTTGCTATAAGCAAACTCTGTAAGCTGTAGAAACTGATCCCTTGACACTCTGAAATTAATGACACAAGCACACAACATGTCCTCAAATATATAAATAGTGTGCTCGGACTGCCCGTCTGTCTGAGGGTGAAAAACTGTGCTCAACTCAACTTGCGTACCTAACTCTCACTGCATAGACCTCCAAAACTGCGAAGTAAACTGAGTGCCCCTATCTAAAATGATGGAAACTGGGACACCATGCAAACGAACAATCTCCCAGATATAGATCTGTGCCAACCGCTCTGAAGAATAGGTAGTACACACAGGAATGAAGTGCGCGGACTTGGTAAGATGATCCACAACCACCCAAATAGCATTGAACTTCTTCAAAGTCCGTGGAAGTCCAACTACAAAGTCCATAGGGATCCTCTCCCACTTCCACTCTAGAATATCCATCCGTTATAGCAAGCCACCCGGTCTCTCGTGCTCATATTTTACCTGCTAACAATTGAGACACCGAGCTACAAATCCCACTATATACTTCTTCATTCTTCTCCATCAATATTGCTGTCTCAGATCCTGATACATTTTTACAGCACCCGGATGAATGGAATACTGCGAGCTATGGGCCTCTTCCAGAATCAACTCCTAAAGCCCATCTACATGGGGCACACATATCCGGCCCTGCATCCTCAACACCCCATCATCACCAATGGTCACATTTCTGTCATTATCGTGCTGAACGCTATCCTTGAGGACAAGGAAATGCAGATCATCATACTGACACTCTCTGATGCGATCATATAAGGAAGATCGAGAAACCACACAAGCCAATACCCGACTAGGCTCCGAAAAATCCAACCCCATAAACTGATTGGCCAAGGCCTGAACATCAACTGTAAGAGGTCTCTCCTCAACTGGAATATATGCCAAACTCCCTATACTCACCGTCTTTCGGCTCAAGGCATCAGCCACCACATTGGCCTTTCCTGGATGTTACAATATAGTAATATCATAATCTTTTAGCAACTCCAACCATCTCCGCTACCTTAAATTAAGATCCTTCTACTTGAACAAGTGCTGGAGACTACGATGATCAGTAAACACCTCACAAGACACACCATACAAGTAATGCCTCCAAATCTTCAATGCGTGAACTATGGCAGCCAACTTCAAATCATGAACATGGTAGTTCTTCTCATGGGGCTTCAACTGATGAGAAACATAAGCAATAACTCTACCCTTCTACATCAATACACAACCAATACTAACTCTCGAAGCATCACAATACATGGTATATGAACCTGAAGCTGATGGCAAAACTAACACTAGAGTTGTGGTCAAGGCTGTCTTGAGCTTCTGAAAGCTCTCCTCACACTCATCTGACCATACAAATGAAGCACCCTTCTGAGTAAACTTGGTTAAGGGCGATGCGATAGACAAGAATCCCTGAACAAACCGGCAGTAATAACCAGCCAGACCAAGAAAGCTGCGAATCTCTGTGGCTGAGAACGGTCTGGGCTAACTTTGAACCGCCTCTATCTTCTTTGGGTTAACCTGAATACCCTCGCTAGACACTACGTGCCCTAAGAAAGCCACTGAACTGAGCCAAAACTCACACTTGGAGAATTTTGCATAAAGTTTCTCCTCCCTCAATCTCTGCAACACAACTCTCAAATGCTTCCCGTGCTCCTCCTGACTACGCGAATACACTAGAATATCATCAATGAAGACTATGACAAAAGAGTTTAGATAAGGCCGGAACACACTGTTCATCAAATGCATGAATGCTGCTGGGGCATTGGTCAGACCAAAAGACATCACCAAGAACTCATGATGACCATATCGGGTCCTGAAAGCCGTCTTAAGAATATCCGAGTCCCTGATCTTCAATTGGTGATAACCTGGACGGAGATCAATTTTGGAGAACACACTCTCTCTCTGAAGCTGGTCGAATAAATCATCAATGCGAGGCAAAGGATACTTGTTCTTAACTGTTACTTTGTTCAATTGCCTATAATCAATGCACATCCTCATAGTGCCATCCTTCTTCTTCACAAATAGAACCGGCGCACCCCAAGGTGACACACTAGGCCGAATGAACCCCTTATCAAGGAGTTCCTAAGCTACCCCTTTAACTCCTTTAACTCAGCTGGTGCCATACGATACGGCGGAATAGAAATGAGCTGAGTGCCCGACACCTAGTCAATACTAAAATCAATATCTCTGTCCGGTGGCATGCCCGATAGGTCTGCAGGAAACACATCAGGAAAATCACTCACAATTGGAACAGAATCAATACTAGGAGTCTCTATACCGACATCCCTCACAAAGGCTAGATACGAAAGACAACCCTTCCCAACCATACGCTGCGCTTTCAAGAATGAGATTACTCTACTGGGAACACTATCATTGAAACCTCACCTCTCAATCCGTGGCACACCCGGTATAGCCAATGTCACTATCTTAGTATGACAGTCCAAAATAGCACGACATGGAGATAACCAATCCACGACCAAAATAACATCGAAATCCACTATACATAATAGTAAAAGATCCACTCGGGTCTCCAATCCCACAATAGTTACCACACACGACCGATACACATGGTCTACAACAACAGTATCACCCACCGAGGTAGATACATGAACAAGTGAAATAAGAGACTCACAGGGTGTACCCAAATAACAAGCAAAATATGATGACACATAAGAAAAGATGGAACCGGGATCAAATAATACAGAGGCATCTCTGTGGCAGACTGAAATAATACCTGTAATGATAGCATCAGAAGCAATAGCATCGGGTCTAGCTGGAAGTGCATAGAAACGGGCCTGACGCCACCTGATTGACCTCCCCTCTAGGGTACCCCTATCTGACTAACCTCCGCCCCTAGCTGGCTGGGTGGGTGATGATGAAGTAACTGGCGCTAAAGCCGACGACTGACCCCTCTGCTAAGATGGACCCGCGAGACGATGAAGACACTGCCTCCATATATGACCCATCTCTCCATACTCATAGCAACTCCCGGGTGCTGGAGAAGGGGTCTGAAGGGAACCCCTAGCACCGGAATGACTAGATGATACACTTGGCATGGAAGAGTCCTGAACTGATGGAGCACGGGACGAACTCTGAGCTGGAAGAGCACTAAGTGATGACTTGCCCTGATGAGAACTGTGAGAACCATGACCCGATGACGCCCAACGATAATCTGGGCGAGCTGGCTGAGCATGCCTGAATGGATGAAAGAGTGTAATGCGACACCCTTCACCAGTGTTATGGTTGAAAATAATATTATGAAATTGCACAAATGGGGATACCAAAGGTTCGGCGTCGAGACCATGTGCAATGGTCACACGAGCTGACAACTAGTAGAGAAAATTTTTCTCGTGCCTACATATTTTTAGAAAATGAAGCAGATGGTGGATGATATAGTTCATTCTTGTGAGATAGGCCACGAGGAAATGCTTACTAGGCAACCTGTCAAGGGTCGGTCTCGTTCGGGTGAGCAAAGAATCGGAGAAATGGAGCAAGACTTGCTTAATTGCTCATGGTGCCGCTCATTGAGAATGTGAGCAAAGTGACCCATTTCATTATTTTCTTTGTAAAAGAGGCGGGTTGGCTGGCATTATGCAGCTTTGTTACAATAAGTTCGAATGTAAGTGGTGTAGAAACATAATTGATTACGTTCAGGTAATTGTTTTTTCTATAACCTTTTTCTTTTTCTAGAAGTCTTTTGTTTTTATGTACTTATATGGTGTTGAAATTGGTTTGTTTGGTGTAGGTGGAGACTCCATATGCTTGGAAATTGCTAGTGCCGGAGTTGATCGCAATGGGCATTGCACCAAGGATGTTGCCAACTAAGGAACTAAATGAAGAAAGTAGGGCATAAGGTGAAGGAATAGAGAAAAAAATACATGTTCTTATCAGAAATGCCAATTCACAATTTCAGGCATGAGGTGAAGGAATACATAGCATGAGACTAAGGGTAGGCAAAAGTGTTATGTATTTCTCCACCTCATGCCTGAAGTGATTTGGCATTTCTGACAAAAACATGCAATTTTTCTCTATTTCTTCACCTCATGCCCTACTTTCTTCATTTAGTTCCTTAGTTGGCAACATACTTGGTGCAATGCCCATTGCGCTCAACTCCTGTACTAGCAATTTTCAGGTATATAGAGTCTCCACCTACACCAAACAAACCAATTTCAACAACATATAACTACATAAAAAGGAAAGAGTTCAAGTAAAAGAAAAGTTACAGATAACACAATTACCTGAACGTACTCAATTCTGTTTCAACACCCCTTACATTTGAACTTATTGTAACGGATCTGCATAATGCCAACCGGCCCGCATCTTTTACAAAGAAAATAACAGAATGGGTCACTTTGCTCAAACATCGCTCCTCGAGAAAATGAGCAGCACCATGAGCAATTAAGCAGTCCTGTTCCATTTCTCCGATTCTTTGCCTACCCGAATGAGACCCACCCTTGACAGGTTGCCTAGTAAGCATTTCCACGGGGCCTCTCTCACAGAATGAACAATATCATCCACCATCTTCTTCATTTTTTGAAAATATGCAGGCTCGAGAAAAATTTTCTCTACTAGTTGTAGGCCCGTGTGACCATTGCACATGGTCTCCATGCCGAACCTTTGGTATCCCCATTTGTGCAATTCCGTAATAATATTTTCAACCGTTACACTCTTTCGCCTCCCGTGCAGCAACTTTGCCCATTATACACTCCATTAGCTGACCAACAGTCATTCGAGATGGAATAGAATAAGAATTCACAATAACATCAGGAGTGGTGCCTTCCAGAGTCCATGGCATATCCTTTTGCGTAAATGTCATGCCAACCACTCCCTTCTGACCATGCCTACGACTAAACTTATTCCCAATATGGGGATTTCGAACTGATCTCACTCTCACTTTTACAAGTCTATGCCCACTAGCACTTTCACTAACCTGATCTACCATTCTAATTTCATCGTGCCGTACTTTGGTACTGCAATCACACCTAGTAAAATGGGTTGTTTGCCCTTGATCTCCAATGATCACATTTGCACCAGAAACTCTAGTTCTATTACCATTTACCATTTCTAGAATCTCATGGCGTACACTGGTACTGCATTCAGGCCTATTAGAAGGGGTAGCTTGCCCTTGATAATCATCGTGAGGGATGGAAATTGTCTTACTAATGATCACCAGAAACTCTAGTTCCAGGAGAGGCAAAACCATCATCATCTAATTTATCATAACCATGACTCATACCAGCGTGTTAGATCTATCAGGACGTCCAAACTCCTCCCTCACTAATCTCCCCATCTTCTTTTCCATATCCTTATAACAATGGTACGATGGCGACTAGAAGAGTCCACAGTCGATTGAGGGTTGATTCAGAATGAAAGGATCACCTTGGTTGAATCCTGAATAGCATGTAATGGCCACAATTGCATTTACGCCCGCAGGTAGTTGCTTGGAATGCAAGTGTTCCATGCATCTAGTGGTGACAAGAGGCTTCTGAGGATAATAGAGCACATGCGATAGTGTCTCCTGTCAACAAAAAAGGAAAGAAATGTCACCTTCATGAATAATACATAGATAAACTCAAAAGTAACCGAAACATTACCATCCCTGATGTTACACCATATGCGTCTTAAGGTGATGTATAATGAATATGAGACATTTTAATCATGATTTAAATGAGTTTAAAGTCATAATATGACTATATATGATGTTTGGATAGAAAATATAAAGTTTGGGAAAAATCGGATTTAAGTTGCGGAAAAACCGACTAAGGATTTGCCTTGTAATAGAGCATTTTGAGCAATAAATTTTGTGTTCTATATGGGGTCTTTTTGGGATATATTATATATCAAATTATAGGTCTTGGAATTAGTTTCCAATGCTCTTAGCTGTTCATTGATACGACATCCGAATAAAAAGATATAAATGTTGGAAGATGGGCTCATGCTAGGGTGCCAAACTAAAACCTCTTTGACTTTTCAAGTTGATATATAAAGGTCTTAGGCCATTTTATATTCATTTTTCCATAGAATATGACTTGAGAACATCCATAAACATATCCATCAGCTCTCTTCTAGGGTTTCAAAGGATAATAACATTCCAGGTATGAAATCAAGAAGCGACAATATTAGAATGATCCCTACAACTTAAGTAAGTATCGCTATATCACCTCTCTTTTCTTTGTTGTTTGAGTTTTGGAAGGTACTTCATAGTTAAGAAAATATTTGCTTTATGTATTTAAGCTTTAAATATCAATGAAGGCTGATAAAGTTTTTCTAATAGTTAGAACTCACATGACGTTGATCGGAAGTTGTCAGTTAGATTTATTTACTTTTAATGGTCTGTTTTATAGTCCACTCGTGCTGGCCTTTTTTCTGATAGTTTATGGAGTTTGGAAGGATAAAAGGGCGTGGAGAAACTCCACATGTGGTAGGGTAATAGGCTCGTCGCTCGTCGGTGCAATTTCTGGCTAATTGATAACTTGTTGATTGCGTGTGTTATGGTATATTTGGGGCTTTTGTTGTATTGAAGGTCCCGAATTGTAGTTGGATTGTTTTTGAGTTGTTGATTGTATTGTGTTTGTATATCGCCTATAATATGCTTGGGGGAGCAATAAAATCAGGTGATATACTGCCCGTTTTATTTAGAATCGAGTTATCGTTTGAGATACGTGATATACTAGCCCCCTCTAAGTTGTACATGTATTTCTTTGTTATAGGGTTAACGCGCTAGTTGTCATAAGCTTGTTGTTGAGTTGCATTGACAGCTTGAGGTATGTTAAGGTTATCACTTCTTTCCTTTTGGCATGATCCATATGATACAACGAAACAACTTTCATAAATGATTCTGATCTTAGAAGTACTAGAGTTGACTATGTTCTTGATTCCCCATATGTCCTAATATTATATCATCTGTTCATGGGTCTCATGACATTTTGAGAGATCTTATTAACTTACTTCATTATGCATTGCATTCATTTGTACATGTATATTGACCGATAACCAGATGACGTTATATACACGTATATTATATATATGGGGTATGGGGAAAGGTTATGGTGTTATATACGCACCACCACCTGATCAGCTGGTATACGTTTATGATTATTCCCATAGAGGCTGAGATGATATGATGGGATGCCCTCAGGGTCTTGATGATGTTATCTACACATATATCCATGCATGACATGACATTTCTATGCAACATTATAAATGTTTCATGATTCACAAAGCTATTCGGGCTTACAAGTTGAGTCCGTTACTCCATGTTTCATTCATGTCTTTTATATACTGATTTTTATGCCTTACATACTCGGTAAATTATTCGTACTGACGGCCCTATTACCTGGGGGCCGTGTTTCATGCTCGCAGGTGCAGGTAGACAAGCTGACGGTCCCCCTTCTTAGGATCCTTGCTCAGCGAGAGCTGGTGTGCTCCATTTGATCCGGAGCTGCTATTGAGTTTTGGTACGATATTTTTGTATACATATGGATATGACGGGGCCCAATCTCGTCCTTTATATAGTTGTACACTCTGTTAGAGGCTTGTAGATAGTCATATATATTTGGATAGTATGTGGCCTTGTCGGCTCGCCCTACTGTATTTCGTATGTGTGTGTGTGTGTGTGTAATATGTCTTTTGGGCATGTTTTCCCACGTATGTTGTTCATATGAATCAGTAGTTTATTTTCAGATTTTATGCATGACCTACACTTATTTCATGATTATTGATAATAGGCGAAATCTAGGTGATTTAGCTATTATTTATGCTTCAGCTTGATTATATTCCAATGACATATTATGGTTAATTGATGAAAAATAGGCTCTAATTGTGATATGTATACATTGCAGGATGAGAAGCCTTTATGATGCTCTCAAGAGGATATTGGAATGATTTATGAGCAAGAACAACCCCTCGGAGTTGAGTGCGCGCAAGGACGAGACAAAAAAATGGACGAAATCAAGCTCCAGGTGCGCGAAGAAATGCACGAAGCCGCGCAGGAGTTCGCGCGTAAGAAAGGCCGAGGCAGAATCATGCGCGAAAAAATGCGCGAGCTCGCGCGTGTCCGGTCCGAAAAAATGTTATTTAGGGGTAAAATTGGAAATCTGGAGAGAAACCCACTTAACCTATATAAAGTCAAGCTCGCCCAAGGTTAAAAAAAAACAAAAAAAAGGTTTTCATAGTTTAGTGCAAAAAATTGAAAGGCAAGAGGCAAGAGGCAAGAGGCAAGGAGGAGTTTTGACCATCAAGTTCTTCTTTTCTTCTCTTGTTTTTGCTATTTTGTGATGAAATTGAACTTATTTGTGATGAACACTAGTATGAGTGGCTAAGACCCATTGTTCTCGGGTCATGGGTAAAACATGAATGTTGTTGTTTGAAGTTTAATTCGACAAAGTCGATTTATCATATTGGGTTGTTTATTTAATTCTGTTCTTAATTATTTTGCTGAGTAGCTAACAGTGAATACTATCTACGAATCTTTAGTTGAACTCGAAAGTGGGAACTTTAGATTGCTTATAGAATTAAATAGAGTAAGTTCTTGAACCCGGGCCTCGGGGAATGGATTCACAATTGGGATAGACATATACCCAATTGCCTTGCTTGGTTGAAATACAGGAATTGTAAATGCGTTCTTGTTAATCTTAATTCCATAGACATATAGGCATTGGGTTGACTTGAATAGGCGAGTAAGAACTCGACAGATTCTTATGAGTAATATCAACCCTGTCAATCATAACCCAGATAAATTGATTAGTCATTTTAAGCCAAGAACACAACACGATTGTTAACTATGCCCGTGACTCTGGAATATCCTCTCCTACTGTTTGTTACTCGAAATTGCTATTCGTTTGGTTACTTGGTTTAGTTAGATTAATTCTTTATAGTTCTTTATAGTTGAAGTAGTAAAACAATTACATCTCTCTTTTATGAACAATCTCTTGGGTAGATAAAGAAATTTGGTTTGAATCAGTCAATAGTTAATCATAAGTCTTCGTGGGAACGACACTCTACTCACTACTCTATTACTTGACGATCACGTGCACTTGCGTGAGTGTTTTTGGTTGCAACAAGTTTTTGGCGCCGTTGCCGGGGACTTAGAAATTAGCTACTTGACTGAATTGAGGTTTTATTATTTATTTATTCGAGTTTTAACTTTCAGTTCTCTTTGTTTGTGCTAATACATGAGTTTCTATTGAATGCGAAGAAGTAGAAGCGCAAACAATCTCCTTCCTCTTGATCCGGAAATTGAACAAACACTTCACAAATTGAGGAGGGAGGTGGACGCTAGAACCAGAATTGAAAGAGAGTTGGACATCATAGTTCAACCACATCCAATTGAGATGGCAGGTAATGAGGAACGCGCGGTGATTGAAGCCGCAAGGCCCAATCTGGCTAATATGACTCAGGCTATTGTGAAGCCTGGCATCACTAGGCACTTTGAGCTGAAACAATACATGGTGCAGCTGATCCATTCCACAGGGCTGTTTGTGGGTTTACCTCATGAAGACCCGCAGAGGCACATTCAGAATTTCTTGGAAATTACAGATACCTACAACTATCCGAACGTTTCCAAGGACTTTGTTAGACTGACACTTTTCCCCTTTTCACTGATTGGGGAAGCTAAGGAGTGGTTGAATAAAGAGCCAGCAAATTCAATCCGCACTTGGGATGATCTGGCGAGGAAATTCTTAATCAAGTTTTTCCCCACCAAGAAAACAAAGGTGTTGAGGAGTCAAATTCTTGGGTTCGAACAATGAGCTAGCGAGACACTTCGTCAAGCATGGGAAAGGTACAAGAAGATGCTCAGAGACTGTCCTCATCATTGTCATACAGACAAGGTATTGGGTCATACTTTTGTAGATGGGTTAGATGATGCTTCAAAGATGAATCTAGACTCAGCTTGTGGGGGTAGTTGCATGGCCAGACCATATAGTGAAATCCAAATTTTGCTGAATAATTTCACTGCTAATGATAATAGCTGGCAAGGTGAGGGTGATTCACTGAAGGACATTAAGCAAAAATTAGCTGGGTTACTTGAACTTGACGAGGTTTCAACCATGAGAGCCGATATTGCAAAGCTAGCCAATCAGATGACTAGAATGACAATGCAGCAACCACAACCGATGCAACATGTACACCAAATGGCTATTTGCTGCGAATTATGTGGTGACAATCATGTGAGTGACATGTGCCCCACAAATCCAGAATCCATCTATTATGTGGGGCAATAGAACAGAGGTCCACCGAATCAGCATGCACAATATGGGAATTCTTACAATCCGAATTGGAGGAATCATCCCAACTTCTCATGGGGTGGAAATCAGCAGAATCAGAATCAGCATAGACCCCAAAGGGGTTTCAATCAGCCTCAAAAGCCACCCCAACAAATGGAAGAGAGCACCAACGAATTGTTAAAAAAGTTGTTGATTGACAATCAGCAGATCAAGACTGACAATCAGCAGCTCAAGACTGACTTCAGAAATCTTGAGAGGCAGTTGGGGCAGTAAGCTACTAATCAAAACACTAGACCTGCAGGCGCTCTCCCTAGTGACACAGAGAAGAATCCACAAGTGAATGCCGTTACACGTAGAAACGGGAGAGAGCTTGAGGAACAACAACAACAACAACAACAACAACGACCCAGTATAATCCCACAAGTGGGGTCTGGGGAGGGTAATATGTACGCAGACCTTACCCCTACTCCGAAGGGTAGAGAGGCTGTTTCCAGGAGACCCTCGGCTCAAAAAAAGCAATAGGAGATGATACATTAGTGCCATAAAAATGCGTAATAAAACAGCAACAATATATAAGAGATATGAAATATGAAATACAGGATACGACAACGAAAATACGAAATAGATGGCTGGTATAGTACAACTAGAAGGTAAAGCCCTGCATCAATAGATGCCTAATGACATTCCTAGTCTAACTCCTAACTGGATAGTCTCCCTCTATTGTGCTGTAGAAATATTCACACTCTCCCCTAACATACAACCCTAATGCTCGACCTCCATAAATCCCTATCAAGGGCCATGTCCTCAGTAATCCTAAGTCGTGCCATGTCATGTCTGATCACCTCTCCCTAATACTTCTTAGGTCTCCCTCTACCTCTCCGCATGCCCACTATAGCCAGTCGCTCACACCTCCTCACCGGTGCATCAGTGCTCCTCCTCTGAATGTGCCCGAACCATCTGAGTCTCACTTCCCGCATCTTGTCCTCCATGGGGGCCACACCCACCTTCTCTCGAATATCTTCATTCCTAATCTTATCCATCCTTGTATGCCCGCACATCCACCTCAACATCCTCATCTCTGCTACTTTCATCTTTTGGGTGTGTGAGTTCTTTACCGGCCAACATTCAGTTCCATACAACATGGCAGGCCTAACCACTACTCTATAAAACTTTCCTTTTAGTAACGGTGGCACTTTTTTGTCACACAAGACTCCCGACGCTAACCTCCACTTCATCCACCCCACCCCTATGCGGTGTGTGACATCCTCGTCAATCTCCCCGATCCCCTGAATAACCGATCCAAGGTACTTGAAACTACCTTTCTTGGGAATGACTTGAGAGTCAAGCCTCACTTCAACTCCCGCTTCCGTCGGCTCAACTCCATATTTGCACCGAGGTATTCCGTCTTCGTCCTACTCAACTTGAAACCTTTAGACTCAAGAGCATGTCTCAAAATCTCTAGCCTCTCGTTGATGCCGCCTCTTGTCTCGTCAATTAGAATAATGTCATCAGCAAATAGCATGCACCATGGAACCTCCCCTTGAATATGATGAGTCAGTGCATCCATCACCAGGGCAAATAGGAATGGGCTGAGCGCAGACCCTTGGTGCAACCCCGTAATAACTGGAAATTGTTCAGAGTCACCTCCTACTGTCCTAACCCGAGTCTTATCTCCATCATACATGTCTTTAATCACCCTAATATAGTTACTCGGTACCCCTTTATCCTCTAAGCAACTCCATAAGACCTTCCTAGGAACCTTATCGTACGCTTTCTCCAGATCAATAAACACCATGTGGAGATCCTTCTTCTTATCTCTGTACTGTTCCACCATCCTCCTAATAAGGTGGATAGCTTCTGTGGTAGATCGTCCCGGCATGAACGGGAGAGAGCTTGAGGAAGTGCCAAAGAAAAGGAAAGATAAGCCTGTACTTGAGGGATACTTGATCCCTAAAGTGACAAACGAGCCAAAGAAGACTGCTAAAATTCCAGAGCCTGTAGAGGCCCCAAGGCCACCACCACCTTTCCCCCAGATATTGCAAAAGAAATGATGATTTCATGTTTAGCAAATTCCTCTCCATATTGAGCTAGGTTCAATTGAATATTCCACTGGTTGATGTGCTTCGCGAAATTCCAAAATATGCTAAGTACATAAAAGACATAGTGGCTCATAAGAGGATATTGGCTGAGTTTGATAGAGTTGCACTTACTGAGGAGTGCACTTCTAGGGTCCAAAATAAGCTTTCTCAAAAGCTTAAGGATCCTGGAATCTTTACGATTCCTGTGCGTATTGGAAATGTTGATGTGGGTCGTGCTCTTTGAGATTTGGGGGCAAGCATATATCTGATGCCCCTATATTTGTTCAAACAATTGGGTCTGGGAGCTCCAAGGCCAACTGTTGTGATGTTGTAACTGGCTGACATGTCAATAACACACCCTGAGGGGGTGATTGAAGATGTGTTGCTGCCGATTGGGAAATTTATCTTCCCTGCTGACTTCATTATCCTCGATTATGAGGCTGATGAACTGGTCCCAATCATATTGGGGCGACCTCTCTTGGATACTGGTGACGCAATTATCAAGGTGAGAGAGGGAAAGATGATCTTGAGGGTAGAAGATGATGAAGCGATTTTCAATGTCTACAAAGCAATCCAACTTCCCCGTCACTATGAGGAGATCTCCATGATATCGGTTGTAGAGGCTGATGAACAAATTTATGATCCAAGTGTTTTTCTAGACGATTCTCTAGAGAAAGCACTTATGCTGTTTGATAACCTGGGCAATGATGAGGAGGTCGAGGAGATGATGCACATCCTTGACACATCTTGTGCATACATGCAGGGGATACACCCCTTTGAACCCTTGAACAGGCCAGAGGGACCTCCTCCAAAGCCGTCAATTGAGAAAGCCCCAAAATTGGAGCTTAAACCTCTCCCATCTCACCTGCAATATGCTTATTTGGGTGACTCTGACACCCTACCTATTATTATTTCTTCTGACTTGTCTAAATTGCAGGAAGAAAAGTTGCTGAGAGTGCTACGGGAGCACAAGCGCGCACTGGGGTGGACGATGTATGATATTAAGGGCATTAGTCCAGCCTTATGCATGCACAAAATCCTCATGGAGGATGGACATAAGCCCAATGTTGAGCAACATCGCCACCTCAATCCTATCATGAAAGAGGTGGTAAGAAAAGAAGTAATTAAGTGGCTTGATGCAGGTATTGTATTTCCTATCTCAGACAGCAAATGGGTAAGCCCAGTCCAATGTGTACCCAAGAAAGGGGGGATGACTGTGGTAGTTAATAAAAATAATGATCTAACCCCAACAAGAACTGTCACCAGGTGGAGAATTTGCATTGACTATAGAAAATTGAACAATGCCACCCAGAAGGACCACTTTCCCCTCCCCTTTATTGACCAAATGCTCGATAGATTAGCTGGCCAGGAGTACTACTGCTTCCTGGATGGTTACTCGGGGTATAATCAGATTGCTATAGCCCAACAGGACCAAGAAAAGACCACTTTTACGTGTCCTTATGGCACGTATGCGTTCAAGAGAATGCTCTTTGGTCTTTGTAATGCACTGCGACTTTTCAAAGGTGTATGATGGCCATCTTTACTGACATGGTTGAGAGGTTTGTGGAAGTATTCATGGACGACTTTTCTGTTTTCGGATGTTCTTTTGATAACTGCTTAATGAACCTCGATAAAGTACTTGCTAGGTGTGAAGAAACTAACTTGGTACTAAACTGGGAAAAGTGCCATTTCATGGTACGTGAAGGTATAGTTTTAGGGCACAAGGTGTCCAAAGACGGTTTGCAGGTGGATAAGGCAAAGGTGGAAGCGATTGAAAAATTGCCTCCACCGATATCTGTCAAAGGCATCCGCAGTTTCTTGGACCATGCAGGTTTTTATCGTCGTTTTATTAAAGATTTCTCGAAAATTTCCTCTCCCTTGTGCAGGTTGCTTGAGAAGGATGTAGTCTTCAAATTCGATGATGTTTGGTTGAAGGCATTCGAAGAGCTGAAAGGAAGGTTGGTGACTGCACCTATCATAATTGCTCCAGACTGGGAGCAGCCATTTGAGTTGATGTGCAATGCTAGCGACTTGGCTGTTGGGGCTGTCTTGGGACAGAGGAGAAACAAGATCTTCCACTCCATCTACTATGCGAGCAAAACTATGAATCCAGCTCAGATGAACTACACCGTCACGGAAAAAGAGTTGCTTGTAGTAGTATGGGCGTTTGACAAGTTCAAGTCATATCTTGTGGGGACCAAAGTCATCGTCTACACACATCATTCAGCCATCAGGTACTTGTTTGAGAAAAGGGATGCCAAGCCGAGACTAATTCGGTGGGTCCTACTGCTACAAGAGTTTGATTTAGAGATCCGAGACCGCAAAGGAACAGAGAATCAAGTGGCTTATCACTTGTCCAGATTAGAAAATCGGAATCATGTGGCTGAAGGGGATACAATCAAAGAAACATTCCCTGATGAGCAGTTGTTGACAATCACCTCAAGCACAACCCCGTGGTATGCGGATTATGTGAACTTCATTGCAAGTGGGGTGACACCACCAGAATTCACACCAGGCAATAGAAGAAGGTTCATGCATGATGTAAGGCTCTACATGTGGGATGAGCCATTCTTATACAGGCTCTGTGCAGATCAGTTGGTGCGGAGATGTGTTCCTGAGGAGGAGATGAGCACCATACTTCATAGTTGTCACGCCTCATCATACGGAGGTCATCACAGTGGAGACCGGACAGCTCAGAAAGTGCTACAATCAGGTTTTTACTAGCCAAAATTGTTTAGGGATGCACACGCCTTTGTTAAAATGTGTGATAGGTGCCAAAGAACCGGGACGATCACTAAGAAGCACGAGATGCCGCTGCAAAACATCCTGGTAGTGGAGCTTTTCGATGTTTAGGGAATTGACTTCATGGGACCTTTTCCATACTCGAACGGTTATAGATACATCTTGGTGGCAGTTGATTATGTGTCTAAGTGGGTGGAGGCCATTTCTCTTCCCTCTAATGATGCAAAGGTGGTGGTAAGCTTTGTCAAGAAGCATATCTTCACACACTTTGGAACTCCCAGAGTGTTGATCAGCGATGGAGGTACGCATTTCTGCAACAAACTGTTAAACAATGTCCTTGCAAAGTACGAGGTCAAGCATAAGGTCTCCACTGCCTATCACCCACAGACGAGTGGTCAAGTGGAGGTTTCAAACAAAGAGGTCAAGCAAATTCTTGAGAAAACAGTGAGTGCAAATAGAAATGATTGGGCCGGGAAGTTAGACGACGCATTGTGGGCGTATCGAACAATATACAAAACTCCCATAGGTGATTCTCCTTATAGATTGGTGTATGGGAAGGCATGTCACTTGCTTGTCGAACTTGAGCACAAGGCCTATTGGGCAATAAAGAAGCTGAACATGGATGGGGACTTAATTGGAGAGAATAGGTTGCTGCAACTCGATGAGCTCGAGGAGTTTTGATTACATGCATATGAGAATGCCAAATTGTATAAAGAGAAGACTAAGAGGTGGCATGACAAGCACATTCAACATCGAGAGTTCGAGCCAGGGCAAGAAGTTCTGTTGTTCAATTCGAGGTTGAAGCTTTTTCTCGGAAAGCTTAAATCTCGTCGGTCGGGGCCTTTAGTTGTGGTAAGCGTGAAGCCTCATGGAGCCGTGGAGTTGAGAGATATGAGTTCAACTGGCACTTTCTTGGTGAACGGTCAATGGATAAAACATTACTGGGGTGGTGACTTTGCACGGCACAAGACCTCAGTGGACTTGAAGGATGCTTGAGAACATGTTGAGTCGTGCCGCGATATTAAATCAGGCACTGGATGGGAGGCAACCCATTGAAATGTTGTAACCGTCGTGCCACGACGTTAAATAAGGCGCTGGTTGGGTGACAACCCAACGATAGTAGTAGTGTTTGACTTTGAGCTTTAACTTACTAACAAATGCAGGCGACGAAGGGCGAGTGAAAGGACCATCAACCAGGAGCAAAACAGATGGAAAAAAATGCAAAAATAAATGCCCAGTTCGCGCGACTTCGCGCACAAGTTCGCGCGACTTCGCGCACAAGTTTGCGCGACTTCGCGTACAAGTTCGCGCGACTTCGTGCACAAGTTCGCGCGACTTCGCGCACAAGTTCGCGCGACTACACGCACAAGTTCGCGCGCCTGAGTGAACCATTCTGCCTGGAACAAAACAGCAACGCGCGAAGACTACGCGAGCTCGCGCACCTGACGGAACTCTTCCGGCGTTTTGTATTTTTTTTAGTTTTAGTTTTTCTTTTTCTTTTTTTATTTTTTAGTTTAATTGGTTATTTTTTAGAAACAATTACCCCCTTCTAATAAAAAATACCCGTTCCTCTCCCCATTCTCACCCAAAAACGCCCAACTCCTTCACCAAATTGCAGCACCCCTGCCCCCATCCCCCTCTTACGATTTTCTTCCCCAAACTCACTAGCATCTTCCCCATTCTCCTTCACAAGGTAAGAGCCCTAGTTGTAGTTTTCTTTCTTTTTCTCTTTCTATTTTCAGATTTTTTTTCTTTTTGTATGTTGTATCTTATGCCATTAGTGTAGATGTGTTTGGTGATTTGGTGTTCAAACTTGGTGAAATATGTTGTGGGGTTAGTTTGTTGCAAGTGTGAGGTGGGTAGTACTTGATTTGGGTTATGGATAATATTTGTGGGAGGCCCTTGTTGCAAGACACTTAGAAAAGAGTTGTGAGAGCCTAATGCCCACAAGGTGTTTGTGGAAAGGCCTCAATAAGCATGATTATGTAGTTGTGACCAATTTTGCGTGTGAAGTCTGAGTAACAACATTAAGTCACACTATTTTTGTTGGGCTGAGCTAATGTGTCCACGTTTTGCAGGTATTATGGCACCATCGAGAAAGCGCCAAGCCACGGGTCCATCCTCAAGCCACCAAAGGGCGGCCCCTGCACGTCGCTATGACAGGAACAAATTTGTCTCCCCTGAGGCTCAGACCCGTTTTACATAGAAGGTTGCCAAGAAGCCAATTCCGGAGAGGGGCATTGACATCAAAAAGGTCAAGGAACGATGCCCCCACATATACAATGAGTTGATGGAGCAGGGTTTGCAGTCCTTCATTGACGAGCCGGGGGAGGCTAATGTAATGGTTGTATGCGAATTCTATGCTAAACTACCAGAGCATGTCAACCATGTAGTCACGGTGCACCGCAAGGCGGTGGATGCCTCCATTGAGGCGATACGCATAGCATATCAATTGCCCGACCCTCTGCCTGGGAATACTGACTTTTATGAATATGGGCAAAATCCAACCGATGCCAAGTGTGAGTGCTTCTTTGATGAAATTTGCGTACCAGGAAAAATGGTAGAGTGGCTGGAACATGGAGAGAAGTTCCATTCCTCCGTCTTAACTCCAGAGGCGAAGAGCTGGCTGTATTTGATTAACAGTTGCCTTATTCCCTCAAAAAATACTATGGAGGTGAATGGACCCAGGGCTACATTGATTTGGTGTTTCATCAAGGGTCTTCCCTTTGACATGGCCAAAGTGATCCACGATGAGATGTTTATCCGGTGCCCCCAATGCCTGTATGGGTTCTTTTTTCCATCTTTGGTGACTAAGCTTTGCAGGAAAGTGCAGGTGCATGAAAATACTCGTGTGGATGGGCTGGTAAGAAAAAGCCACAAGATCCGACCTGGCAAGAACACGACGGGGTCAGCCCCAGCAGTAGCGGCAGGTGGAGAGGATGAGAGTGGTTCTGATGCATCGGAGGAGGAAGAGGATGAGCAAATGGATGTGGAGGGCGAAGCGCAAGCCCATGCGCCCAGCGCAATAGCTGCAGCACTGTCACGAGCAGCGTCCTCTTCAGGAACTGCCAGAGTGTCCCGACACACCACATTGGATAAGGAGGTGGCTGATCTAGGCACCTCCATGACTGATTTGGGCACTCGTGTGGACGCGATAGCTGACCGACAAGTCAAGTCGGAAAAGAAGTTCATGGGTTGGCTGCGAGCTTTGGGGCGTGCGTGCAACGTGAACCCCGAAACCGTTTCCGATCAAGAGTGAAGCTTCAGGGAAGTCTCTTTACCTCACTGCTCTTTTAAATTTTAAGCCATGGGGACATGTCTTCTTTTTAAGTGTGGGGTGGGGATTCCTTTATGTTGTATGTAGTTGTACAAATTGCCGGGTTGTTTTGTTTGTTTCATGTTGACTTGATAGTTTTTGTTAAGCAGGAGTAGTTTTTTTTGTTAATTTAGATAAATGGCTCGGCCCAACGACGGATCCCTTTCGACGGGGTTCTTGAGGGACTGAGTTGAGAAAAAAAAACTGAAAAGATTGTAGGCTCTTCCTGATGACGAATCTTTTAAACGATTTTCTTGAGGGAAGTGAGTCTAGAGAAAACAACAAAAAGATTTTTTATTTTTTTCTTAGGTGGTGTAGCAATTCCCCCTTGGTTTTTCTTTAAGCTGCAGTTCTTTTTCAAAGGTTTAGCTTGAACCGGGCATAGGTAGTTTTTATTGTTGTTTTCTTTTTGATTTGTAGATTAGGGTAATGGGCTACGAGCTATAAAATTGAAAGAGAACCCATAACGTTGACACACCTGAACACAATAGATCTTAGAGTGTAACGCTTAGTCATAATTGTTGAATCTCACTGAAAGTGCCTTAATTTGTATGTTTGTTACTGAATTGAATGCTCGTAATGGAGCGTCTTGATGAGCTGATCTGAATGAGTCATATGCCATGTGTGGTGAGTATTTGTGTAGTCCATGTATTGTACTTGTGTCTAGAACTTGCTCGGTATGTGAGTTGAAGCGAAATTTTAGGTGATGCTCGGTTTGAAAAAATGATGTTAGGCTTTCTTTGACCTTTTTGAGCTTAATTGCTTATCACAAATAAACTTTGTCCCTAGTTAACCCTTTTGAGCCTTTAGACTTTTGTTTGGCACCCGCATTACAAGCTTATACCCTTTTGTTCTTAATTGATATTTTTTTGATCCTTTTACCTCTTAAATCACTTTAATTGTGAGAGGAGCTCTAAAAGAAGTAAGAAAGAAATAAGTGTGGGGTGACTTTTGAGTGGAACCAATAAAAGGATGAAAGGTGCACTTATGTTGTAAACGAATGCACCACTAGCAGAAATTGAGTGACAAGAAGAATAAACTTTATCAAAAAAGAAGAAGAGATGATTACATTGTGTCTTGTTCCAACTAGTGGGAATGAATTAATAGAGTGCTTAAAGAAGAAGGGAGTATTTGTGGGATGATATTGTGTGTGAATGAGAAGTGGGTTGAAGAATGTGCGCTAAAAATTGCTCATGTGATGTGTTAAAGTTCTTAGGGGTTGAGTCACTATTACTAAATACATCCTACTCGTCCCTTAGCCCACATTACAACCATGAAAAAGTCCTAATTGATTTTGGATCGAGCTAGCTTACATTAGTAGAGATTTACATTAAGGGCAAGCTTATGGTACCAATTGCATGCATGTGACCTCTTTTGTGAGAGTGAGTGATTTCCTTGATATATGTGAGTATATGAATTGAATGTGGTGGATTGAACTCAGTTTTTCTTGATGTAATTGTGAGGGCATATGGTTCGTGAAGGAAAAGCAAGTCTTGACTTTTGTGTAGAGTACTTTGAGGAAGTGTGAATATTGCATGGCACTTGAGAGTCGACTTTGAGGCTAGGATTGTTCACTGCTAGGCATAATACATGTACATTGTTCTAGGTGTAATGCGTTAAGGGAAATGGTTGAGTGAAGGATTCTCTAGAGAGTATAGTTGATTGCTCGAGGACTAGCAATGAATTAAGTGTGAGGTGTTGATAATAGGCGAAATCTAGGTGATTTAGTTATTGTTTATGCTTCCGCTTGATTATATTCCAATGACATATTATGGTTAATTGATGAAAATAGGATCTAATTGTGATATGTATACATTGCAGGATGAGGAGACTATATGATGCTCTCAAGAGGATATTGGAATGATTTATGAGCAAGAACAACCCCTCGGAGTTGAGTGCGCGCAAGGACGAGATGAAAAAATTGACGAAATCAAGCTCCTGGTGCGCGAAGAAACGCGCGAAGCCGCGCAAGAGTTCTTGCATAATAAAGGCCGAGGCAGAATCATGCGCGAAGAAACGCGCGAAGTTATGCGCGAGCTCGCGTGTGTCTGGTCTGGAAAAACGTTATTTAGGGGTAAAATTGGAAATCTGGAGAGAAACCCACTTAACCTATATAAAGTCAAGCTCGCCCAAGGTTAAAAAAAACAAAAAAAAAGGTTTTCATGGTTTAGTGCAAGAAATAGAGAGGCAAGAGGCAAGAAGGAGTTTTGACCATCAAGTTCTTCTTTTCTTCTCTTGTTTTTGCTATTTTGAGATGAAATTGAACTTATTTGTGATGAACACTAGTATGAGTGGCTAAAGACCCATTGTTCTAGGGTCATGGGTAAAACATGAATGTTGTAGTTTGAAGTTTAATTCAACAAAGTCGATTTATCATATTGGGTTGTTTATTTAATTCTGTTCTTAATTATTTTGCTGAGTAGATAACAGTGAAATATTATCTACGAATCTTTAGTTGAACTCGAAAGTGGGAACTTTAGATTGCTTATAGAATTAAATAGAGCAAGTTCTTGAACCCGGGCCTCGGGGAACGGATTCGCAATTGGGATAGACATATACCTAATTGCCTTGCTTGGTTGAAATACAGGAATTGTAAATGCGTTCTTGTTAATCTTAATTCCATAGACATATAGGCATTGAGTTGACTTGAATAGGCGAGTAAGAACTCGATAGATTCTTATGAGTAATATCAACCCTGTCAATCAATAACCCAGATAAATTGATTAGTCATTTTAAGCCAAGAACATAACACGATTGTTAACTATGCCCGTGACTCTGGAATATCCTCTCCTACTGTTTGTTACTCGAAATTGCTATTCGTTTGGTTACTTGGTTTAGTTAGATTAATTCTTTATAGTTGAAGTAGTAAAACAATTACATCTCTCTTTTGTGAACAATCTCTTGGGTAGATAAAGAAATTGGGTTTGAATCAGTCAACAGTTAATCATAAGTCTTCGTGGGAACCACACTCTACTCACTACTCTATTACTTGACGATCACGTGCACTTGCGTGAGTGTTTTTGGTCACAACAATTACATCTTAGACATATGCTTAGGGATGTTCGATAGATAGAACGCGGGCACTCGTCACGGCCCATCGGTTTGGGTTGCGACACGTGATTGGTAATTGACGGCGTAAATTTCCAAAGCTTGCTTACTCAGAGCACATGTTTTAGCTTTACGAGGAGACTAAAAGAAGAAGAAAAAACTAAAGCATCATAAAGTTAGAAGACTAACCAGTTGACTACAGAATTGACATTCAAAACATAATTCACTTGGTTATGATTAGGAAACAGAATAATTGATGCACAGACGCCCAATATGAGAGATGGGTGAATCTCCCAATGTGTATAAGGAGCATTTCCACGTGCCTTGCGTGCTTTTACAAGATCCTTAAGAACATTAATATAAGCCTTCAACATTCGTGGAATCGTAAAGTGCATTAGAAAATGTTATTTACATTTATAAACATGCCAATCATCATGTTTTCTTTCTCTTCCGCGTCGAGCTCAATATAGCCTTTGTCTGCCAGACCCCCCAGCCACCTTCAGAGGATTCCTGGAAACAAATATTGATCACAAATAAGTAATTGAGGCAAGAAAAGTACAAAACTTCAAGTACAGAAAAAGTTGATATTCTTTTCTTGATAATCAAATAGAAAGTAATATCAGACAAAAGAACAAGAAGAGGGGGTGGGGGTGGGGGTGGGGGTGGGGGTGGGGGACTATTAGCAAACCATTTGTTTCAATGCTTCAATATCTCTCTTCTTAATTAAAAGCCTCCGATTTTCCACAACGAACAACAGACGACTACAACGGCCAGAGTCTGTAGAAATCCGAATTTCTCTCTATCCGACATGATAAAATATCCCAAGCCTAATAGTTTGATCTTCCTGCATATGATAAAGAAACGGATGGAAAATATTCTCATAATAACAAACAAACAGTTACTATCACTTTTAGCATAATTTTCTTACCATCTTCTCGTAGACTTTCTTATAGAGTTTCTTTTATTTCTGATATTGGTCGTACTGTTAATGAAAATGCTTATTTGACTGTTACATACTATTGGATAGATGATAATTTTTGTATGAAAAAATATATTATTGATTTTAAAAATGATAAAGATCAAAGTCATACTTGTGCATTTATAAGTAATACTATTTATGAAGTTGCTATGTTTTACAATCTTTCAGAAAAGATTTGTGTATGTTATTTGATAATGCTTCTAACAACAATGCTGCTATTATAATATTAAAATTTCATCTATACCCACCACTTCCTGAAATATTTCATATTAAGTGTGCATGTCATATTTATAATTTAATTGTGAAGAGTGACCTTAAATTATTTAGAGATGAGATCACTTTAGTTAGAAGAGCTGTTAGTGTAATTAAAGGAAATAATAGAAGTGCTAGATTAAATGCATTTAAGGAAAAATATATACAATATGGACTAAAATCAAGACTCATGCTTGAAGAAATAGTTATTAGGTGGAATTATACTTATTTATTCTTAATATATTGTTAAAAATATAAAATGCCTATAATTGAAGTTGTGTTATGATGAATATCACATTATGGTGGATGTCTACTCTTCTTCCATGATCTTTAGCTAAAATGCTTAATGACATATTCAATGACATAATTTGTATGTTCAATGACATATTCCATGACATATTTTCTTCACTTTTTATGCCTATATAAAGGCCTTGTAATAGATAGGAAAAATACACAATTGAAGAAGAAATAAGAATCTCTCTTCCTCTCTTTCTCTCTATATCTCTTAGTTTGTTTTTGCTTGTTCTATATTGTTATTTTGGGTTATATTTCATAACACGTTATCAGCACGAAGCTCTAATTTTATTCTTAACTCCAGCTAAGTTGAGCCATATTTTATTGAGGTATGTATCATTATAATCATTTTATTTATGGCAGTACATATATCATATGCATAATTCTTACAACCTAAATTTTTCTTTGCAATTTTTGATAATTTACATCATTCATGTTGTTGTTCCCTTTTTCATATTTTTGTTTATCATGTTGTTTTTCACACCTGACACAATACCATTAAAAAAAATGTATGCATATGTATGTAGTGTATACATTATCTAGTCACTGCAACTAATAAAACGTTAAATTCTATATATATATCAATAATATAAAGTGAAATGAAATAATATATAGTTTCTATTTTATGGCATGAATAAAATGAAATAGTAGATTGCTAACATGATATAGCTTTATTTTCATTTGTTTTACCTTAATCGATTTGTTTCATTAATTGTTTATTATTATAATTATTTCTCTAACTTATTCATCTTTTATGATAGTTTTCACTATGTCAAATTTATCAAAACTTGAATTTGTGGCACTTGACATCACCGGGAAGAACTATTTATCATGGGTCCTTGATGCTGAAATTCACCTCGACGCTAAAGGTCTTGGAAATACGATTATACAAGGAAATGAAGCATCAAATCAGGATAAAGCGAAAGCCATGATTTTCCTTCGCCATCATTTACATGAAGGGTTAAAAACTGAATATTTAACAGTAAAAGATCCACTTGAATTATGGATTAATTTGAAGGATCGATATGACCAACTAAAACTTACGGTATTACCAAAAGCTCGGTATGAGTGGATACATTTAAGGTTGCAAGACTTTAAAACTGTAAGTGAGTATAATTCTGTTATCTTTAAAGTAAGTTCTCTATTAAAATTATGTGGAGACACTATCACAGATGAGGACTTATTGGAAAAAACATTTTCTACTTTTCACGCTTCAAATGTGGTGCTACAACAACAATACCGTGAAAAAGGTTTTAAGAAATATTCTGAGTTAATCACATGCCTACTTGTGGCTGAGCAGAATAATACTCTATTAATGAAAAATCATGAAGCCCGTCCTACTGGGTCAGCTTCATTTCCGAAAGTGAATGCTATAGCAACATATGATAAGTTTGAAAGAAAACAAAATAATTACCGTGGTCGTGGACATGGTCATAAACGTGGACGTGGCAGGGGGCGAAACAATTATCGTCATTATGGTGGAAATAAATTGGAGAACAATAAGGGTTCTCAAATTAATCATTCAAAAGGTAAAGCTAGTATGTGTCACCGATGTGGTATGAGAGGTCATTGGGCGCGCATTTGTCGTACGCCAGAACATTTTGTCAAACTTTATCAAGCCTCCCTCAAGAAAAAAGAAAATAATGTGGAGGCACACTTGACCTTTCAAAATAATAATGATGAAGCAGGTCCCTCAAATAAATATGATTCTAAGGCACATCCTGCATATAAAGATGATGATTTTGAAGGCCTAACAAATTACTCATTTAGAAGTTGGAGACTTCTTTGAGGATATTGACTGAAGAATGAATCATCTTACTGGGGAATGAAGTTATAAAAGTTGTTATGTTTATGTTTGCAACTAGTTTATTTTTTCTTGAGTGTATTTTCCTAATGCATCATGTATTGCTAGTTTCTATATTTCTAATGTATTTCTTAATATTTTTTTTGCTTGTCTTTCATATTTCTTATGATGTATTATTTGTCTTTTTTATGAAGAATATGAAAATTCCACAGTCTTCAGTTGGACTCAAGATTAATAAAGATGATATATGTCTTTTGGATAGTGCTACAACACACACTATTTTAAAAGATAAGAGATATTTCTCTTATTTGGTAATGAAAGAAGCGAATGTTAATACAATATCCGGCAGTACAAGATTAATTGAAGGTTCTGGAAGAGCCAATTTATTACTACCAGGAGGAACAAATTTGGCTATTGATGAAGCACTATATTGTAGTAAATCTCAAAGAAACTTATTAAGTTTCAAAGATATTCGCCAAAATGGCTATCATATTGAGACTACAAATGATGAAAAGATTGAATATCTTTATATTACTACAATAACGTCCGGTAAGAAATATGTGCTTGAAATGTTACCCGCTTTTTCCTTCGGCTTATACTACACAAGTATTAGCAGGATTGAAACACATGCCGTAGTAAACAAGAAGTTTACTAATCAAGATAATTTTATTATTTGGCATGACCGGTTGGGCCATCCTGGTTCTAATATGATGCGTAAAATAATTGAGAATTCACATGGACATGCAATGAAGAATCAGAAAATTCTTCAATTTAAGGAATTCTCTTGTGCTGCATGTTCTCAAGGAAAATTAATTATTAGACCATCAACTATTAAAGTTAGGATGGAATCCCCTGCATTTCTGGAACGTATACAAGGTGATATATGTGGGCCCATTCACCCTCCATATGGACCATTTAAATATTATATGGTTTTGATAGATGCATCTACAAGATGGTCATATGTGTGCTTACTATCAACTCGCAATATGGCATTTGCGAGATTGTTGGCTCAAATAATAAAGCTAAGAGCACAGTTTCCAGATTATGCAATTAAGACAATCCGTCTTGATAATGCTGGTGAGTTTACATCCCAAGCCTTTAATGATTATTGTATTTCAACTGGGATAACCATTGAGCATCCGGTTGCTCATGTTCATACACAAAATGGTCTTGCAGAATCATTGATCAAACGCCTCCAATTAATTGCTATACCAATTCTTATGAGAACAAAACTTCCCATTTCAGTATGGGGTCATGCTATTTTGCACGCAGCATCACTTGTGCGGATAAGGCCCACAAGTTATCATAAAGTCTCCCCATTGCAATTGGCTTTTGGCCAGGAGCCAAATATTTCCCATCTTAGGATCTTTGGTTGTGCGATATATGTTCCAATTGCTCCACCACAACGCACAAAGATGGGTCCTCAAAGAAGGTTGGGGATATATGTTGGATATGAATCTCCTTCAATTATAAAATATCTAGAGCCGATGATTGGAGATTTATTTACGGCAAGATTTTCTGATTGTCATTTTGATGAATTAGTATATCCAACATTAGGGGGATAAAATAAGCAGCTGAAAAAGAATATAGATTGGAATGCATTATCACTGTCTCATTTAGATACTCGAACAAATCAATGTGAACAAGAGGTTCAAAAGATTATTCATTTGCAAAATATTGCAAATCAATTGCCAGATGCATTCACTGACCTACCAAGGGTGACCAAGTCACATATTCCAGCTGCTAATGCACCAATTCGAGTTGATATCCCGGCAGGACAATTAATTAAAGCAAATGAGTCTAAGCCATGCTTGAAACGTGGTAGACCAATCGGTTCTAAAGATAAAAATCCTCGAAGAAGAAAAGGAGCAAATGATCAAAGTGAACATAACACAGAGGTAGTGGCTCAAGAAGAGCCCCAAGACGTAACAAATGATAAGACCTTAGGGGAGGTCCAGGTACCTGAAAATAATGAAAATGAAGAGATATCAATAAGTTACGTCTCAACCGGGAAAAGATGGAACCGAAATAATGTTGTTATCGATAACATTTTTGCTTATAATGTTGCTGTTGAAATAATGCAACAAGATGAGGATCTTGAACCAAAATCTATCAATGAATGTAGACAGAGAAATGATTGGCCAAAATGGAAAGACGCTATCCAGGCAGAGTTAACTTCACTTGGAAAACGTGAAGTCTTCGGACCCATAGTTCGAACACTTGAAGGCATAAAGCCAGTAGGGTATAAATGGGTTTTTGTGCGGTAACGAAATGATAAAAATGATTTCGTTAGATATAAAGCACGACTTGTGGCACAAGGGTTTTCCCAAAGGCCTGGAATTGATTATATGGAGACATATTCTCCTGTAGTGGATACTATCACCTTCAGGTATCTCATAAATATGGCAGTGCAAGAAAAACTTGATATGCATCTAATGGATGTTGTTACAGCCTATTTGTATGGATCATTAGACAACGAAATTTTTATGAAAGTACCTGAGGGATTTAAAGTGCCAGAAGCCTATAAAGGTTTTCGAGAAACTTGTTCAATAAAGCTTCAGAAATCTTTATACGGATTGAAACAATCAGGTCGTATGTGGTACAATCGCCTGAGTGAATACCTGTTGAAAGAAGGGTACAAGAATGATCCAATTTTTCCTTGTGTCTTTATAAAAAGGTCTGGATCTGAATTTGTTATAACCGCTGTGTATGTTGATGATTTAAATATCATTGGAACTCCTGAGGAGCTTCCAAAAACAGTAGACTGTTTGAAGAAAGAATTTGAAATGAAAGATCTTGGAAAGACAAAATTTTGTCTTGGTCTACAAATTGAGTATATGAAAGATGGAATATTTGTCCATCAATCAACATATACCGAAAAGATTTTAAAGTGATTCTATATGGATAAAGCACATCCATTGAGTACCCCAATGGTTGTGAGATCACTTGATATAAAGAAAGATCCATTCCGACCTCATGAAAATGATGAAGAGCTTCTTGGTGCCGAAGTACCATATCTTAGTGCAATTGGGGCATTAATGTATCTTGCCAATAATTCCCGACCAGATATAGCTTTCTCAGTAAGTTTATTGGCAAGATTTAGTACTTCGCCAACACAAAGACACTGGAATGGTATTAAACATATATTCAGATACCTCCAAGGGACCATTGATATGAGTTTATTTTATTCAAACGAATCCAAGCCATCATTGATTGGTTATGCAGATGCAGGATATTTGTCTGATCCACACAAAGGTCGATCTCAGACAGGCTATTTATTTACAAGTGGAGGTACAGCCATATCATGGCGTTCGACAAAACAAACTATGGTTGCTACTTCTTCAAATCATGCAGAGATAATAGCCATTCACGAAGCAAGTCGAGAATGCGTTTGGTTAAGATCTATAACTCAACACATTCAGCAAACATGTGGTTTTTCTTCGAAAGAGAATATTCCAACAATATTGTATGAAGACAATGCTGCATGCATAGCTCAATTGAAAGGAGGATATATCAAAGGAGATAGAACAAAACACATTTCACCAAAATTCTTTTTCACTCATGATCTTCAGAAGAATGGTGAAATAGATGTACAACAAGTTCGTTCAAGTGATAATTTGGCTGATCTGTTCACTAAGGCATTACCAACCTCAATATTTGAAAAGCTGATATATAAGATTGGAATGCGTCGTCTTCGAGACATTAAGTGATTTTTCATCAGGGGGAGTAACTATACGCTGCACTCTTTTCCTTAGCCAAGGTTTTGTCCCACTGGGTTTTCCTGGTAAGGTTTTTAATGAGGCAACAAGCAATGCATATCATAAATAATTATGTACATCCCAATATTTTTTTTAGATAGTTTTTAACAAGGCACATTATCTATGGACATCCAAGGGGGAGTGTTATGATGAATATCACATTATGGTGGATGTCTACTCTTCTTCCATGATCTTTAGCTAAAATGCTTAATGACATATTCAATGACATAATTTGTATGTTCAATGACATATTCCATGACATATTTTCTTCACTTTTTATGCCTATATAAAGGCCTTGTAATAGATAGGAAAAATACACAATTGAAGAAGAAATAAGAATCTCTCTTCCTCTCTTTCTCTCTATATCTCTTAGTTTGTTTTTGCTTGTTCTATATTGTTATTTTGGGTTATATTTCATAACAAGTTGCTAATTTTCATTGTACCAATCTTAATCGTTTGTTAACATCTAGAACTTGGGATGCCATTAAAAATATTGTAAACTTTTATAATTTTTTTTTATATAGCTACAGTTGAGTTTTCTGGAGCTTATTTTCCTACTTTATCAAATGGTTTAGTTCATATTGCTGAAATGTCTCTTTTACTCCATAATTTGAAGAAGAAAGAAGGATATACTACTGTTGTTGAATCTATGCTAGATAAATTTAAGAAATATTTCTACCCAATTACCCCTATTTACCTAACTGGTGCTATTTTAAACACTTCTATCAAAATGGCCACTTGTTGCCAATTAATCACTGCTTTATATGTTTATATGGATATTGGACCAACTGAAATCCCTGATATTGAAACTAATATTTCTGATCTACACAAACATTTACAAATTTAATATATTTATTATGCTAACATTGTTGATGCTTTTACTCCTGTAGATGCAAATATTCCTTCAAGTTAGTTTCAACATCTGGGACCAGTGCTTTGGAGGATAATGATGGTGTTAAAGATTATTTGAGTTGATCTACACTAGGAGAACATCAACAAACTAATAGCAATAATATTGATGAACTCCAATTCTACTTGCAAAAGTCACTGAGACTCACACAAAATAATTTTTACCGCTGGGTTGGTGGAGAAGCAACTCAAATCAATTTCCTGTTCTTTTGGCCATGGATCGAGACATGCTAAATATGCCGATTTCAACGGTCGAATTAGAGAGCGCCTTTAGTCAAGCAAGGCAGCAACTAGGAGATACCCGTCATTCATTGGGCAGCAACGCTTTGAAAATTCTAGTGTGCTTCAGAGATTAAATAAGATCAGAATGGCGAAATCAAGGGCGTGAAGAGGTAGATGATACAGAGGACCAAGAAATTGGAGATATAATGATTTATGGTTCTGATCAGGCAATGCCGGAAACCAAGAACCTCATGTTGACATGGATGAACTTACAAAAATGATGCAAAGCATATGATTTACTCTTTCTTATTTTTTATAATTGTTGTAAAATTTTAATTTGCAAGTTCAAAAATAAAAAAATTTAAAACAGAACTTGCAAATTAATTTGAAATATTATTTATTATTCAATGAAAATATAAAACAAAAGCCTTCGGAGTTGATCCTTACATATTGCCTATTGATCTTATTAAATAATTTTTTGTGGACACTTAATTTAAAATTTTAAAATTCAAATTTCAAATTTAAAACATTAAAGTTTAATTCTAAGCCTTAAAAGTTTGCAAACATTTAAGTATCAATAACATTGAATAAGAAAAACAAAATATGCTAAAGAAAAAATAAGTAACCCGGCCCGATCCGGACCCGTTAAGCCCAAACCCAGACGGATCCCAACTAGATCGGAATTTCTCAGCCCATTTATCCATCCCACTAACCAGCTCGGAACAATAACCGAACGGGCTATCTTTTTCGCGCCCAGCCCAGACCAGCCCGTCAGGTTAACGCCAAAATTTGAAACTGATTTATCTATACGCTTTATCTAATAAGAGCAATTACAGTGAGAATATAATTATTTTCTTTTTTATCCCTAATTGTATTTAGCAAACCTAATTGTAAAAAAAATCATATCCCAGTGATAATCGAGGTTATATCATTTAAGGAAGCTCTACAATTATTGAATAAGAATGGTTAAGGTCTCATAACTTCAGTAAAAATATCCAAGATATGTGAAACTTAGTTTGAAAAAAAGTAGAAGCATCATAGTGAGAGATTCTCTTATGTATTCCTAAGGATTTACCAAGACTACCTCCAATATGAGAAATAGACTTTAGTATTGATTTGACACCTGACACGTAAACCATATCATATGGCACCAACAAAGTTGAGAGAGCTAACTTACTGGATACAGGTTTTAAAATATCGAGTGTTGCACCATTGGGTACACCAATATTGTTTGAAAAAAATAAGGGGATAAGTCCTTCAGAATGTGCATCAACTACAAATAATTAAATCAGATAACAATGCATTACCAATATCCATTGTCTTGTATAGATAACTTGTTTAATCAGTTACAAAGAACCATTTTTTTGGTCTAGTAATCATCAGATTATGATAAGAAAGGAAGATATTTTGATGTTTGCCTCTAACACTTGGTACAAACATTATGATTACTTTTGATGTCCTTTAGATTGGCCAATGCTCCAACTGCATTAATGATGTATATAATTAATATGGTGTTCAAATTTATTTCTGAAAAAAAAATCATAGTTTTTACTTGCTATATTTTGGTACATTCTCGTAGCCAGGAAGAGCACGAGAATCACTTGAAAAATATGTTAAAGATGCTGCAGGAAAATCAACTGTTTACCAAGTTCTTCAATTGTGAATTTTAGTTAGACTCGGTGGTATTCACAGGACACATGGTATCTAAGAATGAAAAGTTGGTAGATTCTAAGAAGATAGAAGCAATTTATAAATGGCCGAGACCCATTTCTCCTACAGATATTGACTTTTCTTTTGTTTGACATGCTACTGTAGGCATTTGTGTAGGATTTCTTAAGAATAGCAGCACCACTCACCAAGTTAACATACAAAATCACTAAACTTCAGCGGATGGAGGAATGTACAACGAGATTCCTGAAGCCAAGACACGTTTGACAATCATACCAATGTTAGCCTTGTTCTAGTAGGCTCTAGAGGATTCACGATGTTCTGTGATACTTCGAGGGTAGGATTAGGATGTTTTCTCATGCACAATAGTCATGTGAAATTGAAGAAGCTCAAGGAAATTGAAGAAGCTCAAGTCATATTATGCCACTTATGATTTGGAGATGGATATAATGGTATTTTTTTTAAGATTTAGAGACACTATTTATACGAAGAAATCTATGAGATTTATACATACCACAAGAGCATGAAATACATTTAAAACTAACAAAGATATAAATATTTAACAATGTTGATGGAGGGAACTAATGAAGATATAATTGTACTATGTTATATTGTTCGGGAAATATAAATATTATGGCTTATGCAAAAAAAAAAAACATGGCTAATTTGGCACATATAGTTCCTGTAAAGATACTTCTGGACAAAGATATGCATAAACTAGAGGATACACGTATTAGATTTAATGTGAAAAAAATTCAAAGACATTATTGGCTATTGGTCAAGCCTGATGTAGAGTGCATAAAGGCTAGTCAATACGAGGATGAGTGATTGTTCAAGTACCGAGATTAATTTCTAGATGGTATTCTCCAATTAGGTAATTAATTATGTGTAGCAAACACATATGGGTTGAGACATGCTATTCATGATGGAGATGATACACTGTATATATCATGTCTATAAGATGAACCATGACTAGAAAAAATTGGATTGATTGGAAAAGAAAGAAGGAAAAAAAATTCGTTAACTTTGTGTCTAACTATTTGACATGTCAGCATGTTAAGGCAAGCAATTGCGAGTCACAGGCCTAGAACAACAATTCAAGATTCTGAAATAGAAATAAAATTGAATTAATATATTATATGACTAAATTACCCAAACCATTAGAGGTATGATTATATGTGAAATATTTGTAAATTACCTTATAGAGTAGGCACATTTCTTCATAGTCTAAACCTCTTATAGTGAGGTAAAATATACACAGATCTACCTGAACAGAAAATTATCTGACTCAATAAAGCTTTATTATCCACCATCTCATAGAAGATTATAATTTACTTCACTATTTGAAAACCTTCTCAAGAAATGTTGGGTACACGAGTAGATCATAGTATCAATTTTTATCGCAGACAAACACAAAGTCCGAATATACTATACAGATCTTAAAGGATATGTTGAGAGATTGCATTATTGAGTTTGGAGGTTGTTGGAATGCCTATCTATCTTTAGCTGAATTTCCCTACAATAATAACATTAAGTCCAACATTCAGATGCCATGGCACCATACGAAGCATTGTATGGTAAGAGATGTTGTTCTCTTATCGGATGGTTTGAAGCTGGTGAGAATAACTTATGGGGACCTGGCCTAGTACAAGAAGCTATTGACAGTGTTTAATTAACCAGGATCACAGCTCAAAACAAACAAAAGTCTTACACAAATAAGAGAAGAAGAGATTTAGCATTCACAATTGGGGATAACGTGATCCTAGGGGTCTCCCCTATGAAAGGTGTGAGACAGTTTGGGAAAAGAGGTAAGTTGATGTCACGACCCAAATCTCCCTCCGTAAGAGGTCGTGATGGAACCTACTCTTAGGGACTAGGTAAGCCTAATATTCATTGAAATATTATACAGTATTTAACCAACATCTGACAATAAGGAATAGAAATATCTATGCAATTTACAAATCCCAAAACTGGTAGTACAAGTTATAAGCTCTACAGAGTTTGCTAGAATCTTTAAAGACAACTGTTTTGAAATAAGGATAAATAGAGTAAAAATAACATCAGAAGGTGATTCCGAAGCCTGCGAACACAGTAGCAGGTTTATCTTGAGTCTCCACAGTAAAATCCGCACAGCCAGTTATCGAGCGACTGACTTCGAAATACCTATATTTGCACAAAAATATGCAGAAGTGTAGTATGAGTACACCACAGCGGTACCCAACAAGTATCAAGACTAACCTCAGTGGAGTAGTGATGAGGAACAGTCAAGACACCTACTGAACTAAATAGCCTGAGCAAGTATAAGTGCAAAACTAATAGAATACGTCATCTCTTTAAAGCTACGCATAATGACAACGATAATATAGTACTTGCAATAAGAAATAGAAACAACAATTTGCAGCAGAACACAACAAGTAATAACACAATAGAGTAAGCTGAACACGGTCTAAATCCAATGAACACAATTAAAAGAAGGGCAGTTGCAACTAGATGAAAATAACCACTTTCACATCAGGTTTTATCCAATAATCTCAATGAGGTACTGAATCTTAAAATATTTATAATTCATGGGTCCCAATATGCGAACCCTAAAGACTTGACATCTTGTACCATCATTATAACCAATAATTGCACGGACGATGCACGTGCTAATAGAACCCTTCTCATGTAGAGGCAAATAGAAGAGGGTGTATAGAAACGATCAATAACATCAAAATCCATTTTCTTAAATAGTTAGGGGTGATTAACTACGTGTATGCTTGTGCCAGTGTTCTATCACAGTTCAGGCCAACTAATAAGAATAGAAACAATGAATGACACATAAGAAACGACCACTACGAAATAAACACAGTTTGACTCACACAGGGTAGGCACACCACAACAATGCCCCCAGGCCATCACACGTTATCGCAATCAATCCCTGACATAGCCCACCTTGTCTCGCCAAGTGCACCATAATAAAGTAAATGCCCACCTTGTCTCGTCATACGTGCATAATAATATTCCCACCTTGTCTTGCCACATGCGCAACCCACATATATGGCCCGCCTTGTCACATCGCATGTGCAAATATCAATAATAACAATAGTACATCAGAAACCTCATGCAATACCATAACATCCGCATGGTAGAAACCTTGTGCATCACAATAACAACCGTACGACAGAAACCTCATGCATCACAATAACAACCACACGACAGAAATCTCGTGCATCACAATAATAAGTACAACAACAACAATGACAATAACACAAGAGTACGACAAATAAATAAACGCAAAAATTCTAGAACTCAAAGAAACGGAATAAAAGAACTCACAAGGAAAGACACAATAGAAAATAGCGATGCCACCTAGCAAAAGCTCAACAAGGAAGAGATACTGTGTAGCAATGACCTCCACATAAGTGAAATTCAACAACAAGGGAGATATCACGAGTCGATAATTCAAAACAAGGATAAGACAACTATGATAAAGGATAACTAACTTTATTTGAGACTTAGCACTCACGAAAGAGGCGCAACAATTACAATTAAAGATAAGCAACGGAAAGGATAATCATGGCCTCAATTAAGGATAAACAATTACAAAAGAGATAATAATAATTTCAAATAATGATAAGCAGTTAGGATAGGATAGCATGGCAATTGAAGAGGCAACAACTTCAGTTAAGGCACACAAGATACAAATAGGCAATACGAGTGGAACATGAAGCAATTAATTCCTAATAAAATACGTAGAGGTGAAAATATTAGATGGGAAAGCTTTACATAATAAAATAATTTCATATCTAACGAACATAAGAACCTACAAGCCCTAAAGTGTCAATTTTTCACAAATAAGCCCGCGTGCATATTCGTCACCTCACGTACACGGACTTTATATGGTCCAATTACCGTACAAGACTTAAATCCTAAGGAGTAGTTCCCCACACAAGGTTAGGCAAGATACTTACCTCAAAGAAGATAGACCGGTACTATAAAATAAACTTCTCGAGTGAAATAACCTCCGGACGATTCAACTCTATCCAAAATAACTTCAAAGCACAAATAAAACTCATAAGAAACTATTCCGGATAATAACACCTCAATCTTTATCAAAATCTAAAAATCAACCCAAAAGTAGACCCCCGGGTCCGCACCTCGGAACCCGATAAATTTCACAAAACCCAAACACCCATTCTGATACGAGTTCAACCATACCAAAATTATCAAATTCCGATACAAATTTATCCCTCAAATCATTGTTTTTTACATTTTGAAAGTTTCTTCAAAATCCCCATTTTTCCTCAACTAAAAACACTAATTTAATGATAAAATCATCGAATATAATAAATAGGTGAAGAACACTTATCCAATCGATTTGTTTGAAAAACCCACAAAAAATCGCTCAAAACCGAGCTCTAGAACTACAAAAATGTTTAAAATGGCTAACCCTCGGAATAGAGTACTTTTATATTCTACCTAGGTATTTGTACATCGCGATCGCGGAAGAACCGATGTGATCACGAAGAAGATATCTTCAACTGCTAGAGAAAGCACTATGCGATCACAAACAAAGAAATGCGATCGCGTAAGGTGAAATAAAACTGCCTCAGGGAAAGGCACTATGCGGATGCGGAGAACAAAGAGGTACAAGTCCGTGATACGAAGAGGAAATGGTCACCAGCGCCCTGCTCCTAGTTTCTACTACGCGAACACGGAGAGGTAGCAGCGAACACGAAGAAGGGAAAAGGCAGACTTGCACAATCGTGGATGGAGTCATGCGAAAGGGAAGAACAAATAATTCATCCCCCAAAATTACACTACGCGATACACGGATGCGAACTCGATTAAGGAAACCAGACACCAGCAGTTGAGCAGTCCAAGCATAGAAGAAAATGGCCCATAGCCCATCCGAAATACACCCGAGGCCCCCGGGACCCCGTCTACACACACAACAAATTTCATAACCTAACACGGACTTGCTCGAGGTCTCAAATCACATTAAACATCAATGAAATTACGAATCACACCATGGATCGAACTTATGAACTTTCAAATCTTCAAACTTCTAAAATGCGCGCCGAAACCTATCAAATCAACCCGAAATACATCATATTTTTGCAGGCAAGTCCGAAATGACATAATGGAGTTGTTCCAACTCTCTGAATCGCATTACGACCACTGTTGGTCAAACCTCTCAATCTTCCAAACCTCAACTTTTCCAATTTTCGCCGAAATGCTTCGAATTACCCTACGAACCTCCAAATCCAAATCCAGATGCGCGCCTAAGTTCAAAATCACTATACAAAGCTATTGAAATCATCGAAACCCCATTCCGTACACAAAAGTCAAATTTCGGTCAACTCTTACCTTTTAAGCTTCCAAAACTAGAATCCTTCTTCCAACTTGACTCCGAATTATCCGGTAACTGAACTCGACCATGAACGCAAGTCATAACACATATTACGAAGCTGCTCAAGACCTTATGCTATCGAACAGGACTTTAATTCTCAAAATTATCGGTCAGGTCGTTACATCCTCCCCCTCTTAAACAAACGTTCATCCTTGAACGTGCCAAGAATTGTTTCGAAGTCGTCAATTCACTGAATGCATTCATCCAACATACACCCGCAGGTGACTCCACATCACCCCAATCCACATAAGCATGACGACACCATCTCAACTGTAATTTATCCCTTCCACCAATACCAATAAGCCTTAGAGTCAAGCTTTTCACCATCCATTCACCTCCTAAAGGCCCGATTCTTTCATCCACACCCGATATCAATCTCAACCAGCCGCAACAACTTATGCCTACACCCACCAGGTACAACCACACAATGTGACACACCACACATAGGCCCATAATAACATTTCTGATCACAATAGCTGCCCGTAGTCAAATCTAGAACTGACAATTAACCTCATATCTGTTAGAACCATATTTCAACCCTCCACAACACTAACAATGATACAAGAAACATGAAGACCTCATAACTATTCGCCCGAATCAGAAAGTCCCATCTAACGCCACAAACCACGCAAACTAAAACACAAATAAGCACAACACAAAAATGACTAAATAAGTAAGGCAGAACACATAAGAGAAAAATATCAAACAAGCATGATAGGCACAACTCTCTATCAGTACCATTCTACGAATCAATTTACAAGGAACAATCAAAGTATATGAACAAATTACAAGGATCTCATCCGATATAACTTCCAGCGCGGCACGCAACCCGACTCAAACATATCAAATCACATGAAATCGTGCGGGTCTCACCCTCAACTTTGAATAACAAGTAGAATGCACATCATACCAATTGAAACCTTCCACTAGTTCAATTCTATCATCAAAATTACAACAAGAACTGGCTCCTACACCGGTGGAGCATCTAAATCACAAATCATAACCCAATTACTCAGGAATAACATCAAAACCTACCATTAACAGATAACAGGAATTCACTTCTAGTCTCGTCATCTCTCAATAATGAATAAAAAAAATGATAGACACGGGATACCACTCATAGTATCTCCCATTAAGGGCAAACACATATGCAGAATACTAAATCAAAAAACTCACCCACATGTGAAGCAAAATAGGAGGACTCATCCTAATAAGAAGAACCGAAACAAAAATACGAATGGTGCTCCTCTGTAACAAATCAAAAGCATACCTGTATGACATCATCTGGCGCATCGGCCTCACACCTACCTTATGAAACACATCAACGTGCCAGGCCTCCCCCTTTTAGGAGCCCTCTACTCACCTAAATACCCTGCTGTGAAACATCTGTCCGGAGTTTGGGACAATCTCTTACCATATGGCTGGTATCTCCATATTCAAAGCAACCTCTCTGCTGATGTAGTTGTGCAAAGTGTGTGGTAAGGGTGCCCTGAGACCCATGAGTACCTGAAATATCGTGCGAAACCTAAAGTGCAACCATGCCGTACCCTGCCTCCAAAATAAAGACCAGTGGATCTCTCCGATCTGCGAGGCCTCCTAGTCTCCCTGTCCTCTCTCTCATGAGCTCATTTTCCATCTCTCTCCTTGCCCTGCCTGTCCCCTCTCTCCTGGTTCCACATGCCCTCCAATCGGCGAGTGATCCCTACCACTTGCTAAAACAAAATATCAGAATCTAACTCCCCGAGCTATGCTGAACCAAATGTCATGCCTGAGCCCCTCAATGAACCTAGGACTCGCTCCCTAATTGTAGCGACCAAAGCAGGTGCATGTCTAGCCAAATCACTAAATCTGATGGCATACTCTAATACTGACATACTGCCCTGGCACAGTTGTTCAAACTCTCTCAGGAACAACTCTAAAAATTGAGCCCATGTAAGTGAAGCTGCCTCGATCGGGCTACCCAACTCATACACCCACCACCACTGATAAGCCACTCTCCTAAACTGGAACGTAATAAAAGCAATCCCACTCACCTCCACAATACCCATAGTACGGAGAATGTGGTGTCATTCCTCTAGAAAACCTTGAGCACTCTCTGCAGCCAAACCATTGAAAGTAGAAGGGTCATACTTCTTGAACCTTGCAAGTCTAAGCTGTTCTTCCTCAGATGTTGCTGCCCTAGCCATGGGTTGAACCGGAACCACAGGCTATGTCGCCATGACACCTGGAACCTGGCCAACAGGAACTCGCTGCTCTAAAGTATGGACAACAAGAGTTTGAGCTCCTCCCCCGATTTGTGAAGTAAATGGTGTAACCGGAATCAATAACGCCCGAGCCAACGTACCAAACATGCTCAGGAACTGTGCTAATGTCTCCTAAAGTCCGGGGGTAATAGTAGGTGCCTCCGATACCTGTCCCCCAATTGGAGCTACCGGTGTCTCCTCAACTGCTGCTCTGGTAAGGGCCCTAGCTGTGGCATATGCTCATCTTCGGCCTCTGCCTCTGCCCCTAGCAACACCTGCTCTGAGGGCATCATCATCAGTAACTGCAACTCGTGTTCTCACTATCTGCGAGAGAATGAAATTATAAAAGCTCAAACTCCGAGACCAATAAGCTCGCACGATAGGAATGAAAGAAGTAAAACTATCTTAATAGTTCCGTAGCATCTCGAAGATAAGTACATACGTCTCCGTACCGATCCACAAGACTCTATGAAACTCGCTTATGACTCATAGCACCTAAGAACCTAGAGCTCTGGTACCAACTTGTCATGACCCAAATCTCCTTCGTAAGAGGTCGTGATGGCACCTAGTCTTAGGGACTAGGTAGGCGTAACATTCATAGAAATATTAATAGTATTTAACCAACATCTGACAATAAGGAATAGAAATCTCTATACAGTTTACAAATCCTAAAATCGATAGTACAAGGCATAAGTTCTACAGAGTTGTTAGAATTTCTTAATATAACTGTTTCAAAATAAGGATAAATAGTGTAAAAACAACATCACAAGGTGACTTCAAAGCCTGCAAACACAGTAGTAGGTTTACTTTGAGTCTCCACAACAAAATCCACATAACTAGCTAACAAGCGACTGACTTCGAAATACCCAGATCAGCACAAAAATGTGCAGAAGTGTAGTATAAGTACACCACAGAGTAGTGACGAGGAACAGTCAAGACGCCTACAAGACTAAATAACCTGAGCAAGTATAAGTGTAGAACTAACAAAATACATTATCTTTGCAACGCATAATGACAACGATAATATGGTACTTGCAATAAGAAATAGAAACAACAATTGGCAACATACCACAACAAGTACTAACACAGTAGAGTAAGCTGAACACAGTCCAAATCTGATGAACACAATTAAAAGAATGGAAGGTAGCAACCAGATGAAAATAACCACTTTCACATCAAGTTTTATCCAATAATCTCCATGAGGTACGAACCTCAAAATACTAATAATTCACAGGTCCCAATTTGTGAACCCTAAACACTTGGCATCTTGTGCCTTCATTGTAACCAATAACTGCACGAATGACGCACGTGCTAATAGAACCTTTCTCACATAGAGGAAAATAGAAGAGGGTGTACAAAAATGATCAATAACATTAGGATCCATTTTCTTAAATCGTTAGGGGTGATTAACTACGTGTATGCTTGTGCCAGTGTTCTATCACAACTCAGGCCAACTAATAAGAATAAAAACTATGAATGACACATAAGAGATGACCAAAATGAAATGAACACGGTTTGACTCACACACTTTAGGCACACCACTACACAAATAACAAAAATAAAATAAATCTTCTCTTCCAGCCCAAGGGAGGATAATCTCTTTTGGCATCTCAATCCTCACGGTTTATGCCAATTCTGCCTAAAAATCTCTTCAGGTGATCAAGGGGGCTCCCTTTTTCAGTAGATGAGATTAGGAGATAAGGTATTGAAAAAGGGGGAGTGAGGGGGAGGGGGAAGGAAGAATGGAAAGCCCTCACTTTATTGATGGGACATTTTGATCCCCTTTTCCTCTCATCCTCCCCCGGTTCTGGTTCAGGAAAGGGTCAACGCAAGGATCTTAACAATGCCCTCAGGCCATCACAAGTTATCACAATCAATCCTCGACATTTCCTACCTTGTCTTTCCACATGCGCCATAATAAAGTAAATGCCCGCCTTGTCTTGCCACCATTGAATAATAATGTTTCTACCTTGTCTCGCTACATGCGCAACTCACATATATAGCCTGCCTTGTTACTCCGTATATGCAAATATCCATAATAACAATAGTACGATAGAAACCTCGTGCAACACCATAACATCTGCACAACAGAAACCTCATGCATCACAATAACAGCCGTACGACAGAAACTCATGCATCACAATAACAATCGTATGACAGAAACCTCGTGCATCACAAGAATAAGTACAATACCAATAATGACAATAACATAAGAGTACGGTAAATAAATCAATTCAGTAATTCCAAAACTCAAAGAAACGGAAGAAAAGAACTCATAAGGAAAGACACAACAGAAAATAATGATGCCACCTAGAAAAAGCTCAATGAGGAAGAGATACTATGTAGCAATGACCTCCACATAAGTTCAATTCAACAATAAGGGAGATATCACGAGTCGATAATTCTAAATAAGGATAAGGCAACTATGATAAAGGATAACTAACTTCATTTGAGACTTAGCACTCACGAAAGAGGCACAACAATTACAATTAAGGATAAGCAACAAAAAGGATAATCATGGCCTCAATTAAGGATAAACAATTACAGAAGAGATAATAATAATTTCTAATAAAGATAAGCAGTTAGGAAAAGATAGAATGGCAATCAAAGAGGCAACAACTTCAGTTAAGGCGCACAAGAGTCAAATCTGCAATAAGAGTAGAACATGAAGCAATTAAGTCCAAATAAAATATGTAGAGGTGAAACTAGTAAATGGGAAAGGTTAACATAATAAAACAACTTCATATCTAACAAACATAAGAACCTACGAGCGCTAAAAGGTTAATTTTCCACAATTAAGCTCGTGTACATACTCGTCACATCACGTATACGGACATTTCATGGTACAACTAGCATATAACACTCAAATCCTAAGGGTAGTTCCCCTACACAAGGTTAGGCAAGTTACTTACCTCAATGAAGTGTAACGACCCCACCGGTCATTTTGCTTCATAGAACTCTGTTCCCCTAAATAATACTTTCCATATGTTCTTTTGCTATTTTATGAATTGCGGGGATGGTTAGTTCGGGATTTGAAAGGGTTCGGGTGGAAATCAGAATAATTGGTTCCTTAAGGTTGACTTAAAAGGTTAAGTTTGACTTCGATCAACATTTTTAGTATTCTGCCCCAGGCTTAGGGCAAGGCAGTGTAGCAGGGCCAGCACCCCATGATTACAGCACCAGCTGTCTAGTCACCTAGAGACGGAGGGCAGACATGTAGGGGCCGCCCTAGAGGTGGAGTCCAGGAAGGGGGAGTTCAGCCAGCTACTGTTCAGTCAGGCAAAGGCCAGCCAGCCGACGCTCCAGCCAGGTTCTATGCCTTTCTGGCTAGACCAGATGTAGTGGCCGTAGATAACGTGATCACAAGTATTATTTCTATTTGCGGTAGGGATGCTTCAATATTATTTGATCTAGGGTCTACCTATTCATACGTGTCACCTCTGTTTGCTTATTTCTTGGATATTCCTCGTGAGTCCTTGGGTACTCCAGTTTATGTGTCCACTTTTATGGGTGATTCTTTTATTGTGGATCAGATCTACTGGTCCTGTGTGGTCACATTATATGGTTACAAGACTAGATCAAACCATCTGTTGCTTGATATGACTGACTTTGAGGTTATCCTATGCATGTACTGGTTATCCCTATATCACGCCATCCTTGATTGCCATGCCAAGACTATTACTTTAGTGATGTCAAATTTGTCGAGAATAGAGTGGAAGGGTTCATCTGTCAATATATCTAGTCGGGTCATCTCTTTTCTAAAGGCTCGTCATATAGTTAAGAAGGGTTGTTTGGCTTACCTAGCTTATGCTCGGGATACTACCACAGAGTCTCCGGCAATTGATTTAATGCCAATAGTTCGGGAGTTTGCCAATGTGTTTTTTTCCTAACCTTCCAGGTATATCTATCCTACCATATCGTATGGCTCCGAAAGAGTTGAAGGATTAGATTAAGGAGTTGTTAGCAAAGGGGTTCGTCAGACCAAATATATCACCTTAGGGTGCACCAATGTTATTTGTGAAGAAGAAAGATGGGATTATGTGGATGTGCATTGATTACCTCCAGTTGAACAAGGTCACCATCAAGAACAAGTACCTGTTGCCGTGTATTGATGATTTGTTTGACCAGTTGCAGGGTGCTATGGTGTTCTATAAGATTGACTTGACATTAGGGTACCATCAATTGAAGATGCGGGACTCAAATGTTCCGAAGACTGCTTTCCGGACTAGGTATGGCCATTATAAGTTTCTGGTGATGTCCTTTGGCTTGACTAATGCCCCGACGACGTTTATGGATTTTATGAATAGGGTGTTCAGGCCTTATATTGATTTGTTTGTCATTGTCTTCATCGATGATATCTTGATCTACTCGCGTAGTATGGAGGAGCATGAGCAGCATTTGTGAGTGGTGCTTCAGACTTTGCGGGAACAGAAGTTATATGCTAAGTTCTCCAAGTGTGAATTTTGGCTAGATTCTGTGGCATTCTTGGGGCATGTTGTATCAGGAAAGGGTATTAAGGTGGATCCCAAGAAGATTGAGGCAATTCAGAGTTGGCCTCGTCCCACTTTGGCGATTGAGATCAGGAGTTTCCTGGGGTTAGCAGGTTATTATTGCCAGTTTGTGGAGGCTTCTCATCCATTGCAACTTTTTTATCTAGATTGACCCCGAAGGGTGCTTCATTTCGTTGGGCCGATGATCATGAGGTGAGCTTTCAGAAGCTCAAGATAGCTTTGACTACAACACCGATTCTAGTGTTGCCTTCCTATTCAGAGATGTATACGGTGTATTGCGATGCTTTACACATCGGTTTGGGATGTGTATTGATGCAGGGGAGGTGAGTTATTGCATATGCTTTATGTCAGCTGAAGATCCATGAGAAGAATTACCATATGCATGATCTAGAGTTAGCCTCTATTGTTCATGCTCTTAAGATTTGGAGGCATTATCTTTATGGGGTGTCATATGAGGTTTACACTGATCATCGCAACTTACAACATTTGTTAAAGCAGAGAGATCTCAATTTGAGGAGTGCAGATGGCTTGAGTTAGTGAAGGACTATGATATCACCATTTTTATCATCCGGGCAAAACAAATATAGTCACGGAAGCCTTTAGCAGAAAGGTAGAGAGTATGGGTAGCTTAGCATTCATTACAACAGAGGAGAGGCCACTAGCTTTGGACATTCAGTCCTTGGCTAATAGACTTATAAGGTTGGACATTTCAGAGCCCAGCCGAGTTCTTGCATGCATTGTTGCTCGGTCTTCACTATTGGAGTAGATCAAGGCTTGACAGTTTTATGATCCGCATTTGATGGTCCTCAGAGAGACGATACTATAGGGTGGTGCCAAGGAGCTTTCTATCGGCAAAGATGGTGTTCTACGACTCCAGAGACGTCTATATGTTCTTAATGTCGATGGTTGGAGAGGGAGGATTCTAGAGAAGGCATACAGTTCTCGATATTCCATTCATCTAGGCGCTACGAAGATATATCGTGACCTAAGGCAGCATTATTGGTGGCAGCAGATGAAGAAAGACATAGTTGAGTATGTATCTAGGTGCCTAAATTGCCAGCAGGTTAAGTATGAGCACTAGAGTCCAGGTGGCCTACTCCAGCAGATGACTATACCGGAGTGGAAGTGGGAGTGCATTACTATGGACTTCGTAGTTGGGTTGCCGCGGACTTTATAGAAGTTTGATGCAGTGTGGGTCATTATCGACAGGTTGACCAAGTCAGCATATTTCATTTCGGTTGTGACTACGTATACGTTAGAGAGGTTGGCCCAAATTTATATTTAGGAGATAGTTCGGTTGCATGGTGTGCCTGTTCCATCATATCAGATAGAGGCTTTCAGTTTACTTCAAATTTCTGGAGTGCCGTGTAGAGTGAGTTGGGAACCTGTGTAGAGCTCATCACAACATTTCATCCATACACCGACGAGCAGTCGAAACAGACAGTTTAGATCCTGGAGGACATGCTCAGAGCATGTGTGATTTACTTTGGAGGGCAATGAGATCGATTCTTACCTCTGGCCAAGTTTGCTTACAATAACAATTAACAGTCTAGCATCGAGATGGCTCCGTTTGAGGATTTATATGGTCATCACTGTCGTTCCCCCATCAAGTGGTTTGAGCCCGGCGAGGCTAAGTTATATGGTACTGATTTGGTTAAAGAAGCTTTGGAAAAGGGAGAGTTGTTCAGGAGCGACTTTGCACAACAAAATCCAGAAGGAAGAGCTACACGGATCAGAAGGCGCGTGATTTATCATTTATGGTGGGCAATAAGGTTCTCTTGAAAGTCTTACCGATGAAGGGAGACATGAGATTTGGGAAGAAGGGCAAGTTGAGCCCAAGGTTTATACGCCCATTTGAGGTGTTGAAACGAGTTGGGGTGGTTGCTTATGAGCTTGCGTTACCTCCCAGCCTGTCAGGAGTTCATCCGATTTTTCACGTGTCTATGCTCCGGAGGTATCACACCAACCTATCACATGTGTTAGACTTCAGCACTATTCAGTTAGATGAGAGCCTGGGTTATAAGGAGGAGCCAATTGCCAATGTTGCTTTGCTAGTTGAGATCCAAGAGGATTTCTGCGGTAAAGGTTCAGTTGAGGGGCCAACTAGTCGAGGAGGTGATCTGGGAATCCGAGGAGGACCTGCAGAGCAGATATCCATACTTATTCAACACTCCAGGTATGATTCTAAACCGTTCGAGGACGAATATTTGTTTAAGAGGTGGCAAATGTAACAAGCCAACTGGTCATTTTGCTTTCTAGAACCCCATTCCCCTAAATAAGACTTCCCTTATGTGCTTTTGCTGTTTTATGACTTGCGAGGATGGTTAGTTCAGGATTTGGAAGGGTTCAGGTGGAAATCTGAACACTTGGTTCCTTAAGGTTGGCTTAAAAGGCTAAGTTTGACTTCGGTAATATTTTTAGTAAATGACCTCGGAATCTGGATTTGACGGATCCAATAGGTTTGTATGTTGAGTTTGGACTTGGGCGTATGTTCGGATCGAATTTCGGATGACTGGGAGCATTTCAGCGCGTAATAGTGAAAGTTGACATTTTGAGCAAATTCCCTAAGTTTGGGATGAAATGGTTTTTTACTTTCTAGATGTCCATTTGGGATTTCAAGTAGTGGAATAGCTTCGTGTGGTGATTGTGCTCTTAGGAGCGCGTCCGGAAGTGGATTCGGAGGTCCGTAGGTTGTTTTGGGGTCATTTGGCGAAAGTAAGAAATTTGAAGTTTTTGGAAAATTTGACTGAGGATGGACTTTTTGATATCGGGTTCGGATTCCAGTTCTAGAAGTTATAATAGGTCCTTAATGTCATTTAAGGTTTGCACGCAAAATTTGGTGTCATTCCGAGTTGATTTGATAGGAATCAGACGTGCGGAAGTGTTTTTAGAAGTTTTTGAGTTCATGAGTTAATCCATGCATTTTGGCATCCAATTCGTGGTTTTTGATGTTATTTCGGTGTTTCGATTGCGTGATCAAGTTTATATGATGTTATTAGACTTGTGTGGGTGGTTGGTGTGGATCCCCGAGGGCTCGGGTGAGTTTCGGACGTTCAAAAAGATGAGAAAACAACCGTTTTCTTGTGTTTATTGTTGGTATTGCCGGTCTCGCAAATGTGAGAAATTGTTCGCATTTGCGAGCCTCGCATTTGCGAAGAAGCTCGACCTGGGGCAGTGTTCGCATTTCCGACACTTGAGCCGCATTTGCGACCTCACCAGTGTTCGCATTTGCGACAGTTTCGTCACATTTACAACCTTAGCAGCTGAAGCCCAGGTTCTGCAGCTGTGGGAGATTTGTCGCATTGCAAACCTGGTGTCGCAAATGCGACATCAGAGACCTGTGCCCAGCTCATTTAATGCGGGACTTAGAGCATTTTTCTCATTTTCCTTCATCCCTTGGGCGATTTTTGGAGTTTTTGGAAGAGGATTTTCACCTAGCACTTTGACATAAGTAATTTTTACATACCATGAGTTAAATACATAGATTATGGGTAGATTAACATGAAAAAATTAATGAAAATCAAGGTTTTAGATGAAAACCTAGGGTTTTGATGAAAACCTAGGGTGTTGATAAAAAATGAGATTTGACCACGAAAGTGGTTATGGAACTTGGTAAATATCATATATTTGAGTTCATAGGGTTATGGGTAATAATTTTCTTTGAAAATTTCCGGAATTCGGGCACGTGGGTATGGGGGTAAAATTTAAGAATCTTACATTTAGGGTTGGGTAACCTCGTAAATGGTCAAAATACGAACTTTTGAGTATGTATTGATTAGTTTATATACTATTTGATTAGTTTTGGGTTGATTCGGCACCAAATTGAGGGATTGGGTACTATCTTGAACCGGGAAGTAGGATTTGAGGCGAGGTAAGTCTCTTTCCTAACCCTGTAAGAGGGAATTAACCCCATAGGTGAATTATAACTAATATGTGGTCCTATGTGTGGGGTCTACGTATGTACGGGGTGACGACAGTCCATACGTAGCTACTAATTATGCTATTGTCCGGGTAGTGCTATACTTTAAATGTTTGTACCCTACTTGTTGATTTAATTGCTTAAGTCATATTGGAAGTTGATAAAAGCATTGTAGAAGGTTAAATTCACTTACTTGAAGTTGTGAAATGGAACACTTGACTATAAATGAGAATTTGTATTTTATTTGAATGTTTTCTATTTGTGGAGCGGGCCAAACGCCTCGGTAGCAGATAGATGCATCTATGGTTCATGTCGTTCAACGCTCGGCAGTGAAAAGTTTAAATATTATGTTGGATCGGGCCGTACGACTTCAGTATAATTGTGCATTATAGTCTTTGAAACTATTCATGATTGATATTGCTTAAATGCTTTGAAATACAAACTGTTAAATGATAAAACTAAACTTGGTATTTAATATTTGTGAAAGAAGAATTTATTATTTCCTGCTATTGAGCTTTTAGTATTATTCATGAAATCCATGCTTAGTATAAAATTTTAATATATCATTGTTAGCCCATAGTAAGTGTCAAAGTCGACCTCTCGTCACTACTTCTTCAAGGCTAGACTAGATACTTACTAGGTACATATTGTTTCTGTACTCATGCTATACTTCTGCACTTAATCGTGCAGGATCTGAGGCGAGTACATCTGGTTACCAGTCCGACGTGCATATTTGATCCCCTCTACGAGACTACACGGTGAGCTTCCTTCCGAGCCGTACTACATCAACCGAAGTCTTTCTTTTATTATATTTTTCTGTCTATTTTATTTTGGACAGTAGACTAATATTCTTTTGTACATTCTACTAGAATGCTCATACACTTGTGACATCGGGTCTTGGCATACACTGATAGTCTTATGATTTTGGGTTGTATTTTTACGGTTATGATTTCATTTAGCTGCTTTCGTTTTGATTACTTTAAAAATCCGTTATTCATTAAATTCTTTAATTTAATGAAAGTTACTTGTTTGAAAAAATTATTAAAAAATGGAAATTACTAGATTGTTCACTGTTGGCTTGCCTAACAAAGGTGCTGGGCGCCATCACGGCCTAAACTAGAATTGGGTCATGACAAGAAGATAGACTGATACTCTAAACTGAACTTCTCGAGTGAAATAATCTCCGGACGGTTCAAATCTAGCCAAAATAACTTCAAAGCACAAATAAAACTCATAAGAAACTAATTCGTATAATAAAACCTCAATCTTTATCAAAATGTAAATATCAACCCACGGGCCCGCAACTCAGAACCCAATAAATTTCATAGAACCCGAACACCTATTCCGATATGAGTTCAACCATACCAAAATTATCAAATTTCGATACAAATTCATCCCTCAAATCATCATTTTTACATTTTGAATGCGTTCTTCAAAATCCCCATTTTTCTTCAACTCAAAACTCTAATTTAATGATAAAAATAAAGATAAAATATGGAATATAATAAATTCTAGGTGAAGAACACTACCCAATCAATTTGCTTGAAAAACCCACAAAGAATCGCTTAAAATCGAGCTCTAGAACTCCAAAAATGTTAAAAATAGCTAACCCTCAGAATAAAGTACTTTTATATTCTGCCGAGGTATTTGTACATTGCGATCGCGGAAGAACTGATGCGATCGCGAAGAATAAATCTTCAACTGCCAGAGAAAACACTACGTGATCGCGGACAAAGAATGCTATTGTGTTAGGTGAAATAACACTGCCTCAGGGAAAGGCACTATGCGGACGCAGAGAGATGGACGCGAAAGCGGAGAACAAAAAGGCACAAGTCCGCGATCGCGAACTGTTCTATGTGAATGTGAAGAGGAAATGGTCACCAACGCCCAACTCCTAGTTTCTACTACGCAAACGCGAAGAAGGGAAAAGGCAGACTTGTGCGATCGCGGATGGAGTCATGCGAACGCGAAGAACAAATAATTCATCCCCCAAAATTACACTACCCGATAGCGGGTACACGGACGCGAACGTGATTAAGGAAACTAGACACCAGCAGTTCAACAATCCAAGCATAGAAGGAAATAGCTCGTAGCCCATCTGAAACACACCTGAGGCCTCCGGGACCCCGTCTAAACACACCAACAAGTTCCATAACCTAAAACTGACTCGCTCGAGGTCTCAGATCACATCAAATAACATTGAAACTACGAATTGCACCATGAATCAAACTTATGAACTTTCAAATTTTCCAACTTCTAAAACTCGCACCGAAACCTATCAAAGTAACCCGGAATGACGTCAAATTTTTGCAGGTAAGTCCTAAATGACATAACGAAGTTGTTCTAACTCTCTGAATCACATTCCGAACCTGGTATCACAAAAGTAAACTCTTGGTCAAACCTCTTAACCTTCCAAACCTCAACTTTTCTAACTTTCACCGAAATGCTTCGAATTACCCTACGGACCTCCAAAACCAAATCCAGACGCATGCCTAAGTATAAATCACCATACAAAGCTGTTGAAATCATCAAAATCCCATTCTGGAGTCATTTACATAAAAGTCAAATTCTGGTCAACTCTTAATGCTTAAGATTCCAAAGCTAGAATCCTTCTTTCAACTAAACTTGGAATCATCCGGTAACTGAACTCGACCACACTATTATGAAACTGCTCAAGACCTTATGCCGCCAAACGAGACTTTAATTCTCAAAACAATTAGCCGGGTTGTTACAGTTGAGCCCAAGGGTACGAGATACATGAACGAGTGGGAGCTGTGGCATATCCTTTTGCGCCTCCTCTTGAGTTATCATTTATTCATCCAATGTTTCATGTCTCTATGCTTAGAAAATATATATCGGACTACTCTCAAGTGCTTGAGCACCGACTATACAGCTTGATGAGAAGTTATCTTACAAGAAGGAGTCGATGACTATTCTTAATATGCAAGTAAGAAAGATATGGTTAAGAGAAATTGTGTTCGGGAAAGTCAAATAGAGAAACCATATAGTTGATGAAGATTCAAGGGAAATTCAAGATGTTATGCGATTAAAATATCTTCATTTATTTCAGTCTACAGATATGTACTTAAGTTAAATCTGGGGGCCAGATTTTCATAAGGTGGGAAATATGTAATAACCCATATTTAAGTGAGGAAGTGTTAATCATTTAGCCAAAAAAAGAAAAAAGAAAAATAAAAAGAAGATTATAATTAAAAAAAATGGGCTAAGCCCACTGGAAAGGGGTGCACAAGGAGAACAAAATGGATTTGGGGGAAGGGAAAGCAGCGCATAGGCCACTGCAACAGAAGCTATAGCAACAAAAAAAATGCAATGAAAGGAAAAAAAGAAAGAAAGATAAGACGAAGAAAAAGACCGGAACAAACTTTGAGGAATTTTAAATACGTACTGGTTCTTAGGGGTAATACTCGAACTTCTCATCTGAGTCATTTTCTTCTGGTAATTTTTTTTATCTCGTTTATGTATTTGAAGGATTTCACAGGGTATGAAAAATTTAATACTAGTGAGAATTATTGTGGGCAAATAATGCAATTGCTTACTATAGGATAGATTCACTTGAAAAAAATAAGATATCAATGTATTTTTAATTAAACTAGTCTCACTATATGCATGATCTTCGTTAGGTATGAATGAAGTTATGGTACAATGATTGAGTTTTGGTGTTTGACTGCATTGTAATGGACAATATTGAATATAAATTTTCTTGGAGAACTAATTTAGTTCATAAAGGACATATGAGTCGGGAAAGAGGAATTTGCAGAGAGTTATTTCATTAGAGCCATACGTAGTGAAAGCTGATAGTTTAAGTGAAATCAAGATGTGATTTATCATAATTGTCACTGACCCAAACCGATGGGCTGCGACGGGCACTCGGTACCTTACTCAACCGAGTACCAACGTAATGTATCTTTCTTATTACATCATCATATACACGTGACATACGGGCCTAATAACCCAACATAATTATTTATAAACTCAAAACATAGGCCGACAAGGCCGTATAATCTTTCACATACACGACATATGTCTACAAGCCTCTAAGATTACATAAATATCATAAAGGTCGGGACAGAGTCCCGCCATACCAAACAATACACGTCTAAATCATACCAACCAAACAAGCAACTCCAAAGCAAATGGAGCGCACCGACATCTTCCGCTGAGCTGATAACCTACTTGGAGGGCTCTCGACCTGTCTATCGGGACCTGCGGGCATGAAACGCAGCGTCCCCAGGTAAAGGGACATCAGTATGAATAATGTACCGAGTATGTAAGGCACATAAATAAATACATAATAGACATGGAAGAAATATAGAGTACATGACTCAACCTGTAAGTCTGAATAACTTTGTAAATCACGAAATAATTATAGTATCATGCATATGCATATGAATGTCATGTTGTGCATAGGTACATGTTTCATAACATCATCAGCCTTTGAGGGCATCCCATCATAACATCTTGGCCACTGTGGGCAAAATCATCAACGTATACCAGCTAATCAGGTGGTGGTGCGTATATAACGCCATAAACTTTTCCATATCCCATATACATATATATACATACATATATATGCGTATATAACGCTATTTGAATACATACATATATACGCGTTGTCACACCTCCTTTTTACATATATATATCACGGGTCAATGTACATGAATGCAATACATGAAAAGTACGTTAATAAATTCTTTCGGAATGTCATAAGACCATTTTGCCTTTGAGTAATATTATAAAGTAAACTCTTTTCAACTTTCGTATTTTTCTGAGACCCATGAACAAATGATAAAATTTTATAACACATGGAAATTCAAGAATATATATATATATATATATATATATATCTAATACTTCTATAAATAGAGTCATTCATAGAATTTGTGCATTTGCACGTTTCATTCGTATCGTATGGATCATGCCAAAAGAAAGAAGGGAAAGCCATAACATACTTTGAGTAGGAAAAACTCCGTATAATATTCCGTTGGAAACCTTCGTGGATTGAACTTAGAACCTAAAAAAAATCGGATTAAACGACAACTTGCTTTGTTTAACATGAAGATGGTTCTTCTTTCAACGTTCTTGGCAGATTTGTGTTGGGCTTTTTTTTTTACAAAGAATTCCCAAGAAGCAATTTCGTTTGAAATGAAATGCCTCTACTTAACGTTCTTGGATTTTTAATTTTAAGCCAAAGGCAGATTGGTTTGGCTTTTTTACAAAGAATTCTAATCTTATCCAAAGTCTTGTTAAGACTTAATTCATGGTATAATAGACATCTGGCAAGGTGACGTAAGAGTCATCTTTTGCCTATTGTGGCTTTATACCACATGGAAGGGTGGGTAAAGATTATAAATCTTTATCCACTTTTTAGTTAACTGGGTAATGTCCTATTACCCGATAATTAATTAATTACCTGCATAATTTAAAAATTGTCTCGAATTACTTAAAATACTATTGTCTTTTAATACACCTTATACACCTTACTATCATGGCTATGAGGTACCTTGTATGGTACTAGTTCATAAATACCAGGTATTTTAGCTCGGGCCGTATTTTATCTCAAAATGCCAAACTTCAACAAAATTCATTTTCTTCGACTTTCTTCCCCTCACACCTTCACGAATTTAATAATCACTTGTGAAATAACATAATCCTTATAATCTCCAAATAATCTTTTACTTGGACTGATGTCAATTACCTTACAACAGATTCCACGTACAATACTTCAGGGTGCAACATCATTGTAACTTAATACTGTGAATCGTGACATCACTGTAATGTAATACTGCAAGGCATAACATCCTCGTAATATAATACTGCAGGACGTAACATCATCAACGTAATATTGCGGGGCGTAACAAAAGCTTCGCGTTCGCGTCCTGAGCTCCGCGTTGTTGACTAATGCTCTTATCATTTTCATACTTATATCTTCCGAATACTTTAGAACTTCCCTTGCAATCTAGACGACTGTTTTGTGAATAAGTCCAAAGTCCAGGGCACTCCCCCTTTAGGCCTCCTCCTCACCCCACAACCTGTAGTCGAAATTCTTCTAATCTCGTAACTATTTCTACCTTTCATCATGCAGTCTGTACGATTTTGACCTTGTAAGTGTGCTAATCTCTAGGCTTCATATGTAGAGCTTGATAAGATGTCCCTTTGGGAATCTATGCGTATACTAAAGTCCTTTGCTCGATACTTTGTTGAATTCATGAATATTTATCTCATCGTATATGTCTGTTTAGCCATCTGTATGAATTTACTGCCATAACTCTTACTTTAATTTATCGTTGCTGAGGTCTGCTACCAAATCCCAGCTTACTCTCATTGTTTATTCCATATGTATAAATTTAAGTCCTTTAATGCTTCCTCATTACTGCTCATCTTAAGAATGATAGCCTAATATCATCTCATACTTTGTGACTTTTGTCCAGCCATTATTGATTCACCTCAATATTGATCTACAATATACCACTGATAACTTGAAACTTCTTACGCAATAATTTGCCACTAGGGCTTATATTACATCAAGGAATATTCGAAGTAATTTTCCTGGTCCACTTAGCGGTAATACTGTACTGCAATAACTGTATTCTATAGTATCCCAAGGTGATTCTCTTACGTGGGTATTTTAATCCCGTACAATTCATGAATCCCTTTTCTTTTACCCTTTTTTCCCAAATCATTACTCAATCGAAGGCCCAAACGTCATCCTTTATCTATCACAATTACACCCTTATTCTACTATCAGGGCAGCATTCCATCTCTTCTAAATGCTACTTATGAAGAGTAACTCCTTTGAGTCCATTCAAGCTATACTGAGCTTACTATAACATAGAGAAGCCATTAGTTCCCTTATTTTCATGGGCCTAATCCTGAGGATAAATCCATTCTCGTCACCTCCTCACTCGCCCTTTCTTATCCGTATTCCTGTCTTCCTAAAACCTTGCCGCTTTACCATACTTTAGCTCGCGACCTATACATATCTATTTATACTACTCGTAATCTTGCTTCAATTTGCTTAAATTTTCTTGTGTTATTTTAGAACATCAAGCGAGACATCACATCATCTCTAACTTTTCTTTACTTTCTTAATTAGACCTCTCGATACCTAGAATCATTGACTAGAAGATATGCCACTGATGATGCTGCTATCCTTCTTAGATATTGAATCCTCGCGCTTCTGGCCCTTTTATCTGAAGTATGGACTATTTACGATTTTCTGCCTTTGAGTATCTCGTACGTTGTTCACTTTTACGTTACTTACCTCAAAATCTCGCATCGTATCTTCTATCTCTTTCCTGACCTCCCTTCCACCTAGGTGTAATTCACATTCATAACTTGAAGCTCTATTATAATACTCGCACCTCTGGTACATACGCAATCCAGTGGGAGCTTCGTACTGACTTCTTATGAGGCTGGTACTTCTTCTAACTGGCTTCCTTGTAAAGCCATTATAGATTATGATTGTTGTGTTATTTCTCTTGCACCTCTAATATTAAGAGTGATTCTACTATGTTCTCAATCATGATTCCTATAACTTCTGGGTACAATAATCAGATTCCTGATTTACTTTGTTGATGTAACTCTTTAGTTTCCTTCTTCTTCTGATCGACCTTTATGCTAGCTTAAGTTATCTTCCAATCTGCGGTTCATGGTATTAGTTATTACTTTATCCCTCCAAGGACGCTATGGAATATCCATGACACAATATTCTAATAATTCATTTCTTTGTCTATGACCTGGCTCAATTCTTTCTTTTAACTTATATCGGAATCTTTTACGGCTGTATAATTGTCAACATATATGATGCATGTATAAAAATCCAAACTCTTAAATGCATTCATAATGTCATCAACTCGGAATCATTGATCAAATAATTCTTTTCATTCCTTCTCAGCTTTCTTTTAACGTAAGCTATTACCTTTCCTGATATTTTTTCCCCTTATTGCATGCATACTTAACTTATCTTAGCTCCCACGCATGCTGGAATTTTCGTACAACTCATATGATCTTCGAATATTTCTTTTGATTTTTATTTCCCATTCACTAGCCACGGTAGATTCCTCTTTCTTATGGAGGACGTACAATGTTGTTGTGAAACTATTGTTGCAAGACCATTTCCTCTTTAGGTCACTGTAATTAGGTTGAAGCCTTCTTCCTCATTTCCTCAGCTAGTCTTTCACTGTAGTACTTAGGGAGGATCCTCTGACTCTTGTAAAGATGCTAGCTTATTTTATCGTATTCCCGATATAATTTTTAATGTTCATGCTCACTTGTACCTATCCTTAGTTACTTACCTCCATACTCATCTGCTCGTACGACTGCTTCTAAACTAAAGTTTTGACTGTCTTTCCAGTGGAACTATCTTTTATTTCCATAACACTCATACGGTACCTTTAACTACCCCAACTCCTATTTGAATATTTCTCAAGTATTACAATGTCATAACTGTGGGGCTAAATTCATATATTGAGTTTTACTACCTTTATCTTGCACGACCTGCTGTCTTGTCTGTATCCTCTTGACTAGCCATTATTAGGCTCTTCCTGAATCAACTACTAACTACTCGTTGGCCCATCCTTATGTCAATATTCCGCGAGATTTTTCTTGGGTTATTTCCTTGGTCTTAACTTATGTCTCGCACTGACTTCTAATTATCAATAACATCTCAGACAGGAACCCTTACTTCTTCTTCTTGACGTCGTATTTGCATAATGTTCTGGAATCGTAGCATATCTATAGCATTTGGATAAGTGCAATCTCATCCCTTTCTCATTTTTATTGCATTCTTACTTTTATCATTTTATATTCCTCCCCTTTAGGGGAGTACTAAGAGTTGGAGCTATGACGACCTGCCTATAGATGTTTCACCTTTTCATCTTTGGCATCCATTCACATTATAGATGACCCTTACTTGTCTTGCGGCAATCTTTCCATACCAAGGATAGCAAAATTCCTTACTCACGAGGGTGAAACTTAGTATAATTGGCACATATAGTCCCTTAAGCTGAACTTTGCTCACATTGCTTGCTGTAGGGAAGCGACTTCCTGAATTACCATTCTCTGAATTTCTCATGAATCTTCTTTTGTCGTCCATTCTATTATTGGCGGAACAAAATCTGAAATTCTTATGATGGCGACTATCATCAGTCACTTAGTCCCTAATTCATGTTTAGTTTATCTTGTTCACCAATCTATACTGGTTCTATTACTCTGGGGTCTAACTTTTCCTCTTGGTAATCATGCTAGAGTTGCGAACTTATCTCTCAAAATAAGGACATGATTGTATGGCCTATACTCTTTTATTGTCCTAAGGCCTGTCACTTCTTGTTTCTTCCTTCACTTGACTATACATTTTGTGATATTGTCATCTTTTGATCTACCGTTGTCATCCATGTATCACATCTTACTCATAATGCTTCATTAACTCTTTTCTTATTTTCCGCTAACATTTATGCCGATCACTTTATTCTGAAAACTTGAACAAGAAATTCTTTTGCTTTTAGCTTCCCCTTGCTTCATCCAATGGCTCTTCAAGTTGCTTAACGTTCTCGCTTTACTAGAGACGCGAGCCACACTAAGGTAATATTTATCCATTTAAGGCTTATAGTGCATGTCTTTGTTGAATTCACGAATATCTAGCTGCACTATTTCATATTGCACCATCTGGGTGTCTCATAAAGAGATCTATTAGCATATTTGCAATATCCTTCAGAAACATCAACTGACGCAAACAATTCATTTACCAATTTTGGGTTACCCTAACCCCAGCCGGATCTTGATATCCCGTTCTTATCTAAACTATACATGTTAGCCCTCATAGGGCATAACTGGAATGGGTATGACCAATTGTACATATCTCTGTTACTGCTGAATATAACTCAAAAAAGCTTATGTTCCCCTGCCTGAATTATAAACACTGTTAACCTTCATTAACTGGGCGCCTCGTAACCTTCTTCATCTTTCTTCTTTTGCTTGTTGAAACTTCCATTTATCTTCTTAATCTCTCATTGCCTTTCACCATTAAGATGGATATGCATTCTTACCTTAAGTCTTCTTATCAGGAAGCTTACATATTTCAGTACACCCATGATCTGCTAAAGACCTCACATTTACTTATCGTAGGCATCATACAAAATTCCAATTCCTCTGACTCAGCTCTTCCACAACTATCTCTCTTTTCAACCTTCTTTCGGATGTAGGTATCGTCTTATTACGAATAAAATAGAATCTCAGAATTTGAATTCTTATAAGTGAGCTCTACCATACGATCTAGAGTAAGAAGAAAGAGTAACAATCCTAAATGCCCTGTAGCCTTCTGCTTATAAGTGTGGTGCACGATACACCCATAAACAAGACTCTACTAGACATGGCTTGCAGATTCCCTAGGACAGAACTACTCTGATACCACTTTTGTCACGACCCAAACCGATGGGCCGCAACGGGCACCCGGTACCTTACTCAACCGAGTACCAACGTAATGTATCTTTCTTATTACACCATCATATACACATGACATACGGGCCTAATAGGCCAACATGATTATTTATAAACTCAAAACATAGGCCTACAAGGCCGTACAATCTTTCACGTACATGACATATGTCTACAAGCCTCTAAGAGTACATAAATGTCATAAAGGTCGGGACAGATTCCTGCCATACCAAATAATACACGTCTAAATCATACCAACCAAACAAGCAACTCCGAAGCAAATGGAGAGCACCAGCATCTTCCGCTGAGTTGATAGCCTACTTGGATGGCTCTCGACCTGTCTATCGGGACCTGCGGGCATGAAATGCAGTGTCCTCAAGTAAAGAGACATCAGTATGAATAATGTACCGTGTATGTAAGGCACATAAATAAACACATAAGAGACATGGAAGAAATATAGAGTACATGACTCAATCTGTAAGTCTGAATAACTTTGTAAATCACGAAATAATTATAGTGTCATGCATATGCATATGAATGTCATGTCGTGCATAGGTACATATTTCATAACATCATCAGCCTATGAGGGCATCCCATCATATCATCTTGGTCACTGCGGGCAAAATCATCAACGTATACCAGCTGATCAGGTGGTGGTGCGTATATAATGTCATAAACTTTTCCATATCCCATATACATATATATACATATACATATATATATATATATATATATATATATATATATATATATATATATATATATATATATATATATAACGCCATCTGGTCATGGATCAATATACATGAATGCAATACATGAAAAGTACGTTAATAAATTCTTTCGAAATGTCATAAGACCATTTTGCCTTTGAGTAATATCATAAAGTAAACTCTTTTCAACTTTCGTATTTTTCCAAGACCCATGAATAGATAATAAAATATTATGACACATGGAAATTCAAGAACACAGATATCTCTAATACTTCTATGAATAGAGTCATTCATTGAATTTGTGCGTTTGTATGTTTCGTTTGTATCGTATGGATCATGTCAAAAGAAAGAAGGGATAGCCTTAACATACTTGGAGTAGGAAAAACTCCGTATAATACCGTTGGAAACCTTCGTGGATTGATCTTAGAACCTAAAAACTCGGATTAAATGAAATCTTGCTTTGTTTTGAAATGAAAATGCTTCTGCTTTCAACGTTCTTGGCAGATTTGTGTTGGGCTTTTTTTTACAAAGAATTCCCAAGAAGCAATTTCGTTTGAAATGAAATGCCTCTACTTAACGTTCTTGGCTTTTTAATTTTAAGCCAAAGGCAGATTGGTTTGGCTTTTTTACAAAGAATTCTGATCTTATCCAAAGTCTTGTTAAGACTTAATTCATGGTATAATAGCCATATGGCAAGTTGACTTAAGAGTCATCTTTTGCCTATTGTGGCTTTATACCACATGGAAGGGTGGGTAAAGATTATAAATCTTTATTCACTTTTTAGTTAACTGGGTAATGTCCTATTACCCGATAATTAATTAATTACCTGCATAATTTAAAAATTGTCTCGAATTACTTAAAATACTATTGTCTTTTAATACACCTTATACACCTTACTATCATGGCTATGAGGTACCTTGTATGGTACTAGTTCATAAATACCAGGTATTTTAGCTCGGGCCGTATTTTATCTCAAAATACCAAACTTCAACGAAATTCATTTTTTTCGACTTGCTTCCCCTCTCACCTTCACGAATTTACTAATCACTTGTGAAATAGCATAATCCTTATAATCTTCAAATAATCTTTTACTTGGAATGATGTCAATTACCTTACGACAGATTCCACGTGCAATTCTTCAGGGTGCAACATCATTGTAACTTAATACTATGAAGCGTGACATCACTGTTATGTAATATTGTAATGCATAACATCCTCATAATATAATACTGCAAGATGTAACATCATTGACGTAATATTGCGGGGCATAGCAATAATAGTGATATGCTACTACTTAGCTTTGTGAATTATAGAATTAGTGGTTGGTGACATTAAACTTTATAGTAATTTATAGATTTGTATACGAGCTTAGCAATTTGGATTTGACTAGAAGTTAAGCTTTGATTAGTTGGCATCAAGAGGTGAGTAGTAATCTTACCGCAATTTGTGTTTCCATTACTTGCATGGTTTATACATAGTTTTGAAAATAAAATCTATTACCAAATGTTTGAAATCACATGTGGGACAAGTCCTTTACTTGATATGGTACTGAATAGTTTACTCGAGATATTTCCAATTATTTAAAATATTCTCACTATAACTTGACATCGTTTACTGTTACTTGAGATTCAATTACCATTACCGAAATGAGATTACATGATTTGATAAGAATTATAATACCATGTACTATTTTGAAATGCTTTCTTATGAACATTTACTTGTAACAACCCGACCAATCATTTTGTAAGGACTCGGCCGGTTGTTTTGAGTGTTTTAGTCTTGATCCCTTATTTATTGCACCCTCTATATTGTATTATGGTTGTATACTTGCCGAGGTGTTTGGTTTTGGTTTCGGGGGAGTATCGGAGTGAAATAGGACACATAGTCCCTAAGTCAGAGCTTTAAGTTAAAAGGGTTGACCGTAGAGTGACTTTTATGTAGATGACGTTCTAATTGTTCCAACAGCTCTATATGGTGATTTTGGACTTAGGAGCGTGTCCGGATGTTGATTTGGAGGTCAGTAGGTCATTTCGGCATGAATTGGCGAAAGTTAGGAAATTTATGGTTCGGAAGATTGGAAATTTTGATCGGGAATTCAATTTATTTATATCAGGGTCAGATTCTGATTCCAAAAGCTAGAATAGGTATGTCATGTCATTTACGACTTTTGTATTTAAAGTCAATCAGAGTTGTTTTGGTATGAATCGGCATTGGTTTCGGAATTTGGAAGTTCATAGTTTCATATGCTAGAATAGGGGTTGCAATTCGTAGAATCGATGCTGTTTTGAGTGATTTTTGGCCCCAAGTATGTCCGTTATGTGTTTTGTAACTTGTTGGTATATTCGGATGGGGTCCCGGAGGCCCCGGGTGTGATTCGAATTGAATCCGGAACAAGTTTGGACTTGTGAGATAGTTGAAGCACTGCTGCTTCTGGTGCAATCGCACCTGCACATTTTGGGCTGCTCCCTTCAGGAGCGGCCCTCGAGCCGCAGAAGAGTGTTTTGTCATGGCCAGGTGAGACCGCATGTGTGGTCCATGTTCCGTAGAAGCGGACTCGTTGGTGCAAGGAATGCATCACAAAAGCAGAGAAGGCCAAGGAGCCTTGGATCGCAGAAGCGGACAGTGCCCACAGAAGCACTTGCGCATAAGCATTAAGGGGTCCATAGTTGCGAGTCTTCTGGGCTTAAGTTGGAACCTTACCAACGATGATGTTTTCGTAGGTACGGCATCGCAAGTGCGAGTGAGTGGTCGCAGATACAGATTCATTGCGCAGAAAATAGGGAATTTCGATGGTTTGATTTCATATTCCTTTTTTGGACCTAGAGAGCTTGGTTTGTGGCAATTTTTCGGGAGATTTTCAAGGAAAAATTTAGGGTAAGAAATCCTAACTCGGTTTTGGTTAAATTACATGAATCTATTGTTAATTTCATCCTTTAATTAGTGATTTGAGTTGGAAATTTGGGAAAAAATTGTGAAAACTCCAGGTCTAAATTTTGAGGTTTTGAAAGGTGATTTGAGGTCCAATTTGAGTAATTATTGTATGGTTAGACTCGTTATCAAATGGGTATTCAGATTTTATAATTTTGGTGGGGTTTCAATACGCGAGCCCGGGTTGACTTTTTGATTTGACTTTTTATTTCTTTACAAAGATCGTAATTTTATTGTTCGAAATAGTTTCCTATATTTATATTTGTAGTATGAAGTTGTTTTGGCAAGATTCGAGCCATTCGAAGTTAGATAATCGAGGGAAAGACCTACTAGTGGATTGAGTTAGCGCGATTTGAGGTAAGTGTCTTGCCTAACTTTGTGGGGGGGGGGAATTATCCTTTAGGATTGGTTTTGTTTGTAATAACTGTGATGTGTGAAAGCTGGTACGCAAGGGGACGAGTGTGTGCACGGGCTAAATGTGAAAATTTACCGATTTTAGCTATGTTACCTTAACATGTTATAGTCATCATTTATTGTCTATCTTTACATGCTCTACTTGTCTTATCTCTTACTTGTTAATTGGCCTACATGTGTAGTTGAAGTTGCTGTTGTTTTCTCTAATACTTATTCATTATTTAACTTTGACTTGAAGTTGTTATTCTTGGAATATCTTGTTGATGAATTGGTATTGAGTTATAAAGGTCGTGATTCACATTGAGGTAAAGTGTTAAGTTGTGAAATATATTATGTTGAGTTATTCACTTCCAGTTGTTATTGTTGAGACACTTGTATACATTGTGGTTGAGCCACAGTCTCTGTATTGTGAAGACACTGTCATTGTTGATTTCTTTGGCAAATTGTGATATTAGGCACTTGAGGTGCGATTTGTGATATTGATATGCATGTGGTGGTATAAGGTTTTGAGGTTGAAATGCATGCGGTGAGATAAGGCGAACTTGATACGCGTGGCTAGTAGGGGAACTACTAGAAGTCATGCAGTGTGATAAGGTGGGCCAAAACACGAGATTCTATTTCGGGAAAATGATTTTCTAAACTTACTGCAAGGCTCTCGCGGTGATATAAGGAAAAAATTGTTAATTATTTTTGTGATTGAGACTACGAGGCAGTACCTCAATAAAGACTCTTGTTGGTATTTCTCTATTGTTGCACTTGTCTTTGGTTATTTTGTTCCTTAGCATATCATTCCTTATTTTCTCCGTGTTGCAATATTTGCTTTAATTCCATGTAGCTAAACTTGATATGTTATTTGTTGTTTTAATTTCATTGCTATCATTATTACACTATCATACACTTGTACATTTTTTCTTACTTATTCCAATAGGGCCTTGACCTGACCTCGTCACTACTCTACCGAGGTTAGGCTTGATACTTACTTGGTACCGTTGTGGTGTACTCGTGCTACGCTTATGCATAACTTTTTATGAAGATCACCTCATATCAACCCAGGTATTAATGAGAGCTCAACTGAAGAGACTTCAAAGTATACATGTTGGTGTCCGTAGGTCTCGGAATTCTCATCTACCTAGATTTCTTTATTTCATTATCCTTTTATAGACATTGATGTATAGGATTATTTAGTACTACTAATTAGAGCTTGTGACTTGTATTCGCTAGGTATTAGGAGTTGTATATGCTGAGTTATAGAGTTTATTGTATATAGTTGCTGCGTTTTGAGACAATAATTATTATTTTAGTTATTTCTGCATGAATGTTAGGCTTACCTAATCTTAGAGACTAGGTGTCATCACGACATCCTACAGAGGGAAATTAGGGTCATGACACATTTTGAGAATTAGCACCTCGTTCAATGGCTTAAGGTTTCGAGCAGCTTCGTATTATGTATTATGACTTGCATGTGTGGTCGAGTTCAGATTTCGGATGATTCGGGATTGATTTGGAAGGATGGTTCTAGTTTTAGAAATGTAAGTGGAAAGAGTTGGCCGGAGTTTAACTTTTGTGTAAACGACTCTGGAATGGTGTTTTGATTATTCCAATAGCATTGTATGGTGATTTTGGACTTAGACGGGTGTCCGGATTTGGAGGTCTATAGGTTAATTTGATGCATTTTGGCGAAAATTGGAAAGTTGAAGGTTTGGAAGGTTGAGAAGTTTGACCGGAAGTTGACTTTGTGGATATTTGGTTCGGATTTCAATTCCAGAAGTTGGTATAGCTTCGTTGTGTCATTTTGAACTTGCATGCAAAATTTGACGTTATTCCGGGTTGATTTAATATGATTCGCCGCAAGTTTTGGAAGTTAAAAGTTCATAAGGTAATTAAGTTTGATTTGAGGTGCAATTCGTAAGTTTGATGTTGTTTGATGTGATTTGAGGCCTCGAGCAAGTCCGTGTTATGTTATGAAACTTGTTGGTATGTTTCTATAGGGCCCCGTGTGTGTTTCAGATGGGCTAGGGGCAATTTCTCCATGTTTTGGACTGTTGATTTCTGGTGTCTGATGTTCTTATTCGCAATTACAAAGTGCCAGTCATGATTACGTAGGCTGCTTTGTGTCTGACCATTTTTCCTTCTTCGCGATCGCAAAGAATGGTCCATGATCGCGTTCTTTTGTAGGTTGCTTCATCGCGTTCGTGGTAAGTGTTACACAATCGCGTAGTGGGCGACTATGCTGGGGAAACCAAGTTTATTGTTCTTCGTGTTTGCATCATTTGGTTCGGGATCACGTAGGCGGAGGTCGTTGTGAGTCGCATTCGTGTAAGGTTATTTTTGTGCCACGACCCTAGTTCTCCGTCTATGAACCGTCATGACGACATCTAGTCTCTACGACTAGGTAAGTCTAACATTTGCAGAAAAGGAACGAAAACATAAAAGCTAATGACTAATTGGTAAATTTAAACAAGGAAATGAGATGCCTCTCGATATATACAATAATCACTTTCGAAAAATACATAAACTCTCCCAAAACCCGGAATATCATAAGTCACAAGCTAAACAAAGAAACAGTACTCCCATACTTCAGAGTCTAATAAAAGAAGAAAATACAAGAAGTGTTTGACATGGGGAGGAATAGATAGGGACTTCGAGGTCTGCGGACGCGGTAGATATACCTTGAAGTCTCTACAACTGGCTCGCCTCACTTGATATGTGGCTGATAAGCGGTACCTGGATCTGCACATGAAAAACATGTGCAGGGAAGTGCATAAGTACACCACAACAGTGCCCAGTAAGTGCGAAGCATAACCTCGATCGAGTAGTGACGAGATCAGGTCAGGGCCTTGCTGGTATGAATGTAATGGAATAATACAGAATGAAATACTACAGTAAAATAAATACAGAAATCTAACAGGAATAGAATTCAATGAAAGCTAACAGCTTAGAACACCGTAATAGTAACACGGGATCTCCCAGGATACGTCCCGTAGTCCCAAACATAAATGTGCAGGGGGATCTCTTGAAATACTATTCCGTAGTCCCAAAGTAAATATGTAGTGCCGGGGGATCTTCCAGAATACCGTTCCGTAGTCCCAATGTAAATATGCAGTACAGGAGGATCTCCCGGAATACTGTTCCGTAGTCCCAAAGTAAATATGCGGCTCAACCAATCTAAACAACAGTTATAGCAAGGAAACCTACATTTTGGACTAAGTTCACATCAAAGAAAAACAGGTAATTTCACTAAACATGCTGCACAGAGTTCAAATAGGTAGTTAAAAAACGTAGGCATGCTTTTATAATCTAAACAAAATAACTACATATGATAGTGTAGTTCAAACAAGGAGAAACATGTTATGACTTAGTGAAAAATAGAGTTTTACAACAAACAGCCCGTGTACATACTTGTCACCTCACGTACACAACACTCATATATCAAATAGTACCAAATCCTAAGGAGAGTTCCCCCACACAAGGTTAGGCAAGCCACTTACCTCGAACCAAGCTAAATAAATCCGTCACAATGCTCTTTCCACAAATATCCGGCTCCAGATGTCAAGACCAATTTCATAACATAAATATAGCTACAAAAAACTAATCTAGCTAATGAAATCAAAGCTATGGAAAGGAATTAGAGAAACGCCCAAAAAGCCTCCCCGGGCCCATGTCTCGGAATCGGATAAAAGTCATAAATTATGAACACCCATTCACTCATGAGTTCACTCGTACAAAAATTATCCAAATCCCATTCAAATCTCAAATATTCGATTGGGGAACTTTTCCCCCATTTTCCCAACTTTCTCACTCAAAATATCCCCGATTAAATGAAGAAAACAACAATAGATTAATAAAATATAGCCAAAACCAAGTAAAGAATTGTTACCCAATAGCTCTCCTTGAAACTATCTCGAAAATTCGCCTTCCACCAAGCTCCAAATTGAATTATGTGATAAGAACTTCAAACCCTCAAAAATCCCCTTTTCTGCCCAGCGATTTCCGCTTCTGTATTCCCAGGACTGCATATGCGGCCCTGCTACTGCGACATGGACTCTGCATCTGTGAGTTTTCATTAAACTCCAGAGTCTGCACCTGCGCGCCTTCGTCCATATTAGTGGATGCGCTTCTGCGGCTAATCGCCCGCATCTGCGGAGCCTTGGGTCCCTCTCACCTCCACATCTGCGACTACCACTCCGCAGATGCGGCTCAGCTCCTACGGCTCCCTCATCGCATCTGCGAGCCCTGGCCTTTATACCCAAACCTACACCTACGACCTCGGTCTCGCTTATGTGGGGCCGCACCTGCGGACCTTCCACCGCAGGTGCGAAAACACCAGAACCAGCAACTTATCAAATTCTCCTAAGTCCATTTTCCATCCGTTAAGCACCCGAAACTCACTCGAGGCCCCCGTGACCTCAACCAAACATACCAACCAATCCTAAAACACCATACAAACTTAGTTGAGCCCTCAAACTACATTAAACAATGATAAAGACACAAATCACCCTCCAATCCAAACTTAATAATCTTGAAACTTCAAATTTTTACAACTGATGCCGAAACCTATCAAACCACGTCTGATTTATCCCAAATTTTGCACACAAGTCATAATCAGCACTACGGACAAACTCCAATTTCCGGAATCAGATTCTGACTCGATATAAAAAATTTCAATACTGACCCAAAACTCCAAAATTTCTACTTTCGCCATTTCAAACCCAAATGAGCTACTGACCTCAAAAACACAATCCGGACACGCCCCTAAGCCCAAAATCACCTAACGGAGCTAACTGAATTGACAGAACTCCATTCTAGAGTCTTCTTCATATATTTCTAACTTCGGTCTAAATTCTAAGTCTTAAGCCCCCGTTTTAGGGACTATGTCCCAAACACTTCCAAAAACCAAGATGAACCCTCATGGCAAGTCACAATAGCAGAAATAGATATGGGGGAAGTAGTTAATAGGGGATCAGGGCTCTAACTCTCAAAATGACAGGCCGGGTCATTACATTCTCCCCCTCTTAAAATAATCGTTCATCCTTGAACGAGCATAGAGACATACCTGAACTGGTGAAAAGATGAGGATAACGGCTACACATATCCTGTTCGGTCTCCCAAGCCGCCTCCTCGACCGGCTGACCCTGCCACTGAACCTTTACTGATGCAATGTTCTTTGACCTCAACTTCTGAACCCGCCTGTCCAAAATAGCCATTAGCTCCTCAACATAAGATGGATCCTTATCTAACTAGACTGAGTTGAAAGCCAACACGTGAGAGGGATCGCCGTGATATCTCTAGAGCATCGAAACATGAAATACCGGATGAACTCCAGCTAGGCTGGGAGGTAAGGCAAGCTCATAAGCAACCTCCCCAATACGCTGCAGCACCTCAAAGGGGCCAAAAAACCTTGGGCTCAGCTTGCCCCTCTTTCTGAACCTCATAGCGTCCTTCATGGGTGAAATTCGAAGCAAGACTCGCTATCCAACCATAAATGCAACATTGAGAACCTCCGGTCTGCATAACTCTTCTATCTGGACTGGGCTGTGTGAAGTCTATCCTGAATCAGCTTCACCTTCTCTAAGGCATCCTGAACCAAGTCCGCGCCCAATAATCAGACTCACTTAGCTTGAACCAACCCACCAGGGACTGACACCGCCTACCATACAGAGCCTCGTACGGTGCCATCTGAATGCTGGACTGGTAACTATTATAGTAGGCAAACTCCGCAAGTGGCAAGAACTGATCCCAAGAACCTCCAAACTCCATCACACACGCATGGAGCATATCCTCAAGAATTTGAATAGGGCACTCGGATTGCCCGTCTGTCTGAGGGTGAAATGCTGTGCTCAACTCCACCCGAGTACCTAACTCATATTGCATAGATATCTAGAATTGTGATGTAAACTACGTACCCCAGTCCGAGATGATAGATACCGGCACGCCATGAAGTCTGAAAATCTCACAAATATAAACTCGAGCCAACTGATCGGAAGAATAGGTAGTCATCATAGGAAGGAAGTGAGCTGACTTGGTCAGTCTATCTACAATCACCCAAATTGCATCAAACTTTTGCTAAGTCCGTGGGAGTCTAACAACGAAATCCATAGTGATCCGCTAGCATTTCCACTCTGGAATCTCCAACTTTTGAAGCAATCCACCCGGTTGTTGATGTTTATTCTTCACCTATTGGCAATTTAGACACCGAGCAACATACTCCACTATGTTCTTCTTCATCCTACGCCAACAATAATGCTGCCTCAAGTCTTGATACATATTTGAGGCACCCGGATGAATAAATTACCGCGAGCTATGAGCCTTCTGAATGATCAACTCACGCAAACCATCCACATTAGGCACACATAGCCGGCCCTGCATCCTCAATGTACCACCATCCCCAATAGTGACCTCTTTAGCATCACCGTGCTGGACAAGTGTCCCTAAGAACAAGCAGATGGGGCTCATCATATTGATGCTCCTTGATACGATCATAAAGAGAAGACCGGGAGATCACATAAGCCAATACTCGACTAGGCTCAGAAATATCCAATCTTACAAACTAGCTGGCTAAGGCTTGAACATCCAATGTCATGGGCCTCTCTACTGCTGATAGATAAGCTAAACTCCCCAAACTCTCTGCCCGACGACTCAAAGAATTAGCCACCACATTGGCCTTCCCCAGGTGGTACAAAATGGTAATATCGTAATCCTTAAGCAGCTATAACCACCTCGTCTGATGCAAATTAAGATCCTTCTGCTTAAATAGTTGCTGCAAACTCCGGTGATCAGTGTAGATCTCATAAGAGACACCGTACAAATAGTGCCTCCAAATCTTCAAGGCGTGAACAATAGCAGCTAACTCAAGGTCGTGGAAAGGATAGTTCTTTTCATGCACTTTCAGCTATCTGGATACGTAGGCAATCACCCTACGGTCCTGCATCAACATCGCGCCGAGGCCAACTCACGACGCATCATAATAAACTGTATAAGACCTTGAACCTGAAGGCAATACCAATACTGGGGCTGTAGTCAAAGCTATCCTGAGCTTCTGAAAGCTCTCCTCACACTCTTCTGTCCACCTGAATGGAGCACCCTTCTGGGTCAGCCTGGTCATGGCTGCTACAATAGATGAAAATCCCTCAACAAATTGACGGTAATAGCCCACCAAATCAAGAAAGCTCTGGATCTCTGTAGCTGAGAATGGCTTGGGCCAACTCTAAACTGCTTCTACCTTGATCCCTTCACTCGATACTACGTGACTCAAAAATGCCACTGAATCCAACCAGAACTCACATTTTGAGAACTCTGCATATAATTTCTTCTCTCTAAAGGTCTAAAGCACAGTCCTCAGATGCTGCTCATGATCTTCCCGACCCTGGGAGTACACCAGAATGTCATTAATAAAGACAATGATGAATGAGTCATGATAAGGCTGAAATACATTATGCATCAAATGCATAAATATTTCTAGGGCGTTGGTTAGCCCAAATGACATAAGAAGGAACTCATAATGACCACAACGAGTCATGAAAGCAGTCTTTGGAATATCTGGCTCCGGAAGCTTCTGCTGATGATAACCTGAATGCAAATCAATCTTGGAAAACACTCGGGCACCCTATAACTGATCAAATAAGTCATCAATACAAGGCAAAGGATACCGGCTCTTCACTGCGACTTTGTTCAACTGGCAATAATCAATGCACATACACATAGAACCATCATTTTTCTTCACAAACAAGATAGGAGCACCCCAAGGTGACACACTGGTCGAAATGAAGTCCTTATCAAGCAATTTCTGCAACTGTTCCTTCAACTCAGGAGGGGCCATATGATAAGGAGGAATAGATATGGGTTGAGTTCCCGGCAACAAATCAATGCCAAATCAATATCTCTATCGGGCGGCATGCCCGAAAGATTAAATGGAAATACATCAGGGAAATCCCTCACTACTAGGACTGAATCAACTATAGGGGTATCAACACTGACATCTCTCACATAGGCTAAATATGTGTCACACCCCTTCTCAACCATTCGTTGAGCTTTAAGAAATGAAATAACTCTACTAGGAGTATAATCTAAGGTACCCCTCCACTCTAATCACAGTAAACCTGGCATAGCCAGCGTCACGATTTTGGTGTGACAATCAAGAATAGAATAATGGGGCGACAACCAGTCAATGCTCAAGATAACATCAAAATCTACCATGATGAGCACTAATAAATCGACTCTGGTCTCAAAACCACTAAGAGTAATCAAACACGATCGACAAATGCGGTCTACAATAAGAGAATCTCCCACGGGAATAGACATATAAATAGGGGAACTCAAAGAATCCCGAGATACGCCAAATATATGGCAAAATAAGAGGACACATATGAATATGTGGAGCCTGGACCGAATAAAACCGATGCATCTCTATGACATATCGGAACAATACCTGTAATGATAGAATCAGAAGCAACAGCCTCTGTACGAGCCGTAAGAGCATATTATTGGGCCTAGCCTCCGCCTCTAGGGTGACCTATACCTCCCCAACCTCCACATCGAGCTGGCTGAGCAGGTGGAGTGGCAGTTGGTGCCTTAATCATAGCCTGGGAACCTTGCAGAGCACGCTGTGGCTAAGAAGTCTGTGGAGCTGCACCCCTTCTAAGTCTGGGAAATCCCTTACCATATGGTGAGTTTTGCTACACTCAAAACAAGCTCTGGGAGGACACGGCGTCTGTGGCTGGCTCGGGCTAAGTCTGCTGGACCGACCACTAAAAGCACCCCATGTAGAAGGCACACTAGATACTTGAGGTACATAATAAAGCTCCTAAGGTCTAGGAGGAGCTGGAATACCACTGGCGGCTGGAAGAGCTGAATGAGCAGGACGACTCACATATCCCCTACCATGAATAACTACAGCTGGGGCACGGGCACCAAAATAATGGCGTGACTCTCGAGACCCCTTGCCCTCTCTCTCCTCCCTATCCTGAGAAAGCATGCCCTCCACACTCCTAGCAATAGTCACCACCTGCTGATACGTGATATCCATCTCTAACACTCGAGCCATGCTAGTCCTGATGCTGGGAATGAGCCCCTTAATAAATCGGCAAAACCTCTCTCAAATTGTAGAAACCAAGGCCGGTGTATGTCTAGGCAAGTCATTGAAACAGACTGCATACTCTGGAATAGTCATGGTACCTTTGTGCAACTGCTCAAACTCAGCGCGCCATGCGTCCCTGAGGTACATACTCTCTCAAAAACATGTCCGAGAATTGTGTCCATGTAACAAAAGCTACCTCAACCAGATTGTCCAACTCATAAGTACGCCACCATTGATAGGCTGCTCCTCGAAGCTGAAAGGCAGTGAAAGAAACCCCACTCGACTCTACTATGCCCATAGTGCAGAGGATATGGTGGAACTCCTCCAGACATCCCTGAGCATCCTCTGATGTTGGACCACTAAATGTAGGAGGGTCGTACTTCTTATACCTCTCAAGCCTATGCCGCTCCACTTCCGAAGCTACTGCCCTACCTTCGGGCTGAACTGGGGCTACATGTGGTACCGGTATAACCTATGGAATATGATCAACTTGTACCCGCTACTCTAGGGTATGGATGACGGGAGTTTGTGTTCCTCCCTCGGCCTGAGATGTGGTTGCAGCAAGCGGAATTAACCCTGCCTTAGCTAGAGTGATGTACATGCTCGTGAACTATGCAAGGGTCTCCCGAAGAGTTGGAGTAGTAGTATGCGTATCAGGTGCCTGTACTCCGACTGGAGCTGCTGGTGGCTCCTCTATAGTAGCTCGCTCAGGTTCTCTAGCTGTACCAGGTATGAATCCTCGGCCTCTACCCCAGCCTGGCCTTGGGCAGCTCTAGCAGGGGGCGCGGGTTCCTGGTCATCTCCGATAGCACACGTCCTCACCATCTGTGAGAAAATAGAATATCGAAGATTAGAATTTAGAAGTCAATAACCTTACATGACCATGAATAAAATGAAGTGGAATTTTCCTAACAGTTCCATAGCCTCCCGAAGATGAGTACAGACGTTTCCGTATCGATCCGCGAGACTCTAATAAACCGGCTTGTGACTCAAGACTCCTACGAACCTAGAGCTCTGATACCATCTTGTCATGACCCCAGTTCTCCCTCCGTGAACCATTTTGACGTTACCTAGTCTCTATGACTAGGTAAGCCTAACATTTGCGAAAAAGGAATGAAAACATAAAAGCTAGCGACTAACAGGTAAATTTAAATAAGGAAATGAGATGCCTCTCAACATATTAAATAATCACTTTCGAAAAATACATAAACTCTCCCAAAACCCGAAATATCATAAGTCATAAGCTATAGGAAAAAACAGATACTCCAAAGTCTAATAAAAAAAGAAAATAAAAGAAGTGTTTGATATGGGGAGGAATAGATAGGGACTCCGAGGTCTGCAGACGTGGCAGATATACCTTGAATTCTCTACAGCTGGCACGCCTCACTGGTAATGCAGCTGATAAGCGGTACCTGGATTTGTACATGAAAAATATGTACAGGAAGGGCATGAGTACACCACAACGGTATCCAATAAGTGCCAAGCCTAACCTCGATTGAGTAGTGACGAAATCAGGTCAGGGCTCTACTGGTATGAATATAATCGAATAAGATAGAAAGAAATATTACAGTAAAATAAATACGAAGATCTAACAGGAATAGAATTCAATGAAAGCCAACAACTCAGAACACAGTAATAGCAACATGGGATCTCCCGAGATACCATCACATAGTCCTAAACGTAAATGTGCAGGTGGATCTCCTAGAATACCATTTCGTAGTCCCAAAGTAAATATGCAGTGTTGGGGGATCTTCCGGAATACCATTCTGTAGTCCTAAAGTAAATATACAGTATAGGGGGATCTCCCAGAATACCGTTCTGCAGTCCCAAAGTAAATATGCAGCTTAAACAATCTAAACAACAGTTACAGCAAGGAAACCTACAATTTGTACTAAGTTCACATCAAAGAAAAACAAGTAATTTCACTAAACATGTTGCACAAAGTTCAAATAGGCTGTTAAACACACGTAGGCATTGTTGATACCCAATTTTTCCCTCATATATTTTAAATTTTGCATAAATATATTCAAACTATGGTACATACATTTACAAACATGCACAAGTATTTTACAATTTTTTCTACAATTGTTTACCCTAAATCCATTTATTTCTGCATTTTTAATTACATAAATACTAAAAACTATCCCTTATATTATTTTATAATGATTTAATCATATAAATTCATTATTTATGATAATATGAGTGTTCAAATATTTTAATTATATTTTTTATAATTATATTTGCATGTTCAAGACTACAATTGCATATTTTGCAAATATAGCCCCTACATAGGCATAACTATATTATCTATACAGAAATTGACTTTTTATATTTTTATGATATTGAATAATTATTTTACATCACCTTCATGCTTGAAAATCATTTTTAGTCATTTTATTAGATATTTTTAAAATTATTTTAGTTAGTAAAATGAGTATTTAAATAACGGCCCCTAATTTACATCCAAATCGGACCCCCAACTCAATTTATTAAACCCAAGCCCAATTCAAATCAGACCCAAACCAATTAAACCTAACCCGACCCAAACCCCCTTCTAATCCTGGTCGTTGATCTCTGAGATCAACGAACCTTGTTCTTTCTTGCCATATTAATCTCAAATGACCCCCCTAACCTAGCCCATTTCTCATTACACTCTGCCACCTTCATTCCCTCATCTCTTCAGTTATCTCTCAACTCAACCTAACCCTAATCGCCGACACTGGCGAAGACCTCCTTTCTATGGAGTTTCTATGTGTTTTTTGACCATTACCGGCCTTCTATACCTCTTGGCTGTTTGATTACATAGATCCTTAAAAGAATCTCAAGGAGATTCAACCTGGTTCTTTGTCTGAAATTTATTTACTGGCCTGTCTAAGGACATTTTCGTTTGTGAGTACTGATTTCCTCCTATTTTTAGTTTGAATCCATGGTTCTTGACCGCGTTTCTTTCATCTCTGTTGTTTGGAAACCCTAGTTCTACAAAATCCTTGAATCTGTTCAAATTTTTGTAGATCTGAAACGATTCGAGCATTATTTGGTATTTTTCCTCGAAAATCTTTTGTTTTGGTTAACTGCTTCGATTTTATTTACCTTCTTCTAAAACTTGGGTTCATCCTGAGTTTCTTCAAAAGGATTTTAACTTTTAGATGTTGAATCTGACTATCTCTTTACATGTTTGATTAATTTTCGTGTATATGCTCAAACCTTAGATATTCTTGTTTGTGACACTGAGTTCTTCAATTTTTTCCATTATTGTGTTTATTTCTATGGACTAGTTATATTGACTGATTCTATTTTATGTTTTGAATAATTCTTTCCTGTTAAAATCAGTATTCCTTGGGATTTTTACTGATTGATGTCTATCAGGGATTCAAATAATTTTCCTGTTAAAATTGATATTTTCTGGGATTTTTATTTGTTTCCTTATTTGTGACATTGATTAATTATACTTGGCTTAATTGATTATCAGTACGGTTTGGGGATTTGACTGACTCCCTATATGGTATGATATTGATCACTTGCCTTATTTGAGCCCTAGTTCTGTATCGTTAATTGATTCTCCTCAATTAAAGGGGCCTCTTCCAGATTTTCCACATGAATTGATCCCCTAATTGGTTGATTGATTCTATTTGATTGTCTTATAGACTATGATTTCTTCTTTACCTTATTTATTTTACCACACTAAGTGCTATATATACCCTCTCATTTGATTCTTCAGACGAACAACAGTTCACAAAGACACTCACACAAAAACTCTCATCTCTCTTTGCTACTTGTGTTCATTGTTTGTCTAGTCGGCTGAAAGCCAGGACTAGACTGTTGAATCTTGCTACTTTACTTTCTGCTTCTACTTTTTTAACTGGTATGCTCTCACTTTACTATCATGCAAACCTCTGTATGATTTGATCTGTGTATTTCCTATTCCCAGCATGTCCATTTTATGTTACTAAATCAGAAGGATTTTATACCAACCTATTTATCTTTGACTAGACCTAAGTGATTCATGCTCGTTATTCCTAGTCAGTGTCGCGCCCCCTTTTTCCTTCGCAAAATCGGGTTTATGACATTTTTATTTATGGGACAACTCTCTCCTTTTGGGAAAGGGGTTTACATTTTTGAGGAGTTGCCACCTAACAGATTATGGTGCGTTAGGGCACCTAGAGCGATTAACTCTTGGGTTGGTTTGCATTACCAGAGATTAGGGTAAGGGCTTGAAATTATCCTAAAGGGAAAGTGTTAGGCACCCCTCAAGATTCACTAGTGTGGTTCCCGGCCAAATAGTTTTTGTAAATTTGTACAATTACAAATAAACAAGTATGGATCAAATAGTAGGGGATTTAAGTTACAGAACACAGATGTTTGAAAAGCAATTAATGAAAAGCAAGAGTTTAAAAGAATTACAATCTAAGAACATTTGTGAATGTAAAGGGGGTGTCCTAGGTTTGTTTATAATACGGATCACATCAATATAATACACGGTATGGCACTCCTCCAAGAGGGGATACACGTGGTATTAATGCACCGGTCATCATATCCATGTCTACCCTTTCCCGCCCCGTGAAGGTAATTAAAGTGAGGGTTGATCTCGACCCCTAAAGCATGTTGTTACCCGTCCCTTCCTATTAGTCCCGGAGGAATTTATGACTCTTATCCTATAATAGGGGGTTCTTGGCAGACCCTCAAGTTTAAAGGCAAAATACTATGGCGACAAATAATAATAAGTAGGATTTCAATTAAGGGGAGCATGGAAGACAAACGAAAGACTCAATATATCTCCACATACAATGCACATAAATAGCATGACTCATACACAATTAAGGTCTGAATTAAGATCCTATGCATGGTATCTTAGTGACAATAGTAGAATCATATTTATTACATGACTTAGAAAAGAAGTCTGAATCAGGCTTGCCTACTGATTTTAACAGCTGATAATAAAGCAGCATACATAAAGAAGCATGTTTCTAGTTTTGACAAATTTTGCACCTAAGGCTTGCCTAGGCTTAAAATAACATGCAGCATTTACCAGAATTATTGAAACAGTTTGGAAATTGTTTGTACCTAAAGCATGTTGTCTAAATATTGCAAAGACATGCAGGGATTATTACCAGTTTGTTTAAAGCGGGATGGGACTGTTGATACTCCTTTTCATGCATCAATAGTTTAACTAAGTGTAGCTGAGTGCGTATGAACAAGAACCTAATCATGGTACTAATGATTTATATGCAGGATTCCTAAAGCATGATTTCTAAATGCACCGCATGATTGCAAAATTTCCTAAGAGCAGGATTAATAAATAAAATTTCGGAACATGTTTACGTGGGCAGAATCACATAATAGCATCTTATTATATTGTTATTATCTACCCTATAGACAGGATTTCTAAACATGGCAGCGCATAACGTAATAGTAAAGTGCTAGTTATTAGCAGATTTTAACACATGATTTTATTAGGGTGAACATGCTGAATCAATAAATATGGGACCTAAGAGCATGATTTCTAATGCACATATGAATCCTAAGCATGATTTCTATTGCACAATTAGGAATATAAATCTAATAACATGTTTTCTACCCTTAACAACTGTGGCTTGCATATTTACCCTATCCCTTTTCACTAGCCACCCCAACACTTGTTTACAACAGGTTATTACAAACCAACATTGAATTGAATTACATAAGTAGAAATGAAAACTGAGAAGTTACACTATAGAGAGCGTGATTAGGACTTCCTCCCTGAGTTATGTAATAAATCACCTCAAGTGCCAAGATTGTTCCATAGTCTTTTCTTATCCGGGTGTGTCAGAGTTCCCTAAGGTCCTCAAGGGATCCCGGGAAGTGCTCACACCCAGATTTCATAGCGAAGACAGACTAAGTGCAATGTGGAAAGGCCAGCTTTTATGTGTCTAAGTTCAGAGATAGCTCAAGGGTCCCAAGGCAAAGCTCACACAAAAGGGGCAAAACCTAGTGGTCTAAGAGTAAATGTGAGAGTGCTTGATATAGTGTTGAAAAGGTTGGACTGGAAAATAGTTTTGAAACAGCCTGTTTGAAATAATTTTGCAAAAGAGTTACTTGGGGAAAAACAGTTTTGAAAGGAAAAGGGAATAGGAGCAACAACAACTTGGAACAAGCCAGCACATACAGAACAAACTCGAAGAATAGTATCATTCACAAGCAGGGAAGTAAGGTGTTGGGGACATAGAGAGCCCAAATCAGAAACACATAAACATGGATGAGAAGAGAAGCATATAGACCAGCAAGTACAAAGAACAAGTAGAAATTGATTCGCCTCCAGAATACAAAACTACTACTTCAAAGTGTTAACAAGGGAATCATGCTCGAAATTAGAATAGTAATAAGACATATGGACAGGGTAGGGGAGTAGTCATGTTGAGGACAGGGGTTTATTACACATAATTAGTCATGACACTTAGTGTTAATCAAATACATTAGGAGTCTATGATACTAACATGGCATACTAGTTGAAGGAAATAAACAAGAACTCAAGTAGACATGCGATTACACTTGAACAAGGGAGGGGGCAAAACTTAAGCATGCTGAATAAAGCAATAGACAAGAAGGGCACTTAAACACATGAGCCATTAAGTTAGTGCAGAAGGAGACATAGATTAATAGACATGGAGCACATAGAGTTGAATTTCACAATTGAACTAGGAACATACCAGTTAAGGAAGCAAAGTGCATAAAAATAAAGCAAGTAGAGTTCCACAGTCTAACCTTGGCTTTCAGCCGGTTAGACATGTAGTTAGCACAAGTAGCAGAGAAAGAAGAGAGAGTTTGAGTGTGTGTGTATATTCTGAATTGTGTTCGTGTGTTAAGACTGTAGAAGAGAGTCATTTATATAGTAGTTTGAAAACTGGTTAAAATAAGGGAAGAATCAATTCTTCATTAATTATAGAACTCAGTATCAATTAAGAACGAAAATCAGCCAAGTATCCCTTAATTATGGGAGTAATTTACCAATGGTAGAAAGCAGGTAACAGATAAGGAAAGAATTCAAGTAACATAGGTACAAAATTTGTAAATTAAGGCTAGATACATAAGGGTCTAATTAAGGAAATAACAGTAGAAATCAATTAATAATATAGTCAATCACATAATAAGGTAAGAAATAATTTTAAGGGATAGAAAAATAGCCAGAAATCTGCATAAGAGCATCAACACTGTAAATCAAGGATTTCAAGAGTCGAAAAATAGCATTAATATTAAGGGAAATAATATAGACTTCCATGAGTAACCCAATGAACGGAGTACAAACAGGGAGAACCAAATCGGAAACCTTAAAATGGTATCACTGTGATGAAAGTCATAGAAATACTCTAACTAATCACAACATATCCATGAGAATCGCACATACAGACAAATCGAATGAACGAACAGTAAAGACGAACTCAGAATCACAAACTAAAGCCACCCAAATTAGGGGTTTTTAACGTAATGAATCAGATAAAGGAATAACTTATAATAAGCCATTTAAATGTAGTAAAAAATCATATGATAATACTGAAAATAAGAGGAGAAGTCATTTTTAAAAAAAGGTTAAGAAACCTTAGTCTTGAAGACGAAGGGTTACTTTAGAAAAGACAATCGGAAAAACCTTCGAGGAAAACAACAAGAGCTCATAATATACCTAGATCTAAGATAGATCTACAAAGAAATCAGAGGATATTAAGAGTTAGGGTTTCAGAGAATCTAGAGAAGATGACAAAACCTTAGAATGTTACCGGTTTTAGCCGAAAAGTCATGGATCTTACTCGAACATCCATGGATGGCTGGAAAATGGCATGAAAGATCAGGTATAGGAGTTGAACCGCTCCACGTTCACCTGAGGACCTCAAGGTAGTGTCAAACTGGACTAGGGGTGAAGCAGAGGCCAGGATATGATGAGAGGTCATGGTTTCCGGCGAGGGAGGTGGCCGGAGAAGGTGGACAGGGTCCATCGGAGAGGATGGGAGAAGAGAAGGTTCTAGAGAGAACCATAGCTACAGAAAGGGAGATGAGCATTGGTTGAGTGAATTAGAGAATGAAGGTTTGGGGGGATAGTCTTAGGTTAATTATGGTAAGAGTGAATCCGGGCCGTTGATCAAAATTGATCAACGACCAAGATTAACTCAGGTCTGGGCCAGGTGGACTTAGATATTAGGTCGGGTGATCTTAACAGATTGGGCCTGGGGTTTGGGTTCCGATTTGGCTATAATTGAAAGCCAATTTGGCTATAATTTAAATAGCTAGTTTTTCTCTATTTGATTTATAAAAAAGAATAGATAGTTTCTAAAAAATAATTTAAAATGCTAAATAGTTTATAACATATAATTAGCAATTTAAAAAAATACATGATCCAATTTTATGCATATAAAACATAATTAAATCTTTAAAAGGGCTAACATTACAATTATGTGCAATTTAGTTTTAAAAATATTAAATATAATTATAAAAATATATACAATTACCCTAGCCATATTTTGGCATAAATATACCAATAGATGAATTATAAAAACAATAATTTTGAAAATAATTATTGGGGATTTTATGGTTAAAAAGGGAAAAAATAAATCAATTTAAAACCTTAAAATTATGGATAAAATAATAAAAACCTTGGACATGATTATATATGTATATATATGCTATTTTGAAGGTAATTTGTATATTGAAAAATATATAGGGAAAAATTGGGTATCAACAGCTGCCCCTCTTTACCCGGGAAGAAGGAAAGAGTTTTCGAGTAAAGAAATGATTGCCAATTTTGACCGAGCGAAACAATTTGAAGAGGTTAGGCTGCACCCTGGCTTCTGAGCTGCCTACATATCCCTGGTTTCACAGGAAACAGGTCATATGTAGTTCCGAATTCATCGGCGGAGTATAACGATGAAGCGATTTCAAGAACGGATGCAACATCTAGGGCTGGGTGAGTGAAAGGTTTAAGGGAATGGTTAGGTTTGATATGGCTGAGGGAACTGGAGCGAAATCGCTCCTACTGGAATAGACGTTGCTCGCTGGTTTACCTACAAATAGAACAATACAAGCATGCACTGTGCATAAATTTAAACATGATGCAAATTCTCGTTAGACCATGAATGTTGTCTTCGGACGATGAGGATGATGTCCTTAGACCATGATGTCCTGGGCCATGAAGCGTATGATAAGGGATTCGCAGGCCATGAAATGATGTTCTCGGCCTATGAGGATGGTGCCTCCGAACCATGATACCTTTGAATAATGATATGCAAAAGATTGAAAGAGATCCTCAGGCCATGACATGGTGTTCTCGGGATATGAAGATGGTGCCTCCGAATGATGATACCTTTGGATGAGTTGGCGATATTTCAGCCTATGAAGGATGTAGTAGTATGATGCAGGCAAGACAGAGCTTAGTCTTGCAAATTGAAGGGAAAATCATAGCCCGTAAGAGAAGCGAGATAAATAGTGCTTGGGATAGTGCTTAGTTTCGAAGAAAATTGGAGGCCGAGCTTAGCCTCGGAAGGCAGAATGATAGCCTTATGCAAAGATGCGAATGCAGATGGAGGTAGAACTTAACCTCGGAAGGCAGAATAATAGCCTTATGCAATGCAAATGTAGATGGAGACAACGTTTAGTCTCGGAAGGTAGAATGATAGCCTTATGCAAGATACGAATGCAGATGGAGGTAGAGCTTAACCTCGAAAGACAAAATGGTAGCCTTATGCAAATTGGAAGGCAGAATGATAGCCTTATGCAATGCAAATGCAGATGGAGACATTGTTTAGTCTCGGAAGACATAATGGTAGCCTTATGCAAATTGGAAGGCAGAATAGTAGCCTTATGTAATGCAAATGCAGATGGAGACAACGTTTAGTCTCGGAAGGCAGAATGGTAGACCTATGCAAGAATGCAGATGGAGACAGCGTTTAGTCTCGAAAGGCAGAAATGTAGCCTTATGCAAGAAATAAGATAACAACTGATAGTAGAGTTTTCTTAGCTGATAGAAGATTACAACGTAATGATTACTAGGAGCATTGTGACATACGGAACATCACTGTTGTGTAATGATAGCAAATGTTGGTAAGTGCATCAGTTATGAGAATCGTATTTTGAATAATTTTTGTCCTGTGGCGTACAATATGTCTGATCATAGTGCCTACATCCAAAGAAAAATCATGAGTTTTGTAAGGGGGAAAGTTAGTTCGTATCCGCACTGGCTTTGCTTGACTTGTTCAGCTTTGATCTGGTGATACTATCTGTATTATTGGGGTAGCGTTGCTAAACAAAGTAGTTTCAATAATAAACATGCATGATTTTGTAAAAGTATGACATAAATGTATAATAAAAAAATAGCTTTTAGATGAACCGATGACTACGCGTAGCTCGGGACATTGCAACCTCTCTCGCTACGGAATTTTGCGGATCCTCCTCAAAATTCTGCCCCAGTTTGATGGTTTGACGTTTCTAACTACTGCTCGTTCGACGATTGGCTAAAATTACTTCGAAATTTTGAGGGTCCTCCTCAAAATTCTACCCCAGTTTCCAATTGCGGGGGAAATAAAATTTTATTGAATTGTGACCGAACCCATAGGGCTGCCTACGTATCCCCTCTTAAATGGGAATTAGGTCAGGCGTAGTTCAATTTACATCATATAAGGAAAGCATGAAGATTGCACATAGTAACATTTGACTGCATCTGAATTGATCGGCTTTGGCTAGACTTCCCCGTCCATTTCTGCAAGTATGAGGGTTCCTCCTGTCAAAACCCGGTGAACCATGTATGGACACTGCCAGTTAGGAGAGAACTTCCCTTTGGATTCATCTTGATGCGGAAAACTTTTCTTTAACACCAGCTACCCCGATGTGAACTGTCTTGGATTGACTCTTTTGTTGAAGGCTCTGGACATTCTATTCTGATAGAGTTGACCGTTTCATTCTCTTTCCGTCTATAAGGGCTAGTTGCTCATAATGACTTTTCACCCACTTCGTGTCGTCGAGCTCATCTTCTTGTATGATCCTTACGGAAGGAATTTCTACCTAAACAGGAATGACAACCTCTGTACCGTAAACCAACATTTATGGGGTTGCCCAGGTTTATGTGCGGACTGTGGTGCGATACCCCAAAAGAGCAAATGATAACTTCTCGTGCCACTGTCTATAATTCTTTATCATTTACCTTAATATCTTCTTGATATTCTTGTTGGCTGCTTCTACAGCTCCATTCATCTGAGGCCTGTAGGCTGTGGAATTCTTGTGTTTGATCTTGAAAGATTTGCACATAGCTTTCATCAAGTCGCTGTTAAGGTTGAAGCCATTATCAGTGATGATTGACTCTGGAATTCTGAATCGGCAAATAATACGGTCGCGGACAAAGTCTATCACGACTTTCTTAGTCTCTACTTTGTAGGATGTTGCTTTAACCCATTTGGTGAAATAGTCGATGGTTACCATGATAAACCTGTGTTTGTTGGAAGTAGCAGGCTTGATTGGTCCAATAACGTCCATTCCCTAGGCGACGAATGGCCACTGTGAGCTTGTTGTGATAAGCTCGCTTGGAGGTACCTTTATCATGTCTACATGTATCTGACAGCGGTGGCATTTCCGGACATATTGGATGCAATCCATCTCCATAGTCATCCAAAAGTAACCAGCCCAGAGTAGCTTCTTTGCAAAGACAAAACTGTTCATATGTGGACCGCAGGTCCTAGCATGAATTTCCTCTAGTAGTCTGGATGCTTCCTTTGCATCGACACATCTTAATAATCCTAAATTGGGAGTCCTCCTATACAGGATTCCTCCGTTGTGAAAGAAGTTGTTGGACAATCTCCGAAGTGTGCGTTTCTGAGTAGGATTAGCAAGCTCTAGGTATTCTCCTTTTGCCAAATATTCCATGATATCATGAAACCAAGGTTTTCTATCTGCTTCCTCTTCAACATGGGCACAATAAGCTGGCTGATTATGGATTTTCACGGAATGGGATCAATGAAATTCTTGTCGGGGTGCTGTATCATATATGATAGGGTAACCAATACATCGGCTAACTCAATCTGGATTCTGGGAACATGCTGGAATTTCGTCTTCGTGAACCTCTTTCTCAATTCCTGTACATGATGCAAATACGAGAGTATCTTGGAGTTCTAGGTCGTCTATTCTCCTTGTACCTGATGTATAAGCAAGTCTGAATCTCCAATCACTAGCAGCTCTTGAATGTTCATGTCGATGGCCATTTTGAGTCCTAAGATGCAAGCTTCATACTCGGCCATATTGTTGGTGCAGGGGAACCTGAGTTTAGCAGACATCGAATAATGCTGACCGGTTTTTGATATTAGGATTGCTCTTATGCCAACTCCTTTGAAGTTTGCTGCTCCATCAAAGAACATTCTCCAATCGTCATAGGATTCTGCAATGCCTTCTCCTATGAATGATACCTCTTCATCTAGGAAAATACATTTTCAAGGGTTCGTATCCTCTATCTACGGGGTTTTCAGCAAGGTAGTCTGCTAGTGCCTTTCCCTTGACCGCTTTCTGAGTTACATAAATAATGTCGAACTCGCTCAACAGGATTTACCACTTGGCTAGTTTGCCAGTGGGCATGGGCTTCTGAAATATGTACTTCAAGGGTTCCATCCTTGATATGAGATATGTAGTATAGGCGCAGAAGTAATATCTCAGCTTCTGAGCTACCCAAATCAAAGCACAACAGTTTCATTCCAATAGAGAATACCAGGCCTCGTACGGGTTGAAATTTTTACTGAGATAATAAATGGCTTGTTCCTTCCTTCCTGTTTCATCATGCGGCCCCAGAATGCAGCCGAAAGCTCTGTCCAACACTGCAAGGTAGAGTAATAAGGGTCTACCTGGCTTGGGTGGGACTAAGATTGGTGGTGTTGTCAAGTACTCCTTGATTTTGTCGAAGGCCTTTTGGCAGTCATCGGTCTATTTGGTGGCGGCATCCTTCGTCAACATCTTAAATATTGGCTCACAGATAACCGTAGACTGTGCTATGAATCGACTGATGTAGTTAAGACTTCCCAAGAAACTCATCACGTCTTTCTTATTCTTTAGCAGTGGTAGTTCTTGAATGTCTTTGAATTTCGATGGATCCAGTTCTATTCCTCGGTGGCTCACAATAAACCCAAGCAATTTCCCAGCAGGAACCCCAAATGTGCATTTTGCGGGGTTTAGTTTTAGGTTGTATCTCCGCAGCCTATTGAAGAACTTTCTCAAATTTTCTATGTGGTTAATGAACTTCTTGGATTTTATAATAACATCATCCATATATACCTTTATCTCCTTGTGTATCATATCATGAAATATGGTAGTCATGACCCTCATGTAAGTAGCCCCTGCATTCTTCAGGCCGAATGGTATCATCTTGTAACAGTACACTCCCCACGGTGTAATGAAAGCTGTTTTCTCAGCATCTTCCTCATCCATCCAGATCTGATGATGACCAGTGAAGCAATCTATGAATGATTGTAGCTCATGCTTGGTGCAATTGTCAATTAGGATGTGTATATTTGGCAAAGGGAAGTCGTCTTTTGGACTGGCTTGGTTGAGATCCCCGTAGTCAACATAGACTCTAACCTTCCCATCCTTCTTTGGCACTGACATAATGTTGGCTAACCATGTCGGGTATTCTACTACCCAGAGAACCTTAGCGTTGATCTGCTTTGTGAATTCTTCTTTGATTATCAAACTCATATCAGGCTTGAACTTTCTGAGCTTTTGCTTTACCGGTGGACACATTAGATCGGTTGGCAGTTTGTGAGAAACAATAGACGTACTCAGACCAGTCATGTCATCATACAACCAGGAGAATACGTCCTCATACTCCTTTAGAAATTCTGTGTATTCTTCCTTTCCTAATGGCGATAGGTGAATGTTGATTCGCATTTCCTTGATGTTTTCTGCATCTCCTAGGTTGACAATATCGGTATCGTCCAGGTTGGTCTTAGGACTGTTCTCAAAGTTCTCAACTTCTTTGATAATCTCGTCAGGTATGCCATCTTCTTCTGAATCCATGTTTGTTTGTTGCATTGTATCATTGCATGTCACAGTCATTGGTTCATCAAGACAAGTAATAGTAATGCTGTATTGGTAAAGCACAGAGAGAAAATGATAGCAATATTAATTCATAAGAAAAATCAAAAATGCTTTTGATAAAATGAATAAATGTTTTGAACTCTAAAGATCTTATTGCGTGAATTGAAAAAATGCAAAAGAAAATCATTTAGTAAAAATAGTGAATAATGCTTGTTTTAGCCTTGCTACCCCGAGGCACGTCGGGCTTTGGTTGTCCTGATGGTCTAATTCTTGAGATGTGCCTCTCTGCTCACAACCTATATGGAAGGGCCTTCCTCCCCCCTCCTCGAGAATAATACAACAGTACATATTACTGTCCTCTAAAAACAAGTTCTTCACTGTTTCAAGTGTTTCTTCTTCATCTGACCCATAAATAATGTCGGCCTGTTAGAAGATCTGTTCTAGATATGGTATTGGCTCCTCTAGTGGATAGTAAGGATCACGCCATGGTGGCGACTATTTATTGAATCTTCCCAGGTGTATTCATATCTTAAACCGAAGGTAGTGCCATGTTTCTTGAGTTTTATGGGTTTAGATATTCCTTGAAGGTTCTTGCCGAGCCCTTTTCCAAGTTCGTACCCACTCCAACTCAGTATACTCTCGATTTTGCTATCCCACCATTTATCTTTGTCGATAGCGTTGACCCGCTCAATATGGTAGTAAGTTTCTCCACCCAGCTTCGTTCTTCCCTCGATTTCCGGAATGGTCCGGCGATTGTACATAGGGTTGCTACTATTGCCATGAATGATCACTTCCTGGTGATTCCATTTGAACTTTACTGCCTGCTGCAGCGTTGATGCTACGGCCCCAACGACATGAATCCATGGCTGTCCCAGCATCAGGTTGTAAGATGCCGGTACATCTATTACCTGGAAATCGCCTTCAAACCAGGTTAGTCCCATCTGCAGGCATAGACTAATCTCACTAATGGTGGACCTCTGAGAACCATCGAAGGCTTTCACATTGATTGCTCCATCCTTTATCTCATGCAGCCCTTTACCCAACTTCTTGAGTGTTACCAGTGGACAAATGTTAAGACTGGAACCTCCATCGATCAGGATTCTGGTGATGAAATAATCTTCGCATTGCATGGTGATGTGTAGTGCTTTGTTGTGCCCCAGCCCTTTAGGTGGTAGCTCATCCTCATAAAAGGTGATATTATGGCTTTCAAATACTTGTCCTACCATATTAGACACTTCCTCGCTAGTGATGTTACATGGTATGTGTGCTTCATTTAGCACCTTTAACAGAGCATTCTTGTGCGTCTCAGAATTTTGCAGCAAAGAGAGAATGGATATTTGTGCTGGCATCTTGTTTAACTGGTTGATGACCGAATATTACTTTGCCTGTATTTTCCTCCAAAGGTCGTCCGGACCTGTCTCAATGAGGGGCGACCGGTTGGAGGCCTACTTGCTTGATTCAGCCAGATGTTCAGGGGTATAAACTCTACCAGTTCTTGTCATACCCTGTGCTGCGATAGTTTCTTCAATCCTTACCTTGCATTTCCTTCTCGCCTCGGCTGTATAGTCCCAGGGTATAGCATTTGTATAGAATGGTGGCATGGCTGACATCGCCACTAGGACCGGCGTGACTATCCTTACTTCGAATGGAACATGTGCCTTGGGTGGCAAGACTACAACCTCAAATGGTGCAAGTGCATTTGCCGGAGACACGAATTCAACCGCAATCAGTACCGATGTCTTTGCGGATGGCGATGCTTCAAACTCAAGAGGTACAGAAATATTTACCTCAGCTTCCTCGGACGGTTGGATCTGGACTATGATTGGATTGAGAGTAATTGTCGGTTTCTTCGGGTCATCACCTTCTACGATCAACCCGATTGATCCCTCGGGATCCCGGTCATCTTCTACTTCAATCATGTGGATACCTCCACCCTTATGGTCTAGCAGAGGCTTGTTGCAGATGTTTGGAGCGGGTTACTTTGCCACAATGATCTTGTTATCAATCAAAGACTATATCTTGTCTTTTAAGGAGCGGCATTCATCGATAGTGTGCCCTTTCATGCCGGAGTGGTATGCACAATACTTGTTAGGATTGACCTATTGAGAAGGATTCACAGGGGTTGTAGCAGGGATGAGGGTAACATTACCAGTAGCTTTGAGCCTCTCATACAGCTAGTCGATGGGTTTAGCAATGGCTGTATATTGTTTCGGAGGTCTGCGATCAAAATTAGGTCGAGGTCTAGGGAAATTTTAGCGTGCAGGAGGTGATTGATAGTGGGATGGTTGAGCATTATAGGTTTGGCAGACATGAGCGGGTTGGAAGTATCTGGGTGAAGTAGGTTGATATGTAGGAGGTAGAGATGACTAATAGGTTGGTGGCGAAGCTTGGTATGAAGGTGAGAGTGCTTGGTAATTTAGGGTTGGCTGGTATGTGAGTGGAGGTGTTGGATAAGTTTGGTATTTGAGGGGAAACTTGGTCCTTTGTGCAACAATTATGGCCCCTACGTCCCTTTTCTTGGACACACCACCGAACTGTAAAGCCTTATTCGTAGCTTGCAAGGCCTCGAAATTTGTAACCATACCACTTTTAATACCTTCTTTAATTCTCTCGCCTAATTTGATAATGTCGGAGAACTTGTGGTTCTCAATCATTATCAGCCGTTCATAGTACTGCGGGTCCTGAGCGCAGACAAAGAACTTGTTCATTTGCTCCTCTTCTAAGGCGGGTCTGACCTTAGCAACTTCGGACCTCCAACGAGTAGCATACTCGTGAAACGTCTCGGTGGGCTTCTTCTTCAAATTCTGGATATAGAACACGTCTGGTGCGTTCTTTATATTAAACCTAAATCTGTCTATACAGTCAGATGCCATGCCCACCCAACTTGACCACTTTTTGGGATCTTGGCTGATGTACCAAGATAATGCATCTCCCTTCAAACTCCTCATGAATAGTTTCATGCGGATCCTTTCATCCTTCCCTACTCTAACCAGCTTGTCGCAATATGTCCTCAGATGGACCCTTGGATCACTCTTGCCATCAAACATTTTGAACTTAGGAGGTTTGTACCCCTCAGGCAGTTCGACATCAGGCTATATGCAAAGCTCCTCATAGTTCAGCCCCTCGATTCATTTGCTTCTCTCAACGCCCTGAATCCGGCTGGTCAATTTCTTAAGTTCCTCGGCCAAGTTCCTGATAAGCAGATCGTTTTCATCAGACTCAGGTGTGCATGAGATAGGTTAGGTGGAGTGTGGCATGGTCTCCATATAGATAGGAGTGTTATGGTGGCATGGTGCATGGATGTGGAAATGGTCGTTTGTGGAGTTCTGAGGTTCTGGGATGAGTAGTGGATTGTTGTTTGGGGTATGACAGGTGTTGCATTGGTTCTTTGGTGGAGCTGCGTGATGATGTGGTGCGGGATAATTCTGTTGTTTTAGGATATTTGAGGAGGTGTAGGGTTTTGAGCGTTGGGAAATTTGATATTTGAGGTGTTGAGGGAAAATAGGTTTGCCAGATTTTGAACTTGATCGAGCTCTTCATGGAATTTCAACAGTTTATGTTCAAGTTTTGACACATTTTTGTTAGGAATCCAAATACCCTAGCCATCAGTGGCCTCTACCCGCCCAGATGTAATCTCCTTCCTGATGTTGTTTAAATCTTCCATTTTGCCTTTGTTCTTACCTTTAATGGGTCAAAGAGGAGGAGTGAGTGGAGGGACCTTAGATCTTGTGAAATAAGATGATGATGCCAGAGCGCACGAGCCAACCTTTGGGGAGGGGAATAATAAAACAAAAAAATAAAACAAAAGGTAATCAAGTTAGTGATGATTATAAAAAGTATTGTAATATTTAAACACATAATGTGGGAATGTAAAGCGTGTCCTGATTTGGGAACCTCTTTGTGCCCGAGGTAGGCCTAGCGAAAATAGATTTAGAGAACTTAGAATGCTAAATGCCTCATTTTATTCATAAAAATAGATGAATCCCAAACGACACTAAATAAGCAAGAAATAAAAGTCACTAATGGCCATTGACCTTATTACATTCATAAAGCGAAAAAGTAAATTCCCATCTACTTGGTCCCAGAAGGACCCTCCCCAGACTCGGCATCCTTGGCTCATTTGAACAGCTTCCCCAATTCGCGAAGTCCCAGCAACAGGTATACTCTGGCTAGATGTCCACCTTGGGTCCCTTCAGCCTTTCGACAGTCTTCAACCCTTTTGAGAAATTTCTCCTCTAGTTCTACTATGCCTCGCTCCAAGTATCCTATCCTTTTGTTGGCACTGATAGCCATGTCGTTCCACTCCTTAATCAGCTTCTTGTTGGACTCTTGTATCTTGCGGTGTTCGCTATAGCATTCACGGATCCTTTTGTGCAGCTGGTTGTACTTGACTTGCGCCTAGGCTTTTTCATCTATAATTCTGTGACCTCGAATGAACCCTGGCTAGCCCAAACCATCCCAATTGTCTTCCAAACAACCCAAATAGAAAGGGGTACAACTAGCATGATATCTGTCTGGCTCGATGTTATCTTTCCCCATTACGATCTTGTAGTGTCACATGTGCTAGGCTTGGCACTTGTGGGGACTATCATCATTTCGGAAGTCAGCTCGAAGATGGCTCATCTTGTCGACCTGGGTATGACTTGCTTCCTACTTCCTTGCCTCATAACTCGAAAAGGGACGTAAGGGTATGTTCCTCTTAGACCAACTAGTATCAGGAAAGGTGCATCTCTGGATTGGGCGATGAACTCCTCTGTCGGAAACCACTCGAACATCCATTGAACCTATTCTTCAGTCAGATTATCAAAGAGCTCGACCCACCGGGGATGTAATTCATTCACTTTGGATGGTGGAAAGCGATGTGATCATCTCAGTCCCTTCGCTAAATTTCTTGTCAGTATTTGCCTTTTTGGAGATGCTCCATGAGCCAAAGCTGAAGTCGTAGATTGCAGCCTTCGAAGTGTCTCGCTCCTCATTGACATTTTTCTAAGGCTCAGTATATGTCTGCGATGATCATGGATGCAATGCTGAATGTCTGCCCACCAATCCCCTCCATTAGGGTCTTGGTTACCATATCCAGTCTAGTATGGAATCTCCCTTTCTTCATTGGAAATACGATCAGACCCAGGAAGCAAAACAAGAAGACGAAAACCCTACGATGGATATGTCCCACACTAGACCAGCCATTCCTCCTATCTCCTCTAGCAAAGGTGTCATTTTGATGTCCCCAAAGCGGAACACGGCCCTTTCACAATCCCAAAATAAGGTAGCAGCTTATATTATCACGTTGTTATGCTGGATCTCCAGGAGGGATGGTAGGTTACCCAGATATTTTATGACGAGGGTTTTGTCACTATAATGTAAATCTTCCTACCAACTTAGCAATCTTAGGTGGATATTGGTGACCATGCTGAATCTGGGGACTTCGTGCCTCATATATCTGCAAGACAAACAAGGTTAGGCCCTTACCCCCACCAGAATCGACTATTTAATGTCAACAATTAGTATGAAGCATTTAGTTCTCCGAATAAATGTACAGAATGTGATGATGTACGTTTAGGTTTAGAGAAACCCAGTGGACTCTGGACAAGGCTATCTTAAAGGATCATTATGTGGACAACATAACTGATCCAACTAGGTTTGACCATGATGCATGCACAATTTAAACAGAGTAAGGTTTCTATGTGGTTTTAGACTGGTACCCTTGAGTGGACAACTCAAGGGAGAAGGCACGGAACTGTCGACTGCACCGCTGATCGACTAGTTTTACCGCAAATAAACCTTTCCGAATTTAGGGGGTAATGATATAAGAAGGACACAACCCTTCATCAAGTGTTGCTATAGTATTTGTTTGGCACGAGTGGAGTATGATGTTGAGCAAGATTATGCAATAATTAAAAGCATGTTGACTTGTATTTGCACTTTGAGAAAGCGATAAATACAACAGGTTTATAATTTAAACAGTTATAAAGGATGGAAACAAGAAAGATACGTCAGGTTGCTTTTGAAAAAGAAATTAAATGCTTAATGGAATTAAACAAATAATCACACATAGGGAGGGGTACAAATTCATAAAAACGGTATGAAAGGGTAAAAACCTAAATATCCCCAGCAGAGTCTCCATGCTGTGGCGCCCCCTTTTTCCTTCGCGGAATCGGGTTTATGACATTTTTGATTATGGGACAACTCTCTCCTTTCGGGAAAGGGGGTTTGCATTTTTGAAGAGTCGCCACCTAACGGATTATGGTGCGTTAGGGCACCTAGAGCAATTAACTCTTGGGTTGGTTTGCATTACCAAAGATTAGGGTAATGGCTTGAAATTATCCTAAGGAGAAGGAGTTAGGCATCCCTCAGGATCCACTAGTGTGGTTCCTAGCCAAACAATTTTTGTGAATTTTTACAATTAGCAAATAAACAAGTATGACTCAAATAGTATAGGATTTAAGTTTAAGAACATAGATGTTTGAAAAGCAATTAATGAAAAGCAAGAGTTTAAAATAATTACAATCTAATCATATTTGTGAATGTAAAGGGGGTGTCCTAGATTTGTTTATAATATGGATCACATGAATGCAATACCCGATATGACACTCCTTCAAGAGGGGCTACACGTGGTATTACGTACCGGTCATCATATTCATGTCTACCCTTTCCTGCCCCGTGAAGGTAATTAAAGCAAGGGTTGGTCTCGACCCCTATTGCATCCTATTACCCGTCCCTTCCTATCAGTCCCGGAGGAATTTAGGACTCTTATCCTATAAAAGGGAGGGGGGGGTTTCTATGCAGACCCTCAAGTTTAAAGGCAAAATACTAAGGAGACAAATAATAACAAGTAGGACTTCAATTAAGGGAAGCACGAAAGACAAACGAAAGGCTCAAATATACCTCCACACACAGTGCACATAAACAGAATGACTCATACAAAATTAAGTTCTGAATTAAGATCTTATGCATGGTATCTAAGTGACAACAATAGAATCAGATTTATTACATGACTCAGAAAAGAAGTCTGAATCAGGCTTGCCTACTGATTTTAACAGTTGATAATTAAGAAGCATACATAAAGAAGCATGTTTCCAGTTTTGACAAATTTAGCACCTAAGGCTTGCATAGGCATAAAATAACATGCAGCAGTTACCAGAATTATTGAAACAGTTTGGAAATTATTTATACCTAAAACATGTTGTCTAAATATTGCAAAGACATGCAGGGATTATTACTAGTTTGTTTAAAGCAGGATGGGACTGTTGATACTCCTTTTCATGCATCAGTAGTTTAACTAAGTGTAGCTGAGTGCGTATGAACGAGAACCTAATCATGGTACTAATGATTTATATGCAGGATTTCTAAAGCACGATTTCTAAATGCACAGCAGGATTGCAGAATTTCCTAAGAGCAGGATTTATAAATGAAATTTCAGAACATGTTTACGTGGGCAGAATCACATAATAGCAGCTTATTTTATTGTTATTATCTACCATATAGACAGGATTTCTGAGTGTACATGGCAGTGCATAACGTTATAGTAAAGTTCTAGTTATTAGCAGATTTTAACACATGATTTTATAAGGGTGCACATGTTGAATCAATAAACGTGGGACCTAAGAGCATGATTTCTAATGCACATATGAATCCTAAACATGGTTTCTATTGCGCAATTAGGAATATAAACTTAATAACATATTTTCTACCCTTAACAACTATGACATGCATATTTACCCCATCCCTTTTCACTAGCCACCCCAATACTTGTTTACAACAGGTTATTATAGACCAACATTGAAATGAGTTACATAAGTAGAAATGAAAACTAAGAAGTTACAATATAGAGAGCATGATTAGGACTTCCTCCCTGAGTTATGTAATAAATCACCTCAAGTGCCAAGATTGTTCCATAGTCTTTTCTTATCTGGGTGTGTCAGAGTTCCCTAAGGACCTCAAGGGATCTCGGGAAGTGCTCACACCCAGATTTCATAGCCAAGACAGACTAAGTGCAGTGTGGAAAGGCCAGCTTTTATGTGTATAAGTTCAGAGATAGCTCAAGGGTCCCAAGGCAAAGCTCACACAAAAGGGGAAAAACCTAGTGGTCTAAGAGTAAATGTTAGAGTGCTTGATATAGTGTTGAAAAGGTTGGACTGGAAACTATTTTGAAACAGCCTGTTTGAAATAAGTTTGCAAAAGAGTTACTTGGAGAAAAAACAGTTTTGAAAGGAAAAGGGAATAGGAGCAACAACAACTTGGAACAAGCCAGCACATACAGAACAAACTCGAAGAATAGTATCATTCACAAGCAGGGAAGTAAGGGATTGGGGACATAGAGAGCCCAAGTCAGAAACACATAAACATGGATGAGAAGAGAAACATATAGACCAGCAAGTACAAAGAACAAGTAGAAATTGATTGGCCTCCGGAATACAAAACTACTACTTCAAAGTGTTAACAAGGGAATCATGTTTGAAATTAGAATAGTAATAAGACATAGGGACAGGGTAGGGGAGTAGTCATGTTGAGGACAGGGGTTTATTACACATAATTAGTCATAACACTTAGTGTTAATCAAATACATTAGGAGTCTATGATACTAACATGGCATTCTAGTTGAAGGAAATATACAAGAACTCAAGTAGACATGTGATTACACTTGAACAAGAGAGGGGGCAAAACTTAAGCATGCTGAATAAAGCGATAGACAAGAAGGGCACTTAAACACATGAGCCATTAAGTTAGTGCAGAAGGAGACATGGATTAACAGACATGGAGCACATAGAGTTGAGTTTCAGAATAGAACTAGGAACATACTAGTTAAGGAAGCAAAGTGCAGAAAAGTAAAGCAAGTAGAGTTCCACAGTCTAGCCTTGGCTTTCAGTCGGCTAGACAAGCAGTTAGCACAAGTAGCAAAGAAAGAAGAGAGAGTTTGAGTGTGTGTGTGTGTGTATTCTGAACTGTGTTCATGTGTTAAGACTGTAGAAGAGAGTCATTTATATAGTAGTTTGAAACTCGTTAAAATAAGGCAAGAATCAATTCTTCAGTAATTATAGAACTCAATATCAATTAAGAACGAAAATCAGCCAAGTATCCCTTAATTAAGGGAGTTATTTACCAACGGTAGAAAGCAGGTAACTGATAAGGAAAGAATTCAAGTAACATAGGTACAGAATAAGTAAATTAGTGCTAGATACATAAGAGTCTAATTAAGGAAATAACAGTAAAAATCAATTAATAATATAGTCAATCACATTATAAGGTAAGAAATAATTTTAAGGGATCGGAAAAAAAAGCCAAAAATCTACATAAGAGCATCAATACTGTAAATCAAGAATTTCAAGAGTCGAACAAAATACTATTAATATTAAGGGAAATAGTATAGACTTCCATGAATAACCTAATGAACAGAGTACAAATAAGGAGAACCAAATCAGAAACCTTAAAAAGGTATCACTGGGATGAAAGTCATAGAAATACTCTAACTAATCACAACATATCCATGCGAATCGCACATACAAACAAATTGACTGAACGAACAGTAAAGACGAACTCAGAATGACAAACTAAAGCCACACAAATTAGGGGTTTTCAACGTAATGAATCAGATAAAGGAAAAACTTATAATAAGCCATTTAAACTTAGTAAACAAATTATATGGTAATACTGAAAATCAGAGGAGAAGTCGTTTTTAGAAAAGGTTAAGAAACCCTAGTATTAAAGACGAAGGATTACTTTAGAAAAAAATCAGAAATAACTTCAAGGAAAACAACAAGCGCTCATAATATACCCAGATCTAAGATAGATCTAAAAGAAATCAGAGGACCTTAAGAGTTAGGGTTTTAGAGAACCCAGAAAAGATGAGAAAACCTTAGAACGTTACCGGTTTTAGCCTAAACGTCATGGATCTTAGTCGAACAGCCATGGATGGCCGAAAAACGACATGAAAGACTAGGGATAGGAGTTGAACTGCTCCAGGTTCACCTGAGGACCTCAGGGTAGTGTCAAACCGAAGTGGGGTGAAGCAGAGGCCAGGAGATGATGAGAGGCCATGGTTTCCGGTGAGGGAGGTGGCCAGAGAAGGTGGACATGGTCCATCGGAAAGGATGAGAGAAGAGAAGGTTCTAGAGAGAACCAGAGCTAGAGAAAGGGAGATGAGTGTCGGTTGAGGGAATGAGGGAATGAGGGTTTGGGGGGTAGTCTTAGGTTAATTATGGTAAGAGTGAATTGGGCCGTTGATCAAAAGTGATCAACGACCAAGATTAACTCAGGTCTTTGCTAGGTGGACTTAGGGATTGGGTCGGGTGATTTTAATGGATTGGGGCTGGGGTTTGGGTTTCGATTTGGCTATAATTTAAATAGCTAGTTTTCCCCTATTTGATTTATAAAAAATAATAGATAGTTTCTGAAAAATAATATAAAATGCTACTATGATTTATAACACATAATTAGCAATTTAAAAAAATACAGTATCCAATTTTATGCATATAAAACATAATTAAATCTTTAAAAGGGCTAATATTGCAATTATGTGCAATTTAGCTTTAAAAACACTAAATGTAATTATATAAAAATATATAAAAATTACCCTAGCCATATTTTGGCATAAATATAGAAATTCAATAGATGAATTATCAAAACAATAATTTTGAAAATAATTATTTGGGATTTTATGGATATAAAGGGAGAAAATAAATCAATTTAAAACCTTAAAATTATGAAAAAAATAATAAAAACCTTGGACATGCTTATATATGCTATTTTGAAGATATTTTGCATATTGAAAAATATATAGGAAAAAATTGGGTATCAACAGTTAGTATGTGTACTACCATTCAATTAGACTACATGCTTCTTAACATATATCCTTCCTTATAATAACATGCCTACTTCTGTCTTAATCGAACCTATGTGCCTGCTGCAATAACATGTTTACTTCTATGTTGACTACAATGACATGTCTACTTCTTCCTGATTGAACCCATGTGTGTCTTGCTCTCAATCTGTTTATTCTTGCTTTAGTTAGAATTCTATGTTTTAATATTAACCAGACTCATGCTTATTTCTTCTTTACTAGCATATCCCTTCCATCTTATTTTCACCTCTGACCAATATGACTCCTCAGCCCTACTATCCCTCTGCATGTGACTGAATGCTCACCTAGTGGTAGTTAATTAACTAAGTTGAAACTCCAAGTTACTTTGTTTCTGTCTATTATTTGACTGCTGGGACCTTTGTTTGAGTTACAATGATTGAATGACCTTTACTTCCTGAGAATCCCAAAACTATTTTCTTAAAAACTATCTCTTGTTTAAACCCCTATTCTTAAAACACCTAGGGTCTTGCCCCATTAGTCTAAGCATTACTTAGGAGTCCACGAGGCTCCTCTGAACTTTGGAAGCATTGCTTTCCAAAACCTGCTCACAAAGGGTTACTTTGAAATTTTCTGGTGTGAGCATTGCCCGAGGTCCTTGAGGCCCTTATGAACTTTGGCACACCAGGATACTATTGGATGCACTATGAGGTTATGGCATTTTTGGACTGGTTGAAGACCTGGTCTGCCAGGTTTATCCTTTGGACATATATTCAGGCTCTCTATAGTTATAGCAATTTCACTTCTGTAATTCATTATTAATGTTGGTCTGTAATAATAATTTCTTGTAAACAAATATTGGGGAAGTTAATAAAAAGGGGGGAATCTTATACATACCTTGTTGGGAAAGGCTAGATACCATGCCTATAGGTTGTTAAAATATTTTTTTCATTTAGATACCATGCCTATAAGTTGTTACAATATTTGCTCATTTAGACATCATGCCTATAGGGTTCAAAAATTTATCCTGCATTCTAGATAACATGTCTATAAGTTTGTTGTGATGCTTGTTTAGATACCATGCCTGCAGGTTATTACAATATTATTTATTTAGATACCATACCTATAGGGGATTTTAAAATTAACCCGTCCTGCCTGTAAATTTGAAAAGATCAGTTTCTGCATATTAACAAGGTTTAAATCAGTCTTCTACATATTTTAAAACTAATTGCTGCATTTAGATGCCATGCCTATAGGATTCTAAAACCAATTTCTACATTTAGCTAACAGTATCTATAAGCCTAAAATCAGTTATCACACGTAGACAACATGCCTATAGGACTTAATAAACTCAAACCGTTTTAAACCGATTCCCAGAATTCTTATTGCATTTAGACAGCATGTTTATAGGGTATTACAGATCTACGCCTAGGCAATCCTATAGGTAATGAAGGTCTAATAAAACTGTGGAACTATGCTTTGCTTACTTGTGACTGCCTAGATTCAATAGGTTTTAAAATCAGTAGGCAAATTTATTAGGCCTTTAACGCTTTGCCTTAACGCGATGCTGCAGATTCTCTGCTTGTCATGCTCACCTAGATCTGCTGTTCGAGGACCTTTCTGAAATATCTGAAATCTGTTGTTTGAGACGTGCACTTACTTGCTCTATTTTTGGAGGTAAAGTGTGAGCCTTTAAGGGATCGTTTGGTAGGGTGCATAAGAATAATGCTGAATAGGGTGTATTAGTAATGCTGGTATTAGTTATGCTGGTATTAGTTATGCTGACATATTTCTTATCCATTGTTTGGTTTGATGTATTAAAGCATTGTACAATTTCTAAAAGAATTATTTGTTTACAAAAATGCACTCTAAACTAGTCCACACTCTAACTTTTTAAAAGAAACATATGTTGAGAAATATTTTTATATGAAAAAGTTTTAAAAAATTTATTTATTTGTCTACCTATATTATAAAATAAAATAAAATATTTATTTATAAAAAATAAAATATGCTAAGTATTTATTTATTTACTAGGGATATAAATTTATTTCTCGCTATTTGGATTATTTTGAACTTGCATTAATATACTAACTAGCATATTTTAATCTAAGCATAAATTTTGAAGGACAATTTTATCTTTAACTAAGCTAATGCATGCATTAAAACCCATTGCATTGCTAATACCATTGTTTTCTATGCATTAGTTATGCATAGGATAATACCAAATAGGATGTATAACTAATGCATAGGTTCAAAATGTCTACCAAACAATGTATTAGTAATACACAAAGTTAATGCATGCATTAGCTTATCTAATGCATCCTACCAAACGACCCCTAACTGTTATATCCTTGGTCCAGTCCTACGTGTTATGTTTGTCACCTAGAGTTTTCTCCTTTTAATTACTGTAGGCGAGTCTAGATCCACCTTAACTAGAAGTACTAAATACATCTGGGACAATATAAGTAAAGGGACGGGTGGTGCACGCATAAGATACATCTTAAGGTTGCTAGAATGCTTTAGGCTATGACCAAGGGAAGGGTAATTGGGTAGTAAAGGATATGATGACATGTGCGCTAATGTCATGTGTAACCCCTCTAGTTGAGTAAGAATTACCGGGTATTATACAAATGTGATCCTATAGTCTAACAAACCTAGGACTTCCCTCGTCTTCTTCACATATGTGTGCTTAGACTTCTTATCTGCTAAATCTCCTTTATCTTATATATGTGCTTAGACTGCTTATCTGTTAAATGACTAACTGACATAATCGGAGTTTGGTCGGGACCTACCATTGTGGATCGCGAGGGGTGCCTAACACCTTCCCCTCAAGGTTATTTTTAGCCCTTACCCAATCTCTGGTAATGCAAATCGGTTTTATGAGTTACATGCTTTAGGTGCCCTAACGCACCTTAAATCCGTTAGGTGGAGACTCTTCAAATTCAAATACACAATTCCTGAAAGGAAATGAGTTGTTCCCAATGAATGTCGAAACCCAGACTCCACGAGGAAAAAAGGAACACCATAGGCATGCTTTTCTAATCTAAACAAAATAGCTATATATGCTAGTGTAGTTCAAACAAGGAGAAACATGTTATGACTTAGTGAAAAACTGAATTTTACAACAAATAGAATGTGTACGCACTCGCCACCTCACGTACACAATGCTCATATATCAAACATTACCAACTCCTAAGGGAAGTTCACCTACACAAGGTTAGGTAAGCCACTTACCTCGAACCAAGCTAAATCAATCCATCACAATGCTCTTCCCACGAATATCCAGCTCCATATGGCCCAAGTCTAGCCAAAACCAATTTCATAACATAAATATATCTACAAGAAACTAATCTAGCTAACGAAATCAAAGATAAGGCAAGAAATTATAAAAACGCCCAAAAAACCTCCCTGTGACCATGTCTTGGAATCGGGTAAAAGTCACAAATTATGAATACCCATTTACTCACAAGTTCACTTGTAGCAAAATTATCCAAATCGAATGTCCAAATCCCACTCAAAACTCAGAAATTCGATTGGGGAACTTTTTCCCCATTTTCCCACCTTTCTCACTCAAAAATCCTCGATTAAATGAAGAAAACAACAATAGATTAATGAAATATATCCAAAACCAAGTTAGGAATAGTTACCCAATAGCTATCCTTTAAAATCTCTTGAAAATCTGCCTTCCACGTAGCTCCAAATTGAATTTTGTGATATGAACTTAAAACCCTCGAAAATCCCCTTTTCTGCACAGCGATTTCCGCTTCTGCATTCCCAGGATCGCATCTGTGGTCCCGCTCCTGCGACAGGGACTCCGCATCTGTGAGTTTTTATTAAACTCCAGAGTCTGCACCGGCGTGCCTTCGTCCACATCGGCGGATGCGCTTCTGCGGCTAATCGCCCGCTTCTGCGGAGCCTTAGGTCCCTCTCACCTTCGCATCTGCGACTACCATTCCACAGATGCAGCTCCGCTCCTGCGGTACCCTCGTCGCATACGAGACCCCTGGCCTTTATACCCAAACCCACACCTGCTATCTCGGTCTTGCTTCTACGGGGCTTCACCTGCAGACCTCCCACCGCAGTTGCGAAAACACGAGAACCAACAACTCATAAAATTCTCCTAAGTCCATTTTCCATTCGTTAAGCCCCTGAAACTCACCTGAGGCTCCCGGAACCTCAACCAAACATACCAACCAATACTAAAACACCATACAAACTTAGTTGATCCATCAAACCACATCAAACAATGCTAAACACAAATCACCCTCCAATCCAAACTTAATAAATTTGAAACTTCAAATTTTTACAACTGACGCCGAAACCTATCAAACCACGTTCGATTGAGCCCAAATTTTGCACACAAGTCATATTCAGTACTGCAGACCCACTCCAACTTCCGGAATTGGATTCCAACCCCGATATCAAAAATTTCACTACTGGCCCAAAACTCCAAAAATCCGGTTTTCGCCATTTCAAGCCTAAATGAGCTACAGACCTCAAAAACACAATCCGTACACTCCCCTAAGCCCAAAATCACCTAACGACTAACATAATTGATGAAACTCCATTCCGGAGTCATCTTCACACTGTTCTAACTTCGGTCCAAATTCTAAGTCTTAAGCTCCCGATTTAGGGGCTAAGTGTCCAAAACACTTCCAAAAACCAAGATGAACTCTCCCGGCAAGTCACAATAGAAGAAATAGATATGGGGAAGTAGTTAATAGGGGATCGAGGCTCTAATTCTCAAAACAACTGGCCAGGTCGTTATATTTTGGCAGCCTTCATTTTTGCTTTTCGCGATCGTGAGGAATGATCCACGACTCCGATGTGTAAAATTTGGGTAGAATATGAAAGTACTCTATTTCAAGGGTTTTACCATTTTTATCATATCTTGAATTGTGCATCTCGGATTTGAGCGATTTTTGAGGGGTCCTTCACGTGTTGGATTGGGGTAAGTGTTCTTTAACCGGATTTAATTTTATTTCATGATCTCATCCTTGTTTTTATCATTAAATTATTGGTTTGAGTTAGGACAAAATAAATATTTTGTAAGAACTTTTAAAAATGTAAAATGATGATTTGAAGGACAAATTAATATCGGAATTGGATAAATATGGTATGGTTGGACTCGTAGCAGAATGAGTGTTTGAATTTTGTGATTTTTGTCAGGTTTTGAGGTCCGGGACCGAGGTTGACTTTTTATTTTTCATTAAATGTTAAAGCTTTATTATCCAGAACTATTTCCTATAGATATTATTTATAATATTAAGTTATTTTGTCTAGATATGAGCCGTCCGGAGATTGTTTCACATGAGAAGGTCATTTTAGAGTGTCGGGTCTAGCATCTTTGAGGTAAGTATTTGTGTAGGGGAACTACCCCTTAGGATTTGAGTTGTTTGTACTATTTGTTTCATGTGAAAGCCGCGTACGCGAGGTGATTAGTACGTACTCGGATTTATATATATGTGGAAATTGATCGCTCTAGACTTTTCGGCATCTTTTATGTACTTATTTGAAATTGTTTGCACATGTTATTTCTTTTATTCGTTATGACTACTATCACATGCTTTATTTGAAGTTGTCATTACATGTCACATTCTTTACTTGTCGAGCTTGTTCTTATATGATTTATTTGGAGTTGTTATCATTTTATCATTATGTGATTTCTTTTAGTGTGGATATAATCTTAGTTGAATTGTTGTCATGTGATATCCTTTGTTTCTGGGTTGTTCTTATACACTTAGACATGGTACTAGTTCATGCAATCTCCTTCATCGTTAGCCTAATTCATACACTAGAGTCCGAAGCATGCTATTTCATGGAAGTACTTTCAGTATCAAGGTTATCCTTGAACAGTTAATTAGAATTGACGTTATCGAGAGTCATTAATCTATTCTAATTGAAGTTGTGTTTAAAAGGGGTGTTGTTTCTTGTTGAGTTACTTTTCCGTTCATTTTGTTGTTATTGAGGTTCCATATACGTTGTGTTGAGCTATGGACTATTTGTGGTGAAAATCTTGATATTATTGAATATTTGGAAAGGCTATGGCCTACGGGCCCTTGTGATACGAGTTGATATGTTATGTTGTTGTGATGATAGCACATGTGAATTGTTGTGTAATTTGGTTGTTGCTATGTGAAGTATAAGGGTGGCATTTCACCGTTAATGTTATGTGGAGAATAAGGGTGGTATCTCACTGTTGTTGAATTTACATAGTGATACGAGTGGCTATTGTGTTATTGTTTGGGATGAGCGATAAGGGTGAATATTATACAGAGTGATACAAGTGGATATATGAGAGACAAGGGTGGCTATTATACGGAGTGATACATGTTGCTATATGAGAGATAAGGGTGGCTAATGATGATGTCAGAGTGGATTGATACGGGTGGCTATCAGAGAGATAAGGGTGGCAATATCAGGGATGATGTGTGATGGTTTGGAGATATTGTATTGGTGATTTTCGTGTGATGGTGTGCTTTTCCTTATGTTTGTCGTACACCTTACATGACTTGCTTTGCATTTCGATGAGCTATTCGATGTCTTTGATATTACTTGTTGACTTGGGCTGTAGTAGCACACTCGCATAGGCATACACTATATCATGCCACTTATACTAGCTCAAGTGTATGAAACTTGTCATTTTTTTTATGCCCATGTGTTCTTGTAATATCTGTTTCAATGTTGATTGTGAGCCTGTGACCATACTAGGCATATTGTGAATTTGAGTCTGAGATCATGTCGGTCGGATTGTAATTGTGAGCCTGTGACCATGCCGGGCGGTTTGTGAATGTGGGCATGTGATCATGCCGGACGGATTGAGATTTTGGCACGTGAGTTGTCTGTTCAGTTGTGATGCGAGAGATGGGCACGATGTGCCGTGAGTATATGATGGTGGGTTGAGACCCATGACTTGTGAGTATGAGATGAAGCGGAATGATTTCATTGTGAAACTTGTGTTAGTTTGGCTTGACTAATTGATTGTCCTTTGTGTCCCTTATTTGGTTTTGATGATAATTTACGGTGTTCTTATTGCTTTAATGTTTATATCACTTGTTTGTTCTTGTTTCTATTTATTGATTTCTGCTTTCCATTATTAGTTTTATACTTCTATACTGCACATGTAATTTTGTCTAGTGAGTGCCTTGACTTGTACCTCGTCACTACTCTATCGAGGTTGGTCTTGATACTTACTGGGTACCAACTGTGCTGTACTCAAACGAAAATTCTACACATTTTTGTGCAAATCTTGGTATTTCAGAGTCTATTGATTGTTACATAGCAAATCAAATATTGCTGTGGAGACTTCAAAGTATACCTGCCATCGCGTTCGCATGCCTTGGAGTCACCTTCAGAAGTTATTTTTGTACAATTTATCTCTACTCCAGAACGTACTTAGAAATTCTCTAGTGAACTCGGTAGAGCTTATAACTTGTACTACCGATTTTGGGATCGTTGGCTTTGTATAGAAATTTCTGTTTCATATTTAATAGTTGTTTGTTGAATTTTGCCATTAATTCAGTAAGTGTTAGGCTTATCTAGTCTTAAAGACTAGGTGCCATCACAACATCATACGCAAGAAATTGGGGTGGTGACATTACTGTTTACAAGGAAAGTATAAATGGGAGGAGACTTTGAAGGATTCCGTAGCTAACGATGGGTTCATTAGACCTGGTGCACCTTATATATACAAATTACATATTACAGTGATAGCATTTTTTAGTTAGAAGATAGAACTAGCATACAGTTACAGTTTTCCCTCGAGTAAGGATCTACAGTTACATTTGACTTCTTTTATGAAGGGGTCCGCACAATGATGCAGATTACATGATCTTTTCTTGGAAAACTCCCAAACATAATATTTGATATGACAATATTTTCAGAGTTTATTACTAAATTTTTAATTGATTCCTGCTTACATAAAAACAGACAAGACTGATTGTTATTACCGATTCGGAAAAGGGCATTTATTTCATGATGTTTTCTGATTACTATACATCATATTTTCTATCTTATCCCCACTAAAACTATTTTGGTTAAGTATTATTACTCACTGAGCTAGCTTTTCTCCTTGCTATTTTTTGTACAGATACCGGAGGTGATGTTGGTGAGGATTTTGGTAACTAGAGCGCACGAGAGTTGACAAATTTCGGTCATTTGTTTTCTATCGTACCTTTCTTTTAAAAAATCATAGAATCGTTGTTAGTCATTTTTATTAGTTCTATAAGTATTCTCATATTATTACAGACGTGTGACTAGTATTGGATATTCTTCCCATACTTTGGAGATGGTTTAAGTATTATTATGTTAAAAACGGTGAATTGAGGATAATTGCATTTTGTTGGGTTGATATTGGTTATCTCTGTTGTTGATTTTGAGACAGGGAAAATTTTGGATTTTCTTAAAAATTGGGAAAACTCTGCCCGATTTTCTATAAATTTTCGTTATGGCTTGCTTTGGAATCTTACCCTTAGCGCCAGTCATGACCCAAGATTGAGTCGTGACAATTATCAACCATTTGTTTCATCTTCTGCTAATAAACAAGCCCAACAAATATCTTTTCTGCAAGATGTTGCCCTGTGTGACCACTATACCTGGTCCCCCATATCAACCATCTTATGGCCCCGTCTATGCAACTTTGTACTGGTGTTGTCCACTATAACATATGCGAAGGGAGTAATCACAATCTTTTGCCTCTTGCAGGGCAACCTTCCCCATATACATTCCACTTTGTTTGGACTAAGATGTCATCTTATCCTAGAGATAAGATCGGGGCCATATATCAAATGACATGGTACATCAAGTCAAATAAGATCACGTTACATGCCAAAATAACGTGACATATATGCCTAGATCAAATACCAAAGAAAATGTATCATGTTTACAAATAACATCTAAAGAATAGTCAAATGTTGTTTCATCACTTGTTGATTTGATTGAATGGGGATTCAAGTCAACCAATTAAATCAAAGGAAAAGAGTTTGTTTTTATTTTTCTCCTACAACTATAAACTGATATCCTCATAACTCATAAAAGAGACCATAACTTATAACAAGAAGTAAGAGAAAGCTCGTGGATCAAAAATTATAAATTTCTATACAAAAACTCGTGGTTCGAAGACTATAAATTTCTATATGAAATGAATGTATTTAAACATTCTAAGCATTCAAAAATCAAGACGAATGTTTAAGATCAAACTTCAAACATTTGGATTAAAATACATCAAATTTAAGATCAAGCATCGAGCCTTTAAATTAAAATACAAATAAAGATCATGTCCATTAAAACTATATTCAAGATCAAGTTCAAAGGCTCTTGAATGTATTTAAAAAGAGAACAATCATAGAATTTATAGAGATTGTAACATTTATTGCATTCGAAATATAATACTAGATTTGTTACGCTATTTTCTAGTCTTGATTATTTTCTTAACGTGAAATTTGTTATTACAAACAACTTGAATTTCAAAATTTATTTTTGAATTGATTTAATGATTTTGAAAAAACAGAAATGTTTTAACAATTACTAGTATTTGTTTAAAACCATAACAGTAGATCTTTTAGAACATGTCAAAACAACTGGTTAAACTTTATGTGTACATTAGTCTCAGGCTGGAGTTTGTGTGGAAAGAATAGAACAGGGTAAATATTTAGAAGAAATGAGAGATATTAGAAAATAGAAATTTAAAGGATGAGACTGTTGTGATGTTTTGATATTTAATTGATATTCGAGCCCCGCAAATTACGTCAACAAGAAAACACATTGGATTAAGAAGTCTTCGGCTTCATGCAGCGGGATAACTTCTTATATATTAAGATCAAACACTTATATATATATATAAATGACCCTTTAAATTATTACCAACGATTAACTGATAACTTTTCAGGTGACCAACTAAACACTTCTACTTTGCGGAAGTGTAAGTTTTGAACACCTTAATCCAGTAGATCACATGCGTGGAATGTATTATATAGTAATAAACCGATAAGATATTAACATGTATTATTTAAAATTAAAAATAGCTAATAATCATTGGAAAAGAAATTCAATAAATAAATAAAAAAAGAAAAACAAAAGCAAACCCAAAATTCACATTCCGTCCCCATCCCCATTTCCAAATCCACCCATTATCCAAACAAATTAAACCCAAGTTTGGATAGAGCTCATCTCCCGCCCTCTCACCAAAAAGGCTGACTTCCAAGCAAATCTGAAAGAATCGAGTCTATTGAAATCTCCCGTCTTCTCTCTCTATCATTTTCTTGATTATGACTTTGGGCTTATATCACTTTTCTTTCTCTAATTTTTTATTTTTTGTTGTAAATTTATCCTTCAAGTTGTTGTTTGGCCGATTCAAATAATTTGTTGTTGTTAGTGTGTTTCTACGGGAATGAAGGTGTTGTTATAGATAATGATTCAAGGAGTTGTTGGCGTTTATCTAGTGGATATGAGGATGATTTTGAGGGGATGGAGAATACCGTGTTGGTTGAGATGACGGTGATAGAGCTATAAAGAAAAAGATGTGATTTGTTTTCAAAGATAATTTTTTTGTAGGCTGAACAAATGACTTTACGCGCTTAATGTTTTGGCAGTAAATACACATATGCCACATCAGCTACATGGGTTCAAAAGATACATCTTCGCGAATAGAAGTGTCTTGTTGGTCACTTGGAGAGTTAAGGTGTTCAAATGATCGTTGGTGACACCTTTAAAGAGGATATCTATATATTTCACCTTTATTTTTATTAAGATTAAGGTATCTGAATCTGAATACACATAATATTAAGATGTTATATTAAGATTTGAATTCTACATAATTAAGACAATTTATTTATCAACATCTCAATGTATAATATTTTCCTTTATATAAAAAGTAATAAATATAAATTCAAATTTGATATTTTCGGATAAAATACGGCCAGAGCTAAAATACCCGTTATTTATGGACTAGTACCATACTAGGTACCCATGACTATGGTAGTAAGGTATATAAGGTGGGTTTAAAGTGAATAGTGTTATAAGTAATTTGAGATAATTCTTAATTAGGTAGATAATTGGGTAATTATCAATTGTTATTGGGAGATTAACCAATAAATTAAAATTTTTGGGATAAAGTTGCATGAAAGTTAACGTGACAGCAAAGTAATGCATTAATAAAGCCAAGTTATGACTCTTATATATCATGAAAATAGGTGGCACAATTTGAAAATATTTGGGCAAAGACTAAGCACCAAAAGTGGGCTCATAACCTCCAATTTAAATAGATACTCTTATTTAATTAAAGGGGGATGCTAAGCTTTGTCTTCCTTTCCTCCACTTTTCTTCTTCAACAATTTACCATTTCAAATACACACACAGATTCACAGAATATACATACACACATATACGTACATATGTACACATACATATACGTACATATAGTATATATAGAGAGATATATAAATTTATATAGATAGTTAATTTTTTGAATTGAAAAGTAAGCGGCAATGGCACTGCTAAGGAAATTGTTTTATAGGAAGCCACCTGATGGAATATTGGAGATTTGCGAGAGAGTTTATGATTTTTCTCAAGCATGAGTTTGAAACTACATAGTACGATAAAGCATGATTTTGCGGTTCTAAAGGAGTACGGTGTAATCGTTCCCAAAAATATCATACGAAATTTTTCCTACTCCGACCCGTCGTTACGTGTTGTCGTGATTGACATGTGTTAGAGGGATTATCAAGAAAATCGGCTCATGTATGTTAAGGCTATCTCTTCTTTCTTTTGGCATGATCCATACGATACGAACGAAACGTGCAAATGCACAAATTCCATGAATGACTCTATTCATAGAAGTATTAGAGATATCTATGTTCTTGAATTTCCATGTGTCATAATATTTTATCATCTGTTCATGGGTTTCAGAAGAAAAAATACGAAAGTTGAAAAGAGTTTACTTTACGATATTACTCAAAGGCAAAATGGTCTTATGAAGCTCCGAAAGATTTTATTACGTATTTTTCATGCATTTCATACATGTGCATTGACCCATGACCAGATGGCGTTATATACGTGTATATATGTAAATATATGTATATGGGATATGGGAAAAAGTTACGGCGTTATATACGCACCACCACCTGATCAGCTGGTATATGATGATGATGTTGTCCACAGTGGCCGAAATATGATTCAAACGGCATTATATACGCGTATATATGTAAATATGATTCAAACGGCATTATATACGCGTATATATGTATATGGGATACAGGAAAGGTTATGGCGTTATATACGCACCACCACCTGATCAGCTGATATACGATGATGATTTTGCCCACAATGGCTGATATGATATGATAGGATGCCCTCAGAGGCTGATGATGTCATGAAACATGTACCTATGTACGACATGACGTTCATATGCATATGCATGACGCTAAAAGTAATTTATGATTTACAAAGTTATTCAGACTTACAGGTTGAGTCATGTACTCTATATTTCTTCCATGCCTCTTATGTACTTATTTATGTGCCTTACATACTCGGTTCATTATTCGTACTGACATCTCTTTTGCTTGGGGAAGCTACGTTTCATGCCAGCAGGTCCTGATAGATAGGTCAGAGCCCTCCAAGTAGGCTATCAGCTCAACGGAAGAAGTTGGTGCGCTCCATTTGCTTCGGAGTTACTTGTTTGGTTAGTATGGTTTAGACGTGTATTGTTTGGTATGACGGGACTCTATTCCGACCTTTATGAAATTTATGAACTCTTAGAGGCTTGTAGATATTGTACGTGAAAGATTGTACGGCATTGTCGGCCGATGTCTTGAGTTTATAAATAATCATGTTGGCCTATTAGGCCCGTATGTCATGTGTATATGATAATGTTATAAGAAAGATACGTTACGTTGGCACTCGGTTGAGTAAGGTACCGGGTTCCCATCGCGGCCCATCGATTTGGGTCGTGACAAAAGTGGTATCAGAGCAGTTCTGTCATAGGGAGTCTACAAGCCGTGTCTAGTAGAGTCTTGTTTATGGGTGTGTCGTGCACCACACTTATAAGCAGGAGGCTACAGGACATTTAGGAATGTCACTCTTTCTTCTTACTCTAGATCCTGTGGTAGAGCTCACTTATAAGAATTCAAGTCCTGAACTTCTATTCGTAATAAGACGATGCCTACATTTACAAAGACGATCGATAAGAGATATAGCTGTGGAAGTGTTGAATTAGAGTAACTCGACTTTGTATCAAGCATATGAAAAGTAAATATGAGGTCTTCAGCAGATCATGTGTATACTGAAAGGTGTAAGATTCCTGATAAGACGCCTTAAGGCAAGAATGCCTTTCCACCTTTACGGTAAAGGACAATGAGAGATTAAGAAAATAAGTACAAGTTTCAGCAAGTAAAAGGAGCAAGGTGAAATAGGGTACGAGGTACCCAGTTAATGAAGGTTAACAACATTTATAATTAAGGCAGAAGAACAAAAGCTTTTTGAGTTATATTCAATAGTAACAGAGGTATATACAATTGGTTGCACCTATTCCAGATATGCCCTATGGGGGTTAATAGAAGTAGTATAAGAAGATATGATGGATGAATTGTTTGTGTCAGTTGACATTTCCGCAGGATATTGCAAATGTGCTAATAGATCTCCTTGTGAGACACCCAGATAGTACACTTTAAAATAGTGCAGCCAGATATGAGTACTACAAAGACATGCACTATAAGCCTTGAAGGGATACATATTACCTTAGGGTGGCTCGCATCCCTAGTAAAGCGAAAACGTCAAGCAACTTGAAGAGTCACTGGATGGAGCAAAGGGAAGCTAAAGGCAAAAGAATGTCTTGTTCGAGTTTTTAGAATAAAGTAATTGACAGAAATGTTAGCAATAAAATAAGAAGAGAGTTAATGAAGCATTATGAGTAAGATGTGATACATGGATGACAACGGCAGAAAAAAATGACAATATTATAGAGTTTATAGTCAAGTGAAGGGAAATACAAGAGGTGACAAGCCTTGAGACAACAAAAGAGTATAGGCCATAAAGTCATATCCTCACTTTGAGAAATAAGTTCATGACTCTAACACGACTACTAGAAGGAAACGTTAGACCCCATAATAATAGAAATTAGTGTGGATTGGTGAACGAGATAAACTTAACATGAATTGGGAACTGAGTGATTTGATAATGGTTGGCATCATGAAAATTTCAGATTGCATTTCGGCAATAATAGAATGGACGACAAAAGAATAACCTTTAAAGGTCATTCAGGAAGATGCTTCCCTAAAGCAAGAAATATGAGCAAAGTTAAGATTAAGCGACTGTATGTGCCAGTTACACTAAATGTCACCATCGCGAGTGAAGAAATTTTTGCATCCTTTGTACGGAAGGACTATGGAAAGGCGAGTAAGGATCATCGATGATATGAAAGGATGCCAAAGATGAAAAGGTAAAACATTTATAGGCAGGTCGTCGTAGCTCCAACTCTTAGTACACCCCTAAAGGGGGAATATGGAATGGTGTGGTATTAAGTCAGAATTAAGTGGATCTAGTAACTATGAAATGATAAAGAAAGAATGCAATAAGAATGAGAAAGGGATGAGATTGTACTTATTCAAATGTTACAGATATCCTATGATACCAGAACATTATGTAAGCACGTCACCAAGAAAAGAAAGTAAGGGTTCCTGCCCGGGATGTTTTTGATAAATAAGGAGCCAGTGCGAGACGTAAGTTAAGACAATGGAAGTAACCAAAGAAATATTATGAGGAACATTTATATGAGCATGGGCCAACGAGTAGTTAGTAATTGGTCAGGAAGATCCCAGTTATGGATAAACAGGAAGTTACAGACGAATCATCAGATCGTGTGAGATAAACATAGTAGAACCCAACATAGAGAGTTCAGCCTAAGAGAATATCATTATAATACTTGAGATATATTCAAACAAGAGACGGGGTAGTTAAAGGTACCGTATGAGTGTTACGGGGATAAAAGAAAGTGACACTGGGAACATGAGTCATCTCATCTATATCACTACAAAAAAAACTGGATTTAGCTACGAACATCGTCGCTAATCTGTCGCTAAAATGCTCGTTGCTAGAAGAATCTTTTGATAATCCGTCGCTAATCCGTCGCTAAATGAGATTAGCGACGGATTTTTCTGTTTAGCTACAGATTTTTTCCGTCGCTAAACCCTGGTTTTTTTAGTAGTGAACCATACAAGCACAAGGACATGGAAGTAAGCAACTACAAATGATTATAGGCAAGCAAGGACATCAAAAAAAAGGTCCGTAATAAGCTCACAGCTTTACGAGAGTCAAGGGTTCTCCCTAATTACTACAGTGAAGGACAAGCTGAGGAAATGAGGAAGAAGGCTTCAACTTAAGCATAGTGACCTAAAGGGGAAATGGTCTTGTAACAATAGTTTCACAACAACATTGTACGTCTTCCATAAGAAAGAGGAACCTACAGTGGCTAATGAATGGGAAGTAAAGATAAAAGTAATATTCGAGATCATATGAGTTATATGAAAACTCTGGCATGTGTGGACACTATGATAAGCTAAGTATGGACACAACAAGGGCCCAGAAAAACCAGAAAAAGTAATAGCTTACATTGAAAGAAATCTAAGATGGAACGAAAGAAATTATTCGATCAATGATCCGGAGTTGGTTGCGTTAAGAACTCACTTAAGGGTTTGGAGTTTTACACATGCATCATATACAGCCGTAGAAGATTCTGGAATAAGTTAAAAGAAAGAATTGAGCCAGGTCATAAACAAAGGATTAAATTATTAAAGGATTGTATCATGCATATTTTTCAAGCCCATGAAAGGCTAGACAGGATAACTAATACCATGAACCATAGATTGAAAGATAGCTTAAGCCTATATAAAGGTTGATCAGAGGGAAGAGGAAACTAAAGAGTGACACCAACTAAGTAATCAGGAGTCTGATTATTGCACCCAGAAGTTATAGGAATCATGATTGAGAACATAGCAAAATCACTCTTAATATTAGAAGTGCAAGAGAGATAGCACAACAACTATATTCTATAATGGCTCTACGATAAAACCAGTTAGAAGAAGTACCAGCCTCATAAGAAGTCAATATGGAGCTCCCACCGGATTGTGTGTCCACCAAAGGTCCAGGAATGATAGCGGCATCATCAGTGGCGTACCTTCCAGCCTATGGTTTCCAAGTACTGAGAGATCTAGTGAGGAGAGTAAAGAAGAGTTAGAGACAGGTGATGTATTGCTTGATGTTATAGAATAACACAAGGAAATCTATGGTGCAAGCAAGTTGAAGGAAGGCTACGAATAGTGTAAATAGATACATTTAGGTCGTAATCTAAAATATAGTACAACGACAAAGTTTTGTGACAGGAGTAAGGATAATGAGGGTGAGTGAGAAGATACAAGGATGGATAAGTCCTTAGGATTAAGCCCATGAAAATAAAAAGAATTGATGATTTCTCGAAGTTATAGAAAGCTCAGTATAGTCTGAATTAACTCAAAGGAATTACTCATTATAAGTAGCATTTAAAAGAGATGGAAGGTTGCCCTGATAATAGAATGAGGGTGTAATTGTGGTAGATAAAGGATGACATTTGAGCCTTCGATTGAGCAATGATTTGAAGAAAGGGATTCATGAATTATACGGAATTAATTCACCCATGTAAGGTGAATCAACAATGGATGGACAAAAGTCACAAAGTATGAGATGAGATTAGGCCATCATTCTTAAGATAAACAGCAATAAAGGAGCATTAAAGGGCTGGGATTTATACATATGGGATAAGCAACAAAAGTAACCAAGAGTTTGGTAGCAGACCTCAGTAAGGATAAATCGAGGTTAGAATTATGGTATGGTATGACCTACCTAGGTGCAGTAAAGTCATACGGATGGATAAACAAAATAAGGTATAGCAATATTCGTGAGTTCAAAAAGTACTAAACGAAGAACTTCGGTATACCCAGAAGGACATCTTGTCAATCTCTATATATGTTTACAAGGTGGAATCTAGAGATTGGCCAAAGCTGGAGAAAAAAAGGGAGAAAAGTCGCATAGGCGCACATATAAGGAAACTGTCGTACAGGCTACATGACATAAGGTATCAAGAGTTACGAGATTGGAAGAATTCCGACCACAGGCCGTGGTGTGAGAAAGATACCTACAGGTGGGAATACCCTGGACCTTGGATTTATTCACAGAACAACTGCCTAGGATAGCAAGGAGAGCACCAAAGTATTTGTAAGGACTATAGTATATGACAATCATAAGTGCATCAATCAACATTCGAGGACATTTGTTCCAAAGGGGGAATGATGTTACACCCATATTTTTATACATGAAAGTTTCATCGTAAGTTAATCGACATAGAATCGGGGATGAGATTATCTTGAGGTTATAAGTATTTATGCTATTTATAATAAGTGATGAGTAAATTTGTGAAGGTTAGAGGGTAAGAAAAATCGAAGAAAATTGACATTTTCGGATAAAATACGGCTAGAACTAAAATACCCGTTATTTGTGGACTAGTACCATACTAGGTACCCCATGGCCATAGTAGTAAGGTATATAAGGTGGGTTTAAAGTGAGTAGTATTATAAGTAATTTGAGATAATTCGTAATTATGTGAATAATTGGGTAATTATCAATTGTTAGTGGGAGATTAACCAATAAATTAAATTTTTTGGATAAAGTTGCATGAAAGTTAACGTGGCAGCAAAGTAATGCATTAATAAAGCCAAGTTATAACTCTTATATATCGTGAAAATAGGTGGCACAATTTGGAAATATTTTGGCAAAGACTAAGCACCAAAAGTGGGCCCATAACCTCCAATTTAAATAGATACTCTTATCTAATTAAAGGGGGATGCTAAGCTTTGTCTTCCTTTCCTCCATTTTTCTTCTTCAGCAATTTATCATTTCAAATAAACACACACAGATTCACAGAATATACATACACACATATATACGTACATATGTACACATATATATACGTACATATAGTATATATAGAGAGAGATATATAAATTTATATAGATAGTTGATTTTTTGAATTGAAAAGTAAGCGGCAATGGTACTGCTAAGGAAATTGTTTTATAGGAAGCCACCTGATGGACTATTGGAGATCTGCGAGAGAGTTTATGATTTTTCTCAAGCATGAGTTTGAAACTTCATAGTACGATAAATAGTGATTTTGCGGTTCTAAAGGAGTACGGTGCAATCGTTCCTAAAAATATTATACGAATTTTCTCCTACTCCGACCCGCCGTTACGTGTTGTCGTGATTGCCATGTGTTAGAGGGATAATCAAGAAAATCAGCTCAGGTATTTTAAGGCTATCTCTTCTTTCTTTTGGCATGATCTATACGATACGAACGAAATGTGCAAATGCACAAATTCCATGAATGACTCTATTCATAGACGTATTAGAGATATCTATGTTCTTGAATTTCCGTGTGTTATTTTATCATATGTTCATGGGTCTCCGAAGAAAAAATACGAAAGTTGAAAAGAGTTTATTTTATGATATTACTCAAAGGCAAAATGGTCTTATGAAGCTCCGAAAGATTTTATTACGTATTTTTCATGCATTTCATACATGTGCATTGACCTATGACCAGATGGCATTATATACGCGTATATATGTAAATATATGTATATGAGATATGGGAAAAGGTTACGGCATTATATACGCACCACCACCTGATTCAAACGGCGTTATATACGCATATACGGGTATGTATTCAAACGGCCTTATATACGCATATATATGTATGTATTCAAACAGCGTTATATACGCATATATATGTATGTATATATATGTATATGGGATATGGGAAAGGTTATGGCGTTATATATGCACCACCACCTGATCAGCTGGTATACGATGATGATTTTGCCCACAGTGGCTTATATGATATGATGGGATGCCCTCAGAGGCTGATGATGTTATGAAACATGTACCTATGCACGACATGACATTCATATGCATATGCATGAAGCTAAAAATAATTTATGATTTACAAAGTTATTCAGACTTACAGGTTGAGTCATGTACTCTATATTTCTTTCATGTCTTTATGTACTTATTTATGTGCCTTACATACTCGGTACATTATTCGTACTGACATCCCTTTTGCCTGGGGACACTGCGTTTCATGCCCGCAGGTCCCGATAGACAGGTCGAGAGCCCTCCAAGTAGGCTATTAGCTCAGCGGAAGATGTTGGTGCGCTCTATTTGCTTCGAAGTTACTTGTTTGGTTAGTATGATTTAGACGTGAATTGTTTGGTATGGAGGGACTCTATCTCGACCTTTATGACATTTATGAACTCTTAGAGGCTTGTAGACATTGTACGTGAAAGATTGTAAGGCCTTGTCAGCCGATGTCTTGAGTTTATAAATAATTATGTTGGCCTATTAGGCCCGTATGTCATTCCCACGAGTCTTTTTTGCAATTTCATCCATCTTTTTTAACCTGATACTTATGGTTCAACGTGCCAGCTACGCTTCCTCTTCTAGAACAGTGACAGCCTAGTCTGATTCCCCCTTCCGAAATGTATATATGATAATGTAATAAGAAAGATACGTTACGTTGGTACTCGGTTGAGTAAGGTACCGGGTTCCTATTGCGGCCCTACGGTTTGGGTCATGACAATCAAAAAAATATTTTTAGAAAAATATATGGTGATGGATGGTAGTGATTATCTATACTTAGATGGACGTGGGCTATTGTCACGACCACAATTTCCCTCCGCAGGATCTCGTGATGGCACCTAGTCAACAAGACTAGGTAAGTCTAACACTTACTGAATTATCCCGAGTGCAATTCAATTCCCAATACTAGTAGTACAAGCCATAAGCTATACTTAGTTTACTAGAATATTCTTCTAAGTACAACTGTTTCGGAAAAGAAATAGACAGTACAAATACAATATCAGAAGGTGTCCCAGGCCTGCGAACGCGACGACATGTATACCTTGAGTCTCCACAACAAAGCCCAAACAACTAATTAGTGATCAACCAACTCCGAAGTACCTGGATCTGCACAAAAATATGCAGCAAGCGTAACATGAGTACACCACAGCGGTACCATATAAGTATCAAGACTAACCTCGGTGAAATAGTGATGAGGTACAGTCAAGATACATATTAGACTAAATAACCTATACATGTATGAATTGTGAAACTAACAGGAAAACAATGTCAATATAAAACTAAGCATGGTAAATATACAAAAAATAGTACTCACAATAAAGCACTAGAAACAATGATTAACAATAGAGGACAAACAAGTAATAATGCCATAAAGTAAGTTGAACACAATTTACGTCAGGTGAAACCAAGTAAAGAGAGCAAGTAATCATTCAATAAGAGCAATCGCTTTCACACAAGATTTGTTCAAGGATTTCCCCTAGGTACTTCACCTCATGGTCACATTTGATGGGTCCCAATTCGTGAACCCTAATCACTTGGCATCTCGTGCGCACATTACAATTCATAATTGTATGGATGACTCACGTGCCAAAGAAGTAACAATATCTAATATTCGCACGGACAACTCACATGCAAACAATAACAATGACTCATAGCCACATGGACAACTCATGTGCCAATAGATCAACTCTCCCACAGAAGACAAGTAAACGGCAGTACATGTAAATGGTCAATAACATTAGAATTCATCTTCTTAAATCGATATGGGTGATTAATTACGTGCATTCTTATGCAAGTGTTCTATCACAACTCAAGTCAACAAGTAAGAGTAGAGACAATGAATGTCACATAAAAATAATCACCACAAAATATACAATGTATAACTCACACAAGGTAGGCACACCACTACACAAATATCATTAATAACAATGCCTCGAGACCATCACAAGTCATCAAAAATCATTTCTGACATAGCCCACCTTGTCTCGCCACTTGCATAACAATAAAGTGAATGCCCGCCTTGTCTTGCCACACATGCATAATAATGTTTCCACCTTGTCTCACCATATGCGCAAACTCACATATATAGCCTGCCTTGTCATGCCGCATGTGCAAATATCAATAACAACAATAGCATGGACAACTTACGTGCGAACACCCCGACAATCCTCTCAACAATATCACGTGTGCCAAAAACATAACAACATAATATATGGTCTTTTACCACATGTTCCCATATGCCACAACTTTTCCTCAAAACAATTTCAACACCACAACCACGCATAGCCCTTGCCTCGAAAACACTGAGTACAATAGCAACAACAACAAAAACACGAGAGTACGACAAGTAAATCAATACAAGAACTTCAAAACATAAAGAAACGGAATAATGAGCTCACAAAGAAAGACACAACAAGGAATAATGGTCTCAACAAGAATAGCTCAACAAGGGGAGAGATAACGTACATCAATGATTCCAAATAAGTACAACTCGACAATAAGAGAGATAACATGAATCAATGATCCCAAATAAGGATAAGTCAACAATGAAAGGGACAACAAACTTCAATTAAGGTTAACCAATTATGGAAAAGACAACAATAACTTCAATTCAGGTTAAGCACTTAAAGAAAAGACAACATGGCAATAAAAGAGGCGACAACTTAAGTTAAGGCACATAAGAGTTTATTAACAACAAGGATAGAACATGAATCAATCAACTCCAAGTAAGACATGTAAGGGTAAATTTAATAAACGGAGGATTTAAAATTATAAGACAACTTCCTTTTTAGTGGACATAATAACCTATGAACCCTAAAAGGTCAAATTTCCACAATAAGACTGAGTACATACTCGTCACCTCGCATACACGGCCTTCATATGACACAATTAGCACAAATGACTTAAATCTTAAAGGGTAGTTTCCCCACATAAAGTTAGATGAGATACATACCTCAAAGAAGCTAGACCGATACTCTAAAATAACCTTCTCGTGTGAAACAACCTCTGGACTGCTCAAATCTAGCCAACATAACTTAACATCATATATAAAAATCATAGGAATCAATTCCGAATAATAAAGCTTCGATCTTGAAAGTGAAATAAAAAGTCAACTCCGTGCCCGCATCTCAGAACCTGACCAAAATTAAAAAATCCGAACACTCATTCGATAACAAGTCCAACCATATGAGAATTACTCAAATCCAACTTCAAATCGCCTTTCAAATCTCCAAAGTTTAGTCTAAGAAGTTTTCACAATTTTAAATTTCAAACATAAATCACTAATTAAATGATGAAAATAACAATGGATTCATGAAATGTAATAAGATTCGGGTAAAAAACACTTACTTACCCCAATAAATTCCTTGAAAAGCCCACGAAAAGTCATCACTAACTGAGCTCCCTATGTCCAAAAATGAGTAATGAAACCACACCTTCGAATATATGCTTGTGTCCAGGCTTTTCGCATTTGCGAACAAAAAAGGCGCACCTCTGGCCTTGAATTTGCGAGAAAAGGCTCGCATCTGCGAACCCAGCTTACCAGACCAGGATTCGCATATGTGGAAAAATCAGTCGCACATGCAACAACGCAGAAGCGCCAAACAAATGCAGAAGTGAACACCTGCGCATTTGCGATCCCTAAGCCACAGAAGCGGCCATCGCACATGCATGAAAAACTCCAAAGAAGTGAAGCTTCCGCCCAGGGCTCAAGCGATGCAAATTGCATAGAAGCAGAGCCGCACCTGCGCTCCAAAATGCGCGGGTGTGAAGCACCAGAATGAAAATGATCTGAAGCTCGTCCGAAACACACCCGGGCCCCCCTGGACCCATTCCAAACATACCAAAAAGATCCATAACATAATGAGGACATGCTCGAGGCTTCAAATCACATCAAACAACATCCAAACTACGGATCGTATCTCGAAACGAACTTAATGAACTTTCAACTTTTAGAACTCGCGCCGAATCATATCAAATCAACCCGGAATGACATCAAATTTTTCATGCAAGTTCCAAATGACATAACAAAGCTATAGCAACTCCCGAAATTGAAATCCTAACTCAACATCCACAAAGCCAACTCCCATTCAAACCCTCCAACCTTCCAAACCTTCAGCTTTCCAAACCTTCAACTTTCTAATGTCGCAAAAATGTATCAAATTAACCTACGGGACTCCAAATCCAAATTCGGACACACGCCTAAGCCCAAAGCCACCATACGAAGCTGTTGCAATCATCAAAATACTATTTCAAAGTCATCTACACAAAAGTCAAACTCCGGTAAACTCTTACCGCTTAAGCTTCTAGAAGAAGAATCCTTCTTCCAAATTGATCTCGAATCATCTGAAAACCAAAATCGACCACACCTACAAGTCATAAAACATAATACAAAGCTGCTTGAGACCTTGAGCTACTGAACAAGGCTCTAATTCTTAGAACGATCGATCGGGTTGTTACATTCTACCCCTCTTAAACATACGTTCGTCCTCGAACGTGCCAAAAACTGTTCCGAAGCCATTAAATCACTCAGTGTACTCACCATACATATACTCGTGGATGATCCCATGTCACCCCAATCCACATAGGCCCGACGATACCATCCCAACTGAAAATTATTCCTTCCACCCACCCTAATAACCTTAGAACCAAATTTCTCACAAGCCGATCGTTTCCAAAAGACCCTATTCCAACATCCACGCACGGTATCGCCTCGACCATCTACAAAAACGAATTCCAATACCCACAAGGTACAACTACACGACATAACACATCACATATATATGCCATTGACAATAACTCTGGCCAGAATAGCTGCCCATAATCAAATACATCACCGATGAAAAACCTTATCTTGGATAAAACCTCGTCCCAGCCTTCATAATGTGGAAAACGATGCAAAAAACATGAGGATCTCATAACCATTCACCCGAATCAACAAGTCACCTCTGGTCACACACCTCGCAAGCTAAAACCCAATAAGCATCACGCAAATATGATCGAATATACAAGAAAATACATGAGAGAACTATCAAACAATCCTGATAGGCACAAATCCCTATCAGTATCATACTACGAATAAATTCCACAAGGAAGGATCAGAACATATGAAATAATCACAAGGGTCTCATCCTCATAGATAACTCCATCGCGGCATATAGCATGACTTAACATATCAAATCAATAAAAATGCGAGGGTCCCATCCTCAGCTCTGAATTGCAAGTAGAATACACATTATACCAACCAAAACGTTCCACTAATTCAATTCTGCTAACAAACTCACAACGCATACTGAATCCCCATACCGGTAGAGCATCTAAACCACAGGTTGTAACTAATCATCTAGAATTCACATCAAAACCTACTGTAATGAGTGATATAAAGTCACTTCTAGTCTCATAGCTCTCAATAGTGGAGAAAATTAAATGATGAACATGGGCTACCACTATAGAATCTCTCAACGGGGACAAATACATAAGCCGCGTATAAAATCACGCAACTCACCCATATGCGAAGCAAGATAGGAGGACTTACTCCGATAAACAAAATTGAATCGAAATAAGAATGATGCTTCTCTATAACAAATCGAAACCGTACTGTAACCACATAATATGGTACAACGACCTTGCCCCTACAATAGAAATGATACCAACGGGTCAGGCCTCCCCTTCTTAGGCGCCCTCCACCCGCCTGACATGTACCCCAAGCTGGCAGTGTAGGGATATCAATAGTTGGGACAAAACTCGTAGCCTGAATAGCCTGATGTGATATATTGGTCCGGAGTCTTGGACAATCTCTCACCATATGGCTAGTTACTCCACACTCAAAAAAATCTCTCTGCTGGCATGGCTGTGAAAGCTGTCCGGTGCGGATACTCTAAGACCTATGGGTATCTGAAACACTGGGTAAAGACTGAAGTACAAACTGGACTGACTGACCCATAAAACCTCTACCATGCCATACCCTACCTCCAAAACAGGGATAAATAGACCCTCCCGGTCTACGAGGCCTCTTAGCCTCCCTGACCTCTCCCTTCCAAACCTACATGCCCTTTAATCTGCGAGCAATCTCTACCACCCACTGGAATGGAACATCCATCTCCAACTCCTGAACCATGTTGAATCGGATACCATGACTAAGCCCCTCAATGAATCTACGGACTCGCTCTCTAACTGTAGAAACCAAATCAGGTGCATGTTTAGATAATTCACTTAATCTAACGGCATATTCTAACACTGACATAGTGCTTTGGCGCAGCTGCTCAAACTCCACACGCAATGCATCCCAAAGAGTCTGGGGAACAAACTCTCTTAAGAACATATCTGAACACTGAGTCCATAAAAGTGAAGTTGCATCAGCCGAGCTACCCAACTCGTACGCTCGCCACCACTGATATGCCACTCCCTTAAGCTAGAACATTGTAAAAGAAACCCACTTGTCTCCATAATACCTATAGTGCGGAGAATGCGATGACACTCCTCTACAAAACCATGTGCATCCTGTGAAGCAAAATCACTAAAAGTAGAAGGGTGATATTTCTTGAACTTTGCAAGCCTAAATTGTTTCTCTTCAAATGTTGCTGCCATAACCATGGGTTGAACTGGAACTACATGTTGTGTCGACATGACACCTGGAGCCTGAACAATGTGGACTCGCTACTCTGGAGTATGGGCGGTGGGATTCTGAGCTCCTCTCCCAGTCTGGGAAGTAGCTGGCGCAATCGGAATCAACCTCGCTTGAGACAATATGTCAAACATGCTCAGGAACTGTGCTAAAGTATTTTGAAGTCCCGGGGTAGCAACAGCCGCCTCTGGCTACCCAACTTATATGCTCGCCACCATTGATAAGCCGATCACGTAAGCTAGAACATAGTGAATGCAACCCTACTAGACTCCATAATACCCATAGTATGGAGGATACATTGGCACTCCTCAAGAAAATCCCGGGCATCCTCTGACGCCAAACCACTGATGGTAGAAGGGTGATACTTTTTGTACCTCTCAAGTATGAGCTGTTGCCCTAACTTCGGGCTGAATAAGGGCAACCGACTGTACTAGTATGACCTGGTCAACCTGGATCTAGTGCTCTAGGGTATGGGCAGCGGGAGTCTATGCTCCTCCCCCAGCCTGAGATGTGGCAGGAGCAAGTGGGATCAACTGTTCCTGAGCAAAGGTGCCGAACATGCTTAGAAAATGGGAGAGGGTCTCCTAAAATGCTGGGACAATAATAGGCGTCTTTAGTACATGCTCTTCAATTGGTGCTACTGGTGGCTTCTCTGTAGTAGCTTGTGCAGGTGCTTTGGCTGCACCACGTAGACGTCGTTGGCCTCTACCCCGGCCTCGGCCTCTTGCGGCTCTAGTTGGGGGCATGGGTGTCTGGTCATCCAGTTCGTCTGTGTGTGTCCTCACTATTTGTGAAAGAATAGAAAGATAGAAGTTTAGAATCCCAAAGTCAACAATTTTGCACAATAAGGAATCAAATAAGTGAAGTTTTTCCTAATAGTTCCATAGCCTCCTAAAGTTAACTACTGATGTCTCTGTACTGATCCTTGAGAGTCTACTTAACCTTCTTGTGACTCATAACACCTATGAACTTAGAGCTCTAATACCAATTTGTCACGACCCCAATTTACCCTCCGTAAGACGTATAGATGGCACCTATTCTCTAAGATTAGGTAATCCTAACAACATGCAAAATAATTGAAATAACAATAGATATAAGTCTCAAACTCAACGGCTGTACTAAATAACATTATAACTCAGCATATACAAATTCTGAGACAAAGTGAAATACAAGTCACAAGCTCTAAGTATGAATACTGGATAATCCTATACATCATGTCTATAAATAAAGGATAATGGAATAAGAGATCTAGAGAGGGGGGACTCCGAGGCCTGCGGATGTCGACCGACAGGTATAAGTTGATGTCTCTGCAGTAGAATCCTAACCAATGCCTGGGCTGGTCAAAATTGCCTGGATCTGTACAAAAAGATGCACAGAAGAGTAGCATGAGTATACCACAGCGGTACCCAGTAAGTGCCAAGCCTAACCTCGATAGAGTAGTGACGAGGTCAAGTCAGGGCCTACTGGAAATAATAAAGGACTGAACAAATATAGGCAGTGTAATAAAGATAGTAATGAAATTGAAACAATAAATAGTATAACAAGATTATCTACACAGAACTAAGCAAATAGTGCAACACGGAGAAAGACAATTAATAGTATGCTAAGGAAACAACGATCAAAGACAAGTACAAAAGAATGGGGAAATGTCAACAAGAGTCACTACCGAGGTACCACCTCATAGTCTCAAATCACAAAATGAATCACAATCTTTCCTTATATCAACGTAGGATCCTTTACATTTAGTTTAAAAGTTATTTTTCCTGAAATAACATCCCGCATTTTAGCCCACCTTATTACATCGCATGGCTTCTAGTAGTTTACCCTACTAGCCACACGTATTTAGCCCAACTTATCTCACTACATGCGTTTCAATACCTAGACCTTATACCACCGCATACGTATCAATATCACAATGTATCACAAATTGCATCTCAAGTGCCCAAAATCACAATTTGCTAGAGAACCAAACAATAACAGAATTTCACAATAAGGAGACCATGGATCAACCACAATTTACACAAGTCTCAACAATAATAATCGGGAGAATAACTCAAAAAATGATATTTCACAACTTAACACTTTGCCTCAATAGGAATTACGGCCTTTGCAACTCAATACCAGTATTAACAACAAGATATTTCAAGGAATAACAATTTCAAGTAAGAATTCAACAGTTAAATAGTGTATACGGAATAAGGAAATAAGAATTTCAACTAAACAAGTAGAGAAATTAGCAAGTAAGAGATAGGACAAGTAGAAATGTGAAATTAGACTAAATATGATGACTATAATATGTTAAAGTAACTCAATTAAAGCGAGAAAGGAATCTGCATAGCTAAAAATAAAAAATTCCAACATTTAGCCCGTGTACACACTCGTCACCTTGCGCACATGACTTTCAAATATCACAATTATCACAACATACCAAATCCTAAGGGGTAACTCCCCCACGCAAGGTTAGATAAGTCACTTTTCTCAAATCAGGCTAAATCAATCCACTAGAAGGCCTTTCCCTCGATTTTCCAACTCTGAACGGCTCGAATCTAGACAAAACAATTTCATACTATAAATATAACTATAGGAAACTAATTCAAATAATGAAATTACTATCTCAGCGAAGAATTAAAAAGTCAACCCCAAAAACTCAACCTGGGCCTGCATCTCAGAACCCGACCAAAATTATAAAATCCGAACACTCATTCGATATCGAGTCCAAACATACAAGAATTATTCAAATCCGACCTGAATTCGCCTTTCAAAACTCAAAAATTTAATCTAAGGAGTTTATACCAATTTTTTCCAATTCAAACTCCAAAGCACTAATTAAATGATGAAATCATTAATAAATTCATGTAGATTAATCAAAAAAGAGTTAGAATTTCTTACTCTAAATCTTTCCTTGAAGAACCCTCAAAAATTCGTCTCCCGCCAGCTCTCTAAGTCCAAAAGCACACATGCGTGTCCGTACCTATGGCAAAACCCTCCGCAGGTGCGATGACACTAGAACAACATCACTTCAGCAAAACACAAAGTCAAACAATGGTCCGATTTCAATCTGATTCACACCCGAGGCCCCCGGAACCCTGTCCAAATATACAATCAAGTTCCAAGATACATAACATAGCTACTCGAGGCCAAAAATCACATCAAACAACGTAATTTCTTCGAATAGCAACCCAGATTCAAAACTATGAACTATGAACTTCAAAATTCCGAAACCGATGCCGATTCAAACAAAATCTACCGCGATTGGCTTCAAAATGTTTACACAAGTCATAATTGACATTACAGACCTATTCCAACTTCTGAAATCAGAGTCCGACCCTGATATCAATAAAGTCAACTCCCGGTCAAACTTTTCAAAATCTTCCAACTTTCCCCAATTCACGCTGAAACAACCTCTGAACCTCCAAATCAACATCCGAACACGATCCTAAGACCAAATCACTATACGGAGCTATCGAAAATATCAAAACTCCATTCTGGGGTCGTCTTTACACAAGTCAAACTACGGTCAACTCCTATGACCTAACCTTCCAACTTAGGGACTATGTGTCCTATTTCACTCCGAAACTCACCAAAAACAAAAACCAACCATCATGGCGAGTTACATAGCCATAATATAGCATAGAGGAAGAATGATTTAGGGGATCAGGGCTAAAACACTCAAAACAACTAGCTGGGTCATTATAGTTTCTTAGTATCATTTAATTGGATTTGTTAATAATGATTAAAAAATATTCTAACATTGGCTTGCCTATCATGCAAAATGTTAGGCGCCGTCACGGTCCCCAGGGTGGGAATTTTGAGTCGTAACAAATTTGGTATCAGAGCACTAGGTTATCTAGGTCTCACAAGTCACGAGCAAGCTTAGTAGAGTATGAAGGATCGGCATGGAGACATATGGACTAATCTTTCAGAGGCTATGGAGTTTAGGAATAATTTCACTTCTGTCCTTCTCTATCGTGCAACTTTATTCTATCATTGATGATTGAACCCTTCTATTCTTGTTTTCTCGCAGATGGAGAGAACGCGCACAACATCTGTAGCTGAACATGAGCTAGATCCCGTAGTGGAAGTTGTGGCCACTGGCAGAGGTCGAGGCCAAGGTTGTGCTAGAGGCCAAGGTAAAGGCAGAGCTCAGCCTAAAGCTAGATCAGTAGAACCCATAGTGGAGCCTCAAGTAGATTTTAAAGATAAGGTTCCAACTTAGACTGTACCCATCGGACCAGCTCAAGTTCCAGAGGGGTTCATAGCCACTCCAGTGCTTCAGGACGCTCTAGCCCATTTGGTAGGCCTTGTGGAGAGTGTGGCCCAATCTGGTATGTGCCCAGTGGCACCAGCCGTCTCTCCAGTTGGGGGAGGAGCACAGACTCCCGTTACTCATACCGGAGTAGGTGTCTTCCTAGTATCATACTCCAGCAGCCCCGTCAGTTGGGGTGGTTCAGTCGATTATCGCAGCATAGGCTGGTGATAGGCCTACCATATCTTCTGAGGCCCTATTGAGGTTGGATAAGTTTACCAAGCTCTTCCCTATTCATTTCAGTAGTTCATCTTTCAAGGACCCACTTGATTACCTATATCGTTGCCACGAGGTGTTGCACACAACATAGGTATAGTTGAGACCAATGGGGTCAATTTTGTAGTATTTCAGATGACTAGTTCCACCAATAGGTGGTGGAGAGATTATATATTGACTAGACCAGCTGGGTCGCCTGTACTTACTTGGGATCAGTTTTCACATCTATTTCTAGAGAAGTTCATCCCTGTCACTCTGAGGAGGATTACTGCAAGCAGTTTGAGAACTTTCAGTAGGGTACTATGATTGTTATCCAGTACGAGACTCGATTTGTGGACCTAACTCGCCATGTCATTATCTTGCTTCCTACTGAGAGGGAGAGAGTGGGGATATTCATTGATGGGATCGCTTTCACTATCAGGCTACAGATGGCCAAGGAGAGTGGAGATGATATTACCTTCCAGAAGGCTGTAGATATTACTAGACTAATCAAGATGGTTCGTGCTTAGAAGAGGGGGCAGGTGTTTGATGAGAGGCCTCGTCATTTCGGTGGTTTCACTAATGCCTCATTTGGAGGCAGGGGTACTTTTGGTAGAGGCCATCCTCCTAGGCAATTTCAATAAGCGCTTTAGGTATCTCACAGTGCTTCAGGGAGTTATGGTCCTTATGTATTTCTTTCTGGGCAGCCAGCTAATAGTACACCATCAGCTCCTATTAGTGCACCTCCGATTCAAAACTATTACCATGGTTATCCACCCCATTTGGATCAGCTTCAGCAGCCCTAACAGTAGGATGGGTGTCTTGAGTGTGGAGGTACTATTCACATCAGGAAGTTCTGTCCGAGATTATTAAGCGTCATGCTATAGCAGAGTTCTTGTGCCATGGTTTCGACACCGGTTGCTCCACCGCCCGCTCATCTAGAAAGAGGCAGAGGGTCAGACAGCCAGAGGTGGAGGTCAAGCCGTTAGAGGTGGAGGCCAGCTAGTTAGAGGCCTTCCTAGAGATGTAGGTCAGAGTGGTGGGATCCAGCCCCAATTTTATGCTTTCCCAGCTAGACTTGAGGCCGAGTCATCTGATGCCATTATCACATGTATTGTTCTAGTTTGTTATAGAGATGCTTCAATTCTATTTATTCCGAGCTCTACTTATTCCTACGTGTCATCCTATTTTGCTTCATATCTGGTTGTGCCTCGTGATTCTTTGAGTGCTCCTATGTGTGTGTCCATGCCTATGGGAGATTCTATTTTTGTAGATCATGTCTATCGCTCGTGTGTGGTTACTATTGGGAGTCTCGATACTAGTGTAGATATCCTACTTCTTGATATGGTACACTTCGATGTTATCTTGGGTATGAATTGGTTGTCACCTTATCATGCTATATTCGACTGTCACGCCAAGACGATGACCTTAGACATGCTAGGGTTGCCTGGATTAGAGTGGAAGGGACTCTTGGTCATTCTACCAATAATGTTATCTCTTATGTGAAGGCTCGACGTATGGTCACGAGAGGTGTATAGCATATTTGGCTTATATTCACGATTCTAGTATGGAAGTTCCTTCCATGGATTCAGTACCAGTTGTTCGTGAGTTTCCAAAGGTATTTCCTGCAGATCTATCGGAGATGCCACGCGATAGAGATATTACTTCTATATTGATTTGGCTCCAAGCACTTAGTCTATTTATATTCCACCATGCTATATGGACCCACCAGAGTTGAGGGAATTGAAGGAAAAGTTGCAAGATTTGCTTGATAAGGGATTTATTAGACCTAGTATCTCTTCCTAGGGTGCACCTGTATTATTTGTGAAGAAGTAATATGGTTCGATGAGGATGTGTATAGACTATCGGTAGTTGAACAAGGTCACCATCAAGAACTAGTATCCATTGTCGAGGATTGATGACTTGTTTGATCATTTTCACGGTGACAAGGTATTTTTGAAGATTGATTTGAGGTCTGGTTACCATCAGTTGAAGATTAGGGCATCAGATGTCCCTAAGACAGCTTTTTGGACTTGGTACGGGCATTATGAGTTCTTAGTGATGTCATTTAGGTTGACAAACGCCCCAAAAACATTTATGGATTTGATGAACCATGTGTTTAAGCACTAGTTGGATCTTTTGTGATTGTATTCATTGATGATATCTTGATCTACTCCCACAGTCAAGAGGAGCATGAGCAACATCTTCGAATTGTACTTCAGACTTTGAGTGATAGTCAGTTATATGCCAAGTTTTCAACGTGCATATTTTAGTTAGACTAAGTCACCTTTTGAGGGCATGTTGTATCGGTAGAGGGCATAAAAGTGGATCCTAAGAAGATTGAGGCAGTTCAGAACTGGCCTAGACCTACTTCAACTAAATATATCCAAAGTTTCCTAGGTTTGGAGGGATATTATTGTCGCTTCATGGAGGGGTTTTCATCCATAGCATCCCCATTGACTAGATTGACCATAAAGGCGCCCTATTCAAATGGTCAAATGAGTGCGAGTTGAGCTTTCACAAGCTCAAGACTACTTTCACTACGACGCCAGTATTGGTGTTACCTACAAGTTCAGGATCCTACACGGTGTATTGTGATGCATCTCGTATTGGACTAGGTGCAGTATTGATGCAAGATGGTAGGGTGATTGCATACGCGTCGCGGCAGTTGAAGGTTCATGAGAAGAATTACCATGTTCATGACTTAGAATTGGCAACCATTGTTCATGCGCTGAAGATTTGGAGGAACTATCTTTATGGCATGTTGTGCGAGGTATCCACGGATCATCGGAGTCTATAGTATTTGTTCAAGCAAATGGATCTCAACTTGAGGCAGAGGAGGTTGTTAGAGCTATTGAAAGACTATTATATCACCATTTTGTATCATCCCGGGAAGGCCAATGTGGTGGCCAATGCCTTGAGTAGAAAGGTTGTGAGTATGGATAGCCTTATGTATATTCCAGTTGGTGAGAAGCCACTTGCATTAGATGTTTAGGCTTCGGTCAATTAGTTTGTAAGGTTAAATGTTTTGGAGCTCAATCGTGTTCTAGCTTGCATAGTCTCTTGGTCTTCCTTGTATAATCATATCAGAGAGCATCAGTATGATGACTCCCATTTGCTTGTCCTTAAGGACACGATGCGACATGATGATTCCAAATAGGTTACCATTGTATATGATGGGGTTTTATGGATACAGGGTCGCATTTGTGTGCCTAATGTAGATGGGCTTCATAAGTTGATTTTTGAGGAGGCCCATAGTTCCTAGTATTCCATTCATCCGGGTTCCTCCAAGATGTATCACGACTTATGACAACATTATTGGTGGAAGAGGATGAAGAAGGATATAGTTGCATATATAGCTTAGTGTCTAAATTGTCATCAAGTTAAGTACGAGTATCAGAGGCCTGGTGGTTTGCTTTAGAGGCTAGAGATTTCTGAGTGGAAATGGGAGCGTATCACTATGGATTTTGTTGTTAGACTATTACTGCCTCAGAAGAAGTTCGATGCGATTTGGGTCATTGTGGACAGGTTGACCAAGTCGCCACATTTCATCCCAGTGGCAGTTACCTATTCTTTAGAGAGGTTAGCTGAAATCCACATCAGCAAGATCGTCTATCTTCACGGTGTGCCGGTGTCTATCATTTTTGATCGAGGTATGCAGTTCAACTCGCACTTTTGAAGGTTTGTACAACATGAGTTAGGCACATGAATTGAGTTGATTACAACATTCCATCCCTAGACAGAAGGACAGTCCTAGCGCACTATTCAGATATTGGAGGATATGCTTCACGTTTACGATATAGATTTCGAGAGTTCATGTGATCAGTTTTGGCTGCTTGCTGAGTTTGCCTACAACAACAACTACCATTTAAGCATTCAGATGTCTCCCTATTAGGCATTATATAGGAGGCGGTGCCGTTTGCCAGTTGGATGGTTCGAGCGGGGAGAGGCTCGGTTGTTCGGTACCGATTTGGTTCAGGATGCCTTGGATAGGTCAAGATTATTAAGGATCGATTTCACACAGCTCAGTCTATGAAGAAGAATTATGGAAACCGTAGAGTTCATGATGTTGCATTCATGGTTGGAGAGAGGGTATTGCTCCAGGTTTTATCCACGAAGGGTGTGATGACATTCGGAAAGAAGGTCAAGTTAAGACCTAGGTATATCGGACGCTTTGAGATTCTTGAGAGAGTGGGTGAGGTGGCCTATAGGCTTGTATTTCCACCTAGTTTATCAGTAGTCCATCCAGTGTCACATGTGTCCATGCTCCGAAAAGTATCACGATGATTCGTCCTATGTGATAGATTTCAGCTTAGTCCATTTGGACAAAATTTGACTTTTAAGGAGGAGCCGGTGAATATTCTAGCACCGCATGTCCGATAGTTGAGATCTAAGAGTTATCCTTCAGTTCGAGTGCAATGGAGAGGTTAGACGATCGAGGTAGCCACGTGGGAGTCCGAGTTGGACATGCGAAGTAGATACCATACTTTTTCATCAGTCCATGTACCTTTCTATGTCCGTTCAAGGACAAACGTTTGTTTTAGATGTGGAGAATGTGATTACTTGATAGGTAATTTTTAGTTTTAGCCTTCAATACTATGTCTTGAAACCTCGAATAACTTCATTTAGCCTTTCTCAATTTCGGTGTGCAATTCGTGTCTTTTTTTGGAAAATTTATATGTGAAAATTCAATGAAAAAAATGAATTTTAGCTTTATAAAAACTCATTTGAGTTGACTACGGTCAACATCTTTTGTAAGCAGACCCAGATCAGTGTTTTAACGGTTCTAATAGGTTCGTATCGTGATTTGGGACATGAGCGTATGCTCAGAATCGAATTCGAAAGTCCCTAACTTGATTTAACGCGATTTAATGAAAACTAGCAATTTAAAGATTTAAAGAATTCCTAACTCGTGTGCATGTTTGGTTTAGAGCCCGAGGGCTAAGATGAGTTTCGGACGTGTTTTAGAGAGTTCATATGAGATCAGATTTTTGCTGGTGCTCAGATCTCGCATTTGCGAGAAATTATTTGCAATTGTGACAACCGCATTTGCGAGCTTCATGATAGCATTTGCAAAGAGCACAATGGCCTGAAGAGTTTGTATTTTTGAACTCCCAATCACATTTGCGATGATGGTCTGGCCTGGGTGTTGGTCGCAACTGTGATCACTGAGTCGCTTTTGCGGAGGGTCCAAGTTCGCAATTGCGAACAAATCATTGCATTTCTGATGACATCAGAGGTGTGGGATTCCTCGCATTTATAATGGTTTCTTCGCATTTGCGGTGTTTGCATTTGTGAACCCTAGGTCGTATTTGCGACATCTGCACCCGGACAAAAAGCTGAGGATGCGGGATTTAGCTCATTTTTCACAAACTCTCACCCTACACATCCTAGAGGTGATTTTATAAGAGGATTTTCCTTCAAAAACATTGATATGCAACTTTAATCTATTTGTTTTCAACTACACATTACTTTTCAAGTGTTTTCAACATTAAATCTAGGTTTTTCATGGTAGAAATTCAGGATTTGGATAGAATAAGGGATTTTTATAAATTTGGGATTTAGATCTCGAATTGAGGTCAGATTTCGAAACAAAACACACAATCAGGCTCGAGGGTGAATGGGTAATTAAGTTTTAGTCAGAATCTCGGGTTTTGACCAAGTGGGCCCGGCATTGACTTTTTGGGAAAAGTGTAAAGATCTTAATTTTATTTATTGTTAGTGATTTCCCTAGTATTATTTGTTGATATTAAGTCAATTTTATTTAGATTCGGTTGGTTTGGAGCGAATTTTAGAGGAAAGGCCCCGGTTGAGCTTTGGATTGCTTCCGAAGCGAGGTAAGTGTTGGGTCTAACTTTGATATGAGGGAATTAAGAACCCTTGAACTATGTGTTATGTGAAATACAAGTATTTCCGTGTATATGCAATGTGACGAGTGTATATACGCCGTCAATGTAATTGTTTCCATGCTTTCCCTTATTTCATTAATTATTTTATTCCATGTATTAACTGTTGCATGCTTTAAATTGCTTCCTATGTCTTAACTTTCTACTTGTCACTTATTATTCTCGTATTGAAATGTTCATTTCTCTCATGCTTCCATGATTAATTGTTACTTGCCTTAATTGTCTTACTTGTGCACTTTAACTGTCTTGTATTTGGCTTGTCTTATTGCTTTGTATTAATGTATCATTCCTTGAATTGGTACGAAGTTCCTTTATGGCTTTGATTTCATATTCTTTAATCATAGCGATTCTTCTGAATTCAGTTACTGTGTTGACTTCATTTATTGATTTTGTTTATGGATGGGGTTGCATGACGTAACCGGTGGAATAAGGGAGAATTGATATTTGATATGGTGGGATCAGGTTTTACACCGCAACGAGTTTTATATGTAATTTTGACATGGTGAAATAAGGAAGGATTTTGATTATATGGTGGGATCGGGTTGCGTGCCGCAACGAATTTTAGTTATTATTCTTGATATTGAAATAGTGAAATACGGGAGGATATTAAGTTTGTACGGTGTGATCGAGTTGCGCACTGCAATTGATTGTGTGTTTTGTATTTATTGTTATATTGTGTTAGCTTTCAGTGTTATCATTCGAGATTTTGAGGACTGATGGTTTTGGTTTTACTGATTTCGAGGATTGAGTTTATTCTCGTAAGTTGACTGCTTTACTTTGACTGTGTTCCTTTCTTGTTATCATTATTATACTGCGTATAGGTTATTATAAGTGGCTCGCCTTAGGCTCGTCGCTACTTCATCTAGGTTAGGCTATGCACTTATAGAGTACATGGGGTCGGTTGTACTCATACTACACTCTGCACTTCTTGTGCAGATTTTGGAGTCGGTCCTAGTGGCGGTCAGTAGATTGCTTGGATTGATTGCCTCACGGAGAGTTCAGGTACAACTGCTCGACATTGTTAGCCCTGAAGTCTCCTTCTACCTTATCCCATAGGTTTATTTCATTTTAGATAGTTTTACTTTTATTCATACCAATATTTACATTATTCTGGTCGACCGTGTACTTGTGACACCAGTTCTGGGATTATACCTAGAGATCGTTGTTGTTATGTTTTTTATCACTGTATTTCAGTGTTAGTTCAAATTTATTCAGTTTCATAGTATAATTTAATTGGATTTGTCAAAAAATTGCTAAAAACTATTCTAACATTAGCTTTCCTAGAAAGCGAAATGTTAGGCGACATCACGGTCCCGAGGGTGGAAGTTCCAGGTTGTGACTGTCGAGCCCCCTTTTTCCTCGCGGAGTCCGGGTTTCGACATTTTTGGGACAACTCATTTCCTTTTGGGAATTGGGTATGAGATTTGAAGAGTCGCCACCTAACGGATTAAGGTGCGTTAGGGCACCTAGAACAAATAACTCGTGTACTAGATTGCATTACCAGAGATTTGGTAAGGGCTCGAAATAACCTTGAGGGGAAGGTGTTAGGCACCCCTCGAGGTCCACAATGGTGGATCCCGGCCAAACTCAATTTAAGCGAATTAGTCTTATAAGCAGATAAACAAACAGATATTACTTTTAAAACATGGAGTAAAGGGGTCCTAGGTTTTTTAGCGTATATGATCACTTCTGTGCAATACCTGGTAATCATCCACAAATTGATGTGCTACACATAGCATTAGCGCCCAATTCATCATATCCTTTACTACCCCATTACCCTCCCCTTAATTATTACCTAAGCGTTCTAACAGCATCGGATACGTATCTTATGCGTGCACTACCCGTCCCTTGCTTATGGCCCTGGAGGTGTTTAGGACCTCTTTAAGGAAGTTCTATACTCACTTATGTTGTTTTAAAAAAGGAGAAAACTAAGCGACAAACAAAAAGTCAAATAGGACTATGACATAAAGATGCAAGTAAGACGGCTCATTATTCTTACAGATAACTTAATTTAAAATTAGCGATTATATTAATGCACAGAACTTGTATTATTACGCATAATTTTTACTTAAGTATACAATAATATTGTATCGAGAAAAAAAAAATCAAGAGTATTTTATTTTAACAATATAAGTGTACAATCTCTATGAATCCTCTAATTCTACTTTTCAACAGTAAATAAAAGAGCCTCCTAGCTTAATCTTGAATTGTATTTTATTTTAATCCAAGTTCTTGAGGCCTGTTATGATCTTGACGTATTTTTAATCCAAGGCTTGTTCTTGAATCTTCGTCTTGATCTTTTAATCCTTATAACACTTGAATGCTTGTAGCTTTTAGAGAAACCTGCAGTGTTTGATCCACGAGCTCTCTCTTGCTTTTTGTTATAAATTCTGGTCTCTTTTCTAGGTTATGAAAACCCCTATTTGTAGTTGTGGGAGGGAAGAGTTATGATGTAATGACCGGCCAGTCGTTATAAGAATTAACGCCTCAATCCCCTATTAACTCCTTTCCCCGTGTTATTTTCTGCCATTCTGCATTGCCAAGAGGATTCGTTTGGAGTGTTTTGGGACACTTACTCCCTAGATGAGAGCTTAAGCTTTAGAATTTGGCTCGTGGTTGGAGCAGTGTGAATATGGCCTTGTAATGGAATTCCTTCAATTGCGTTAGCTCTATTTGGTGAAATAGGGCTTAGGGGCACACTCAGATTGTGTTTTAGAGGTCTGTAGCCTATTTAGGCTTGAAATACCGAAAGTTGAATTTTTGAAGTTTCTGGTTCGATAGTGAGATGATATAGGGGTCGGAATGGAATTCCGGAAGGTTGAGTAGGTTCGTGGTGTAATTTGGGACGTGTGTGCAAAATTTTATGCCATTCGGATGAGGTTTGATAGACTTTTTGATCGAAAGCGGAATTTGGAGGTTTTGGGATCCTTAGGCTTGATTCTGAGGGTGAATTGGTGTTACGACATTATTTTGAGTGTTACGAGGGTTGGTACAAGTTTAAATAGTGTTATGTGACTTGTTGTCATATTTGGTTGAGGTCCCGGGGGCCTCGGGTAAGTTTTGGGTGCTTAACGGAAGTTGAATTGAACTTAGAAAAATCTGAAGCTTTGTTGAACCTGTCATAATCGCACCTGCGTGTATGGGATCGCAGGTGCGGCACCGCAGAACCGGTTAGGGAATCGCAGGTACGCTGTGAGGCAATGTTGAAATTGGTCGCAGATACAGCCCAGGTACCACAGAAATGGCACCACATCTGCGGATAAGAAGCCGCAGGTGCAGAAGTTTGGGCTTTAATGAAAAGTCATAGGTGCAGTTCTTTTGCCGCAGGAGCGGGACTGCAAGTGCGGTCCCATGGTCGTAGAATCGGATATCACTGGTCAGAAAAAGGGAAGAATACGGGTTTAAACTCAAAAGTTGGAAAAACGATTTGGAGCTCGGTTGAGGGCGTTTTCTCGAGGGTTTTTGAAGGAAAAACATTGGGTAACGTTTTCTATCTTGATTTTGATCCTATAACTATAATCTATTGTTGTTTTCATCTTCTAATTAAGGAAACTGGGAGTAAAAGTTAGGAAAATGGGAGAAGGTTTCCCCAATTGAAAATTTGAGTTTTAAGTGGGATTTTGGTGATTTTCGTTCGAGTGTGTTTGTGAGTGATTGGGGGTTCTGAATTTGTAAATTTCATCCAAATCCGAGACGCGGGCCCGGGGGACTTTTTGGGTTATTTTTTTCTTAATTTCACATGTTAGCTTCGAATTAATTAGTTAAATTAGTTACTTGAAGTTATACTTACATTATTCAATTACTTTGAATAGATTTGGGTCATTTGGAGTCGGGTACTCATGACAAGAACGTGATTTCGAGTTGATTGAGCTGGTTCGAGGTAAGTGGCTTGCCTAACCTTGTGTGGGGGAACTCCCCTTAGGATTTGGTATTGTTGTTATATGAGTGTCATGTACGTGGGGTGACGAGTGCGTACACATGCTAATTGTTGAGAATCCTGTTTTCATTAAGCTAATACATATGTTTTCTTGTAATTGTCTTACCTGCTTTAATTGCCTACTTGTACTTTGTGCAACATGTTAGAGTAGAAATTCCTATTTAATTTTTGAATAGAATTGTATATTCTCCTGAGATGATTTTGTGCTTACTTTGGGACTACGGGACGATATCCTAGGAGACCCCCCTGCTTGTTTACTTTGGGACTACGGATTGGTATTCTGGTAGACCCCCTACACATTTATGATTGGGACTACGAGACAACACCTGGTAGATTTCTCGTACTGGATATTTACTTTGGGACTACAGATTAGTATTTTGGGAGTTTCCCTTGCACATTTATGATTCGGACTATGGGACGATATCCCGGGAGATCCTCTGGACATTTACGTTTGGGACTACGGGACGATATCCTGGGAGGTTCCCTGTTGCTATTTCTGTGTATTGAGTTAGATTCTCTCTGTGATTTTATTCGTTATATACTGTTAGCATTTTAATTATATTGTCATATTCTATTCTAATTTAACTTGTTTTTCATCTATAATAAGTAGGGCTCTGACCTTCCTCGTGACTACTCGACCGAGGTTAGGCTTGGCACTTACTGAGTACCGCTGTGGTGTACTCATGCTTTTTCCGACATATGTTTTTCGTGTGCAGGCCTAGGTTTGTCGGCTCAACCATACTTCCAGTGAGGCGAGGCGATCTTCAGAGACTTTGAGGTATATCTGCCGCGTCCGTAGATCGAGGAGTCCCTCTCTATTCTATCTTCTAGCTTTAGCTCTCATGTAGTTACTTTTGTTTAGACATTCTGGAGTTAGAACACCTTGTAGTTATTCCACAGCTTGTGATTCCATGAGATTCCGGATTTTGGGAGTTGATTCAGTTTGAGAGTTTATATTTGTATATGTCAAGCGGCATCTTAAACGTTTTATTTATGTTTTATCCGCAATTTTGGCTAGTTCTATCTTTCGTTTTCTTTTCCGCAAATTGTTAAGCTTACCTAGTCATAGAGACTAGATTTCGTCACGACAATTCACGGAGGGTAAACTTGGGTCATGACATATGATAAGAACAAACTCTTTCTGACCAATCAAATTGAAGTGTGACAATGCCGCATTTGATTGGCTAGAACATGTCACTTGCACACGTGACACAGTTTCATTATCCTTTTAATTTGGCTTGGCATGCCTTGTCATTTTGACACGTGGCACGATCCGATTTGCTCTTTTGTTTGACTTGGCGTGCCACGTTATTTGACGTGTGACATCAAAATGGGCCTCTAGAAAGATGACATATTGGCCTAATGAAGTGGGCTCATCACTTGTAGCCTAACTAAATGAGCGAGACCAATGGATTAAAACTTACTTATTTAACCCATATAAATTGGACTTATATCGTCGACCCAATTATATTAGTCCATAATATTTATTTGGACTAATATTGTCCAAATTATTTTATTGAATTTAAATTCAAACAATTTTGTATTCCTACAAGTGCCCCCTACTTCAAGGCGAGGCTTGAAGTACATGTATTTTTTTTGGTTCATTTGTATTACATAAATTATGCCAGCTACTTAAAATAATTTGACTAACAGACTTGAGGCCAGTAGAAATAAAGGAAAGCCATATTGATTAGAAATATCTTGGAACTTGAATCTAATGTTACTTGAAAATGCCGAGTCCGGAACCAAAATGTGATTCTTTTGGACTCAAAAAACCGTATGTGTAGAAAAAACGATGGTGACCATTTTATATATAACGCCCTTTTAAAGGGCGCTATACCTTAACGGTCATTTGTCCAGTTAAGTATAGCGCTCTTTTGAAAGGCGCTATAGTTGAAGTTGAAAAGACGGAAAGGTGTAGAGCCTTTTATTAAGCCGCTATAGTATAGAGCCTTAATAAAAGGCGCTATATCCACATAAAAAACCGTCCCCTTCCCTTCCGCACCAAATCAGAAACTCCCCCCCCCCCAATTAAAACATAAAGAAATAGTGGTCCCCCCTGCCCATTGTCAACAAAAAAAGCTCGAGTGGAGCCCATCCGTCCCACAAAAAGTAAAGATTCTCGGTCCCACATCCTAGCTTAGGCGTATCCCGTAGTGGGTTGCTCGTTTTGGCTCCAAATGACCAAATCTTCAACTTTTCAAAAATCTTAAATCGAGGTATTCCGACTTAATTTTTGTTAAAAGTCGTATAGAAAATGTATATTAGTTGTTTTTAATGTGCTCTATGTTATTTTGTGATTGTTTTACTAATTTGTTATTTTTTATCCGTACTATAGTATTAGTGTACTAAAGAAATTAGTAAATTAGAGAAATTGTTATTAGTTCTTAAAAAAGTATTAATTAGTTATTTTTTATTGTGGTATATGTATTTTTGTGATTATTTTTGATTAAATTAATTTGTTGTTGTTATCCGCTTTAGATTATTTAATTGCTAAAAGACTAGTAAAATAGATAAATTGTTAGCTTAGTTCCCTGTAGTGGTATCTTGTTGCCTAATGTAATGCTCGTATTTGTAATGTAGTGCCCTTTTAGCGTAGTAAAATGTAGTATCCTTTAACATAGTATCCTTGCAGTTATTGAAATCAATCATTTAAGTATCTCTTATACCAAAAAATACGTCAAAGCTGACAGTTCAAACATAAACTCTCTCCAATTCTAGTCAACAAACATAAGAAATAACAATATTTGTCAAACTAAGTATTGTTATATGAATATTTAATAATTAAATCCTGTATAGTTATAAAAATTAATTGTTTAATTTTATTATAGTAAAAAATAATGAGTAACAAACAAACATATAAAATAATAAAACTAAAATATAAAATAATAAACTAACATATAAAATAATAGACATGTTGAATGATAAATCGGGGAAATTTTCTCATCATGAACACAAGAATTCATGATACCTTGGTGCTACTGGGCTTCACATATCGAGTCCGGAACCAAAATATGAATATTTAATAATTAAATCCTGTATAGATATGAAAATTAATTATTTAATTTTATTGTAGTCAAAAAAAGGTGAGTAACAAACAAACATATAAAATAATAAAACTAACATATAAAATAATAAAACTAACATATTAAAGTAACATATAAAATATAAAATTAAAAATGTATCAACCTAATTAACAATATAGTAAAAATATCGAACTAAATTTAATATTAAAGGTATTGTAATATATTTAAGCAATGAGAAAAAAATAATGTAATTAATATTATTCAAATTACAGTACTCATCATGGAGGTTTTGCCTTTGTATCTCGGAACAGTCTCGCTAGAGCTACTGTTGGTATAGGACGAACATAGGTCTTCCTACATATGGGAGGGACAGTTATTGGCCCGGATGTTCCGCGCCAGAAGAGTAGACGATATAGGGACTTTCTTAGGGCCCACAATCTCCATCCCCATATAGTCAGATGCCTCCAGGATACGGGTTTTTATAGGATTGTTGAGATCGGCCGATTGCAGCTGGATTGGTTGTTGATCACAACTTTGATAGAGCGGTAGCGATTGGAGACATACACATTCCATTTGCCCATTGGCGAGGCCACTATTACGCTACAGGACGTGAAGGTTTTGTATGGGATGCCTGTTGATTGACATCCCGTTTCTTTGCCGCATGCCATGAGAGAGTATATGGGAGATTAGTACCTAGACATATTGCAGCAGCTCACCGGTTTCCTGCCAGCGGATGAGGGTGCATTGGTTGAGGCTAGTTGTTTGCAGTTGACGCCCGTCCGACTGCATCTGGAGGTGATTCATGCTGACATTACTGATTATACACCGGATTTTCATATTAACCGGTATACGAGGTTATTGTTGCTGCTGCTTATGTTTGGAGGGATATTGTTCCCTAACACTTCAGGAAACCTAATCAGCTTAAGATTTCTTCTTCATCTTGAGCGGCTAGATGATTTACATGATTACAGATGAGGTGTTGTTGTTCTTAGTTACTTGTACAGGAAGATGTGTCGAGAGCGAGCATAGGCACCCAACGAGACGTTGTAGGATTTTTGCCACTATTGCAAGTGAAAACATATTCAAATACTCTCTTCATTGTAACATACATCCTAAAAATATACCTTAAAATTTACATCCAAATTATATATTAGGTTTGGGCCTGGGAGTGGTTCCTGCAGTTGCAACCACCTCTATCACCTATCATTCTGGATTCACCACTTCCACCATTTCTCCCTTTAGCTCGGAGGCGAGTTGATAGGCGAGGATGTAGACGCGAGTACAAGGCTCGACATAATCTCCCCTATTGCAGGGATTTGCTGGAGGTCGCGTAGGTAATAATACTTAAATTTACTTGGCCTTGATTTATATGTGCTGCGTATAATTATAGTTCCTGTTTTTACGTAATAGTTCATTTGGAGGCCATACAACGACGAGCTAATAGCTGGTTTGCCTGATTATTACTCGACCGACCGACTTATGTGGAGCTCTTTCGTCCTATTGATACATCTCGATATTGTCGAGCATCATGCCACCGAGCGAGTCCTTCGCCTATTCGGTTGACCACAGATTGTACCTCCACTGCCCGCTTGGAATAAGACACATTACCAGCGCGATGATCGTTCCAGGGTTGACGAGACATATAGGGCATGGATAGAGTTGCAGATCGAGATTTGGGGCCAGCAACATGACTTGATTCTGCCACCCCTTCCACCTAAGCGTATGGATGGTGAGCATGAGTATATGGGCTGGTACCGCAGCATTACCCGACTTTTCATGGGGAATCTCGTTCATCGCGCTGGCGATCAGTTCGTTCCATGCACCGGGAGGCACGAGGCACCGATATGTTATTTGGTATACTTAGTTATAACGTTAACCTAGCTTTCCATAATTAATATTTTATATGTTGCGCAAGCTATTGGCCTACATCGTTTCAACCAGTTGGGACCGCAGATGTAGCAACATACCGAATAGGGAGCTGCCGCTTTGCACGAGTATGGCCGGCGGGTTACAGATCTAGTTTCCCGGACATTGTAGCGAGCCTGACATGATGAGCGCTTAGGATACGAGGCTGATTATGTGGCGCCATAGTAGTACCAGCATGGGCTAGCAGTACAGCCTGAACATGGTCAATGTGGCAGGCGTGCCTAGAGAGATAGTGGTGTCCCATGAGGTCGTGGGGGTCGGCGAGGAGGTGGTCCCCAGCAAGGGAGCGTTGAGATACCCGTTAAGGATGTTGGAGTTGATCAGCCGAGTGACTACCCTGAGCCAGATCGTGCTCCTAGTGATATGCCCTCATTTAGCTTGGGACTTATTCCAGGGACTTTGCAGGTGACCTTGTCAGTTCTATTGATGATCACGGGCACGACCATTACCTCACATGACTGGGATGAGTATTTTTCTGACCCTCAAGAGTCATCGATGGTTGCTGATGATCGTCCGGTACGAGATGTAGATAGTGGGAGCCGACTGAGTTATGGCTCATCACCAAGGGATGCTGAGGATCTTTCACAAGATTTAGTTAGTTTGTATTACTATTATTTATATTTTTGTTTATCTCATTGATTAGTCATAAATATCTAAAGCCTGTTTTATTCAAGCCATCATCGTCGCCCATCACGGAGGCCACTTTGTGCTGACATGCCTGAGACGGATAATTATATTCAGGAGCTTGCTGAGACCATGGTAAGACATTTTAAATCTTTTTAGGTTACATGTACATTAATAATATATATTTCATATACTAAAGTATCTCATTATTCTGTAGGTTACTGCTGGACCGACAACCCCTTCTACCGAGCCTGCTAGCATTCCAGCATATTGCAAATAATATTTGTAGTATTCCTGATAAATGGGTTCATCATACCATTCTTCAAACCTACATTGATTTTCATACTACAAATGGAGATTAAAACACAACACTATTAATTAACATGTTATATAAAAAATATTAACAAATATTTTTTTTGCAAAATAATATCTTACAGGTTGTTGACGTGTCTGCGCCCCACATTATCATTTGACCAAAACGGCTTCAAAATTGCACATTTGCCACAATAACAAATATGTACGTCATTGCGTCCAGATATTTCTTAATGCAAGACAAATGCAAAATTAATGGAAAGTTTTTTCTACTTGATGCAAATAATAATTAAATGCGCTAGGCTTTTATAGGAAAGAAAAAAAAATACCTAACGTGGTACTTTACTGCGCTATGCTTCGCATGACAATGATCCTTTAGGGTACAATATAGTTTTTCCAGAACGACAACCTTTTCAAATCGACAAGACAATACACATAGCGTGGTATTTCACCGCGCTATGATTCACGTGCTAATGATTCTTTAGGGTACAATACAATTTTTCTAAAATGACAGCTTTTTCAGGGCGATAAGACAATACACATAACGTGGTATTTCACTGCGCTATGCTTCGCGTGATAATGAATCTTTCGGGTATAATAAATCTTCTTAAACTGAGACAAGTCATGTGTATTTCAAAGACCTTTTGAATAAACATTACAACATCCATTAAAAAATGGCACTAACATTTAACAAGTGATTCAAAAAAGGGCAAAAGGGATAAGGTATTTCAATAGATCCCCATGGATCACGTCTTAACACTATCGATACCTACCTTGAAAAAAATATGCTAGGTTGCTATACTGACTTGAGTGATGATAAGTGGTATGGTATTCTGTGTACCTTGGAAAATCAGCCTATCAATATACACACTGATCTCAAAGTTGCAGGGCACATTATTGAGGGACAGTGGGAGGGACTACCTAAGTTTCTTAGAAAATGATAAATTGGGATCTATTAGAAAATGATAAATTGCATAGAGACAATGATTATCCTATTTTTGCAATAGTTGTCTAGTGGGAGGGACTGCCTAAGTTTCTACCACAGACGTTGGACGTAGGTGTCCCATATTGTTGCAAAAATCAAACAAGTGATCTTCTTGATAATAGCAATGAAGTGCGAGAAATGTGTGCCAATTGGGCCCTAGATTACGATACCCTCAGTCCCAAAGGATACGTACATGACATTGAGAAAGAAGTTGAAGACAGTGACAATGAAATAGTGCCAAACAACGTTGATAATGGCGAATGCCAACTGTTTTTCTTAGGTTTATGTTAAATTGTTGTACTGAAGTATTAATGCTAAATATCAATAAGACTTAACACCAATAGAAACATAATTTTATTTCATACATTCTGCAAGATGAACATGTACATACACTCATTACAACAAATTACTGGAAAAAGACACTACGGGTATCCTTGAAAATTGGGCACATTGGATGAACTTCCACCGGGGCTGAATTACCATCGCTACCCAAACCAGCTGAAGGTCATTTACTACGGTCGTGTCCTGTTTGCTAGCATATGCCATATTTACACGCATAAACGGTATCACCAACATCCATTTGGTTCTATATACGCGATCTTTTTTGCACTTATCACTGATGCAAATAATCCTTGTTACACACAATTTTAAATGGTTCTGGCATCAAATAATGCTCAACACCCACTGGCTGCAACTGTCTACTATCGGTGTTTAAGTATGCAGCAACACTATACTCCTTATCAACATAGTTGGTTGCCGTGAAACCTATATGTTCAAAGCACTTCATGGCATGCGAGCACGGCATGTGGTAGATGGACCATTTCCCACAACAGCATAACCTTCTTGCTTCATTTACGGTGTGTGTATTATTCTCTAGTTTTGACGGATATCGGTGCTAACTTCAAAAATATTTCGCTCGTTGCAATACTATAAATATAAATTCCAATGTGCTTGCCTCCTGTATTTCTCAAATATTTTCATTGGTATTGGCATAAATTCAACACCCCTCTCCATCAATGATGATGCACCTCTAGCCCTTTCAACAAACCTCTCCGCCATCTGCTTGAATGACATCCGCACAATGGAAGTGACAGGCAATCCACGTGCAGACTTAAATAACCGTTGAAAAACTCTAACATATTTGTAGTCAGAATTCTCCATTGTCTTCCACCATCCGCATGCAATGTCCACTTGTCAAGCTCATGTCGCATCAACCAACGATAGGCTCCTTCGTCTTCCTGCCTGATCGATTCCATACGCCTCCTGAATTTACACTCTTGGTGATTTGTTGCAGCCATCCACATTAAATCATGCAAGTCCTTGTTGGGATATGCCTTCTGGAAATTAGCCTTCATGTGCCTCACATAAAAATGGTGGTATGCATACAGTTCCTACCATGCAGGCAAATGTTGTACATAACTTAAAATACCGCCATGCCGATTAAATATTAGACAAGTACCTGAATGTTGTCTTACAATGTGCTCCTTCAAGTGGTTCAAAAATAGCATCCACGTCTCTTGGCTTTCATTGGCACAAATAGCAAAAGCTAGGAGAAATATACTTCCATTAGCATCTACTGCATTGGCGATCAACAACTTAATATTATACTTTCCATAGACATGAGTACCGTCTATGGATATTACCGGCCGACAATGCACAAAACCGTCTATTGCTGGTTTAATTTCCCAGAACACATATCTGAATATATGTTTTGGTATTACCATACTCCCTTTGAGCTTCTATTCAATAATATTCCCGGGGCTAAAGTGTTGCAATGCGGCCATGTACCCGGGTAGAGATGCAAATGACTTATCCCAATTACCATAAACAATTTCAAACGCATGTTTGCGCCCGTGAAATGCCTTTTTTTGGTAATGGTACACCTATATTCCTGGTGGACAGACGTAATACACTATTTGATCTTATACCTTATGGACACTTCAGTGTGTGGAATCAAGACAAGAGAAATCATGTCAATATCCAAGTTAAAGTGATCCCACTGAATGTGCCTATTTCACAACTGTGGGCGCCAATGTATTTACCCACAACCCACATATTTGTTTTCTTCTTCCTCGCATGCAGTATCCAATTAAAAACTGTAAACCATCTACGACAAATAACATTGTATACATTCGGGGATGACTCTGCTACCATCATCTCACGACACTCTTTTACGCTGTATATTCGCACCACCCTACTTAGGCGTTCTTTATCAGGAAAAAGCATGCCCTTTGATAACATCGTTGCTCTAGATTCATCCCACATTGTTGTCCGAATTTCATCAATATCCCTTGTGAGGACATCTATATCCCGAATACTTGTTAAATGATCAAGGTAAGGAATCTCCTTTGAATGAAATGGCACGTGAGACTCGTACACTCTTGGTCTAACGGGAGGTGGAATTCCTCATCAAATCATGTTCAGCATTCTCTTCCTCCTCATTATCACCCTCATCAGGGAAGGGTGTATCATCTCCAAACTCATCGACATTGTTGTCATAATCACTATTCTCTTCCTGACTCTACGCATTTGCCAGATCCCAATTAAATATGTCGTGATTGGTCAATTGAGTAAGGATAGGACCATTAGGTTGCTCATTTTCACTACACAACCAATAAAATAATGAGTTGCTCAAATTGGTCCAAACTTTACATATAATTTATATATTTTTAACAACCCCACCGGTCGTTATAAGTTTTTTTACTTCGCTCGCTAGTTCTCAGGTATGACTAGCCTCGTGTGATGTATTATTACTTATACAAATTGTCGGTTTTGGTTTTCAGGGTAATCGAAATGGATTTGGAAGGACAAATCTCAGTTTGAAGCTTAAAATTTGAAAGGCTTGACCAAGTTCTGACTTGTTAGTATATGATCTCGGATTTTAATTTTTATGATTTGGTTAGCTCCGTTAGGTCATTTGGGATTTAGGAGCATGATTGGAATGAGTTTTGGAGGTCCAGAGTAGATTTAGGCTTGAAATAGCAAAATTGGAATTTTGGTGTTGCCCGGTTGATAGGGGAGATTTTGAGATAGAGGTCGGAATGGAATTCCAGAAGTTGTAATAGGTTCGTTGTGTCAAATGTGACGTGTGTGCAAAATTTCAAGTCATCCGAACAAGGTTTGGTAGACTTTTTGATCAAAAGTGGAATTCAGAAGATTCTTGGAACCTTAGGCTTGAATATAATGTTATTTGGTTGATTCGATGTTGTTTGAGGTGTTTTGAAGGTTGGCATAAGTTTGGATAGTAGTATATGACTTGTTCGTGCTTTTGTTTGAGGTCCTGGGGGCCTCGGGGAGATTTCGGGTGGTTAACTAGTGATTTTGAGTTAGGTTTGGCAGCTGAAGTTTTTTGTTGCTATCATAACCACACCTGCAGCTAGGGGACCGTAGGTGCGGACTCGCAGAAGCAGATTTTGGAGCCGCAGAAGCGGCCAGGAGAGGAGCAGGCTGGGATCGCAGAAGTGAGGTCATGGTCGCACCTACGATTGCGCAGGTGCGGATTTCTTTGCGCAGATATGGACTTGGAGTTTTAAGTGAATCTCGCAGGTGCACATCTAGGACCGCAAGTGCGGTTCCGCAAGTGCGACCATTTAATTGCATGTGCGGTTTTGCTGGGTCAGAAACTATAAATTCCACCCTTCGTGATTTTTGGCCATTTTACTCAATATTTCATTCGGGAAGAAGCTTTTGGGAGCAATTTAAAGGGAGATTTTCAGAGGGATTCATTGAGGTAAGGTCCTTGGTTCCTAAACTCATTATTATGGTGAATTTTATCGTTGTTAGCATGAAAATTTAAGGGAAAATCAGTGGTAAATTGGGGGTTAGGGCTTTTAATTGGAGAGCTTTGAGTGGTAATTTGAGGAGCCATTTGAGGTTCAATTTTGGTACTTTTTTGTATGAATGAACTCGTGGCCGAATAAGTATTCTATTGATGTGATTTTTATCGGATTCCAAGACGTGGGCCCGGGGGCCAGGTTTGGCCAATTTCGGGATTTCTTATGTAAATTGGTTATTTTCGAGTGGGCTTTGTTCCCTTTGCATTTTTTGATGGTATAAATTTGTATTTGGTTAGATTTGGAGCATTTGGACACCGAGTCGAGAGGCAAGGGTATCACAGGCTAGAGTTTGGACCAGATTGAGGTAAGTAATGATTGTAAATGTTTGTTTTGAGGGTATGAAACCCCGAATTTCACATCATTGTGCTACTTTGAGGTGGCGCACACACTAGATGATGAGCGTGGGGTCGTGCACCGTTGGGGATTGTGACTTAGTCCGTCCCGTATGACTTTTAAGTCGCGTATTTGATTGAAAATTGTTTGATGTGTTTTGGAAATTATTACCATATTTTGGGCTGAAGGTCATATTTGGGCTCCGTGCCAACTGTTTTGGACCCTTAGGGAATTTTTGCTACAATTCCTCACTGTTTTGACTTCATATTTGTACTCAGTCATGTTGTATTCTAGTGTTTTCATAACTCAGGCATATTTACTCCGTTTTGATATTTTAAATGATATTTTGGGCTGAGCGTCATGTTTTACTGTTGCCCGAGTGGCTTGAGAGATTTTTTGACTGAGTGAGGACAAGGCATGTATTGTGAGGATATTATAGGATCGGGCTGCGTGCAGCAGCAGTGTTGTATTAATTCATGATTATGAGGCCGAGGGCCTGATTTGTTATGCCACGAGGTGGCTTGATATAAGGTCAAGAGCCTATTTGATTATTCCACGAGAGGGCTTATTATTGCGCTTGGGCCGTAAGGGGCCCCTCCCGAAGTCTGTACACCTCCAGTGAGCACGAGTACCCAGTGTGAGTGATGTGATGTAGCCCGAAGGGCTGTGGTTGATTCTTATTGTTGCGCGAAGGACTATTGTTGATTCATGTTATGCCCGAGGGGCCGATTACGAATGATTATGAGGTAGCCCGAGGGGCTGGTTCTGTTGATATTTTGCCTGATGGGCTATTTACGTTTTCTATCATTTATACTCACTATTTTATCACTCGTTTGAAACTATTGAAAGTTGTTTTAGAAGGATTTTTTTATTGAAACTGAGCTTAATTTACGAAGTAAATGATTTGTGTACGGCTTTGGAATTGATCTACATTTGTTGTAGTGCTATGACGTAGCTTACGTGTTTTCTTACTGCTCAGCTTTCATTTACTTTTATTACTTACTGAGTTAGCGTACTCACATTACTCTCTGCACCTTGTGTGCAAATTTAGGTATTTCTGAACCCGGTAGGAGGTGTTGATTGTTCAGTGGCAGAGTCATCGGAGTTAACAAGGTAGTTGCTCGACGTTCACATCACTGCTTTTCTCCCTCTTGTCTCCCTTAGACTGTAGTTAGTACATTTTCAGACTCTTCGTTGCATTCAGACATTAGTAGATGCTCGTGACATGTGACACCCCCGATGTCGGGCTTGTGTATTTATTCCGCACTGTTCATTTAGACTTACATTATGAGATATTTGATTAGTTAAAGGCTTAAAATGATTTTTATTAATAAATGATTAATTCGGGAGTTGTGTTGGCTGGCCTAGTGTCACGATAGGCGCCACCATGATCCAACACACCAAAACTAGGCATATTCCAACTGGCCGTTAGTTCACAACTTGTAAAATTCATATCTGGTCGGTACTCTCTGTGGAATATATGAGTGTTAATACAAATTCAATACACAAAAATATACATCGTAACACAAAGAAAAATTGAAGTTTACCACTCCTCTTGTGGATTATGTAAACTAGGAGAGAAATTATTTCCTTGCTCCTCATTCGCTCGTGGAGATAAGTTTAGATCAGTCCACACTCTTTCAGCCGAAACCTGTTCGGGTAAAACTACTCCAAAATATCCACCGGATGATTGAGGGATATCCCTACATTGCGCAACCTCTTTATTGTGACCATCTTCAGCCTTGACGTACATTTCCAACAGTTTTATCACAATAAATTTCGGGTATTCATCCGGAGTCCTCAAAAATTCTCTCAGAGTTTCATCGTATTCAATGTTAAACTCAGCATAACAAGCGACCCCTTGCGGAGTTACAGAATACGGATATCTTCCGGTTACTTTAATATTCATCGAGTGTTTACTCACACTTATTTTTTACATTAAAAAATGATATCAATGAATCGTACTCCATTGTAAGTGGCAACTTAACATGGCACTGTGGAGATAAACTATAGTTTACTAAGTTATTCACCACCATAACCTCACCACCCTAATATAATGAAACCCTAATTCTTCACTCTTCAGACATTATGACAAAATTCAAAACAACTTAACGGAGAAATATTTCACAAGACTTGAGAATATTTCTGAATGGATTTTTACAAAATCCTTAACGTCTTTAAATAAGGCAAAAACCAATCCAGGGGGTCGAATATTTTGAGGTATAGCGCCTTAAATAAGGGCGCTATACCCATTTGAATTATTGTTATGTCAGTTATGCCCAGAAGAACTATTGGTGGGCCCACATAATATGTATATCGCGGTAAGGAAGGGATTTATATATATAGCGCCTTTTAAAAAGGAGCTATACTTAACTGGCAAACGACCGTTAAGGTATAGCGTCCTTTAAAAGGGCATTATATATAAAATATTCACCATCTTTTTTTTCTACACATTTCAATTTTTTGAGTCCAAAAGAACCACATTTTGGTTCTGGACTCGAAAATGTCTCTTTAACCGAGGAAAACACCTTTTCAATTGTAATGTCCACTAACACGTTACATTTCAGTGCCTCCACATGATAACAATTTGTACTCTTTTCAAAGTACATTCCTTATTTAATGGAATCTGGTCTCAACGTTACTTTGTTAAAGAAATCACCATGCATTATCGATTTCTAGTCGAAAACAAATTACTGGTGCCGCCTAACAGATCCAAATTCCTTTTGTGAACGGATCATACATATCCCACGTCGGTAATATGATATTGCAAGCCACCTATGAAGATCTATATAAATCCATGCGCTCATAATTGTTGAGCATCAGTTCGCAGTTTTTGCAAGCTATTTGAGTCTAGTGTTGTGGACTCGAAAGCATTGATGCGAAGGTAGTTTCATCTTCTTTTCTTTTGCTTTCTTCTATATTTTTTACTTTGTTGTCCTTTTTTTTTTAGAATTAACTTCATCAAAATACAAAGTACTTTAAAAGTTTGAGATAGAAGATTTTTAAAAGTTCTCGATAAATACCTTTAAAATTTATGGCGAATACCCATAAAAGTTCGCGCAAAAATCCTTAAAAGCTCGTGGTCAAGATCTTTAAAAGTTCACAATGAACACCTTTAAAAGTTCGCGGTGAAGACCTTAAAAGCTCGTGGTAGAAATCATTAAAAGTCGGGTGTGGACCCTTAAAAGTTTTCCACGAACACTTTAAAAGTTCAAGATGAGCACCTTTAAAAAGTTTGAGACATACGCCTTTTAAAAGTTCGGAATGAAAACCTTAAAAATTGGAATGCCTTAAAAGTTCGAGATGAATTCCTTTAAAAGTTCGCAACGAACCCTTTTTTTTAAACGACAGAGGCGAAAATATTTCTTATCCATGCTCTATTCCAAGATCATGAGTGTTACCCTGCCCTTCTGACTTAGGTACTAACAAATATATATTTTTTTCATGCAGCTTGAACAAGTTTTACTTCAATGACTCAACATCCTCCTCCTCCATGTCCAAGTAACATAATTTTAGAGCACAATGATAGTAAAACGGAGACCTAATTGTTAATTGATACACCACTGACCGACTTATATGCGGCTTCGTGGCCATCTTTGCAACATTCATTTCCTTTGGTAGATTGGACTTTTGAAAGCACCAAAAGTAAATTCAAGACATGGACTCTTCGATCCCATAATCATAAAGTTAAGAATGTGGCAAGTTCCATCCCATGATTAGGATGACAAATCCTCAAAGGAGAAGTACACTAGAGTGATTCCTTAACTTTTGGTGGCAAATTTCATTATATTCCCGGCTATTGGGAGTGGGATGAAGATATCCTTAGTAGGAACTATCGAACATTGAGAGCTACCAATATTTATGATGTTGTCTATGCCTCATTGTTTACTTATGATCATTCTACAAGTATCATGCAAGCCTTTTGTGAGGCTTGATGTCCTCTTAAAAACACGTTGCTTACCTCAGGTGGAGAGTTATCACATCCCTTTGGGACTTATGCACTATTGAGGGTCTGCCTTTAATTGAGTCTCCTTATGAGGAAGTTATTCCAAATATTCAATAACTTATAAGTGCTTACGACAAGGACAAAATGTTCCTTCCACAAGCTTGCCAGCAATTGTTTGATGCGTATTACCAACTCCGAGAGGGAAACACTAAAAGTCATGACTTCCTCGTGAGAATATGGATAGAGTTTTGGTGCAAAAATATTGTAAAGCATGAACAACCTCCAGTAAGAAAAGAAAAGAAGTCTGCTCATCCCAAATCAACACACAACCCTAACAGAGCTATAGATAAAATGGTCAATTGGTCGGAAGTTGAAGATGCACTATTTGTTAAACATGGTGTTAGAAGTGACAAGAAAGGCGAAGTATAATTGGCTGATTTTCTATCATGCTGGTTATGCATCTTTCTGCTCCCTACAAAAGAAGGCAACTTCATTCGGCCTGAGTCTTTCAAGATTGCAGTCCTTCTAGCATGTGGGCAAAGAATTAACCTCGCCATTCTAGTCTTAGCTAACATCTATAGGGGCTTAAACACAATTTCAAGTGGCTCACCACTCAATCCCTCTAGAGTTTACTTTCCAATTCATTATGTGTATGGTTGGTTGGCCTATTATTTTAAGACTCATTTTTCTCTAACAAATAGGCTGGCTACTCCTCTGGTGGCAATATATTCTGGTAAGGTAACAGCGAGATACTTTTATAATGAAGATGCCAAAAAAAGTATTCATGGAGGAGAAATTGCCGCATGCACTTCCACAATGCCAAGTAATTCTCAAACTTATTATTATTGTGATGATGACAATGAGGAAGAGTTCGAGTCAAATTATTTTATGAGTATTCGCTCGAATTATCTTCCTTTAAGAAATGGATCGACCTTCATCGTGAAGCCTTATATCCCTCATCGCTTCAGTTGTCAATTCGATTTTTATCAAGCCATCCTCGGTTGCTTGAATCAAGATTTTCATGACGCTTCTTTAGAAAAAGGATTGGAACATCTACGAACCTTTGTGTTGTCTAAAAGTAGGTCAAAGGCCACATTCTCCCCTTCCCCATCATGCCCAAGATGAAGAAGTATTTCTCGTCCGATTATAAGTCTTGGTGGGAAAGAGTCCATAGAAACTTCCTTGAAAACAACTTACAATCTTTGTTGAATACCACTAGGCTAGCTACTGCTACGCCTTTAGAGATCACACCTCAAGAGAATAACAGGGAGGACAAACCTCTTACTTTAAAATCCAAAGTGGTTGTACCATACAATGTCAAGGGACCTACATAAAAAGAAGTTCAAAAAAAGAAGGGACATGTCCAGGCTCATCAAGTCAATGAGGGTTCCTTTCTATTAGGCATCGTTGTTCCTACCTCCAAAAAATACCCATCTCAAAACGAGAGTGATAGTAGTATTAGATATCAAAACATTAAGCGGGTGAAGCCATATTCAAACAAACAAGGAGACGGTAATTTGGGTGTAGTCGAGATTACTGCAGCATTGGCAGTGCTTCAAGGACTTTGACTGCTATTAAAGAGGTAATGATTAAACCTTTCATATTATCTTATAATATCCAAGTAATTTCACTAATTGTCTATCCTTTTCAATGCAGCCAAAGGGTGTTCATATTTCAATGGTGTCACACCAAAGCAAGCCACAAGGTAGTAGCGAATCCGTGACAGATCTAGACTCGAGGATATCACTTCCAATACCTAAGTCAGAGCTACAAGTGACTTCCATTCCCAGTTTTAGAGCAAAATCAGGGCCTAATTTTCACCAACGATCAGCACCAACGATGTCTATCTTTGATAGAAGAAACGTTGTCTTGACTTTTCGCAAGGATTTCATTTTGAATGTCTGCGCTAAAATTCATGCCAAACTCAGCGACCTTACTACAGACAATGCTTCTTCTCTTCAATTTGAGATCCAAGTGACTCTCGAGGAGATGGATGGAAAGGGTGTGGCTATTTCCCATCTAAAATACCTATTGATGTCTTTATTTGAGCTTGCCACTTCATATGGCCAGGCATGATCAACTCTTTCTGACAAGGTTGTGGATGTTGAAAAATCAAAGTCATTTTTAAACGCTAAGGAACATCTTGATCTTGTCATAATTGAGAAAGGGGAGAATGTTAAGAAATCGTGTGCCACCAGTCAGTCTCTCAAAGAGGCCAAGGAGAAGGTAAAACAGTTAAGAGCTCTCCGAGATGTCCAATAAAGGTTGAAGAGATTGAATGTAGAGTCTCATCTGCTAAAGAGCAGTACCGTAGATGTTCTGATGTTTCCTTGGCAACTGCTGATGACTTGACGACGTGGAGATGAAGAAACAACACCTAGAGGCCACCCTTAAATAATTGGTCAATTACAATTTGTGGTTGAATTAGTCTATATAGAGTATTTTATTCGCCTCTTTTTTTTTGCATTTAATTGACTAGCGGCTACTCTTAGGAATGAAAACTCTATCTATTCTACTTTATATCAAGCATTTTCACCGATGTCTCTTTTTTTCTTTGCATTTCATTATCAATAGTTCTTTGCTTATTGATGACGTCCAAATCCACTACTAAGAAGTAAATGGACATGGTTGCATACAATGTAATTTACCCAACTATGAGTCGGGGTTGAATCCCACAGAGAACAATATGTAGGCGATTAGGAATGTAAGAGAATCATCACTTGTTATGCAATACCAAAACTCTTGAAAAAAATTTTTAGAAAATATTTATACCTAAATGCAAAAAATGTAAACTAACCTAGAAAGCAAGTAAAATGATCAATGGCTACAAGTATGGATGCATTGGGAATTACACTCAAGTAACGATCCAATGTATTTTACGATTTACAAATATGAGCGAGTTTATGTTAATTAGCCTCGGGTAATAATCTATATGAGCTTTTTCCAAAGACTAACAAGACTTCCTAAATGAATTATTCCTAAAACAATTAAGAGATTAAACACACCTGATTATGACTACAACTAGTTCAATCCTATACCTGGGTAGAATCTATAAAATGAGGGTTAAAGCCTCAAGTTCTTGTTAATTAATCTTTTCCAACCCCAAATAATCTTTCTCAAAATTAATTCAATGTTAATGGGTGACTCCTAGGGTTAGCTAATCCCTTTGGAAACATTAAAGAACAAGAATAATTAAACAAAACAATAACTCACTTCATAAAAGATAAAAAATCATTCAATACATAAGCACAACAAGATATTTAATCTAGACTTTAATTATGAATATTCTCATAAACAAGATTTAAGTGTCGAAATAAATACTATACACTTAGATATTCAATACAAAGCAAGAAAATGAAGAAATGAGCACAAATGAATAAGAAATTCTCAACCAAAAGCTTCAAATCTTCAAGATCCAAGTGTGTGTACAAACCCTAGCTTCCCAAAACTTGTTCTCTCTAGTCTTCAAGACTGAAAATAAGCCAAAGATCTTTTACATATAAGCTAGTTTGTGTATTAAAGGGTTTGGGGCTAGAAAATATGAAATGACATAATTGCCCAGAACTGCAGCGCGATATTCGCATTTGCAAACTTTGACTATACTGTTGTCACATTTGCGATCATGACTTCGCATTTGCGAAGGTTGCCTATTACATCTCGCGTTTTCGTACGTTAAAATTTCGTTTTCAGTCAACTGACGTAGACTCGGGGATGAGATCATCTTGACATTAACGTACTTACGCTATTTATACCAAGCGATAAATAAGTGTTATGAAGGATAAAGGGGTACACGGATTAAAGAAAACGAGTTTCGTTGAAAGTGGACAATTTGGAATAAAATACGGGTCGAGCGATAATACCCGATAATTATGAACTAGTACAATGCAAAGTACCATATGACCACGGTAGTATAATATATAAAGTATATATGAAATATTTTAAAAATAAATAAAATTTTAAGTAATTTGTGGTAATTTTTAAATTATGCGGGTAATTGATTAATTACCGGATAACAGGATATTATCTGTTAACTAATAAGTAGATAAAAAGTAATATCCCACCCCACCCCACGTGGCAAAAAACCACAATATTGGAAGTGACTAAGTAGTCACTTATACCTAGGTGGTAACCTAGGCATAAAAGAGTATGGCATGGTTAACTATCCAAAAATTGTCTGGTTACAAGCAATATGAATCAAAAATGAGAAAGCAGAAACATTACTCCTCTCAAAAATCCAAGGAACCAAAAAACGTATTTCTTCCAAAATTTCAAGAAACCAGAGACGTATTCCTTTCAAAAATCCAAGGAAGAAAAAACGTTATTTCATTTCAAAACTTTTAGGAACCAGAAGTAAGTTCGTCCGTGAATTTCTAAGAAGCATGGACAAATTTTGCTCAATCAACGAAGGTTTTCCAACGGAGTATTATACGGAATTTTCCCTACTTCAGGTACGTTAAGGCCTTCCCTTTTTTTCTTTTGGCATAATCCAAATTATACTGAAGAAACGAGCAAACGGACAGTTTCTACAAATTACTCTATTCATAGAAATACTAGGGGTGTCTATATTCTTGATTCCTCATGTGAATTATTATTATCTTCTGGTCATGGGTCTCAGAATAATACGCAATTGAAAAAGTTTATCCGGAAGAAATATTGAGATTATTATGTATTTTTCATGCATTTCACTCATTTTCATTGACTCATGACCAAATGGCGTTATATAACCGTATATATATATGTATATGGGATATGGGAAAAGGTTACAGCATTATATACGCACCACCACCTGATCCGCTGGTATATGTTGATGATGTTGCCCATAGTAGCCGAGATGATATGATGGGATGCCCTCAGTGGCTTGATGATATTATGTACACCCATACCTATGCATGGCACGACATTTATATGCACGTGCATGAAATTATTAACGTGTCAAAATTTATAAGGTTATTCAAATTTAAAGATGTGTTTCTCTTTTCCATGTTTCATCTATGTCTTTTACGTACTAATTTTCATGCCTTACATACTCAGTACATTTTTTGTACTGATGCCCTATTTCACGGGGCCTACATTTCATGCCTGCAGGTACAGGTAGGCAAGCTGACGGTCCCCCTTCGTAGGATCCCTAATCAGCGAGAGTTGGCGTGCTCCACTTGATCCGGAGCTGCTTTTGATTTTTGTACGATATGTTTATATATATATATGGAGATAGCGTGGATCAGTCCCGTCTTCGTACAGTTATGTTCTCATTAGAGGTCTATAGACAGTATACCTAGTTGGGTTGTATATGGCCTTGTCGACTTTCAGTTATTGGATGTATAATTGTTTATTGCAGCCTTGCGGGCTCGCCCATTGTATTCTGCATGTATAAGTACATATGCCTTGTTGGCAGATTTCCTTCATGTATGTTACCTTTGTAATTCAACAGATGTTATACAGGTTCATATCCTAGACGCATGCTTAGGGGTGTTTGACAGGTACGACTCAGGCACCCGTCGCGGCCCATCGGGTTGGGTCGTGACAAAAGTGGTATCAGAGCAGTTCTGTCCTAGGTTTGTCTACAGACCGTGTCTAGTAGAGTCTTGTGTATGGGTGTGTTGTGCACCACACTTATAGATAGGAGGCTACAGGACATATAGGATGTTATCCTCTCTTCTTTTCTTAGATCGTGCAATATAAACATTTGTGTTCCTAATTATGTGTAACATTTTTAGTGATGCCTCCGAAGCCTATAGCCATTAGCATGGGTCAGAAGGCTACGAAGGTGTTAGAAAGAGATATAAGCTATACTATGGAGTCAGACCCATCAAAGATCATGGTTTCTATTGAGGAGGATCCATCCGAGGGTCCATTTGAGGCACCCGTTTAAGCTGTTTCGACCAATCCGGCAGCAGATGGGGTAAGAGAAGTTCCGCCCTCGCCAAGGCCCTTAGTTTCACTAGCACAGACCATTGATTAGGGTATGAGGGGAGTAGTGCATGGATTGGCATAGCCGGGTTTCCCTCAGGCTCAAAACTATGTCATGGCATTTGCGGACACCAGCTCTTCTGAGGTTCCGGAAAGTCCACAGTCTTGGGAGTCAGTCAATCAAGGTTCGTCAGTGTATGTTATGGGATATGCAGAGGAAGAGGATATTTGTCAGGCTAAGAGAAGGAAAGTGACCAATAAGAATATGAAGATTTTGCTTCGAAGTGTGTCTGATCGAGGTTCTTATATAAGACGAGGCAAGGACCCTTTACTTTAGACTTCCTCCAAGTGTTAGTTTTTGGTTGATGAGTTCTACTTCTTCTTGGAATATTACCAAGTCAGGGTTCTAAATATGTTAGGTTATTTTATGAGGATGTAGGGAGCCCCATCCCGACTTGTATATATTATGGTTATACCTACTTAGAGGTTTTGCAGACAATATCATGTATATACTTTTGGGTATGACATGTCTACGACCTAGTCGACTCCTATGTATATAAACCTTTTTGTAAATTAGTTATGCAAGTTATGTTTTAATATTATTACTTATATATATGGATGTGACCCGAAATGGCCCGTGATAGATTTGATAATAAACAAGGATAAGATACGTGGTGTTCGGTTGGGTAGGACTTGATATTATAATAGGTGTGGATTAATTGGCCTTTTATTATGTTAACATCAAGTGTAGATCAAAGATTGTTTGATTTCAGCTTCCAGTAGAGCCTGTTTTAGAATGAAAAGGTAATATCGCATCGCCAAGAGGTAAATTTATATCCTATCTCAAGGCAAGGAAGATGATCATAAAGGACTATATTTATCACTTAGTTCGGGTTTGGGATGTGGAATTAGAATTCCCGATGAGCTTTCGGGTTTTCTGCCAGAGCAAGAAATTGAGTTTGTCATTAACCTACTACCAGATACTCATCCAATATACATATTTCCCCCTTATAGAATGGCCCCTGCAGGGTTGTGAGAATTACAGGAACAACTAAGGGACTTGCTTGAAAAAGGTTTTATCAGACCTAGTACGTGACCGTGGGAGCACCTATTTTGTTTGTAAGAAAGAAAGATGGTTCCTTACGAATGTATATTGATTATAGGCAGCTGAATAAGATGACGATCAAGAATAAGTACCCACTCCCGAGAATTGATGATTTATTTGATCAGTTGCAAGGTGTCACGTATTTCTCAAATATAGACTTGAGGTCTGGATACCATCAGGTAAGGGTTAAGGATGAAGATATTCCAAAAATAGCATTCAGGATTAGATATGGGCACTTTGAGTTTTGGGTTATTTCGTTTGGTCTAACCAATGCCCCAGCTGTATTGATGGATTTGATGAACCGTATTTTCAGGCCCTTTTTAAGATCTGATTGTAATCGTATTTATTGATGATATATATATTGGTATATTCTCGTTGAGGGGATAAGCATGCAGATTATTTGCGTACCGTGCTCAGAGTTTTACAAAACGGAAGTTGTATGCAAAATTCTCTAAATATGAATTCTGGTTGAACTCTGTAACTTTCCTTGGGCAATCATTTCGGGTGAAGGCATCTGGGTGGATACACAAAAAATGAGGCATTGAAGACTTGACCTAGACCCACAACATCGACGGGGGTTCGTAGTTTCTCCGTTTGACAGGTTATTACAGGAAACTTGTAATTGTCACTTAATGTTCCGGAATAACATAAGGAAATCTATGATGCAAGTAAGTTGAAGAAATATTGTGAATAAGTATAAATAGATATATGTAGGTCGCAAGCTAAAGTATGGTAGAGCGACAAGTTTTTAGGAAGATGCGAGGAAGGATAAGAAAGGATGAGTGAAAAGGTGACGAGAATGGATAAGTCCTTGGGGTTAAGCTCATAAGAGATTTAATGGCTTATCTAAGTTATAGAAGGATCAGTATATCCTGAATGAACTCAAAAGGTGCCTAAGACTAGTAACATTTGGAATAAATGAAATGTTGCCCTGGCAGTGGAATAAGGGCTTAATTGTGATAAATAGAGGATGAAGTTTGGGCCTTCGAAAAGGGAAAGTTCACGAATTTTAAAAGATTATAATACCCATGTATGTTAACTCAGAAGGGAGCTAAGTTTCAATGGACCGATGCTTGCAAATGGAGTTTCCAAGCATTGAAGGACAGATTAATTTCAGCACCGGTTCTAACACTCCCAGAAGGGACCAATGGTTAGGTTATCTACTGTGACACTTCAGGCTTTGGATTGGGTTGTGTGTTGATGCAGCATGGTAAGGTTGTAACTTATAGACAACTAAGAAAGCATGAGAATAATTACCCCACCCACGATCTAGAGTTAGCCGCAGTGATTCATGCACTAAAGATGTGAAGGCACTACTTGTAAGATGTTCATGTTGATATCTATATGGATCATAAGAGCCTCCAGAACTTCTTCAAGCAAAAGGAATTGAATCTACATCAAAGGAGATGGTTGGAGCTACTTAAAGACTATGACGTTGATATTTTATACCATCCGGGGACAGCGAACGTAGTAGTCGACGTCCTCAGCCGTAGATCTATGGGTAACCTGTCGTATTTACAACCAGAAAAGAGGGTAATAGCCCATGAGGTTCATCAGCTATCTAGTCTTGGAGTTCATTTACTGGACTCATGTGACATTAGAATTACTCTTCAGGATACAACAACATCCTCTTTAGTAACTGAAGTAAAGGAATGCCAGTACGAGGATCCTGTGTTAGTTCATTATAGGGATGCCACCCTTCTGAAGGAGAAAACACCATTTGAAATTATAGAAGATAGAGTTCTCAAATATCAAGGGCGATTATGTGTGCCTAATATTGCAGGGTTGCGCCGGCAGGTTATAGTACAAACTCACTATTCTCGCTACTCTATCCATCCAGGTGCAACAAAAATGTATCATGATATCAGGGAAGTATATTTGTGGGACGGAATAAAAAAGGATATAGCAGAATTTGTTGCCCAGTGTCTTAACTGTCAGCAGCATCAAAAACCCGATGGGTTATTGCAAGCTATGGAGATTCCGACTTGAAAATGGGAAGTAATCAATATAGACTTCAGCGTAGGTTTACCTCGTACCCAGCATAAGTTTGATTCGATATGGGTGATTGTTGATAGGCTTAAAAAGTAAGCCCATTTTCTGCCCATTAGGACTACATATTCCTCAGAGGATTATGCAAGACTTTATATTAAAGAAATAATATGACTTCATGGTGTCCCTGTATCTATTATCTCGGATAGAGGTGCTCAAATTACAACTAACTTCTGGAAGTCCTTCCAAAAAGGATAGGAGACTCAAGTAAGTCTTAGTGCAGCATTTCACCCCCAGACAGACGGACAGGCTGAGGGTACTATTTAGACACTGGAGGATATGTTACGAGCTTGTATAATGGACTTCAAAGGTAGCTGAGATGATCATCCGCCACTTGTTGAGTTCGTATATAATAATAACTACCATTCCAGTATTCAGATGGCTCCATACAAAGCTCTTTACGAATGGAAGTGTAAGTCGCCTATAGGGTAGTTTGATGTTGGAGAATCTGGATTACATGGGCCAGACCTGGTTCAGTAAGCCATAGAAAAAGTAAAGTTTATTCGGGATCGACTATTGACAGCTCAAAGTTGTCAGAAGTCATATTCTGACATGCGGCGTCTAGATTTAGAGTTCGGGGTCGATGACTAGGTATTCTTAAAGGTGTCACCTATGAAGGATGAGATGAGATTTGGCAAGAAAGACAAACTTATCCCACGGTATATTGGGCCTTATAAGATCATTCGGAGAGTGGGCCAAGTAGCTTATGAATTAGAATTGACCTCAGAATTAGAGTCTGTTCATCCGATTTTTCATGTATCTGGGCGATCATACATGAGTGGTGCACACGAATGATGTACAGATTATAGAGGACTTGTCATATGAGGAAATTCTGGTTGTCATGTTAGACCGACAAATCCGCAAGCTGCGGAATAAGGATGTAGCCTCCGTGAAAGTACTTTGGAGAAACAACAATGTGAAAGAAATGACTTGGGAGGACAAGGAAAACATGAAGTCTAGATATCCCTACTTATTTCCTCCTCCAGAGAAGGGTCCGACTGAGACGTCATAATCATAAAGTATGTGTATAAATTCTTGTATTGGTTATTGTCGTTGGTCATGTGAGGTCATTGTCATTATTCATAATTATGGTCCTGTGTGTCGTTGGGTTATTAAGCTTCTACAGGGAGAGTTGATAGTGGTGTTGTTACATAGATGACCTTGCTGAAGTTATATAGATCACGGGGAGTTAAACATTTGAGGACGAATATTTCTAGGGGGGAGGATGTTACATCTCACGTTTTCGTACGTTAAAATTTCATTTTCAGTCACCGAGGTAGACTCGGGGATGAGATCATCTTGTCATTAACGTACTTACGCTATTTATAACAAGCGATAAATAAGTATTATGAAGGATAAAAGGGGTACACGTATTAAAGAAAACGAGTTTCGTTGAAAGTGGACAATTTGGAATAAAATATGGGTCGAGCGATAATACCCAATAATTATGAACTAGTACCATGCAAGGTACCATATGACCACGGTAGTATAATATATAAAGTATATATGAAGTATTTTAAAAATAAATAGAATTTTAAGTAATTTGTGGTAATTTTTAAATTATGCGGGTAATTGATTAATTACCGGGTAACAGGACATTACCCAGTTAACTAATAAGTGGATAAGAAAATTAATATCTTACCCCTACCCCACGTGGCAAAAATCCACAGGATTGGAAATGACTAAGTTGTCACTTATACCTAGGTGGTAACCTAGGCATAAAATAGTATGGCATGGATAACTATCCAAATATTGTCTGGTTACAAGTGTTGATACCCAATTTTTCTCTATATATTTTTAATATATATAAATACTTCAAAATAGCATATATATGCATATATAAGCATGCACAAGATTTTTATAATTTTTCTATAATTTTAAAGATTTTAAATTGATTTATTTCCTCCCCTTTTACTCATAAAATCCCCGACAATTATCCCTCAAATTATTATTGTGTTAATTTAGTCATCTAAATTCTATATTTATGCCAAAATATTGTTAAAATATTTTTAGTGCATTTTTATATTTGCATTTTTAAAGCTAATTTGCATATAATTGCAATATTAGCCCTATTAATGTATAATTATATTTGTATGTATAAAATTGATCTTTTATATTTTTAAAATGTTAAATATCTATTTTAAATCATTTTAGTACACGAAATTATTTTTTTAGAAATTATTTACTATTTATTGTAAATTATATAGGATAAAATTGGCTATTTAAAACTTAGCCAAATTGGATTTCAATTTTAGCCTAATTAAAACCCAATACCCCAGTCCAATTTCATATTAAACCACCCGACCCAAACCCTAAACACAACTACCCAACCTATAACCAATTAAATCATGGTCGTTGATCTGAGAGATCAACGACCCGTATTAACTCTTGCCATTTTTAACTCTAAATGACCACTAATCCTAACTCATTTTCCAAACCCTTCGCCTCTGTATTCTCTCCTATCCTCTCCTCTCCTCTCTCAGTAACTCAACCAAACCCTAGCCCTTCAACCACCGACCTCTCTTCCCCGGTCTTCTCTGGTGATCTCTCATCGACTCATAAGCCTCCAATGGCTTCTCTCATGCCATGCTTGACTTCTCTAAGGTCTTCACGCTGTATTTGTTATTATCCTTGGGATTCTAGACAGATTCTTTCATCTCTATATGGGTTTCTTCTGAAACCCTAATTTCTGCCTATATCTCCTAGATCTGTACAGATCTAGATTGATTTGAGTTTGTTTCTTTAATGTTTTACACTGTCCTTGGAACTCTTTACAAGAATCATCTGATTTCAAGTGTTTTCATCTTCTTCAAAAAAATTCGAGTTACGAAACTTCTTTAAAAACTTTGTTTAAACTTTCTTTCCTTATGTGTTACTTGTTCTTACCATTTGAACTGATTCCCTTAACTTAAGGGAGTACTTGTCCTGACTTTACTGTAATTGGTTTTGAGTTTCATAGTTACTATACTATTGTGATTCTTGCCTCATTTTTAACTAGTTTCGAACTACTATATATGCATACTCTCTCATTAACACAAAGACGAACACATTGGTTCAAAACTCTCTCTTTCACCCTAAAAGTTTTCTGCTTTCTCTCTTGGTTACTTGCTACCATTTTGAATTAGTCGGTTGTAAGCCAAGGCTAATTATTGTGCTCTCCTATTCTTCACCTTGTGTTTACTATCTCTATACTGGTATGCTATGATTTCAATTCAAGCCCCAAAAACAATATGTTTCTTTTAATAGTTCAGTTCATCATGTTCCTGATTCATTTCTTCCTATGGTTTTGATGTTCAACATGTAATTAATCTCTTTGCTTCAGCATGCTCTCATGAACTAGTTACTTGACTCTACTATATTTAATGCATGTCTACTAGTTCTAGTATGCACTTGTTGGGCTATTGGCTAAGTTGTTTTAGTATTATGCTCAACCATGTTTAGTGTAAAATCCTATAATCTACTATCTCCCACTCCAACGAATCCCCTAGGCATCTCTGGTTCTGTAACTGTGTTCTAATTAACACTCATGAATCTAAGTCTTACTACCTGCAATAAGGGCAAAGGACTTCTGCCTGTTATGTGTTCATCATACCGACCTTATTTGTCCCCAACCCCTAATTGACCCTGTGTGGAGTCTTGTTTCCTGAGTGTTTGCTGAACTTGCTTGACTGACCTGCTGTTTGTTGAGTTACATGACTGTTCTCAAAAATTGTTTTACTAAACAACCCTCTTATTTACAAAGCTATTTCAAGCAAATCTTTTTAACACTGTTTCCCCACTAAAACCTTTCAAACTGTTTCAAGCACTCTCACTCTACTTCTAAGTCACTAGGTTCTACCCCCTCCAGTGTGTGTACTGCCTTGGGATCCTCTTGAGAACCCTCTGAACTCTGGCACACTGAGGCTGGCCCTTCCACACTACACTTACTCAATTTGGCTACAAAGTCTAGGTGTGAGCACTACCCAGGATCCTTGATATCCTTGGGGAACTCTGACGCACCTAGACAATAATATTGTCTATGAAGTTGGCATTTGAGGCTATTGGAGGTTTTGGGAAATCACTTGGGCCTACTTCAGGCTCCCTATAGTGTAACTTCTTCTTTTCTTTTTTAGCTAATTATATAATTCATTCATATGGTCTGTAATAATTTGTAAACGAATATTGGGGTAACTAGTGAAAAAGGGTGGGTAGTTACATATTTGTAAGGTAATACGGGTAGAAACCATGCCTATAGGACTTTATATTTTTTTTATATTTTGTCTTACCATGTTAGAAATCATGCCTATAGGTCTCAAGTGGTTCCAATAATAGAAATCATGTTTATAGGTCTTAAAATCAACTTCACAAGTAGATACCATGCATATAGGATATGATCCAGTTCAACTTCTGTTATAACGAATGTTTACATGTGTTTTTCATTTGTTATCACGCCCACACGTTTCTAACATCAGTTCTTAAATAATTAGATGTCATGCCTAAAGGAAATAACATTAGAAACTCTACCTAGATCTCAAAAATCAGTTTAGTTTAAATAAGTCAATCCAGTCCATGATTAGTTCACTTCGAAAGTAGTTTAATTAGTGGTTTATTTTCCTTGAAATGAATTCTTTCAAAAACTGCCTTAATCTATCATTAGATAGCATGCCTATAGATATTCAAGAGTCTGTTTTAAAATCTGCCCTGTTTTACAATATAAAATGTAGTTATCATTATTCCATATGTAGGCAAGCTTATAGGGGGTTTTCAAATCCTATAACTCTGAAACTGTGACTGTTACTTAATGTCGTTATGATTTTAACAGGCTTAAAAAATTAGTAGGCAAACTGATAGGGCCATTACTTATGGGTTTATAAAATAAAATGCCTATCTTTTGTGTCTTGATATTCACTTAGACATCATGTCTTAGGATACTGTTTAACAAAAAGGCCCTTATTTGTGTTTGAGTCGTGCTGCTTATGTGTGTTGTCTGTGGAGGTAAACTTGAGCCTCTTATTGCTCCTTTTCTGTCTTATGTGCTAAGGTCCTAATTGTTCTTGCCTGTCGCCTTAGTATTTTCTCCTTTAAACCTTAGGGGTCTGTCTAGAACTACCTATAGATAGAGGTCCTAAATTTCATCCAGGACCATTAAGAGGGGACGTGTAACAGCACGCAATAGAGATCGCTGACCAACACTCGCTTTAATGACCACTAAGGGGGTGAGAAGGGTAGACATGAGATATGATGACTACGCACTAATGTCACTGTTGATACCCAGTTTTTCCCTATATATTTTTCTAATATGCAAAATACTTTCAAAATATCATATGTGTGCATATATAAGTATGTCCAAATGCTTTATTATTTTTACTTAGTTTTTAAAGATTTTTTAACCAATTTATTTCCCTATTTTGTTCATAAAAAATATAATAATAATTCCCAAAATTATCGGATTCTCATATTTATGCCAAAATATAGCTAAGATAATTTTTACATATTTTTTACTAATTTATTTAGTATTTTTAAAGCCAAATTGCATATAATTGCAATATTAGCCTCTTTTAAGATTTAGTTGCGTTTATATTTATAAAAATTAAGTTCAGTATTTTTAATTTGATAATTATGTATTATAAATAATTTTAGTACCTTTAATCTTTCTGATCTACTTTCCTTCTATTCATCAGATTTTAGGCTTTGACGGTGAAAAATGGGGTTGATGGTGTTGACTATTTATTTATAGAAATTATTTTACTATTTTGTATAAATCAAATAGGAAAAATTAGCTATTTAAAAGTTAGCCCCATTTTATTTCAATCATATCCTGATTTTGAACCCCAATTGAACCCAATTTGAAGCCCAATTACCCTAACCTAATTCCCATTCAAACCGGCCCACAACCCATTTAAATGACCCACCCTGACTCCCATCTAATCCCAGCCGTTGATCGTTTAGATCAACGGCTCCTATTAATCCTTTCCTAATTAAACCCAAAGACCCCCCCCCCCCCAAACCCTTTTCATTCTTTATAATCTGCCGCCTCTGAAACCCCTCCTCTCCCAAATCCTCTCTACAACCACATCAAACCCTGGCCACTGCTACCCTAATCCTCTCTAATCCATGGCCTTCCAAGGTCATCGGAGACCTGTATCAACCTCCTATGGCCCCTACGTATTCGTTCCTGTGGTCTCATGACTAGATCCTAAAAGGATTTTGTCCAGTCTTTGCTCGATGACTGTTCTCCAGTCGTCTCTGACCTTTCTCCGGCCAGCCATGGCTATTCTACTCAGACTTTTGACTCTCCTGCTTAGATTGATGGTTTTCAAGGCCTTTCTCATCACTTGAGGTTCTTCTGAAACCCTAACCTCTAAGGTTCTTTCGATTTCTCTTAGATCTGCTTCAGATCTATGTTTGCTTTGGACTTCTAAGCGTTTTTCTCAAAGTTTCTTTTTAAAACTCGTCTTTCAAAAACCCTTATCTTTTTCGATTAGGGTTCTTGTTAAGTTATTTCAAAACTTTCCTCTGGATTTTGACATGTTTTGCTATGTTTGCTTATATCGTTCTTCTACCTGAGATTGCATGTTAAAAGCCCTAATTTCTTTTGACTGTTTATTAGACGAATGCTTGTTTGCTTGAGTTTTGTCTGATTTGTTTGTTTATCCACTTTTAAAACTCTACTGTTGGTGAAAATCCTATGGCTTTGAGTCTGAGACTGCTCGTTTAAGTGCATGACTCGATTTGAAGTTCTTTATTTCAAAATCTTTTATTCCTTTGTGTGATTCTTCTAACTCTGGTTTTCTATCATCTCTAAAACTCGATTATGCTCGAAACCCTAATTTTTAAAAGGGGGTATTCCTCACCTGCTACTGTGAGATCTTCGCATGCCTTTGATATTCTATGTTTTTTTTCACTAGTGGTTCAATGTGACTTCACCTACTAGACTATCATGCTTCGAATGTTGCTATCTATTGAATTTTTTGCTACTATTGTATGCTATTTCCTTTTGCCAACAGGCTTGGCCTCGCATGTATAATGTTTATGCACCTTATTTATATGCTGAATTTCCTTCTTTGACTGATCTTCATACTTGTGACTGATTTCAAACTTTTCCTTTGCGAAATTCTAATTTCACTCGCCTGTTAAGGTTAACTGATTTCTTTTCCTGTTTTGCCTTACTGAATCCTTTCCAAAATTAGAGTATTTCTGTACCTAGACTCGATTGCTTACTTAATGTTTTACTACTTCTTTTATGGCAAATGTCAGCCTGCTAACAAATTGATTTCCTTCCTTATTTTGAACATGTCACTGCCCGTTAAGCAAGTGATCCCTTAATTAAAGGTAATCACTTGTATAATTGATTCTGAATCATGATTGTTTCCATGTTTGTAGCTTATTACCTCTCTCTTACCCATTTTCAAAAAACTATAAATACCCTGTACTTTTTTTCTTTCAAGGACACGAACACAAGGCATAAACATTTGAGTTCAAACATGCACTCCACTAAATCTCTCTCTTTTTTTTATCTTTTACTACTATATTGCTGCCTTACCTAGCCGGCTGAAAGCCAAGTCTAGGCTGTGGGAAACTTGCTTATTTTTCTCTGCATTTGCATTTCTTACTGGTATGTTCTAATTAAGCTTCTGCACCACCAACAACATGCTTATTTACTGTTTTTTGCATCCTTGCTTGTCTACTGTTTGTATTTAACCCAGTACCATTATTAAAGCATGTAACTTCCCCTTTTTCCTGTTCTGAATTAATGTATCATGACTTGTGAATCCTAAATCCCTACCCCAATGTGTTTAACACTTGTGGTTGGTTTGGGACATAACAGCATTGGACATTGCTGTGCATGACCCAAACCTGATTCCCCTAGGATCATAACCTCCATGTTTATCTCATATGTTGTGATTGGGTTACAGGCATGTCAGCACTTCCCATTGTTGTGCATGCCAATTCTAACCCATACCTAAGTGTATAGGCTCATTGCAATGGACTCCCAATCACCTGACCCCTTTGTATGAAATTGTTAACTCTGTAAAATGCTAATGGTTGTCTCCCTATCATCCTTTCCCCTCCTCTATTCCCTCAGTTCTTGAAACTTTATTTCTGCATTTTCACCATCTTCTTAGACTTAAGTTTGGCCCCCCTTATGTGAGCCCTGCCTTGGGACCCATGATCTCCCTCTAAACTTGGACACATAAGGGATAGTATTTCCACACTGCACTCATTCCTATTCTGATTATGTAACTTGGGTGTGAGCACTGCCCGGGTTCCTATTGAGACCCTTAGGGAACTCTGACACATCAAGTTCGAGAAAGGCTTTGGATCAATGGCATTTTTGAGGTGGTTTATTCCATAACTCAAAGAGGAAGTCAAGAATTAGGCTTCCTCTGGTTGTAACTTTTCTTTGTACTTTTCTGATATAATTCATTATTTTTGGTTTGTAATAATTTGTAATAAACATTTGGGGGTTGGCTAGTGAAAAGGGTTGGGTAACTATGTATGTTCAAGGGTAGAAAGCATGCCTATAGGACTGTTTTAAATTCTTTGTGTTCAATTTTGTATTTTTTAGACACCATGTCTGTAGGGTTTATCTCAATTTCTTCATGGTCAATGCCATACCTAGATAACCTGCCTATAGGACTTATTTACATACTGAATGCCACTTAGATATCATGCTTTAGGTTCTAAACAACTATAAATAAGTGTCATGTTCATAATCTCGAAATTAGTAACATATAGAAATCATGCCTATAGGGATTCCCAAGTAAATCTGGTTCGTTTCCATTCGCATTCAATATTAGATATCATGTCCGTAGGGTTTAAAATCAGCAATAGTAGATACCATCGCCCGCAAAATCTGAAACTAGTTCAATTTAAGATCAGTCTATTCTGAATCAGTTTTAAATAATCTAATTCCCTTCTTTAACGAGGTTTAGCAAGCATTCCTATAGGATATTAAACAACTCATTTTGAGTTATTACTTTTTTCGCCACATTCTGAATCAATTAGATATCATGCCTATAGGATCCCATCTAAACACTTAGGCAAGCCTTAGAATAATAATCATAAAAAACTGAATCCGCCTTTGTTAATTGCTACAACTAGAAGGAAGGCCTGATTCAGACTTCTTATCTGAGTTATGTAATAAACAGATCTGCTTTAATAATCAAACTCCCCTCGTCTTTAGTATTTTAATCAGACCGAAAAAGTATGTGCAAGTCATGCTAGTTATGTGCTTTTTTGTTTAAGGAGGTGTATATGGGCCTTTATCTGTTTATATATTTTCCACAACATGCAGTATGTGTTTGTATGGCGCCTTAGATTTTTACCCTTTGAAACCAATCAGCCTAATATCCCTCCCCTTTAGGAATAGTAGTCCTAAGCTCCTCCGGGACTGATAGGAATAGGACGGGTAATAGCATGCAATAGTAATCGAGACCAATCCGTGCTTTAATACCTTAACGGGATGTGAATGGTAGATATGGATATGATGACCGATGCGCTAATACCACGTGTATCACCTCTTTTGAGGAGTGTCATACCGGGTATCACATTGATGTGATCCATATTAAATATAAACATAGGACCCCCTTTCCCTTTATTTGCAAATTCCTTTTTTTAAAACTCTTCTTTTAATTGTTCTTTCTTTTTATGCGTTTAAATCCCCTAATATTTGAGCCCATACTTGTCTATTTGCTAAATTCACAATAAACTGTCTGGCCGGGAACCACACTAGTGGATCCCGAGGGGTGCCTAACACCTTCCCCTTGGGATAATTTTAAGCCCTTACCCTATCTCTGGTTATCAAACATAGTTAGGAATAAACTCTATAGGTGCCCTAACGCACCTTAAAAACTCTACACCGCCATTGCTGAGCCTATAGACCAACTATTTGAAAGGTTAAAAGCCGCAAGTTACTTCACTCCTGTTTCCGCTACAGCATTAGAAAATCCATCCTAATGGTTCAATCCGAACAAAACTTGTGCGTACCATTCTGGTATGAAAGGGCACACCACTGTTGAGTGCCGAACATTGAAGGATAAGATCCAGATGCTAATTGACAACATGGTCATACAAGCAAAGGAAGCCACACCTATTGTCTACAACAATCCCCTCCCTGATTAAGAGGTGACAGTGTACATATGATAGAGACAAATGAAGAATGGGACCCCGAGGGGTCGATCGAGCTTATTCGAGAAGATGATGACTTTAAGGTTGCAGTCACACTTACTCCTATTGTGGTTCAGGCTCAGGCACCAATCGATGTTGAGGTAACTGCATCAGTTCCATTCGAGGTGGAAATGGCTTCGCCCGCAGCCACCTCCGCTCCATTTGAAGTAGAAGTGGTCACACCCTTTACTGTGACAGTATCAACCACACCCCCATTCAACTCAAAAGCAATACCCTAGGATTATGTTGCCGAGGTTCGGTGGAAAGGGAAGGCCAAGATAGAGGAATTTGACACTGCACAAGGAATGACTAGAACCGGAAGAGTCTATACACCTGAACACCTGGGAGGTTCAAGTAAGGAGGCCACCACTAGGCAACCTATCATTGAGACCGGTCCAGATGACCCGTGGAGGAAAGTACATGCAAATGAGTTTGTTGTTATTGAGCATTTGAACAAAGTCCCTGCTCAAATATCTATCCTGTCACTATTGCAGAATTCAGAGGCACACAAGAATGCTTTGATGAAAGTACTAAGTGAGGCTTATGTACCCAATAACATCACTGGTGGAGAAATGGCCAACATGGTTGGGCAAGTGCTGGAGAGCCATAAGATTATCTCTCACGAAGACGAGCTACCACCTGAGGATTTAAATCACAATCGAGCATTACATATCACAGTGCAATTTGAAGACAAGCTCATTGCTAGGGTCTTGGTTGATGGAGGTTCGAGCCTAAATATTTGTCCATTGGACACTCTGAAGAGGCTGGACAAAGGTTTCCACGAGATACTAGTAGGAAGCATGAATGTGAGGGCTTTTGATAGGTCCTAGAGGGTCACGATCAGGGAAATCAACCTTTGCTTGTAGTTGGGGCCAACTTGGTTCGACGTTGAATTCCAAGTTCTTGACATACCAGCCTCTTATAATCTTCTGTTGAGCCGACTATAGATCCATGCTGATGGAGCCATGCCTTCCACATTACATCAAGCCATGAAATTCGAATGGAACCATCAGGAGGTGATCATTCACGGAGATCGAAGTATCTACACTAGTCAAACCATCCCGACCATTGGACATAGAAGAAGGCTAGGAAGGGAAGCCTATCATCACATCGAACGAGTCAATGTCGTAGAGAAGGATAAGTGGTGGAGTAACAAAATAGAAAACATACTAGCATGGTCCGGATATGAACCCGGCAAAGGGTTGGGAAAGAACCTCCAAGGCATTACCAAACTAATACAGCTAAAAAATCATGGTACCACTTTTGGGCTCGGATACCAGTATACATGGTAAGAGTACAATGATTGGTCGCCTCTATGGAACGGGCCGTATTACCCTCTTGAGCAACCAGTGCAACGTTTGGAACAAGTTTTTCATCAGGATGACATAATATGGGGGAGTGTAGAGGAAGAAGCACTAGTTGGTTGAAGAATTTGTTCTTGGAGGATGAGGACATGGATTGCAGTGCCATAATTGAGGAGGAGGAAGAAGAAGGTCTTACTAGTCAAACCATGAAGAAGGGAGTTGTTCTCAGAAACTGGACCACCACACCATCCCGAGCCCGCCAAGTCCCTAGGTAGCTTAGCAAAATTTACTTCTATAGCCATTCTAGGCATTTAAGATTTCTCGTAGTTTTGTTTTAAGCTTTACTTGTTTCAAAATAAATGCTCGATTCATCAAGACGTGCTTTGTCTGGACAATTTTGCAAGTTTTAATCAAATGCATTTGCTCTTTATTATTCACTATTATCTTTACACTTTTCCTTTCCACAGCGTTATTATTACTTTTCCTGATGAACCAGTGACTGTGACATGTAATGACGCAACGCAACATGAGGATAGTGATTCAGAGGAAGAAGATGAGATACCTGAGGAAATCGTTAGGGAGGTTGAAAATTTTGAGAATAAGCCTAAGTCCAATCTGGACGAGATAAAAGAAATAAATTTAGGAGACGCCGAGACCGTCAAGAAGACCTACATCAGCATTCGCTTGTCACCAACAGAGAAGGAAGAGTACATTCGTTTCCTAAAATAATATGAGGACATTTTCGCTTGGTCATATGATGACATGACCGGTTTGAGCATTTCCATAGTGGCTCACAAGTTGCCTGCTAGTCCCATGTGTTCGCCAGTAAAACAGAAACTTAGAAAGTTCAAACTAGACATGAGCCTGAAAATCAAGGAGGAAGTTACCAAGCAGATCAAAGCCAAAGTTCTCAGGGTGGTCGAATATCTAACCTGGTTAGCTAACATTGTGTCAGTTCTGAAGAAAGACGGGAAAGTCAGAGTATGTGTTGACTATCAGAATTTAAATAGAGCAAGTCCCAAGGACGACTTCCGGCTGCCGAATATACATATCCTGATCGATAACCGCGCCAAGCATGAACTCCAATCCTTTGTCGATTACTTCGCGGGTTATCACTAGATTTGGTTGGATGAAAAAGATGCAGAGAAGACATATTTTATTACACCATGGGGTGTATGTTGTTACAAGATGATGTCATTCGGTCTGAAGAATGCTGAGGCCACTTACATGAGAGCCATGACAACCATCTTCCATGATATGACACATAAATAAATAGAAGTGTATATGGACGATGTCAGTATCAAATCCAAGAGGTTCGTAGATCACATAGTAGACTTGAGGAAGTTCTTCGACAAGCTAAGGAGGTACAATTTGAAATTGAACCCCGCAAAGTGTGCATTCGGGGTTCCCGCAGGAAAGTTACTGGATTCATCGACAGTCGTCGAGGGATCAAACTGGATCCATCTAAAGCCAAAGCTATTTAGGAGTTACCACCACCTAAGAGTAAAAAGGATGTAATGGGCTTCTTAGGACGTCTCAACTATATCAGTCGCTTCATAGCACAGTCCATAATCATATGTGAACCCATCTTCAAAATGGTAAGTAAGGATGCCGAAACAAGCTGGACTGAGGATTGTCAAAAAGCTTTTGACAAAATCAATGAGTACCTATACACACCACCAGTTTTGGTCCCGCCAGAACCAGGACGACCTTTGCTACTCTATCTATCTGTATTAGATGGAGCCTTCGGATGTGTTTTGGGACAACATGACGAGACAGGAAGAAAGTAGAAAGTCATATATTACTTGAGTAAGAATTTCACACCTAATGAAGCACGATATTCTCTACTTGAACGCACTTGCTGCGCTTTGACCTGGACAGCTCAGAAATTGAGGCACTACTTCTGCGCCTACACTATATATCTCATATCTAGGATGGACCCTCTAAAGTACATATTTCAAAAACCTATGCCTACTGGGAAATTGGCAAAATGGCAGATACTATTAAGTGAGTTCGATATCGTCTACATAACTCAAAAGATAGTCAAAGGACAAGCATTGGCAGATCACCTCGCTGAAAATCCGGTGGGAGGAGAATACGAACCTCTAAAAATATATTTTCCTAATGAACAAGTATCATTCGTAGGAGAGGACATTATCGAAGCATACGATGGTTGGAGGATGTTCTTCGATGGAGCCGCAAATTTTAAAGAAGTGGGCATTGGAGCAGTTTTGGTATCAGAAATGGGTCAACATTATCCGGTATCTGCTAAACTCAGATTTCCTTGCACCAACAACATAGCAAAGTATGAAGCCTGCATACTAGGGCTCAACATGACAGTCGACATGAACGTTCAGGAGTTGCTGGTGATTGGTGATTCAGATTTGCTTGTGCACCAGGTATAAGGAGAGTGGGCCACAAAGAATTCCAAGATATTGCCTTATCTATACCATATGCAAGAACTAAGAAAGAGGTTTACGAATATACAATTCAGACATGTTCCTAGAATTCAGAATGAGTTCGCCGATGCATTGGCCACTTTGTCATCTATGATACAACACCCAGATAATAATTACATTGATCTCATTCCAGTGAGGATCCATAATCAGCCAGTGTATTGTGCTCATGTCGAAGAAGAAGCAGATGGAAAGCCTTGGTTCCATGACATCAAAGAGTATTTATCAAAAGGAGAATATTCGGAGCATGCAAATCACACTCAGAAACTCACACTCCAGAGATTGTCAAATCACTTCTTCCACATCAGAGGAAACTTGTACAGAAGAACTCTTGATTTGGGTTTACTAAGATGTGTTGACGCAACGGAAGCTTCTAAGTTACTTGAGGATGTACATGTCAGGACCTATGACCCGCACATGATTGGTTTTGTCTTGTCAAAGAAGATACTCTGGGCAGGTTATTTTTGGATGACCATGGAGACGGATTGCATTCAGTATGTTCACAAATGCTTTCAATGTCAAGTGCATGCCAACATGGTAAAAGTGCCGCCAAATAAGCTCAATGCAACAAGCCCACCTTGGCCATTCGCCGCCTGGGGAATGGATGTTATTGGTCTGATTGACCCCACTACTTCAAATGGACACAGGTTTATTCCGGTAGCCATTGATTACTTCATAAAATGGGTAGAAGCTGCATCTTATAAAGCTGTAACCAAGAAAGTCATCGCAGATTTTGTCAAGGATCGTAGCCGATTCGGAGTTCCGGAGTCTATTATTACCGACAACGTCGCCAATATCAATAGTGATCTGATGAAAGCTATGTGTGAAACTTTCAAAATCAAGTACAAGAATTCCACAACCTATATACCTCAGATGAATGGAGCCGTAGAAGCCACCAACCGGGATACCACACCACGGTTCGCACATCAAACGGGGCAACTCCCTACATGCTGGTTTATGGTAACGAGGTTGTCATCCCAGCAAGGTGGATATTCCTTCTTTACGGATCATAAAGGAAGCCGAACCCAGCGATGCATAGTGGATAAGCAATCTCTATGAATAGTTGGCCTTTATCGATGGAAAGAGGATGAACGCAGTATGTCACGGCCAACTTTATCAGAACAGAATGTCCAGAGCTTTCAACAAAAAGGTCAAGCTAAGACAGTTCGCACCACGGTGGTTGGTATTGAAGAAAATCTTCCCGCATCAAGATGAAGCCAAAGGGAAATTCTTTCCCCACTGGCAAGGTCCCTACATGGTTCATAGGGTACTAACAGGAGGAGCACTCATACTTACAAAAATGGACGGAGAAGTCTGGCCAAAACCAATCAATTCAGACGCAGTCAAGAGATACTCTGCCTAGATTATTTCACATTTCTTTTCTGATGTAATTGAACTATGCTTGACCTGATTCCCATTAAAGAGGGGATACGTAGGCAGCTTTATAGGTTCGGTCATATCATAATAAAAATTTTATTTTCCCCAAGATTAGAAATTGGGGTAGAATTTTAAGAAGGGTCCTCAAAATTCCGGAGCAAGTCCAGCCAATGCCAACATGTTAAGAAACTGGGGCAGAATTTTGAGAAGGATTCTCAAAATTTCGGAGAAGGTTTAACAAGATCCATTATCCGCAAACGGTCAAAGATCATCTACCAAACTGGGGCAGAATTTTGAGAAGGACCCTCAAAATTCCAATATAAGAGAGTTGCAATGCCTTCGAGATGTGTTACAGTCACTAGTTCATCAAAATTACCTGATATATCAATACGTTTCCAAAACAACTCTATTTTTATCAATAATTGCATATTTTTGAAAACTCTATTTCTATAGCAGTCAGGTGTCACCCAGGGGAACTCAAAAGGCTTTCAGAACGGAGCAAAGTAAAGCCAGCCGATAGAAGCACGAACCAAACTTCGCCCTACAAAACTTACAATTTTTCTTTGAATGCAGGCACGTTTGACGTAACGATAACATTCGCGAAACATGTATACACAAAGATAATTCACTATCAATCAGGCCATCAAACATCAAATACATCTCCAGCTAAGACATACACTACTCTTATTTGCTGCTTGCTCCTTGCATGAGGCTAATCCCTGCCTCCATACTTGCATGAGGCTAATCTTTGCCTCCCTATTTGCATGAGTCTAATCCTTGACTCCATACCTGCATAAGGCTAATTCTTGCCTCCCTATTTGCATGAGTTTAATCCTTGACTCCATACCTACATGAGGTTAATCCTTGCCTCCCCATTTGCATGAGGCTAATCCTTGTCTCCCTATTTTAGTGAATCTAATCCTTGACTCCACATTTGCATGAGGCTAATTCCTTCCTCCCTATTTGCATGAGTCTAATCCCAGACTCCACATCTGCATGAGGCTAATCTCTGCCTCTATATCTCCATGAGGCTAGTCCCTGCCTCCCATATTTGCATGAGGCTAATTCTTGCCTCCTTATTTGCGTGAGTCTAATCACTGACTCCATGCTTGCATGAGGCTAATCCATGACTCCCTATTTGCATGAGTCTAATCCTTGACTCCATGAGGCTAATCCCTGCCTCCATATTTGCATGAGTCTAATCCTTGACTCTATGAGGCTAATCCCTGCCTCCATACTTGCATGAGGCTAATCCCTGCCTCCCAATTTGCATGAGTCTAATCCCTGACTCCACACTTGCATGAGACTAATCCCTGCCTCCCTATTTGCATGAGTCTAATCCTTGACTCCATGAGGCTAATCCCTGCCTTCGTACTTGTATGAGTCTAATCCTTGAATCCATGAGGCTAATCCCTGTCTCCATACTTGCATGAGGCTAATCCTTGCCTCCCTATTTGCATGAGCCTAATCCCTAACTCAACATTTGCATGAGGCTAATCCTTGACTCCCTATTTGCATGAGTCTAATCCCTGACTCAATAATTGCGTGAGGCTGATCCCTACCTCCCTATTTGCATGAGTCTAATCCCTGACTCCACATTTACATGAGTCTAATCTTTGACTCAATGAGGCTAATCCCTGCCTCCACACTCGCATGAGGCTAATCCTTGCCTCCCCATCTGTATGGGACTAAGCAATGTCCCTCTTTGCACGAATATTGCTCTATTTCTAAGTACTCTTTATTCACTTTTCAATCGGGCTAAGCTCTGCCCTCCATTTCACGAGACTAAGCATTGTTTTGATAATATCATGACTATTACATATCATGGGCTAAAATATCTCCAACCTATCAAAAGGCATCATAGTCTAAAGGCATCATCCTCATAGCCGGAAGACACTATGCCATGGCCTGAGGATCCCTCAAATTTGCATATCATTATTCAAAGGCGTCATGGTTCGGAGGCACCATCTTTATAGACTAAGAACACCATTTCATGGACTGCGAATCCCTCACTAAACAATTCATGGCCCAGTACGTCATGGTCCAAGGACATCATCTTTAACCGTCCAAAGACAACCTTCATGGTCTAAAGCGAATCTGCATCATGTTTAAATTTTTGCAAATACATGTTTGTAGCATCTTTTATCCACAAGTAACTAGTAAGCAACCACTATCCTAATAGGAGCAATCTCGCTCCAGTTCCTTTAACTATCTCGAACCTTAACCGCTCACCATGGCTGTTTCCGCATCTCGTGCCCGTTCTTGCAATAACTTCATCGATATATTCTACTGATGAATACATGGCCTGATTCCCGTAAGACCAGTGATATGTAGGAAACTCGAAGATCGGAGTCCAGCCCCTATCTTTCAAAGCATCCCTTCCGATCAAAATTGGCCATCATTTATTTACCCGAAAACTCTTTCATCCTTCCCGGGTAAAGAGGGGCAGTTGTTGATACTCAATTTTTCCTTATATATTTTTAATATGCATAAATACTTTCAAAATAGCATATATATGTATATATAATCATGCACAAGGTTTTTATAATTTTTCTATAATTTTAAAGATTTTAAATTAATTTATTTACTCCCCTTTTACTCATAAAATCCCCGATAATTGTCCCTCAAATTATTATTGTGGTAATTTAGTCATCTAAATTCTAAATTTATGCCAAAATATTGTTAAAATATTTTTAATGCATTTTTATAATTGCATTTTGCATTTTTAAAGCTAATTTGCATATAATTGCAATATTAGCCATATTAATGTATAATTACATTTATATGCATACAATTAATCTTCTATATTTTGAAAATGTTAAATATCTATTTTAAATTATTTTAGTACATGTAATTATTTTTTACAAAATATTTACTATTTACTGTAAATTGTATAGCATTAAAATGGCTATTTAAAACTTTGCCAAATTGGATTTCAATTTAGCCTAATTGAAAGCCAATACCCCAGCCCAATTTCATATTAAACCACCCAACCCAAACCCTAAACATACCTACCCGACCCAAAACCAATTAAATTATGGCCGTTCATCTGAGAGATCAACGACCCGTATTAACTCTTGCCATTTTTAACTCTACACGACACCTAACCCTAACACATTTTACCAAACCCGCCGCCTCTATATTCTCTCATATCCTCTCCTCTCTCAGTAACTCAATCAAACCCTAGCCCTTCAACCCCCGACCTCTCTTCTCTGGTCTTCTCTGGTGGTCTCTCATCGACTCCTAAGCCTCCAATGGCTTCTCTCATGTCATGCTTGCCTTCTCTAAGGTCTTCAAGGGCTCAGGTCCATGCCGACTTGCACCTAGGGTTTGTCATTTGTCTGTTCTTGGTTACTCCAACATGATTTCGAGCAAAATCACGCTGTATTTGTTACGATCCTTGGGATTCTAGACAGGTTCTTTCATCTCTATATGGGTTTCTTCTGAAACCCTAATTTCTGCCTATATCTCCTAGATCTGTAGAGATCTAGAACGATTTGAGTTTGTTTCTTTAATATTTTACACAGTCCTTGGAACTCTTTACAAGAATCATGTGATTTCAAGTGTTTTCGTCTTCTTCTAAAAAATTAGGGTTTCAGAACTTTTTTAAATACTTTGTTTAAACTAATTCTTTATGTTTAAACTTCTATTTCTCGCATATTTTTGACTGATTCTATGATTTTACTACCTCTTCAACTCGTCTATGTTGAAAGACCTAATTTTCAAGGTTTCTTCGTTTGGTTCTCTGTATTAGCATGACTAATCATTTCTTGTTTGAGTTTCTGTGACTATCTTGACTCGGATATATTCTTACTGAGTTTTAGCCTGACTTATATCACTTCTATATGCTTCTTTCCATCTTGACTGTTCAAGACTTGATACTTTCCATAAGTGTTGTTTAACCTTCGTGTTTGCTATGTCTGGTTGTTCTTATCTTACTCTATTTATATGTTGAACACTGAATCATGACTTTCTCTTTGATTGATTCTGGATTCCCTATTTCATGGTTGGAATGGAAGACCTTCCTTTAAACCCTCGATTTCTACCCTTTCTATTCAAATTAATTAATTCGCCTACATTGTCTGTTGTGGTACTTTATTCTTACTAATTATCTCATTAATTAGAGTTTTCTGAACTTAGCCCTAATTGTTTACCCTATACTTACTGAGTTTGAAATCTTTCATTATTGGTCATACATTGATTTCTTTCCTTATGTGTTACTTGTTCTTACCGTTTGAACTGATTCCCTTAACTTAAGGGAGTACTTCTCTTGACTTTGCTCTAATTGGTTCTGAGTTCCATAATTACTATACTATTGTGATTCTTGCCTTATTTTTACCTAGTTTCGAACTACTATATATACATACTCTCTCATTAACACAAAAACGAACACATTGGTTCAAAACTCTCTCTCTCTCTCTCTCTCACCCTAAAAGCTTTATGCTTTCTCTCTTGGTTACCTGTTACCATTTTGAATTAGCCGGCTGTAAGCCAAGGCTAATTATTATGCTCTCCAGTTCTTATATTTCCCGAGTAGATGCGGCTTCTGAGGACTCACCATATGGAGGAAGAGTTCCATTATGATCGGGAGATTCCGATTTTGCAGGCTCTTAAGCCTTTTGATGTCACAGCTGTGACAGACCCCTCCGCTGTTGCTATTCTTATAGATAAGAGATTTCTTCATGTTGAGGAGACACTGCAACTGATATTTGCTGATATGTGCCTTTGCGCTGCTCGGGGGAGGTTGACTTGGCAGAGCTGAAGGAGGACCATCCCCTCTCTGCGGTCACGCAGTGGTGGTTAGGCTTAGCCGCAGGAGTACAGATGCCACCAGATAAGGATGCAAACTTTGTTCCCTCTGATGATGAAGAGTACATGCACACCTTTGAGGTTGTTAATGAGGAGTAGGCCACGGGCATCAGGGAGTTACCTTTTCACTCATGTTTTACTATTTTGCATTGGGACAATGCAATTTCTTAAGTGTGGGGTTCTCCTATTCGATTGTATTTGTACTTGTTTTCTATTTGCTAGTTGGTTTTGTCTGATTTGTTTCTTGCTTTCTTAGACAATATGGCCTGTAATCACAACTCTGAATTCTATCGGCCTATAATAGTTAGTAGTTAATAGTTTAGTTTCGACTCTTCCCAATAATGGATTTCGTCGACTGTCTTCTTGAGGTATTTGAACTTGAACGAGAAAAATACAAGGTTTTTCTTGAACCGGGTGTAGTTAGTTTTTTATTTTATAGGAATAACGAATCTTGAGCCATAGTGCTAATTTGAAGCAATTTTCCTTGACTGCATATGCCTTGAGAGTGGTGAGTGCCTTAGTCGTGATGCCTAGGCTCACTTCTTGACTCTTAGATAAGTGCCTTAAATTACTTGATCGTAACTCTGCTAAAATACTTTGACTAGAGAGTCGGGAAAGATCCAATTCTAAGCGAGTTATGTGCCACTGTATGAGTGAGGTTTTTGTTGATATTCTGTGCATTTTAGTGATGTCTAGAACTTGCCCCGTGTGTTTTCAAAGTAAAATAGTAGTCTTGTTCCGTCTAGGAAGTGATATAGGCATTTTTGTATTGAGCCAATTATAAATCTGTGAGCCGCCTAATTGTTGTGCATCTTAGTTAACCCCTTTAAACCTGTAATCCTATTCTTTTGGAAACCACACTACAAGTCTTACCTCTTTGTTTGAATTGACTATCTGTTTGAACTGATGACCTCTCTTGAGCACATGATTTTGGTATGAGCTTATTAAAAGCTACAAAGAGGTATGGTTGGGTTTTGAGTGAAACTATAGAAAAAGAGAAAGGTGCATTGTTGTGAGAGCCACTTGTAGGGAATTGAGATAAAAGAAGAAGAGAAAATCAGAATCTAGAAAAAGAAAATATTGGTGTTTGTATATATTATTGAGAAAATTAGTCCTTGCTAGTGGTAAATCTTGTTTTTTCTGTGCTTAAAGAAATTGGGAGCTTGATGTTAATATGATGTGAAGGTTGGGGTTTGGTTCAACATAAGTGTGAGGTTTGAATAGTTAATGTATATGTATGAAAGTGCTTAGGGAGGTGTAATCACTATATCCAAATGTATCATACCCATCCCCGTAGCCTACACTATAACCAATTAAAGTCCTACTTAATCCTTGATTGAATGAGCTAAATTAGCAGAGTATTACACTACGGAAAATCATATGGTACGTCTTCTGTGGCGCATGAATTTTATTTCTTAGAGTGAGTGAATTATTTCTATCTTGAATTCCTAATTGTTCTTGAACTTTATTGTATATGGAACTGCTTTCTATTGTTTGTGTGAGGGAACATGACTTGCGAAGGTAAGGTAAAGTCTTTGACCTCTGTATTAGAGTAAGTGAACAGGTTGTGAAAAATGCGTGGTGCTTTTTAGTCGAGTCCTAAGGTCAGGATGTTATGATAGGGTGCTTAGTCGATTTTAAATATTCTTGGTATACTGTGTTAGGGATGTTATTTAATGAAAAGGTCGTCCCTAGGTGAAGTGCATTTTAATTGCTCGATGACAAGCAATGGTTTAAGTGTGGGGTGTTGATGATAGGTAAAAATTCGTGTGTTACCCTTAGTATTGCACTCTAATTACTAAATTTTAAGTGTGCTTGACTTTAATTGATAGTAAATTATACTTATTAGGTGTTTTATGCCTTGTAAGAAATGATTCTGAGCTATTTAGGTAATTTGAAGTGAAATCAAACAAGTTGGAGCTTTGAAGTCTGAGTAGAAGCCCAAGAAATTAAGCCAGAATCATGTTCGATGGTCGAGAACCAAGTTCGGATATCAAAAAGTGAACACATGAATTTACTCTGAGAAAAAGCCACTACCACACTGCATGTGGCACGGCAGTGCAAAAATGAACAAGCAAAGTGCTAGCTCTCTGGATTTCCACACTAGCACGCCACATGGGGTTGCGTGGCATGTGGCGTAGCTGTGCAAAATTGTTAGAGTGATTTCCAAGTTCGGCTAGGAAAGGGTAGTTTTGTCCGGGCTTGTTTCTACACAGTATAAATACACCAAAAACACGAATTTTGAGGGACTTTTGGCCTACGTGAGATTGGAGAACCAACCAAGGCAAGAAGACTCAAGAATTCATCAATATTACAACCTGCAATCGATGCAATATGAGAGTTTGTATCGAATCATTAGAATTGATGGTTTCTTTGTTCTTAAACTTATTTGAGATGTATTACTCCATTGTTAAGGAGTAATTTCCATTAGGATGTTGAAATATATGGTATTTTGATAACTTGATTAAGGATTCGATTCTTGATAATTGTTAGAATTAATTGATGGAGTTTTAATTTGCATTTTGAGTTATTTATTGTTTTGCTTAATCGAAAGAGGAGTTTGATATTGAATTTCTTCACATCTTATGGTCTAGTTTAAATTCAGGATTCAAATAGGTAATCAAAAGAGCCTCTTGAATTGTTAATCTAACTAGAAAATAGGCAAATATTCGTGAGAGGTTACCCTTTAGATCATAACCATCATTTGATTGTTGCAATATTTTATCGTGCTTCAATTGGATTAATTACTGAATTAACGTTTAATCGAAAGAGGAATATTAACTTCAAGTGCAATCTGATTATCGGTTGAAGTCGTGAGAATCAACTGTATTATAGAGTGAATTAACTCAAGAATTGGATCCAGGGTCAGTTATCTTTCACCTATCTAGTCAAATAACCTTATCCCTGTCATTGATATTTCTTTGTTGCTCATCTATTGTCTTTTGTGACCAATTGTTATTTGCTTAATTTTTAGTAGTTAACTGTAGTAACAGTCATCAAAGTGTTAATTTTCCTGGATAGTAATCAACTGATAATTATTCGAACACAGAGCGCGGACAATTGGACTAGTGGCATATAAATAAAAGAAGAGAACGCAAATGATCGGGGTAAAAAGTAATAATAGAAGATATTCATACGCAAAGTATTTGTTAACACAACACAGCTACTGCTAAAGGAACTCGCCCTTTGATTTCAAACTCGAAAAATTCAATTCATGATAATATTAAACAACAACAACAACAAAATTAGTGCACGAGATGTTTAGGTACGACGACTATTATTTCGCCGTAACGCCGAGCAATCAAATTTTCTTGTGATAAAACAAATGATAGAAGTGGAGGTGGTTCACTTAACAATTCATCACATTCAATAGCATAATTAATGATACTTTTCCTTGTAGATTAACATCTACATGATTTGCAGCTTTTGAATCATTCTTTGCTTGGCTCAAGGCATCAATTATTCTCATAAAAACTGCCACATTGTGTATATCTACTCTTAGAACGAAAGTCCTTAGCTCCTGAGATCAGAAAAAGAATCTCCGAACTGGTGTTTTTTACGCTCTTCATTCCTAAATCGATAGCAATAATTTCGAGTTCAGCAATACTAGCAGTTTTAGAACGAGGATCGGATTGAAAAGCCTTTGTACAAAAAGTTGGATCTTGGGTAAAACTACAAACGCTTGTGATTTGTTCTGCTCTTAATGAAATCACATTCAAAAGGAAAACTAGAAATAAGAGATCGATATTAGAGAGGGAGATGAAAGCCATTTTATGAAGAAAAGAACATGCAACTCTTTTTATTGCAACGAATAAATGGATGATTATCATGGCTTCATTCCCTTCATATACATACTTGCTCATGCTTTTGAACTGTAGAAAGTTCATTAACAAAATTACAAAAATATTACTACAGTCAGATTTATTTACCTCTTTTAAACAAAAACCTAATTATCCTCCCAAATAAGAAAGATCTCTATAATTATTTATTTTATAAGTGAAGAATATGATGACTCGATAGGTCTTTTTGAGTTTTAGCCTTATTTTCGTATTTTGAGACCATGATTTGCTCCGTTTAGCGTTCCTCGATTTGTATGCACAGTTCGTGCCTCATTCTGGAAAGTCATTATGTGAAAAATTGAAGAAAATGTAAATTTTTGCCTTAAAAATGATTTGAGTTGACTACGGTCAAAATTTTATATAAATGGACTCGGATCGATATTTTGACGGTCTTGATGGATCCGTATCATTATTTGGGACTTGGGTACATGCCCAAAATTGAATTCGGAAGTCCCTAACTTGAACGTGATTTGTTGAAAACAAGTAATTTGAAGGGTTAAAGAATTTCGAAGTTTGACCATAGGTTGACTTTATAGGTAACGGGTTAGGATTTCGGTTCCGAGACTTGGTATAGGTTTATTTTACTAGTAATGACTTGTCCATAAAATTTGGTGCAAAACAGAGTTGATTTGACAAGATTCGGACGCTCGGTTGTAAATTTGAAAGTTTTCAAGTTTCTTTAAAAATTTCATGCATTTTGATGTCAGATTCTAGTTCTAGGTGTTATTTTGTTATTTTGCGTGCGAGAGAGTTCGCATGATGTTATTATACTTGTGTGTGTCTTTGCTTTGGAGCCCGAGTGGCTCGCATGAGTTTCGGATAGGCTACGGGCCAATTTTGGACTTAGAGGTTGGAGCTTAAGCTTGTTTTATAATATCTGGTGCGTTGTTCTTCGCGATTGCAACCACCCTCGCAATCGTGAAGGGTAACTTGGGCTGGGGATGGATTTCTTCATCGCTAACGCGACAAGCTTCTCGCAAACGCATAGGGTTAGGGGGCTTGGGAAGGAACTTGGCTGTTACTCTACGCGAATGCGAGCCCTGGCTCGCAAACTCGAAGGCTATGGGTGATGCCTTCTCGAATGTGTGAGGTACATCATGAAGGTGTAGGCCATTCTGGCTGTTGTGCATCGCAAACGCGACGAAGTCTTGACACCCAATGACTTAAATATCCCAAAGTCAGGATTAAACTCATTTTTCACCGTTTTCAAGTTTGAGCTCGGTCTAGAGGCGATTTTGAAGAGGTTTTTCATCCCAACTTTATAGGTTAGTAGATTTTAAGTTGTTTCATTCCATTTTCATAAACACCTACTGATTTTAACCTTTAATTTATGCTTTTTCATGGTAGAAATTAGGGATTTAGGTAGGAATTGGAGATTTTGAGAAATTGCGATTTAGATCTCAAATTGAGATTGAATTTCGAAAATAATCATATATTCAAGCTTGGGGTGAATGAATAATTGGGTTTTGGTCTGAATCTCGAGTTTTGACCAAGAGGGCATGGGGTTGACTTTTGTTGACTTTTTTCAAAAACATTAAAGATTTAATCTTTTCACTTGTGGTAGTTTCTAAAGGTTATTTTAAATTGTTTGAATCATATTTGGTATTGTCAGATTTGATTGGTTTGGAAGCTAATTCTAGAGACAAAGATCTAATTGAGTTTTGATTTGATTGCAGAGCAAGGTAATTGTCGTAGTTAACCTTGACTTGAGGGATTAAGACTTGTTAGTCTATTTGCTACGTGTTTTATGTGTGCGAACAACGTACATGTAAGGTGACGAGTGCTTATACATTGTTATTGGGTTAAAGCATGCGGATGGAACTTGTCTCTTTGTATTTTATTGCTTTGTTAATTCTGATATCGATACTTCGGTTAGATTATTACTTATTTGATATTCGTTTCATAATTATTGCTTATTTCATAGTTGTTGAATACTTTTGGAAGTTAAAGTTTGGTATTATGGCACAATATTTGACATTAAATTTATTCTCTGCATTATTTATTACTCTAATTCATATCATTATTATATGGTGAGGAAGAGAGTAAAAGTACGAAGGGTGATGTCGTGCCATTCCATTTACATTATCATTATTACATGGTGAGGAAGAGAGTAAAAACACGAAGGATGGTGCCGTGCCATTTTATTCACTATTATTGCTACATGGTGAGGATGGGGTAGAAGCATGAAGGGTGATGTTGTGCCATTAAATTCATATTATTGCAAGGTGAGGAAGAGAGAAAAAGCACGAAGGCTAATGCCTTGTCATATTCATATTATTGGTTAGACAGATTTTACCGGTATTGACGATTTACTTGGTTATTTCGTTATTTTATACTTGTCATAGATATTATATTTTCCCTTTTCACATGCCCCCTCTTAGTTTGTACCTTATCATTCTCTGTTATTATTGCTGCTTTATATACAGTTGTACGGGTTTATTTACGTAGTTGTCTTATCGTAGTATTGTCACTACCTTGTCGGGGTTAGGCTCGACACTTACGAAGTACATTGTGTCGGTTGTACTCATACTACACTTCTGCACTTCTTCTACAAATACTGGTATTGGTCCTAGTAGAGCGTGAGGTGCGCCAGCTCGGATCATTGCATAAGGAGACTTGAGGTAGATCTGCTGGCGACCGAAGACCTTGAAGTCCCCTTCCTTTTCCCACTTTTACTGTTCATTTCTATCGAAATAGTTGCATTTATTTCAGACTTTTGTTTGTATATTTCTAGTTGCTCGTGTACTCGTGACTTCGGATTTCTGGGAGTACATATTATCACGTGATTTATATCAATACTGTGTTAGACTGGATTTCTATTTCTCGTTGTACACCACCATTGTATTTTTAACTGTTAAAATTGTCCCAATTCAACATATTCCTTTTTTGCTCCTGCTTGGTAGCAGGCTTGTGTGCGAGCTTTGTCCGGTTTTGATTCCTAAACAATATTGACGATCTCACAAAGATGAAATTTTAGTGAATTGTCATTTACTGATCTCATCTTTTACGGAATCGATCTTCTTTGACTGTACAAGAATATGTGGAGCTCAGCATGTCTGGAAGCACAGGAGAACGTTCGTTTGCTGATAGTTAATTATGTATTAACAGCTAGTACGTTGCGTCGGATCAACATCGGGATTAAAATAAACTGCAAAAGCAACTAAATTGGTTATTTAATTATTTCATGTCGGCTTGCCTAGCTAGTGGATGTTAGGCGCCACCACGATCCCATGGTTGGGATTCCGGGTCGTGACAAGCTCTCAAAATAGTAGCCAATTTTTTTTTATTATTTTTTTTTTGTATATATATGCATTTCGATATGTTATATTCAAAAAGATATAAATTTTACACACTTTTAGGCTATCAGATATAAATAAATTTGGTCATGGGTTAAAAGTGATCATTGCGCTAATATAAATCACTTTGAGATTATTTTATATTTTCTTCTCCTTGCACTAAGAACGAGACAATTTTATCAATCACATTATACGCTGAATATATGAACAATGCTGAAATACTTAGACTTGTTGTAATTTCCTTTCATGGATTCAATTTTTTTTTCTAGAGGTATTAATTTTCAATAGTCTTAAGGTATAAAAATGTATGAAAAATGATTACGAAGTAGAAAGAAAAGTGAGAGAAATTGGTGGTTTTGTTTTTTAAAAGAATATGTTATTATCTGATATAAGTGCTTCAGGAATAGATGATAATACTAGGACTTAGCGAATTTGGTTTTGATTCTTTCTTTTTAAAGTCTATTTTTTTAAGCGATTTTCAATTTTGAATCATCTATTTAGGAGTTAGTGAAGTGCGTGTATAGCTTTTGGAATTGAATATACTGTGAATTTTGGAGTTAATAGGAAAAGATATTATATTCGCATATAATGCACAAAAACCGTATCTCTTCTACATCTATAAAGTTTTTATAACAAGATCATATGATATGATTATGACCTTGCAGAGCGCGAACAACTTGACTAGTAGTATATAAATAAAAGAAGAGAACGCAAATGATCGGGGTAAAAAGAAGTACTAATAGAAGATATTCATAGGCAAAGTATTTAATTTGTTAACGCAACACCTTTGATTTCAAACTCGAAATTTTCAATTCATGATAATATTTAAAGAACAACAACAACATAACTAGTGCACAAGGAGTTTAGATACGACGGCTATTATTTCACCATAACGCCGAGCAATCAGATTATCTTGTGATAAAACAAAGGATTGAAGTGGAGGTGGTTCATTTAACAATTCATCGCATTCAATTGCATAATTAATTATACATTTTCCTTGTAGATTAACATCTACATGATTTGCAGCTTTTGAATCATTCTTTGCTTGGTTCAATGCGTCAATTATTCCCTCATAAAAACTGCCACATTGCGTATATCTAGTCTTGGAACGAAAGTCCTTGGCTCCTGAGATCAGAAAATGGATCTCCGAACTGTTGTTTTTTGCGCTCTTCATTCCTAAATCGATAGCATGATTTCGAGTTCAGTAACATCAGCAGTTTTAGAACGAGGATCGGATTGAAAAGTCTTTGTACAAAAGGTTGGATCTTGGGTAAAACTACAAATGCTTGTGATTTGGTCTGCTCTTAATGAAATCACATTCAAAAGGAAAACTAGAAAAAAGAAATTGATATAAGAGAGGGAGATGAAAGCCATTTTATGAAGAAAAGAACATACAACTCTTCTTTCTTTTTCTTCTTATTGCAAAGAATAAATGGATGATTATTATGGCTTCATTGCCATCATATATATACTTGCTCATGCATTGGAACTGTAGTAAGTTCATTAATAAAATTACAAATATATTACTACAGTCAGATTTAGTCACCTCTTTTGAGTAAAAACCTAATTATCCTCCCAAATAAGAAAGATCTCTATAATTATTTATTTCTTCTTTTTAGTATAATTTATTAAATGAATGAATAGAATGGATCTTATTGTAATTAGTAAGTTCATCAATAGTATTACAAAGATACTATTAAAAGCAGATTTACTCCACTCTTTTGAGCAAAGAATTGAATTTTCCTCTCTAAGTAAGACAGATCTCTACAACTTTTAGATGTCGCATTTCAAAATGATTAACTATACTAAACCGTATCTCATATCTAATATAGAATTCAAACAAATAAATTGTCACGATTTAAGCCCATGGCACATATTATCTTCTTTGGGCCTAACTCGCATGCATTTGTCTTTCGTGCTACGTCACCTCGAGCTCTCAAAGAGCGCGTATTATGTGAACTAATGTCATGCCTTATAAAGCTTTTCACTTTCCCCTCTTATTCCGATGTGGGATTCGTCTAAGATAATATGTGCACCCCCTTCTTCAGAAACTTGCCAACTTAGAAGCCTATCAGTCGTGCTTGACCCGTTCTCTTTAGTCTATCCTCTGTCATGGGCATCACATAAATCACAGAAGAAATCTACTTATTGTACTAGTTTATAATAGTTTATTGGTTACAGTGTACCACAGATGTATGTTAAACTTCAACCAGGTTACTCTGTTCTACGTATTAAAAATAAAAGAAATTGAATAAAAACATTTGATAGTATTGTCATACATTTACATGATACTCCTACAGGGAGAACACAAAATGGCATTGTTGATAGTCTAATAAATTACAATAGTTCCATAAAATAATTTGATATTTGTAAAAAAGATAATGTCTAAGAAATCATTACCAGTTAAGAGGAGACGGTCATAAGTGTCTAAACCGTTAAATTAATTAATATATCATTAGGGAGCCATTAACATTGAAAATTATAAAACTTATACAGTAATCAACACAGATTGTCAGGGGCATACGTAGAAATTTTTATAAGTGGTGTCAAAATTTATAGAAGAACGAGAATAATAATTTTAATTATTATATTTTTAGAAAAGAAATAGTCTTAGTCTATTGATTTCTTTGAATCTGAAGTAGATTAAAACCAATGAACCAAGAAATTTATGTCAAGTAGTGTCAGTTTTTTGTACTTATCTCTTTCTTCACAATATTAATACATATATTTAATACAAAATTTTGACGAAGCGATGTCGCGTAATGCCGCTTCGATAAGTGTGTATCCACTCCTGCGGATTGTGATTAAAACATACAACAGCAAAAACGCTTGACCCCAAACTACTTGGGATAATTAATTTAATGAAAAATAATTAATGAGATGAAATAATCCAAATTAATCGGTGAAAAGTAATGTAACGATCCGGTCGGTTGTTCTGAGAATTTTAGCCCGTTTTTCCCAATTTTTGCTTCTTGATGTGTTATTCAGCTGTGTTGAGCTATATCGAGTGGGTATGTTTGGGTCTGGAGTAGTTTGGAGTGACATGAGACACTTAGTCTCTTAATTAGGAAGCTAAGTTAGAAAAGTCAACCAGAAGTTGACATATGAGTAAATGAATTCGGATTTGGATTTTTATGATTCGATTAGCTTCATTGGGTGATTTTAGACTTAGCAGTTCGTCCAGAATGTAATTTGGAGGTCCGTGGTAGAATTAGGCTTGAATTGGCGAAAGTTGGAAGTTTAGAAGTTCTTAGGCTTGAATCTGAGGTTGATTTGGTGTTTTGGTGTTGTTTTGGGTGTTCCGAAGGTTCGACTAAGTTCGGATAATGATATATGACTTGTAGGAATTATTGGTTGAGGTCCCGAAGGCCTCGGGTGAGTTTCGGATAGATTTGGGTTGTGTATTGAGTATTGAGTGTTAAGTGTTCAGTGTTGAGCGCGAGTGATGAGTGATGGAGTGACATTGCTGTGAGGTTGCATTTACTTTTGCTGTTGCTGCATTTACCTGTTAATTTCTTTGTGGCATTTGTTGGTTTTAAGGAATTTACCTGTTTATTCATGTTTATTGTAAATTGTGAAAATAAATAATTTGACTGTTTTGCTTAGCTCGTCACTGCTGCTCAATTCCTTAGTTATTTCTATTACTATTGAGTCGGTTGTACTCATACTACATCCTGCACTTTATGTGCAAATCCAAGTAAGTTAGAGTGCGGCGATCGTTGAGTTCTGGCCAGCTATCTTTAGAGATTTCAAGGTAGTTGCTGTTTGCAAGACCTTGTTACTCCTCTTGTCATTTCTTCTTTTGGACAGTTAGATAGTTTATATATCTTAGTTTATAGTTTTAGACGCTCATGACAGTGACGCCCTGATGTTTGGGGCTCGTTTCCGTATTTTTCTATATTACATTTAGAGTTGATTTAGTTTATGGAAAATTTAAATGTTGAAATATTTTATTAATTTCTTATAATCGGTTTAGTAGTAATATTTTGGGAAGTAGGCTTGTCATATAACACGATAGGCGCCATCACGACTATGGTTAGATTTTGGGTCGTGGCAAACTGGTATCAAAGCCTAGGTTACATAGGTCTCACGAGTCATGAGCGTGTTTAGTAGAGTCTAGTGGAACGTACAGAGACGTTTGTACTTATCTTCGAGAGGCTACAAAACTTTTAGAAAAACTTCACCTTCTTGAATTCTTATCGTGCGATATTGATTCAGCTTGAAGTGTAAATCTTTGAATTCCTTCCACGGATTCGTATGCGCACATAAATGCTCGGTATCAGTTGTGCAAAGACGGCTTGTGATTCCCTAGATGAGGTGTGAGAGGTGATTTCTGTGTGTTGATGTTGGGCCAGTCTGGAGAACTTGAGGCCGGATTTTGACTGTAGCTTGAGCACTGAGGTGTTGATTGTGTGAGTGCGTACTTGTGGACTTATATGTCCGATAGTGCCCTTATTAGTTAAAATGGTGGCTGGATGGATACGTGATGAGTGTGATGTTACCGTGAGATGAGTTCATATGATTTGAATATGACGAGAAAGATTTGTTTGAGGTGATACAATGATCTGATGGATTTTGGAACAACTCTGGGCACGTTCGAGGACTAACGTTTGTTTAAGAGGGGGAGGATGTAACGACCCGCTCGGTCGTTCTGAGAATTTTAGCTCATTTTCCCCAATTTTTGCTTCTTAATGTGTTATTCAGCTGTGTTGAGTTATTTCAAGCGGGTAGATTTGGGTGTGGAGTAGTTTGGAGTGAAATGAGACACCTAGTCTCTTAATTAGGAAGCTAAGTTAGAAAAGCCAACCGGAAGTTGGCTTATAAGTAAATGAATTCGGATTTAGATTTTTATGATTCGATTAGCTTCGTTGGGTGATTTTAGACTTAGGAGTGTGTTCGGAATATAATTTGGAGGTCTGTGATAGAATTAGGCTTGAATTGGCGAAAGTTGAAAGTTTAGAAGTTCTTAGGCTTGAATTCGAGGTTGATTTAGTGTTGTTTTGGGTGTTCCGAAGGTTCGACTAAGTTCGGGTAGTGATATATGACTTGTTGAAATTATTGGTTGAGGTCCCGAGGGCTTCGGGTGAGTTTCGGATAGGTTTGAGTTGTGTTGCGCTCCTTTTTCTTATGTTTTGACGTCGTTTTTTCAAGCATAAATGATATCATATTGAACAAATGAGCTCCGATTTCTTTTTTGATTGAATCATTAGATCCGTATCATAATTACGGACCTGTAACAGAAAGAATCATCGAATTTGGACATCGTATGAGGATTTTATGATCATTTTACTAAGAATTAGATTGCCATATTTTTCAGATTAATTACGGAATTGCCACTGACGGCGTAATTAAAAATCTACACTATTTGCAAATATTGAAACCATCATATCTCCTTCATTATAAGGTCCAATTGAGTGTTTAAAAAGTCTAACTTGATTAAAATTTTACAAGGAATCCATTAGAGGAATAAAAAGCGAGTTTCAGGATCGTTTATTACGAGAAACGTGGTAAAATAGATGGCAGAAAAATATATAAAATAAGAGTTTGTTCATTCGGTCATATTTTGAGTTTGGGAGCTCGGATTTGGGCAATTTTGGAGTCGATTTTCACCATATGGATTGGGGTAAGTGTTCTATACTCGGTTTTGGTTATATCTCATTAATCCATCCTCGTTTTGGGATTTGATTGATGATTTCAAATTGAAATTGAGGGAGTTAGGACATGAGTTTTTGGAGAGTTTTAGGTAGGAATTTGAGGGACGCAACGGAGTCCGATTTTGATAAATTTAATATGGTTAGACTCGAGAGAGGACGAGGTTTATTATTCTACCCCTTTTTTACTGGTTTTGAGACGTGGTCCCGGGTGCCAGGATTTGGTCGGTTTCGGATTTTTGGCTTGTTTTTGTAATTTTTATTGTGGAATTCGATTCTCTAGCTATGTTGATAATATTATTCTGATTATGGTTAGATTCAGAGCTTTTGGAGATCGAGTCGAGGGACGAGGATATTTCGGAGTAGGATTTTATGCTGTTGAGGTAAGTAAAAGTTTTAACTCTGGCCTTGGGGGTTTAAACCCGAAGAATTTGATATCATGTGATTGTTCGGAGGTGATACCCGCGCTAGGTAACTGCCGTGTGGGTGTATACCTCGAGGGATTGAGACTTGGTCCGTCCTGTGAGGCTGTGAGGCCTAATAACCATTATATGTGTTTATCCATTTACTTGTTGGTGAACTTATCTGCCTTCACGTTAGAGACCTTGTTTAGGCTTCATTCATGCTCACGTTATGTGTACTCAGTCATAGAAATTATTGTACATGTTTACCTCAGTCTCTATTATTTTGTTGATATGTTGTGATACTTGATGTGGGTTGTGTCCCCTTAATTGGCGGTGTATTGTGAGGCTGGAGAGATACATGACTGAGTGAGGCCGAGGGCCTGGTTGTGAGGATATTAATACCATAGCGCGTGAGCTGTCTACGTAGCACGTGAGATGACCGTGCGAGTTCAGGTATTGATACCATAGCGCGTGAGCTGTCCGCGTAGCACGTGAGCTGACCGTGCAGATCCAGGTATTGATATATGGCACGTGAGATGTTCGTGCTTAGCGCTTGGGCTTTGGGAGCCCCTCCGGAGTCTGTACACACCCCCGGTGAGCCCAGAGTGTTGAGTGCGAGTGATGAGTGATGGAGTGACATTGCTATGAAGCTACATTTACTTTTGTTGTTGCTGCATTTACCTGTTAATTTCTTTGTGGCATTTGTTGGTTTTATGGAATTTGCCTGTTTATTCATGTTTATTATAAATTGTGAAAATAAATAATTGGACTGTTTTGCTTAGCTCATCACTACTGCTCAATTCCTTAGTTATTTCTGTTACTACTGAGTCGGTTGTACTCATATTAGACCCTGCACTTTATGTGCAGATCCAGGTGAGTTAGAGCACGTCGATCGTTGAGTTCAGGCCGGATATCTTTGGAGATTGCGAGGCAGCTGCTAGTGTCCGCAAGACCTTGTTACTCCTCTTGTCATTTCTTCTTTGGACAGTTAGATAGTTTATATATCTTAGTTTATAGTTTTAGACGCTTATGACTTAGTGATACCCCGATGTTTGGGGCACGTTTCCGTATTTTTCTATATTATATTTAGAGTTAATTTAGTTTATGAAAAATTTAAATGTTGGGAGATTTTATTAATTTATTATAATCGATTTAGTAGCAATATTTTGGGAAGTAGGCTTGCCTTGTAACACGATAGGTGCCATCACGACCATGGTTAGATTTTGGATCGTGACAAGTAAACAGTTGAAACTGTCGATATAATTGTATTTCATTATTCTTTGAGCATATGTATCTATGTACTTGGAGGTTTAAGGACCTACATGTATACGTACTCGGATAAGAGAATGTGGAGCAGATGAACAATATAAAATCCTTCGTAAAACTTAAAATTTTGACAAAAATGCGACAATCTAACTCTTGAAATTTTTTAATTTCAAATAGAAGAAGAAATAAAGTGGTTAAAATCAATTTTTTTAATCTCTTCTTAAAGGAAACAAGCAAGCAATAGAGATTGTTTACCCCAAGATTGATGAATTGTCATGATAATTTGAAGTGGGTTCAAAAGATCAACTGTATAGAGTTTTTACTGTCTATTATCATAAATGGATTTCCACAACGGGAGGTTGAAAGCAAAAATGAGTGGATGGTTAGGAAAACCCAAATGCACAAAGGATTATTAATTGAGATTATGTAAGTTATCTAAGAGGATATTTTTATACATAAAAGGAATTCGAATTGGGGCTTTGCGTTTGTAAGACCAAGATACAAAAGGATTAGTAATTGAGATTATGCAAGTTATCAAAGAGGACATTACTTAAAAGGAATTCGAATTGGGGCTTTACGTTCGTAGAAATGATCAAGAAGTATTCCCCATGATTCTGATCCAAAGACACTTATTTAAACATTTTAAAACTAAAAAGAGTCAACGGACTTTTCTATTCCACTCTATCCAGGAATCCGAAGATAATCGTGCGATCCGCGCAGGTAGTTCCCTTCGTTCGCTAACCCAGTACTTGCCCAATCGTGCCTTCTCCACTCCTTTTCTTTCTTTTTTTTCATTTTTCTTGGACACCTTATTTCACATAGCTTAATTTAATTCGATATGTTAGACACTAATTGGTATTTTCGACAGAATGTTGGAATTTTTTGCAAATAAGTTTAACTCCGACGGACTTCTGTTTTAAATTTGTACTTTACTAGTAGTTATTTGAGTTTTAATTATATATTCTCATAGTATGAAGAATTTTATGTTATTAGTGTATTTTATATATTATGTAACTGTCTATGTACTATATTTTCAAATATATCAAAGCATATATAAATGGTTTTTCCTGTATTCTTCCTGACTGTGTACTGGATATGTTTTAGTTGATGTTATTGTTGTTATTGTCATTGTCGTATTACAGATAACTTAACTTAAAGTTAATATTTATATCAATCCACAAAACTTGCACTACTATAAATTCGGCGAAAACCGATCGCGGTCGACCGATCAATTTTGGTAGGTCAAAAAACTGGCCAAAAAACCAACCAAAGTCCGTCAGTTTTTCAAAGTATTTTTTTTTTTTACGAAACCGACCAACTTTGGTTGATTTTCTTTGGCGCAAAAATGCGGAAAACTATTTTTGAGTCCCGCAGAATTTATTTTTCAAGAATCCGACCAACTTTGGTCGGTTATTAATTTAAAATAAATTAAAATTAATATAAAAAACCGACTGAAATCGTTCGATTAATTCGGCTGGTCATTTTAAAAAACCGACCGAATTCGGATGGTAATTTTATTTTTGAACAAAACCGACCGATATTGGTCGGTTATTTTGGTACGAAAATACAATTAAAGAGTATAAATGAAATAAAAGACAATCTTAAAACAAAATGCACCTATGGTCTAGTGGTAGATTAGTATCCCGCCATAGTACAAACCTTGGTTCGATTTCCAGATGGTGCATTTTTTAATTACACAATTAAAATACCGATAGACTTTGGTCGGAAAAAATGACGATTTTGGTCCATTTTTTTGGCATTTTTTTTAATTTAATTGACCGACCTTTGGCCGGTATGCCCTTCCGACCTTCAAAATACTGACCACATGTTAATGGTCGTATTTTGGATGGTTATTAACCATTATCGACCTATTTTGGTCGGTTTTTTCCGGACGATTTTGCCCGAATTTCTAGTAGTGTTGTATTATAACGCATAATTTAACGCAATTATATAATATCATTGCACAAAACCTAAAATCAATAAATTTTCTCTCTATTATCAATTGTCATGCATAACTTATTATTACTTTTCCTTTGCTTTGTTTTTTATTTAATATTTTTTGGTTGTTGCTACTATTTCGTTTTCTGTAATTCTTCGTCATAACTGCTATAATTTTATTTTATTGAGCCGATGATCTTTCGTAAACAAGTTCTCTATCTTCACAAGATAGAGGTAAAGATCGTGTACGTAATAACCTCCTCAGACAGAATATCAAACAAAAAGAGAGGAGTTGATTGGACGAGACTAGGAGTGGAAAACGGTCGGGTCGGGTCGGATATGGTTCGGGTCGAAAACGGATAATGAAAAATGGATAAATTATCTGACCTGACCCATATTTAATACGGATAAATAACGGGTTAACCGGCAGATAATATGGTTAATCATATTATCCATAACTTCTTGCTCATATGATCACTTTTTGGAGACTTCTTAGTCTCTCTAACTTGAAGAACCCCCAATTTGAGTTTTACAAATGTAAAAGTTAGACCCATTAGTTATCCATTGGTTACATATTGGTTATCCATTTTCTAAATGGATAATATGGTTCTTATTCATATTTGACCCGTTTTAAAAAGTTCATTATCCAACCCATTTTTTAATGGATAATATGGGTGGTTAACTGTTTTCTTTGAACCATTTTGCCACCCCTAGACGGGACCTTTAAAAGGCTGTGAATTAGCAAAGAAATATTATGTGGTTATCCTGGCCAACAAAAATGTGAGTGAAGATAGGGTAAGACGTCGAAATTTCATATGGTTCTCATTGCCATTGTATCAATTCTCCAACTAACTTATTAATTTCAGCTACCACTGCACTCCAGGTACCAATTAGTTTATATTTCAATATTTACATATATAAGGGCAGGTTACTTGCAACAACAAAATAAAATATACATATACTTTGCAAATTTCTTATACTGTTGGTGCTTATGAGATAAATCTAGTAGTTTTGTTAGTGTCACACTCTTAACTCTTATCCACATACAACCATGTGGACTGTGATGGGATGGGTGTGACTTTTCACTCTTAGCTATAAGGTTTCATGTTTGAATCCTTAGAATACAAAATATTTTTGTATATGCTCATCTCGACTAGTTTTATCAATTATTTGCTACCTCCAACGAGCACATGCAACGAGCACATGTATTCGATAATTCTTTCACCAAGGCTTAGCAGATGAATATAAATAATTTATTACTTTTTTTCTCCACTGAGATTTGAACCTGACACCTCATAATTCTCGGCCACTTCTTTTTTCTAAGCTAGTGTTTGGAATAGATTTGATTGAAACTTAAAAAAAAAGAGTTTTTTAAATTGTATTGAAAAATAATTTTTGAAAGTTGAAGTTATGTTTGGACATGCATTTTATTTGAAGAAAAATTAATGTTTGGTGAGTGGAAGAAATATTTTCATCCAAAAACATAGTTTTTGGGAGCATGAAAATTTTAAAATTTTTTCCCCAAAATATAACCATATTTCATAAGCAAACAATGTTTCAAGAATTTAAACAAATAAAGCCAAAACCTATGGCCAAACGGGAGCTAATAATTTAGTATTTGACAATTTATGATTTTAAATTGTCAATATTTGATATTTATCATCATTTCCAACAACATATATAACTCACTCTTTGCATTTCGATCGAGCTCTAATTTATGACTGTCTTTTGAGAAATGATGCTGAAACCATTTGCTTTATCATAATAAGTTGTATACGGTTAAAATCGGGCTTGCCTCTTTTATAATTAATCGAGACCGAGGGGTGACAGGCCAGGGTTCGACCCCATGCCATACCGGACCGAGACACGAAGTAGATGGCCGAACTTGTGACTTAGAGACCAGTCGAGATTGAGACCAGCCTAGAACGATACCGAGTGGGGTAAAGATCGAGGGGAGCATGTCGACTCAAATAACGAAAAGTCTAGATATCCGCGATTGGGCGAGGATCGCAGCGGAAATCCCGGCACGTATCAAGAAGAGGCGATTAATTAACCAATCATGGGATTTCTTACAGTATTTAGAATTCTACTAATAATAGGACTCCCCTACTATATAAACGTGATCTGATTATTTGTAAAGCATATCACATTCATGTCACGACCCAAAACTGACCCTGTCGTGACTGCGCCTATCGTGGTACTAAGCAAGCCGACACATTACCAAAACAAATCGATATTTCCATTTCAAAGATAGTTCCAAACTATTTAATATAAAACCTTCATAAAAGAGTTCAAATCAAAATAAAAGAGAGGAAAAGAAAGCCCGACATCGGGGTGTCACTAGTCATGAGCATCTACTATAACCGTCTAACAATATCAAGACTAACATTGTCTGGAAATAATTGAATACAACTAAGGGAAGATAAAGAGGGAGGAAAGCAGGGTTGCGATCGCCAGACATCTACCTTGCTAACTCCAATGGATCTGCAATTGAACCATCAACACTCGCTACCGCGTCTAGCAATGCCTACATCTGCAAACAAGGTGTAAGGAGTAACATTAGTACCCTAACTCAGTAAGTAACCAAAGTAAATAAAGGCTGAGCAGTAGTGATGAGCAATAAAGCATGTAAAGTTCATATCATGAAATCTCAGTAAAAAAAATACAACAGGCTTTAAAAGCAGAGTTTGAATCAAATCATTTCGTTTAAACTTAGTTCCAGTAAAAATCATTTGAAGATATTTTTCAACAGTTCTTAAACAGAGGCTCAATGCAATAGTGAGCAAAATGATGGAATTATAAACAGCCCCTCGTGCAAAACATCACTCATATAAAGCCCCTTCGGGCAAACCTCACTGTCACTCGTACACAACCCTTCGAGCATACATCACCATCACTCATATACAGCCCATCGGGCAAAACATCACTCAGTAGGTACCTGCGGTAACTGGGAATGTGCAGACTCCGAAATTGGTCCTTCAGCCCAAGCGCTATAACAAGCCACCTCGTGGTATAAGTCAATCAAGCCCTCTGTCTCACTCAATCATGAATCAGTAAAACATGCTGCGGCGTGCAGCCCGATCCCATAAATATTTGTTTACCTTGAAAATGGTAATTACTATTAGATTTGATTTTATGGTTCTAAAAATACGTGATTATTTTTATGGTAGTTGTTAGGCAGTAGATGCTAATTATGAGACTAGAAAATATGATAAGAGCTTGAAGGCAGTAGGTTAAGCAAACCGAATGACCGAGAATCGGGGCCTCGACCTGGCCTATACGGGACCTCAAGGTCAAGCTAAGCATAGGCAGTGACCGGCCGATGAAGGTCTAACAATTCTAAGAGCTTTAATTTGAGCTCTTTATGATCAATAATGAGCAATAAATGAAGAACAATTAATGAACACAATAAGTGTAAGCAATAAATGTAAGTAATAGAATCAAGGGAGAGTATGTTAAGTTAGAGAGCAGAAAATGTTCTTGTATTTAATGTTGTATTGAATATCATGTGTGCAAAAAATAACAACGGTCCCCTTTATATAGGAGGAAAAATCCCAGCATAGTCCATATGCATTTATTACAAAGAAATGTAGCTGGTACAACTACTTAGCAGTCTGGTACAAACTGGTACTATTCTTGTAGGTGTTGTCAGCTTTGACCACGTGCCTAGGGAACTTCCCGTTTATCTATGATAACCATAGATTTAAGCTGACCTGAGGTCGAGCATGAAGAACCCTCGAGGTTGAAACCTCGAACCGTGCCCCCGGGCCTTCGAGGTGAAGCTACGGAAAGACGTAATGATGGCAAAATCAGGCTCTCCAATTTTATCTATATACAGATAGTCCCCACGTTTCTTAGAGTAAAACGATAAGAAACGATCTCGAATTCTTCCCCTTTCGATACTTCTATCACGACGGTAGTCACGCCCTATCAAGCGATTGACATGACAAAATGAGGTGTCAAAAGGTTGCGTCCACACAGCCCTTAAAAGCCTTTGAATTAGTTACAGCGGTTGGCTGTCCTTTGGTCCACTCCAATGTGCATGATTGACCTCTATAAATACTTTTTCTTTCGCCTCTCATTTTCCACTGCACCACCAAGCCCTCAAAAGAGTTCTTCTCACCTCTCTCTTGTGTTCTATTCTGAAACGCAATTTTCATTTCTCCTCTGAAATCTTTTAACAAGAATGGCAAAAAATTCCACCTCCGTTCCTCAGGAAGATGTGCCTTCCTCTTCCTCACACTCGTCTAAGGGAAAAGAAATAATGCCCCCTCGCGTCAGGGAGTGCATTCTAGAAGACTTTGAAAAGACCTCCTATTTTAAGACCGAAAAACCTTCTTCGAAACCGGGACAATGCGAACCTGTGTCCCAATATATTAGTTCAATAGTAGATGTCGAAAAAGTGAAGACCGACTGCCACTGGGGAGACGCGGTGCTTGTAGAGATTCTTTCTCGGGAGGAGGACATAACGACATACAAGGCTAGCTTCCTCAGTGTGGATACTTATCCATTTATCCTTGGGCCGGTAGAGCCATCCTTGCCTCCAATAGACCCCATGATCCTCGACTTTTGCAAATGATATCGAGTAACCCTCGGCCAAATTCATCCTTCATTCTGGCGCATTGTTTACATGACCAGATATTATGTGAACATGATTATGGGGATGCCCTACACCCTCGACCACCTGGTCAGAATGTATAGTCCCCGACTCTTCCGTGGGGGCCTGATTAAGCTCCATTGTCGGGCCTTGAGAGCCTTTTTTGCTTGTACCGACAAGGTTAGGAACAGAGGGTGGATGAGCATTTTTGTCCGAGTTAGAACTTCGAACCTGATTCCAGTGGAGAGGATGTCGTTCCCTAAAAGGTGGAACATGAAATGTTAATTAAATGTAAGTAGATATGTTAATTAAATGTTCCCTTGTTTCTTTTTAATACATCTCCCTATGAACTGACTTCCTCCGCTGATGCAGCCGTCGCAGTATACCCTAATACGGTTAAGGACCTCTCAGGCTGGGTCAACCAGTTGGATTCGATTTGGCCATACGCCGAGTGCGCATGGCACGGTCTGTCCCAGGCTCGATGGGAAGCCAAGGACCACGGTGAGCCTCCAATTTTGTTGTAATTGCATCTCACAAAAGAACTATTACTGATAGTGTCCTCATTCCCTGCGCTTATATTTTGAATTTGTGTAGGTCTAGGAGAGGTTCCCTTGATAAAGGAAGCACTGCTTGGTGAAGCGGATACCCTAAAACCTGACGAAAAGAGGAAAAGGCAAAGGAGGTCGCTGACCCATTCTCCGAAACCCAAGAAAGCAAAAGTGGAAGAACCTAAGGCTGACTCAGAAACCTTAATTCTAGAAATTCTAGGGAGTCCTCGAGCTGAAAGAGAGAAGAAAGACGATCCCTCGGAAGTACCCGCGGGGGGGGGGGGGAAGCCTGACCATCCCACATACTGCAGAATCGATGGCTTCTAAATCGGAAATTGATTCCGTTGTTGTACTACCTCGTACTGAAGAGGCCTTGCGTAGGGTGATATCCCCGGTAAAAAATTTCCTCGAGCTGATGTGTTTTCATTAGGCGATCTGGGGGAGCCTAGTTCCGAATCTCTTCAAAAATAGGAGGCGGCCCCGATCGATCCGGTCGGATTTATTGAAGTGAGCGATTCCTCTTTGGGATCGACTATTTCTCCGAGGGAGATGCAGGATGCCCAAAACAAAGAGTCTTTCGACGTGGGGGCATTTGTTGGAGACAAAAATGTGTTTGAAAAGCTATTTGATGATAAGGAAAAACCTGAGCTTGACGCTTCACTTATATTCAGAGAGATCGATAAGCTTTGTAAGCAGGTAATCCTTTCATAAATTCTACTTGGCGCCCCAATTTTTGTCTTGCTAACCTTGTTTTTTTCATGGTTCCAGGCCAAGGTGCGTTACAATCAGACCTTCGCCAGGTTTCAAACCGAGATGAATCGTTACGAGGGTGAGCACAAGAAGCTCACCTTGGAAGCTGATGAGCTCAAAGCTCTTTCTACTGGGAGGGAGAAGGAACTCCATGGCCTTCGGGATTGATTGGAGGTGTCATCCCGAGATAGGACTTATCTCACTGAGCAGGTTGCATAGTTCTTGCTTGTTTTTTATCTACATGTTTATCCGACTTCAGTTCTTTAACACCTTTGGGTCGATCTCTGCAGATTGAGAAGAAAGATGTCCTAATGAAGCAGGAACTACGAGCCAGGGACTCAGAAATTCTCGAACTCAAATGGCACGTGAGTGAGATAGTCTCTGAGAGAGATACCCTCCAGGCGGAGGTGGCCTCAGTTGGCATCAACTTGATGATGCAAAGATAGAGAGTAACAAGTACAGGGATCTTCATACTGAGGTGGTTGCTGCATTATCCAAGTTTAGGGCTGAAGTCGAGGAGTTCGTATCCTCATACAAAGATGATGCTGCTACTGGAAATGCTCAGGCCAGGAAGGTGTCCGAGGAGGCCGAACTGCAATTGACCGAGCTGTAGAGCATGCCCGTTTAGAATCTCGGAGACAGGCTCTCGAGGATATTTGTACGGGGGGCATCAATTTATCCGCTGAGATTGAGAGGGTGAAAACCCTAGAAGAGGAGGTTGCAGCCTTGCTTTCTTCTGCAGGCGAGTCGAGTAGTGGCTCGAAAGATGATGAAGATGGAGGAGAGATCCCCGAAGGGGGAGAGGCTGTTGAAAACCCGGGGGTCATGGTCGATGCTATCAAAAGCACAATTTTCGAGGGAGTCGTTAAAGGCATAGCCCCAATGGTAGATTAGGTTTTTATTTGCTTTTTTGCCCTTGTATGGGCTTCAAACATAGGCCTTGTAAATGCACATTTGTGAACCTTTCAACATATATGTAAAGGCTCTTCGTTTTTCATCGCTTTTTATTTTTTCCTTTGCTTTTTTAGGAGTAAACTTTGATGCTTGTTTGACAATTGATCCAAAATTTTGGACCTCAAATTTAAACCTGTAGGTTCCTGCCACCGTTGAGCGGTTTGTAATGGCCGAAAATTGATCGTTTGGGGCTTAGCCCCCGAGTCGCATTTCACTTGAGTTTATTAACCTTTAGGTCTACCATATTGGCCTTGAGGATTTTTGAGCTTTTGCGTATTTGGTCGGTGCGACCTCTCATACAGGCTGGCGCTTAGGCTCTTACGCATTTGCCCTTAGGTGCTTTTCAGTTAACTGTTTTGGGCTGAGTCTTCGAGTCGGACTTTGACTCGAGCTCATCGACCCTAGAGTTTTTGAATTTCAAGCTGGCTCTTAGGTGTTGGGTTGGTACAACCTCTAATATTGGCTGGCACTTAGGCTCTTACGTATTAGGTCGGTATGACCTTTGGTATCGGCTGGCGACAGTTGCTCTTATGCGTTTGGTCGGTAGGACATTTCATTTTAAGGTGGCGATAGTGGCTCTTATGCATAGGGTCGTTACAACCTCTAATTTTAAGCTGTCGACAGTGGCTCTTACGCATTGGGTCGGTACAACCTCTAATGTAGGCTTTATTTTCCCTTGTTAAAGACTTTTTTGAAGTTTTTATATTCGCCCGACTCTTCGATGGCTCGATATATAGCAATAAATGAGCACCACGGGAGGTTTTGCTCGATGGCTGAATTGTTTGGAGCTGATATGATTGAAGCTCTTTTGCTTATGCCGAGTGTAGCCTGATTAATCGGTTCTTTTCGAAGTTCCTTTGAAGTAATTGAAGGCTTGTGATTTTATAGCGATGGTCGGGAGTCCCCGAGTCGTGTGAGTTTGGCCGGACCCTTGTGACCGTAGTCATTTTGTTTTGGCTGTAGCCTTTCAGTCCCCGAGTGAAGTAGTTTCAGTGTTTACATCGAGGGTATGCCTTTTTAGTGGTCTTAAAAGTTCGAATGTATAGCCTTAACTTTAAGATCAGGATTATGCATTTTGTAAGGTCTTATAAATTTTAACATGCCTTACTTGAGGTCTTACAGTTTTGGTTACTTGGTACAAGTGTAACTCATGCCTTGCTTGAGGTCTTACAGTTTTGGTATTGCCTTATAGAGGTCTTATACTGGCAATAATGACTCATGGAGGTCTTACATTTTCTAGTATTGCCACATGGAGGGCTTTCAGGCTCGAGGTTGCCCGCTTGTGGCCTTACGGCTTTGGGCTTCTGTTTGCTCGATGGGACGTCGGTAAATACGGTTCATGCCTTGCTTGAGGTCTTACAGTTTTTGTGTTGCCTTTTGGAGGTCTTGGGAGCTCGAGGTTGCCCACACGGGGCCTTATGGCCTCGAGTTTTTGATAGTTTGATGGGTAACAGTCAGTGACAGTCCCCGAGACATCGAGCGCTCTTTTGGCTCTGGAGCCATTCTTTGTAAACTTTGGCCTTGCCTCATTGAGGGCTTATGAGTTCAAAGTTTTTGACTCGGAGGTCTTACCGCTTCGAGTTTTTGACGTCAGTCCCCGAGTGTTAGGGGAATTTAAGGCCCTGGATCCGTTTCTTATAAAGATAGCACACTTCTTTGAAGCGCGAAGCATTTTTGGTGGTAAAAGATACTCCGTTGATTACTTGGTACAAGTATACATGTTTTCGCCGCCAAAGGCTTAGTTATTCTTATGTGGACACGATCTGTTTGACCGTTTGGCCCGATACAACATTTTCCTATCGAGACCCATTGTGGCTCATCTTGACATCTTCGAAAAGGTGATCTCCCGGGGGGATGCCCCCCAGTATTCGATGTTGATCGAAGGGGAGCCTTGGATACTGGTTGAGTTCTCCTTTGGTAGCACATGGATGTTGCCTCGTTAAAAACCTTGCCGGTAAAATCCTTCTTGGGATAAAATCCTATCGAAGGAAAAGAGTGCATCACATGCTTTTAAAATCCAAGGCCTTCGAGTTGGGGGATGTTTCGGCGTCTTCCATGGGTCACCTTAGTAGTAGTAACGTTTGAGCATTGACATGTTCCAATTGCTTGGAAGCTGTTTGCCTTCCATAGTACTGAGCTTGTAGAACCCTTTGCCGATCACTCTGAGGACGCGGTATGGTCCTTCCCAGCTTTGGCCTAGCTTTCCTTCATTACTGTTTCGAGTATTTAGGGTGACTATCCTCAACACTAAGTCCCCGACTCCTAAATGTCGTAGATTTGTTCTCCTGTTATAGTACCTTTTGATCCTTTGTTTTTTGGGAGGCCATTCGGACCAGCGAAGCTTCTCACTTTTCATCCAATAGTTCGAGGGCCGCAGTTATGGCCTCGTTGTTTGAGCTCTCGGTGGTGTGTCAGAATCTGGCGCTTGGCTCTCCAACTTTTACCGATATCAAAGCCTCTGCACCATACACCAGAGATAAAGGCGATTCCCCTGTGCTTGATTTCGGAGTTGTCCGATATGCCCATAGCACTTCGGGTAATATTTCTCTCCATTTTCCCTTGGCACTTTCCAACTTCTTTTTCAAGTTTTAATGATGGTCTTGTTTGTAGATTTGGCCTGACTGTTTGCACATGGGTGGTAGAGCGTCGACATGATTCTTTTGATTTGGTGATCCTCGAGGAACTATGTTACTCTGCTTTTGATGAACTGCTTCCCGTTATACATGTTATCTCGGAGGGAATCCCGAATCGGCACATAATGTGGTCCCAGATGAAGTTAATGACTTCTTTTTCTCTTATCTTTTCGAAGGCCTGCGCTTCCACCCATTTTGAGAAATAGTTTGTCATAAATAAAATAAATCTAGCTTTACCTGGTGTCATTGGCAGGGGTCCGACAATGTCCATCCCCCACTTCATGAATGACCACGACGACAAGACCGAATGTAGCTGTTCGCCGGGTTGGTGAATCATCGGGGCAAATCTCTGGTATTTGTCGCACTTACGGAAAAATTCATTGGTGTCCTTTTCCATGCTGTCCCAATAGTAGCCTACTCTAATCACCTTTCGGGCTAAGGAATCGGCACCGAAGTGATTTCTACAAGTGTCCTTGTGGATTTCTTGGAGCACATAATTTGTGTCCCCTGGCCCCAGACATATTGCTAGGGGCCCATCAAAGGTTCTCCTGCACAGAGTTCTATTTTCGTCGAGCGAGAATCGGGTTGCTTTGGTTCGCAGGGCACTCGACTCTTTTGGATCTATAGGTAGTTTCCCATTTTCCAAATAATCGATATATTTATTTCTACAATCCCATGTTAGGCTAGTGGAGTTGATCTCGGCATGACCTTTCTCGATCACTGATTTGGATAGCTGAACAACAGCCCCGAGGAGTAGGTCATCTTCTTCAACAGATGATCCCATGTTTGCAAGGGCATCGACCTCACTATTCTACTCTCAAGGTATGTGGGCCAGGGTCCATTCTTTTAAGCAGTGCAATGTGACTTGAATTTTGTCTAAGTATCTTTGCATCCTGTCTTCTCGAACATCGAAACTCCCATTTACCTGATTTACTACCAGGAGGGAATCACATATTGCTTCGATTACTTCAGCTCCTAGGCCTTTGGCCAATTCTAGGCCTGCAATCATAGTCTCACACTCGGCTTCGTTGTTAGTCAATCTTGCATTTTTTATAGATTGTCTGATTATGCCGCTCGTAGGCTGCTTCAGAACTATGCCGAGCCCGTATCTTCTTACATTCGAGGCTCCATTAGTGAACAAGGTCCACACCCCAGAAGATGTGCCTATTTTTAGTAAAAGCTCTTTATCTACCTCGGGCACGAGGGAGGGCAATAAGTTGGCCACGAAATCCGCCAAAATTTGGGACTTGATAGCCATTCGGGGTTGATACTCGATATCATATCCCCCGAGTTTGATGGCCCATTTGGCCAATCGACCCGAAAATTCGGGCTAATGCAATATGTTTCGGAGAGGATATGTTGTTAAAACACAGATATGATGGCATTGAAAATAAGGTTTCAGTTTTCAGGATGCGCTTATTAATGCAAGAGCTAATTTTTCTAGATGCGGATACCTAGTTTCGGCATCTCCCAGGGTCCGACTTACATAATAAATAGGGAATTATGTACCTTGTTCTTCTTGAACTAGCACACCACTTACCACTATTTCGGATACGGCCAGGCATAAATACAATATCTCATCCTCCTTTGGGGTGTGGAGTAAAAGTGGGCTAGTAAGATATCGCTAAGACTCCTCTAAGTCACGTTAGCATTCCGTAGTCCATTCGAAGTTGTTTTTCTTTTTGAGTAAGGAGAAGAAATGATGGCTCCTATCTCATGACCTCGATATGAATCAGCCGAAGGCTGCTATCCGCTTGGTCAGCCGCTGCACGACCTTCACATTGTTTGCCACCATGATTTCTTCGATGGCCTTGATTTTGTCAGGGTTGATCTAGATTCCCTTGTGTGACACCATGAAGCCTAAGAATTTGCCCAAACCCACTTCGAAGGTACATTTATTGGGATTGAGTTTCATGTTGTAGCTTTTGAGGATGTCGAATATCTCCTGCAAATGAGTCAAATGGTCCTCTGAACGCAGGGACTTAACTAGCATGTCATCAATATAAACTTCCATGGATTTTCCTATTTGATGTTCGAACATTTTATTAACTAGGCGTTGGTAGGTGGCTTCCGTGTTTTTCTGCCCGGGCATTACATTGTAAAAGTATGCATCGTACTTCGTGATGAACTAAGTCTTTTCCCTATCTTTGGGATTCATCTGAATTTGATTATACCCTGAGTAGGCATCAAGAAAAGTGAGGATCTCATGACCGGCCGTGGCATCGATCAAGCGGTCGATGTTAGGCAATGGGAATGAATCCTTGGGGCATGCTTTATTTAAGTCTTTATAATCTACGCACATTCTTAACTTATTTCCCTTTTTGGGAACAACCACCACATTGGCCAGCCATTTGGGATATTTTTACCTCCCTAATAGACCCTATTTTGAGGAGTTTTGTTACCTCGTCCTTGATGAATACGTGTTTTATTTCAGATCGGGGTCTCCTCTTTTTTTTCATCGGTTTAAATCTGGGGTCGACACTTAGTCAATGGGAGGTTATTTCCGGTGGGATTCCAGTCATATCTAAACTGGACCAAGCAAAGCAATCGATGTTATTAATAAGAAATTGAATGAGTTTTTTTCTGAGTTCGAGGGTTAGACCCGTTCCCAGATATACCTTCCGATCTGGGAGGTGCTCGATCAAAACAGCTTGCTCTAGTTCTTTAATAGTCGACTTCGTTACATCCGACTCTTCGGGGGCGACGAATGTTCGAGGAGAAAGGAAATATTCCTCATCATCCTCGGGGTCTGTTTTCCTCCCGACTCTTCCGAGGTAGAGTGTATAGAATTCGATGCTTCCCAATGGACCGCAAACATTTCCTTTTCCGCATGTTGTTCTCCATATACTATCTTTATGCTGTATTTTGTCGAAAACTTCATCATCTGATGCAGAGTTGAAGTTACTGCCCTTATGTTATGTATCCACAGCCTACCGAGCAATGTGTTGTACCTCATGTCACCTCCGATGATATGGAATTTGGCATCCTGAATAGCACTGGACACGTTGACCATGAGGGTGATCTCCCCCTGCATTGCTTCGCCGACCATGTTGAAGCCGTTGAGGACTCGAGAGGTAGGTACGATCTGATCGAGCAATCCAAGCTCTTCCACCACCTTTGACCTGATTACGTTGGCTGAGCTACCTGGATCCACGAGTACACGTTTAATTTGAATGTTATTCAAGAGAAACAAAATTACCAACGCATCGTTATGTGATCGAGTCAAGGTCTCAAAATCTTCCTCTCCGAATGGAAGGATGTCTTCGGACACGCGACCCCGAATTAACCCTTCCGTTAAAACGGACACTATTACCCATTTTATCACGAGCCCTTGGGGAATGTTGGTCCCCCCAATGATAATATGAACGATATGCTGAGGTTTTTTCACTCCGTTTCTCCCGTCTGCCTCTCTTCTTCTTGGGTGGGATTTTTCCGAGTTTTCTGTTGATTTTCTTGGCATGTACTCCCGTTAATATGGGAACTGACATCAACATGTTGGGCGTTGCGTATACCCATAGGGATCGGTTTTGGTGCACTCCTCAAGGTTCTATGGTGGTACACCTACGCCTGGAACAGCTACGCCATTTACTCTATGGTCCTCAAGACCGTTGTTTTCATGTGCATTCACTGAGTTAGACATTTTGACCTGAAATCAAAGATTCTTAGGAAAAGAAAAATGTAAAAGATAACTTGTGTTATGTAGTACACTAGTAGGAAAACAATCACTATTATTTTTAGCCCCACGGTGGGCGCCAAACTGTTTACCTTGAAAATGGTAATTACAATTAGATTTGATTTTGTGGTTTTAAAAATAAATAATTTATTTTTATGCTAGTTGTTAGGTAGTAGATGCTAAGTGTGAGACTAGAAAATATGATAAGAGCTTGAAGGCAGTAGGTTAAGCAAACCGAATGACCGAGAATCGGGGCCTCGAGCTGGCCTATACGGGACCTCGAGGTCAAGCTAAGTTTATGCAGTGACCGGCCGATGAAGGTATAACAATTCTAAGAGCTTTAATCTGAGCTCTTTATGATCAATAATGAGCAATAAATGAAGAACAATTAATGAACACAATAAATGTAAGCAATAAATGTAAGTAATAGAATCAAGGGAGAGTATGATGAGTTTGAGAGCACATAATATTCTTGTATTGAATGTTGTATTGAATATCATGTGTGCAAAAAATAACAAGGGTCCCCTTTATAAAGGAGGGGAAATCCCAGCATAGTACAAATGCATTTATTACAAAGAAATGTAGCTGGTACAACTACTTAGCAGTCTAGTACAGACTGGTGCTATTCTTGTAGGTATTGTAAGCTTTGACCACGTGCCTAGGGAACTTCCCGTTTATCTATGATATACATCAATTTAAGCTACCCCGAGGTCGGGCATGAAGAACCTTCTGTCGCGCCCCCTTTTTTTCCCTCCGTGGAGAGAAGTCCGGGTTTCGACATTCATGGGGGGTAATAACTCATTTCCTTTTGGGAATTGGGTATTTGAAGAGTCGCCACCTATCAGGTTATGGTGCGTTAGGGCACCTAGAGCTATTAACACTTGGATTGGTTTGCATTACCAGAGATTATGGTAAGGGCTCGAAATGACCTCGAGGGGAAGGTGTTAGGCACCCTCTTGGTCCACAACTGTAGGTCCCGACCGAACTTATATTACGAATTAGTACATTAATAAATAGTTGGCAAGTAAAGCACGTTGGACGTTGTAAAACTCAAATAATAAGACAAAGATTTTGAACAAGTTGTATACATATAAAACAAAGTTTTAAACAAAAGGAATTTTTGGGAAAGGAGGAGTCCTAGGTTGGTTAGCCTATAGGATTACCCCACACAATGTCCGGTAAACACTCCTCAATGAGGGGTTACACGTAATATTAGCGTATAGTCATCATATCTCATATCTACCCTTCCCACTCCCTTAGTGGTCATTAAAGCAAGTGTTGGTCAGCGATCTCTATTGCATGCTGTTACCCGTCCCTTCTTAATGGTCCTAGAGGAATTTTAGGACTTCTACCTATAGGTAGTGACAGAAAAACCCTTAAGGTTTTGAAGGTGAAAATACTAAGGCAACATGCAGGAACAATTAGGACCTTAGCACACAAAATAAAAGGGAACAATTAGAGGCTCAAGTTTACCTCCTTAAACAATACACATAAGCAGCACTACTCAAGCACAAATAAGGCCTTTTGTTAAATAGTATCCTAAGGCATGATGTCTAAGTGAATATCAAGACACAGAAGATAGCCAGTTTATTTTTATAAGCTCAGAAGTAATGGCCCTATCAGTTTGCCTACTGATTTCAGAACGACATTAAGTAACAGAAACAGTTTTAGAGTTACAGGATTTGGAAACGCCCTATAGGCTTGCCTACACGTGGAATAATGATAATTACGCTTATATAGTAAAATAGGGCAGATTTTAAAACAGACTCTTGAATTCCTATAGGCATGCTGTCTAATGATAGATTAAGGCAATTTCTGAAAGATCGTTTTAGGGAAAATAAACCATTAATTAAACTGTTTCAAAATGAACTAGTTTAAATTTATAGGCAGAATTTCTGGTGTTGTTCCCTATAGGCATGACATCTAGTTGTTTAAAACTGATTTTGGAAACTTGCAGGCATGATGACAAATGAAAAACACATGTAAACACTTGTTATAACAGAAATTGAACATGACCATATCCTATAGGCATGATATCTACTTGTGAAGTTGATTTTAAGACCTATAAACATGATTTCTAGTATTGGAACCACTTGAGACCTATAGGCATGATTTCTAACATGGTAAGGCAAACATAGAAAAAATATAAAGTCCTATATGCATGGTTTCTACCCGTATTACCCCACAAATAGGTAATTACCCACCCTTTTCCACTAGCTACCCCAATATTCGTTTACAAATTATTACAGACCATATGAATGAATCACATAAGTAGATAAGAAAAATAAGAAGTTATTCTATAGGGAGCCTACAAATAGGCGGAGATTTCCAAAGCCTCCAACAGCCTCAAATGCACAAATTCAATAGACAATGTCATTGTCTAGGTGGTCCGAGTTCCCTAAGGATCTCAAGAATGCCAGGCAGTGCTCACACTTAGACTTGGTAACCAAATTGAGTAAGTGCAGTGTGGAAGGGCCAGCCTCAGTGTGCCTGAGTTCAAAGGGTTCTCAAGTGGATCCCAAGGCATTACACATACTGGAGGAGGCAAAACCTAGTGACTTAGGAGTAGAGTGAGAGTGTTTGACATAGTTTGAAAGGTTTTAGTGGAAAATAGTATTAAAAAGAGATTTTGTTTGAAATAGTTTAGTAAAACAATAGAGGAGTTATTCAATGAGATAGTTTTTGAAAAGAGTAGGGAAATCAACAAACAACAAGACCAAAACACGTTTCGCATCACACACGACACAAAGAACCAAGACAGGTTTAGCACCACAAGCCTTCACATAGGGGTACGTGGGAATTGGGGACAGGTGAAGCACATAATGGTAAATACATAGCAGGCAGGAGTCTTTGGAATTGGTACAGATATGCTCAAAAACATTGATTATACATAGTCACAGAATCAGCAATGCTTAAGGGGTTCAGTATAGGATCAACAAAATTTAAAATCAATCCTAGAACCATACAAGTTTAGGAGTGCAGACTACTTTACAAAGAGATTCATACCAGAAACCAAATAGAGCAAGATTACATGGAGACAGACTACAAAGAAGGGGTAACATGCTCATACTAATCCTAAGAAAGGGGAGTACATAACATGCTAATCATGTAAACATATTAACTATAGGTTTCACAACAAGTAACTAGAGAAAAGAGAGCAGAAGAGAGTTTTTTTTGTGTGAGAGAGAGTTTTTGAACCAATGTGTTCGTGTTTGTGTTAATGAGAGAGTATGTATATATAGTAATTTGAAACTAGGTAAAATAAGGCAAGGATCACAATAGTATAGTAATTATGGAACTCAGAACCAATTAGAGCAAAATCAGGACAAGTACTCCCTTAAGTTAAGGGAATCAATTCAAACGGTAAGAACGAGTAAAAAATAAGGAAAGAAATCAGTGTATGACTAATAAGGAAAGATTTCAAGTTCAGTAAGTATAGGGTAAATAATTAGGGCTAAGTTCAGAAAACTCTAATCAGTAAGAATAAAGTATCACAACAGACAAGGTAGGCGAATCAATTAATTTGAATAGAAAGGGTAGAAATTGAGGGTTTAAAGGAAGGTCTTACAATCAAACCATGAAATAGGGAATCCAGAATCAATCAAAGAGGAAGTCATGATTCAGTATTCAGCATATCAATAGAGCAAGATAAGAATAACCAGACATAACAAACATGCAGGTTAAACAACACTGATAGAAAGAGGCAAGTCTGAATAGTCAAGATGAACATAAGCACAAAGAGGTGATATAATTTAAGCTAAAAACTCAGTAGGAACATATTCGAAGCAAGATAGTCATAGAAACTCAAACAAGCAACGATCAGTCATGCTAACACACAGAACCAAACGAAGAAAATCTAGAAAATTAGCGCTTTCAACATAGGCGAGTTGAAGAGGTAGTAAAATCACGGAATCAGTCGAAATATGCAAGACATAGTAGTTTAAACATAAAGAATCGGTCTAAACAAAGTTTTAAAAGAAGTTCCGAAACCCTAATTTTTAGAAGAAGACGAAAACACTTGAAATCGCATGATGCTTGCAAAAAATTCCAAGGACAGTGTAAAACATTAAGGAAACAAACTCAAATCATTCTAGATCTATACAGATCTAAGAGATATAGGCAGAAATTAGGGTTTCAGAAGAAACTCAAATAGAGATGAAAGAACCTGTCTAGAATCCCAAGGATCGTGACAAATACAGTGTGATTTTGCTCTAAATCATACAGGAGTAGCCAAGAACAGACAAGTGACAAACCCTAGGTGCAAACCAGCATGGCCCTGGGCCCTTGAAGACCTTAGAGAAGGCAGCCATGGCATGAGAGAAGCCATTGGAGGGTTAGGAGTCGATGAGAGATCACCGGAGAAGACTGGAGAAGCGAGGTCGACGGTTTGAAGGGCTAGGGTTTGATTGAGTTGCTAAGAGAAGAGAGGAGATGAGAGAATACATAGGCGGTGGTCTATGAGAAATGGTTAGGGTTAGGGGTCGTTTAGAATTTAAAAAGGAAGGAACGAACGAGGGCTGTTGATCTTTTAGATCAACGGCCAGGATTTGACGAGTCTTGGGTCGGGTAATTTCATTTAGGGCCTGGGTCGGGTAATTTGATTAGGAATTAGGCTGGGTATTGGGTTTAATTGAGGCTATGATTGAAATGTAATCTGGCTATATTTTAAATAGCCAATTTATCCCCATATAATTTATTATAAATAACAGATAATTTCTGAAAAATTTTTTTGTGTACTAAAATGATTTAAAATAGATATTTAACATTTTAAAAATATAGAAGATAATTTTTATGCATATAAATGCAATTATACATTAATAAGGCTAATATTGTAATTATATGCAATTTAGCTTAAAAAATACAAAATGCAATTATAAAATGCACTAAAAATATTTTAACAATAATTTGGAATAAATATAGAATTTAAATAACTAAATCACCTCAACAATAATTTAAGGGATAATTATTGGGGATTTTATGAGTAAAATGGAAGGAAATAAATTAATTTAAAATCTTTAAAATTATAGAAAAGTTATAAAAACCTTATGCATGCTTATATATGTGTATATATATGCTATTTTGAAAGTATTTATGCATATTAAAAATATATAGGAAAAAATTGGGTACCAACACCCTCGAGGTCGAAACCTCGACCCGTGCCCCCGGGCCTTCGAGGTGAAGCTACGGAAAGATGTAATGATCGTAAAATCAGGATCTCCGATTTTATCCATATACAATATCCTCACAAATAAGTCCCTCGCCTCACTTTGTCATAAACCGCTCAAGCCACTCAGGCTCTCAGTAAAAACAGGGTACTCAGCCCAAAACAACATTTATATGCATCAAAAGAGTAATAAAGACTGAGTTATGAAATCAAAAGTATAACACGACTGAATGTAGATTTTCCCTCAAAAGTAGTGAGAGGATAGTAAGAAAAAGGCCTCTAAGGGTCCAAACAGCTCTGGAACAAGGCCCAAATGTGGTATTTAGAACAATTTACAGAAACTCCTTCTAAAACACATAAGTATCATATAGTTTCAACAAAATACGCAACTTTATAGTTGCTACGGAATGGACCAAGTCACAATCCCTAACGGTGTACGCCCACACGCCGTCACCTAGCATGAGCATACCTCAAAATAGTAAAACGACACGAAATTCGGGGTTTCATACCCTCAGAACTAGATTTACAATCTTTACTTACCTCAAGCCAATCAAAATCCTACTCTGCGATGCCCTTGCCTCTCGAACGGTCCTCCAAATGCCTCGAATCTAGCCATAAACAATTTGATACAATCAATACGAGCTAAAGGAATCAATCCCATAAAAAAATGCTAAGCTTTAGGTGAAAAATCAAAAAATCAACTCAAAAGCCGGTCCCCGGGCCCACGTCTCGAAATCTGACAAAAGTCACAAAATCCGACAATCCATTCGATTATGAGACTAACCATACTAGTTTCACTCAAATTCGACTTCGAATCGGCTTTAAAATCCCAAAAATTCATTTTATGAAACTCCACCATTTTTTCTTAAATTCCATCCCAAATCACGAATCGAATGATGAATTTAATGATATATTCATGAATATTAGCCAAAACCGAGTTAGAATCACTTACCCTGATGAAATTCTTGAAAAGCTCTCGAAAAATTGCCTTAAACCGAACTCCCAAAGTTCAAGATGTGAAATAAAACCCTAAGCCTCGCTTATATAGTGATCTCTAAACCTTCATTGAGCGGTCCGCATAATTCCACCGCATCCGCCACCATCACCGCGGTCCACACAATTTTGTCGTGGCCGCATAACACCTTCATATTAGGCTTCGTTATTTTGACCATAACGTTCTTTACATATGTCCAAATGATAACTTCTTTACCTTTCTGGAAACTAGACACGAAGGTCTACAACTTTCATTTTTGAATCATCTCAAAATTCCTTGTAGATCAAAAGATATAAGATCCCAAAGTCGGACCAACGATCCTGCAGAACATCTTGATGCACAGCCGCTCACGAAATTGTGCAGTCTGCATTGAGGTCCACGAAATTTTAGTATTGTCCGCACTCTCCTCTGCGGTCCGCATATATTTGGTGCGGTCTGCACTTCCTAAAGTGCCAGAACCATCTCAAAGCACCGAAATACCCATACTCGCTCAAAACTCACCACGAAACACACCCGAGACCCCCGAGACCTTAACCAAAGGTACCATCAAGTCCCAAAACACTATATAAACTTAGTCGAGCCCTCAAATCACATCAAACAACAACAAAAACATGAAGCACACACCAATTCAACTTAATAAACTTGAAACCTCAAACTTCTATAACCGATGTCGAAACCTATCAAATCACGTCTGATTGACCCCAATCTTTGTACACGTCATAAATGACATAGTGGAGCTATTCCAACTTCCGAAATCCTATTCCGACCTCGATATCAAATTTTCTACTGCCGACCGAAATCGCCAAATTTCCAACTTTTGCCATTTCAAGACAAATTCAACTACGGACCTCCAAATCATGATCCGGACGCTCTTCTAAGTCCAAAATCACCCAACAGAGCTAACGGAAACATCAAAAATCTAATCTGAGGTCAACTACTAAAAAGTCAAAACTTGGTCAAACTTTTTAAATTTAAAGCGTCAAGCTGAGAATCATTCTTCCAAATCAATTCCGAATAACCTGAAAACCAAAACCGATGATTCACATAAGTCATATACATCCTACAGAGCTACTCATATCCTCAAACAACCAAACAAAGTGTAAATGCTCAAAATGACCGGTCGGGTCGTTACATCCTCCCCCACTTAAACATACGGTCATCCTCGAACATGCCCAGAGTTGTTCCAAAAGCCATAAAATCTTGTGTATCCTCGTTATGAACATACCCAGGGGTGATCCCACGTCACCCTATCCCATATTGGTCCGATAGCACAACATAACTGAAATTTTGCAATCCAACCTAGCCCATAAACCTTAGAACCAAATTTTCACTTCCAAAATTATCTATAAGATCAGAATCTCACATCTATACACTGTATAAGTCCGAACAAGCTGTATCAAACCATATCTGTAACCCAAGATGTAATCACATGATATACCACACAACTCAAACACTCATAGTGATAACTTCTAATCATAGCAGTTGCTCTAAACAACCTAATACCGATAATAAACCTCTTATCAAACAAAGCCTCGTTCTAACACCTTCATATACTGCCAACGAATAAAGAGACACGGAGAAACTTATAACCATTCATCAGATCAACAAATCATGGAGCTCCCCCTTCTCCGACAGGAACTATAGCAGATTTCTAAGCCGATTTCCAATATTATCCTTCCAACCATGTTGTAACCAATTTTAATAGTATTCATTCTAGGTCCAATGACCTCATCTCATCCAACACAACCACTCTGATGACATGGCACATAAGTACAATCTAAAGCCATAACCTATGCAATTCGTGCACCCAATAGAAACATCCCAAATGTAATCAAATCATGAAAAATGATATCGAACAAGAGAACCGCCCTGCTAGCTCAACGGGTATCGCCACAATGCAATGCTAAGAACTCATCACACACAACGGAACCAAAATACACGAATCTAACACAAGGGAGCATACCTCCACGAAACTCCGCTACAATGTGTGACCCCATCCAAACGTTGGTCCATATAATATACCCCGTGCCACCCTGCTAAAATTCCATAACCACTCGAAATTCGACATCAAGTACCCCAAGTGCATGACTATAACCACGGAGATCAAATAACACAATGCCACCATCCGGAAAGAACATAGCCAACGAGCAATCAATCACGCAATACCCATATACTCATCTTGCTCAATTTTCCTCTATAAGGCCCAAATAGAACCGCACCATGTGTGCATATAACCAACGATTCACAACTCCTCGTAATATAGGAGGGTAACTCACATATCATTTCAGAACATGAATAAGCTCAATAATAACTAAATGGTACATTCCTCAGCAATAGCAGTTCGGAGCCAACCAATCTGACTCGGTACAGAACACACATCCATATCGAGCCTACCAAAATCAACTTTCATCACCCACAATAGATAAATAACCCTCCGAAAGCCCACAATAACTGGATCACAACACATACTATCTTCTGACTAACCTTGGCTACGTTTTCACAGTGCACAACCACGAAACAATCTACTCATGAGAATTCCCAGACTTCAAATCCATAGAACACATGAATCACCATAGTTGATCTCAATTCCACCGCTTGAATATCTAACACTTCTCTAATACACGATCATCCCATGTGGAATAATCCGATAATTCTTCTATGACATATAGTAAAATTTGAATATCAGTAGTCGATCAACCAGGAGAGAACCACAATACCAATGAAGTATCCATAAATCAAAACACATCGCCCCTTCTGAAATATGTACTCTCATCAAGCCATACCAGATAGTGATATCATTTACCTAGTCATTTGAAATTGTCCATGCTACCTATGGACTCATGACCTTCCCTTCAAAACTGAACTGTGACCTTACATATGCAAATCTCAACCCTACACAACATACCGCATATACCATGCCATTCTATGAAAAAATACAAGAACTTTGTAATCCACTCCGAGTCACAAGCAACTACGTACTCAACTAGCCAAGAACTTTCCATTTGATCCCATCTAGGAAAAAATCACTATACATCACATGCTCCTCACACCAGTAGAAAATATACATCTCTAACCGTGGTAGAAACTATCAAGAATTCTCTGAATCCCATTTCCACAAAACCAAAAAGTTAGGACTGAATCCTTCTAACTCAACCAAGCTATGCAGGTCACCAAAAAAACCCAAGAGCATTGCATGAAACACCTGTAGAAACTCATTACCTCATAAGCACCCAAAGAGCTAATCATATGCCTCACCATGCCGATCTAACCTACTACCAAGCTATCCTATTTATCCGAGTTCCTTCTGAATTACCTTCAAATTGATACTTCTCCTCGCCATAATACCACAATCCTCAATTCAAACTCACCACACGAGACTCAAGCATAAAAACACACCGTCCTAAGGCTCATAAGCTGCTGAATACTCTCTTAAATATCCCCAAAAGTACCACATTCAAAATACTTACCTTAAAGAGACTTCCTGTGAATCTAAAGCCATTACCTTCACCTTCCTGATACTGATATGTAGAATCCATAATGATATAGAAATGCCACAAGTCTTGACACCATCCAATGTAAACCTCAGTTTCTAGCCAATTACACATCCTGAAGATCTCCACTTGCTACATATAAATCTTGAATCCATTAGAACCATTCTCGAGAGTCATCCACTTTACTCAGGTCTCAATTAACTGATCAAATGAACTGAACGACCTGTGTCCCATTAGTACAGCAACACCTAAGGAAGTAACCCCTTCTTCTAAGCCGCCGAGCAATTTCCTACTCCATACATGTTACATCCCTTACAAACAACACTAAATCATCCAATGTTTCTCATATACCCATAAAGCATAAAACAACCCTTATCAAAAATTTCCTTTACTCAAGTCATCCTCGATCTCAACCTCTGTAAGCCATAACTGATTCACATATATACCTCAAATTGAAACCAACAAACACATATAACCATGCAATCAACTAATCAATGGCAGACTCTCCCACTGGGCTCAAAGCCATAGATCAAAACACATAATAACTCACGATGCCCATACTTTATCATTGCCATAATGTCATAGTGAGATTCAACTAAATCCTTCATAAGCTCATGCAACATAACCCATCTAATACCTCAAATCATTTGCAAAGCTCGTATTCGTCCTCGTAACAGTCAAGCCAACTCTCATGAGTAATCCAAACTCAAACTACAACACATATAATTCATGGGTAAAAGAGGACTCGCTACAAAACAACATAGGGATCACACACCCTCGGGACACCTCGCAGGAGATAATCCACCTGCTTCACCTCAAACGAATATCTCTTTATACCCTTCCATTATCATAAACATTACGCAATCACTTAATCTTCCTAAGTCTGCACTCATATCACGACATGAAATCTACTTCATTCCCCAACTAAACCACATGAAAAGATCCTTCAACACACCCATAACCCGGGGCTATACTTCAAATCAAGATGAAAATCAAGCACCAAATAGTTCTTTCTACACCTCAACGCAGACCCTTCTCGTTACATTTAAATCATATGAACATATCTCACAGTCACATCATACTCATCACATAGCCATCCAGCCATCAATTTTACTAATAGGGACACTACCGGACATATAAATCCAAAAGCACGTGCTCACACAATCAATACCTTAGTGCTCAAGCTACAGTTAAAACCCGGTCTCAAGTCCTCAAGACCGACCCATCATCAACATGCCAAAATCACATCTCACACCTCAACCGTGGAACTCACAAGCCGCTGATGCACATCTGATACCGAGCGCTCATGTGCGCACACAAATGCTTGGAAGGAATTCAAGGAGTTACGCTTCAAGATAAATCAATGTCGCACAATAAGAATTTAAAAATGTAGAATTTCCTAAAGGTTCTACAGCCTCTCAAAGATAAGTACAGATGTCTCCGTATTGATCCGCGAGACTCTACTAAACCTACTCATGACTCGTGAGACCTATGTAACCTAGGCTCTGATACCAACTTGTCACAATCCAAAACTGACCCTGTCATGATGGCGCCTATCGTGGTACTAGGCAAGCTGACACATTACCAAAACAAATCAATATTTCCATTTCAAAGATAGTTCCAAAACTATTTAATATAAAACCTTCATAAAAGAGTTCAAATAAAAAAAATAGTGCAAAATAAAGCCCGACATCGGGGTGTTACTAGTCGTGAACATCTACTACAACCGTTTGACAATATCAACACTAACATAGTCTAGAAATATCTAAATATAACTAAGGGAAGATAAAGAGGGAGGAAAGCAGGGATGCGATCGCCAGACAGCAACCTTGCTAACTCCGATAGATCTGAAACTGAACAATCAACACTCACTACCGCGTCTAGCAATGCCTGGATCTACACACAAGGTGTAGGGAGTAATGCGAGTACGCCAACTCAGTAAGTAACTAAAGTAAATAAAGGCTGAGCAGTAGTGACGAGCAATAAAGCATGTAAAATTCATATCATGAAATCTCAGTAAAAAAATACAACAGGCTTTAAAAGCAGAGTTTGAATCAAATAATTTTGCTTAAACTCAGTTCCAGTAAAAGTCATTTGAAGATATTTTTCAACAGTTCTCAAACAGAGGCTCAATGCAATAGTGAGTAAAATGATGGAATCATAAACAGCCCCTCGGGGAAAACATCGCTCATATACAACCCCTCAGGCAAACCTCACAGTCACTCGTACATAGCCCCTCGAACATACCTCAACATAACTTATATACAGCCCCTCATGGAAAACATCACTTAGTAGGTACCTGCGCTCCCTGGGGGTGTGCAGACTTAGGAGGGGCTCCTTCAGCCCAAGTGCTATAACAAGCCACCTCGTGGAATAAATCAATCAGGCCCTCAGCATCACTCAATCATGAATCAGTAAAATATGATGCGGCGTGCAGCCCGATCCCATAAATATCCTCACAAATCAGCCCTCGGCCTTACTCAGTCCTTAACCTCTCAAGCCACTTGGGCTCTCAGTAAAAATACGGTACTCATCCTAAAACAACATTAATATGCATCAAAACAGAGTAATTAAGTTTGAGTTATGAAATTAATAGTATAACATGACTGAATGTAGATTTTCCCACAAAAACTATGAGAGGATAGTAAGAAGAAGGCCCCTAAGGGTCCAAACAGCTCTGGCACAAGGCTCAAACGTGGCATTCAGCCCAATTTATAGAAACTCTTTCTAAAACACATAAGTATCATATAGTTTCAACCAAATACGCAACTTTATAGTTGCTACGGGATGGACCAAGGCACAATCCCCAACGGTGCATGCCCACACGCCCGTCATCTAGCATGAGTGTCACCACAAAATAGTAAAACGATACAAAATCCGAGGTTTCATACCCTCATGACTAGATTTACAATCGTTACTTACCTCAAGCCAATCAGAATCCTACTCCGCGATGCCCTTGCCTCTCGAACCAGCCTTCAAATGCCTTGAATCTAGCCATAAACAATTCGATACAATCAACACAAGCTAAATGAATTAATCCCATAAGAAAATGCTAAGCTTTGGGTCAAAAGTCAAAAATTCAACTCAAAAGCCGAGCCCCAGCCCACGTCTAGAAATCCAACAATCGCAAAATCCGACAACTCATTCGATTATGAGACTAACCATACTAGTTTCGCTTAAATCCGACACCGAATCACCTTTCAAATACCAAAAATTCATTTTATTCATGAATATTAGCCAAACCGACTTAGAATCACTTACCCTGATGAAATTCTTGAAAAACTCTCAAAAAATCGCCTAAAATCGAGCTCCCAAAGTCCAAGATGTGAAATATAACACTAAGCCTCACTTATATAGTGCTCTCTGAACCTTCACTGTGCGGTCCGCATAATTCCACCGCGTCTGCACACCCATCACTGTGGTCCGCACAATTTTGTCGCGGCCACATAATACCTCCATACTGAACTTCCGTATTTTGACCATAACTTTCTCTACAGAGGTCCAAATGATGACTTCTTTACCTTTCTAGAAACTAAACACAAAGGGCTACAACTTTTATTTTTAAATAATCTCAAAATTCCTTTTAGATCAAAAGATATACGCTCCCGAAGTCGGACCAGCGATCCTGCAGAACATCTTGATGCGCGGCCGCACACGAAATTATGCGGTCCGCACTGAGGTCCGTGGAATTTTACTGTTGTCCGCACTCTCCTCTGCGGTACGCACTTCCAAAAGTGCCAGAACCATCTTAGAGTAGTGAAATGCTCGAACTCGCTCAAAACTCACCACGAAACACACCCGAGGGCCCTAAGACCTCAACCAAAGGTACCATCAAGTCCCAAAACACCATATAAACTAAGTCAAGCCCTCAAATCATATCAAACAACAACAAAAACATGAATCGTATACCAATTCAAGCATAATGAACTTGGAACCTCAAACTTCTATAACCGATGCCGAAACCTATCAAATCACGTCCGATTGACCCCAAATTTTGCACACGTCATAAATGACATTGTGGAGCTATTCCAACTTCCGAAATCTCATTCTGACCCCGATATCAAATTTTTCACTGCGACCGAAATCGCCAAATTTCCAACTTTTGCCATTTCAAGCCAAATTCCACTACGGACCTCCAAATCATGATCCGGACGTGCTCCTAAGTCCAAAATCACCCAACAGAGCTAACGGGAACATCAGAAATCCAATCCAAGGTCAACTACTAAAAGTCAAAACTTGGTCAAACTTTTCAAATTTAAAGCTTCAAGCTAAGAATCATTCTTCCAAATCAATTCTGAATAACCTGAAAATCAAAACCGATGATTGACATAAGTCATAACACATCCTACGGAGCTACCCATACCCTAAAACAACCGAACAAAGTGTAAATGCTCAAAACGACCGGTCGGGTCATTACAATTCACGTTACATAAAGTAATATACTACATTTTTCTTAAGCTCTCAATATTTTTGTTACTTTGATCATACTTTTCGGCGAAATATTCACTTGATTTGAGGGCAACCTAGCTCAAGGATCAAAGCTATACATTTCATTTGGTTTGCTTTATTATATTTGCTATTAATTTTAGTATCAATTTATGTTTTCTCTCAGTTTGTGCTAAGTAAATCACGTATCTTTAAAACCACAATATAAATTCAATTGTTATCCATTTTTAGGATAAACAGTTTGGTGCCCACCATGGGGCTAAGGATAATAGTGATTGCTTGGTTCAAATTTTCGTAACACACACTATTTTATGCTTGTTCTTCAAAGTGTCTTTGATTACAGGATTTGAAAAGGTCAAACTCTCAGTCAGCACCTCAACACATTGACAATGGTCTCTGCCACCAAGGTGAGAATGAGAACATTGCACCAGGGAACGTTGTACCCCCTGCTGGCTGTCGCGCCCCCTTTTTCTTGAGAAATCGGGTTTATGACATTTGAGAGGACAACTCGTTCCCTTTTGGGAATTGGGTTTGCATTTTTGAAGAGTCACCACCTACTGATTAAAGTGCATTAGGACACTAGGAAGGAATTGATCTAGAAAACCAAAAATTGGGTGAGGCTAGAAATTATCCCGAGGGGAAGGTGTTAGGTACCCCTTAGGATCCACTAGTGTGGTTCCCAGCCAGGATACAATTGTGACTTTAAGTACAAGTAACAAGTAAGCATATAAAGGTTTCAAATATGAGGGATTGTCACATTATGGTTGCAAATAAATTAAAGTTTGAAGAAACAAAGAAAGCGGAAAATTTGATGAAATAGTTTGAAAATTCTGAAAAGTAATAAAATACACAAGTAAAGGGAAGGGAATCCTAGGTTTACAAATAATATGGATCACATCAATGCAATACCCGGTAATCACTCATCAGAAGAGGGGTTACTCGTGGTATTAGTGCACCGGTCATCATATCCATATCTACCATTTTCCACCCCTTTAAGGTATTAAAATGCGGAATAGTTTCATTACTTATTGCATGCTCCTACCCGTCCCAATCCTATCAGTCCCGGAGGCATTTGGGACTACTAGTCCTAAAGGGAAGGGAGATCGGGCTTTTATGGTTTAAAGGACAAAATCTAGGGCGACAAACAAAACACATAGGGCAGATATGGGAAAACACATAACATTAAAAGGCTCAAACAGGCCTCCTCAACTTAAAGACGGATTGTTTAGCATGTCTTACATGTACTGGTTATGGTCTGAAAAAAATGTTAAAGCAGGTTGATTTATCACATATTTTCAGATAAGAAGTCCGAATTAGGCCTGCCCGCTGGTTGTAATTATCAAAGACTGGCGCAGTTATAGCTTTTACCCTAAAGCTTGCCTAGATGTTAGGCGAAACCTATAGGCATGCTATCTATTAGTCAAAGAAAGATGTAAACTGATTACAGAAAGGTTGCCAGTTTTTTACCAAGTTCTGCAGATTAAACTTAAAACGAGCGAGGCGATTCAGATTTGGTTGATTACCCCTATAGGCATGCTTTCTAAGCGGTCATTGATTTTAAAAACGTTTATAGTCGAAATAAAAATGCAGGAGTCCTATAGGCATGGTATCTAAAATGCTGTTTGTTATTAAAACCTGTGAACACGTTTGCCTAGTGATAGATGCATATGCAGAATTCAAGAAGTACTATAGACAGGTTATCTATATGATTTGTAGCGTTGTGAAATGTAGAGCCTGTAGACATGTTTTCTATATGAAAATGTAGAACCTATAAATAGGATTTCTATATGAAAATGCAGAACCTATAAACAGTATTTCTATATGAAAATGCAGAAGTAAAGGTAGGACATGATTGCAGAAGTATAATAAATACCTATGAATATCATATCTACCCCTATTGCATGCATTATTTACCCTCCCCTTTTTTTCACTAACAGCCCCAATAGTTATTACAAATTATTACAGCTCAGAATGAATAAGAAAAGAAAAATTACATCAGAAATTAAAGTACAACCAAGGGGAGCCTAATTCAGACTCTAGGTCTGAAATATGAGATGAACCTACTTCAAGAGATCATGAACCAAAGCCTTTCTTTTATTTGGATGTGTCAGAGTTTCCTAGGAGCCTCAAATGGACTCCAGGCAGTGCTCACACCCAAACATATATAGGATTAAGAACATAGTGCAGTGTGGAAGGGCCAGACCTCGAGTATCCAAGTTCAGAGGGAACTCAAGGTCCCAAGGCAAGGCTTACAGGAGGGGGGCAGAGCTTAGAAACTAAGAGTAAGTGTAAGTGCAGAGTTTGAAAAGGGGAAAGGGGAAGTGGTAGAGAAACAAGGACAGGCTAGTGGGCATACCAAGAAATGGGAAGTGCTGGCACACCCCACAAGCCTGTTAGAACACATTGTTGTGGGAGTCAGGATCCTCTAAGGGATCAAGTCCAGACATGAACAATAACTTGCATATTGTCATGTCATGAACTACAACTCAAACCACATAGAGGGGAATAGGGGTACAAGGATTCATAGCAGAAACAAGTAAAAGAAATTAACATTAAACATAGGCAGTAAAGCAGATAGGGGTGTAGAAGCTGTAAAATAAACACATTGGGATGAGGCTGAAAATCAAACTAGAACATACCAGTTTCAGGAAACAAGAAAAGAAAGCAGTAGTCTTGTGAAGCCAAAGTGCAAGCAAATAGTCAGAATGCTATGATTAGAGAACTATGATACTTGAGTAGTATAAAAGTGTTAAATAGAGAGTGTGTTAAAGTGCAAAAGGGGCGTGCCCTTTTATAGTGTAGAAGGCAAGCAAAATAAGGTAGGAGAATGATTTGAAAAACAATTACAAAAATTTCCCTTTGATTAAGGGATTCTAATTTCAACCAGGCAAAGCTAATTAAGGAAATGGATTGATCAAAACCTTTTCTAAAGCAGTACAAGAAGGGTAAATACATAGAGATTTATTTAAGGAAAAAGTCTGATAGCACACAGTTTGCGCAAGTAAGGAAAGGAAATCAGTTAACAGCCAAGAAATCAAAATTGAAGGTTTTGTACGAATGAACCAAGTCAGGAAACGTGAGGAAAGGTTTTACTTAAGGAAAATCAGTAACAATCAATAAATCCTAAAAAAAAGATTCTGAATCATTCATAAGTTGGAAAGCCTTTTGAAGAAAGGTTCAACACACATATAAAAGCATAGAGACATGCTTAAACAAGAAAGAACTGTCATGCCTTTGTAAAATCAGTAGAAAGAAAAGGTTCAACATTGTATGAAAACAAAGATATCCAAACTCATTCAGAGGTTTAAACCCAGTCTGAAAGAGCTAAGGGGTCTTTGAAATAAAGCCCTAGTTCGAACAAACCAGAAAACATAAAGGAGAGGGCAAGCAAGTTAAGTCGAGACATGTGTAGAGGTTTCAGAGGAGAATTAAAGCTTCTAACATGCTTCTTTCAGAACTCATAAGAGAACATGATAGCAACGTAACATGCAAACAGTAGAAGATTCAGAGGATGGAATGGAAAATACTGATAAGAATAGCAGAGGAAACATACTTAAGAGGCTCTTTTAGAAGAACTCAAACAAAGTTCAGTAGAAGAAAAATAGTAAGCACACTTAAGAACGCAGTAGAGAGATTCACAGAACATAATGGAAATACTGGTTGGAATAGTTGAAGAAACATGCTTAAGGAGTTTTTCTAAAAGGAACTTAAACAGGGCTCAGTAGAAGGCAAACAAAGAACTTTAAGAACTTAGTAGGAAAGTATAGTAGAAGAACGCAAAAACATCAGAAAAATTATAGCAGAAAAGCACATATAGAAGAACATAGTAAGATAGTCATACAAGAGCATGATAAAAGGAAGAATGCAAGAACACAGTAGGAGCAAGTACACGTAAAGGAAAAGGAAAGTCAGAAATCACTTAAACATTTTAGAAAACCCTAGATCGGAAAAGAAAGACCTTAAAAAATTATTTTTGGAAAAAATAAATTGGGGAAATGGTTTGAAAACTCAAGTAGATCATAGATATATAACAGATCTAAGAAAAATTGGAGAAAATCTCGAAGGGTTAGGGTTTCAGAAGAACCCTAGAATGAGAAAGGCTTTGAAAAGGTCTCAGATCCGAGTCTGAGAAGTCAGAAATAGGCTCATACGCTGGAGCAAAGCCATAGATGGACATGAAGCCTCGAGCCGGCAAAGATCTGAGTGATAACCGTCGAGGTTAGACCCCGAATCTTCAAGTACCAAGTGTACAAGAGCAAAGGGAGGTGAGTTTAAGACTCTCATGGCCTGAGAAGCCATGGATTCCAGTGAGTTTATGGTGGAAGACGGTGAGAGGGGGCTAGGGTTAGGGAAGGTTCGAGAGTGTTTGAGAGAGTTTGAGAGTTCAGAGGCGGCGGTTGGTGAGAAATGAGGGGATTAGGGTAGTGTTTGTGAATTAAAAAAGGAAAGGAAAAATCGTGGCCATTGATCATTTTGATCAATGGCCCGGGTTAAATTTAAATTGGGCTGGTTCGAAATTGGGCTTGAAATTGGGTCAATTAAGGGGATCAAATTTGGCTATAATTGAAATAAAAATGGGTCAGATTTTAAATAGCCAGTTTTTCCCTTTCTATTTTATAAAAATAGTAAAAATGACTTTGAAAGCAAATTCAAAGTACTGGATCAATTAATAATATATAAATATTAATTTAAAAATATTTGAAGCAATTTCATATTTATAAAAATTCTATTAGTCTTAAAATAGGCTAAAATTGCAATTATATGCAATTTAGCTTTTAAAATACCAAATAAATTTGTAAAAAATGTATAAAAATTACCCTAGCTATATTTTGGTATAAATATGAGAATAAAGTAAGTTATTCACCAAAATAATAATTTTGGGAATAATTATTGGTTTTCGTGCTGCTAAAATGTGCAATAAATCAGTTTAAAAATCTTTTAGAAATTAGGAAAATTATTGAAACACTTGGACATACTTATATATGCATATATATGCTATTTTGAAAGTATTTTCATGTAAAAATACATTGGGAAAAATTGGGTATCAACAGCTGCCCCTTTTTACCCGGGAAAGTTGAAAGAGTTGTCGGGTAAAGATATGATGGCCAATTTGACCGAACGAAATGGTTTGAAGAACTTGACTGTGCTCTAGTTCCTGAGCTACCTACATATCCCTGGTCTTACAGGAATCAGGCCATATGTAGCTCAGGATTCGTCAGCGGAATATGCCGATGGAGATTTTCAAGAACGGACGAGATGTTCGGGTTGGGATGGATGGTTAGAGTCTAGTAGAGCTGTGGGAATTGGAGCGGGGTTGCTCCTGCTGAGACGGCCATTGCTCGCCGGTTTACCTGCAAATGAACCATATGTATTGTGCGGAAATTTAAGCATGATGCAAGTTCCCGTTGGACCATGAATGCTGTCTTTGGACGGTTAGGATGACGTCCTTAGACCATGACGTCCTAGGCCATGAAGCGTATAGGAAAGGATTCGCAAGCCATGAAATGATGTTCTCGGGCTATGAGAATGATGCCTCCGAACTATGATCCCTTTGAATAATGATATGCAAAAGATAAAAGGGGTCCTCAGGCCATGGCATGGCGTTCTCGGGCTATGAAAATGGTGCCTCCGAACAATGATGCCTTCGGACAATTTGGCGATATTTCAGCCCATGATATGAAGAAGGTGACGATCTTTCAGTCGATGCATATGCGAATAAGGTGGCGATCTTTCAGCCATGCAGAACGTAAATAAAGTGGCAATCTTTCAGCCATGCATAACATAAATAAAGTGGCGATATTTCAGCCGTGCAGAACGTAAATAAAGTGGCGATATTTCAGTCATGCTGAACGTAAATAAAGTGGTAATATTTCAGCCATGAAAGCGGCGATATTTCAACCATGCAAGTGTAGATGGAGACAGAGCTTAGTCTCGGAAGGCAGAATAATAGCCTTATGTAATGCAGATGGAGACAATGCTTAGTCCCGGAAGGCAGAATAATAGCCTTATGCAATGCAAGAAATGCAAATGGAGATAGTGCTTAGTCTCAGAAGGTAGAATGGTAGCCTTATGCAATGCAGAGAATGTAGATAGAGGTAGAGCTTAACCTCGGAAGGCAGAATGGTAGCCTTATGCAATGCAGAGAATGCAGATGGAGGTAGAGCTTAACCTCGGAGGCAGAATGGTAGCCTTATGCAATGCAGAGAATGCAGATGGAGGTAGAGCTTAACCTCGGAAGGCAGAGTGGAAGCCTTATGCAATGCATAGAATGCGGATAGAGGTAGAGCTTAACCTCGAAATGCAGAATGGTAGCCTTATGCAATGCAGAGAATGCAGATGGAGGTAGAGCTTAACCTCGGAAGGTAGAATGGTAGCCTTATGCAATGCAGAGAATGCAGATGGAGGTAGAGCTTAACCTCGGAAGGCAGAATGGTAGCCTTATGCAGGAAGTAAAATAGATGGAGACAGAGCTTAGTCTCGGAAGGCAGAATGGTAGCCTTATGCAATGCAGAGAATGCATATGGAGGTAGAGCTTAACCTCGGAAGGCAGAATGGTAGCCTTATGCAATGTAGGGAATGCAGATGGAGACAAAGCTTAGTCTCGGAAGGCAGAATGGTAGCCTTATGCAATGCAAGAGAATGCAGATGGAGATAGAGATTAGTCTCGGAAGGAAGAATGTAGCCTTATGCAGGAAGTAAAAAAGGCAAATAATAATAGAATTTTCTTAGTTGATAGCGGATTGCGATATTGCGACAGCTCGGGATACTGTGTCTACTGGGGACACTGCGTGCGGATAGTAGCTGTGCGCAAGTGCGACGGTTTTAAGAGTAGTATTTCCGAGTAATGTGAGACTTGTGAGTGTACAGCATATTTGACGATTTTGCAACTCAAGTTCCTGCATCCAAAGAAAATCGTGAGTTTTGTAAAGGGTGGAGGTTAGTTCGTATTCCCGCTGGCTCTGCTTGACCTTCTCGGCTCTGTTCCAGTGATACTGTGCGTATTATTGGGGTAGTGTTGCTAAACGAAGCAACTTTGGTAACAGACATGCATGATTTAGTAAAAAATATACATAATTAAGAATAGTTTTCCTTAGATGAACCTATGACTGCGACGTGGTCCAAGACATTGCAACCTCTCTTGCTCCGGAATTTTTGAGGGTCCTCCTCAAAATTCTGCCCCAGTTTTCTGGGCTGCTACTTCTGACGACTGCTTGCGGCGAATGGCTGAAATTACTTTGGAATTTTGAGGGTCCTCCTCAAAATTCTGCCCCAGTTTCCAATAGCGGGGGAAATGAAAATTTTATTGAATTGTGACCGAACCCATAGGGCTGCCTACGTATCCCCTCTTAAACGGGAATCAGGTCAGGCATAGTTCAAATTACATCAAAGGAAAGCATAAATCTTACACATAGTATCGCTTCACTGCATCTGAATTGATCGACATCGGCCAAACTTCTCCGTCCATTTCTGCAAGTATGAGGGCTCCTCCTGTTAGAACCCGGTGGACCATGTACGGACCCTGCTAGTTGGGAGAGAAATTCCCTTTGGCCTCATCCTGATGCGGAAAAATCTTCTTTAGCACCAGCTGCCCCGGTGCGAATTGTCTTTGCTTGACTCTTTTGTTGAAGGCTCTGTCCATTCTGTTCTGATAAAGCTGACCGTGGCAAACTGCATTCATTCTCTTTCCGTCTATAAGAGCTAGCTTTTCGTAACGACTTTTCATCCATTCTACATTGTCGAGTTCAACTTTCTGTATGATCCTTAGGGAAGGAATTTCTACCTCGGCAGGAATAACAGCCTACGTACCGTAAACCAGCATATAAGGGGTTGCCCCGGTTGATGTGCGGACTATGGTGCGATACCCCAATAAAGCAAGTGATAATTTCTCGTGCCACTGCTTATGCTTCTCTATCATTTTCCTTAGTATCTTCTTGATATTCTTATTGGCGGCCTCTACGGCTTCATTCATCTGAGGTCTGTAGGCTGTAGAATTCTTGAGTTTGATCCTGAAGGTTTCACACATGACTTTTGATAACGCCCAACTATGCCTTTTAAAAGACAAATCGGTCGCTGCAAATATAATCCGGTTTTAAGTCCGGAATCGAATCCTCAAGGAACTAACTTATCTATTACACTTTTCGGCAATGTTATTATCAACTCAATTAATTTCTAGATGCAAGATTTTTTATCAATAAATATTGGGTTCTTTTGTTTAACTACTTCACTACTATTAAAAATAAAAATAAGCTAAAACAAGGATAATTCAATGGTAAAAAGGTCTAGGGAAGTGATTTCCCCAATTGCTAGTTTAGGTCTCGACTCTTCAGCTATTATCTCGCTGTAATACTCTATGAGGATTAAGAGTTATGGGCTATCGAAATTATCTCTCGATCAACTACAATAATTTACTAGAGCATTCTCTCGAACTACTCTAGCTGACTATGGTTATGCAACTCTAAATTATCCCACCAAAGTTTTATTATCTCTAAACCCACTTTTAAGTTCAAGAAATGAATCTCTTCAATTACCCAAAAGTGGTGTTGTTCAATAGCTATCTAACCTAATAATCTTTCTCAAGCAATATAAGGTAATTAGACATGATTAATCAAGGGCCCATTCAATTAATCACCATACAAAACATAGTTGAACAATCATATCGTAAATCCGGCTCGATTATAACAACTTGAGTCAAGACTTCAACCAACAATTGGTTCCATCAACCCTAGATAAGTGTTTAGCTACTCATAACAAAATAAGAGAGAACTACTAAATTATTCATAATATAAAATTGCAAGAATTAAAAGGAGATAGAAAAACTCTAATGTTCCTCCAAAAGTAGTTTAAAATTAGCTTCCTCCTCCAGTTGGGCGAGTTTCTAAAGCTTATAAGGGTTTTACAAAAGTTTCCCCGAAATTACACTTTGGTCCACAACTTCCAGCGGAGTGAACAGTTCACCGCGGTCGCGGTCAAATGCGGTGAACGCTAAGCTTTTTGTCTCCCTTCATTAATCTGTCGCGGTGCCACCGCGGTCACGGTGACCTTCTTGCCTAGACCATTTATGCTTCTTTGTGTTCGGGTACTTCTCGAGTGGGCGTTTTTCTTCACATTATCGCCTCCAAAACACTCCATGTTGCTTCCTCTCATATAATATTCCCTGCTAAATAAAAGAACACTATTTAGAGCATTTTGTTGTCAATTTATCTATAAAACAACAACAAAGTATGGTCATATTAAGGTGTAAATATCAACTATATAGCCTACTATCAACACTCCACACTTAAATCATTGCTAGTCTTCGAGCAATCCACCACACTCCATCAAGATTTCTTCCCTAAGCTTCTCCTTTAACAACTAACACCATGAACATTTTACAAAACAATTTGCACCTAATAGTGAACAACCTTTACTCCAAGAGTCAAACCTTTTGTACCATGCACATCCGCACTTACTCAAACTACTCTATACAAGAGTCAAGACTTACCTTTCCTTTGCGAATCACATGCCCTCACATCACACAAGAGAGTAGTTCCACATATAACTATAATTAAAACAAGTAGGAACTGAGATAGACAGAATTCCCTCACTCTCAGAAAGAACGTTCACATGCCACAAAGATGCACCATAGGCTTTCCCGTAGTGTAATACTTTACTAATTGAGCTCATTCAGTCTAAGATCAATAGGACTTTACTTGGTTGTAATGTAGGCTAAGGGACAGGTAGGATATATTTAGGTATAGTGACTAACCTCCCTAAGCACTTTTTAGTACAATTACATTAACTCAAAGATCATAGTTGTGCCAACCAACACTCCACCTCATTTGTTTAAAACATCCCTTTCCATTAGGTACAATTTGTACAGGCCACCACTTCTCAACCATTGTGAATATTATATATATATTTTTTTCGTGGTGCTTTTTCTTTTACGCTTCAACTTCTACCTCTTTTCTCTATCTCAATGGTTCCACTCAAAAACCAAACCACCACTCCACACTTTTCCTTTTGCATATTTCCATTACCGTTCAAGTGCTTATTGGGAGGTAAAAAGGTTCAAACAGCCAGCTATTCAAATATTTGGGTAAGGTTTGCAATGTGGTTGCATCAGCGGGGTTAACTACGATGTATTGCATTCAGGTGGGTCACTTTATATATCTGGCTCAACAAAGAATGCCTATATCACTTCTAAAACTGAAAGACCTACTATTTCGCTTTGCACACACACAGGGCAAGTTCTAGGCATCAAATATGAAACATGGAACACAGTAAAACTCACCCACACATGGCACATGACTCACTCCGGATTGGGTTATCAAGACATTCTCTTTTGAGTGTTCAAGTTAGATGCAAACGTACAATTTTAAGGCACTCTAACAGGATTTAACCAATGAAGCTAGGTGTTGGACTCTAGTATCTATCATGTTCAGGTACTCCTAACCTAAAACTAAGAAGATCAAAAACGAAACTACCTATACCCGGTTCAAGCTAAACCCTTGGAAAAGAACCGTGGCACAAAGAAAAACCAAGGGGGAGTTACTACACTACCTAAAAAAAATCTTTTTGGTCTTTTATCTAGACTACTTCCCTCAAGAAAATTGTCTAACGGATCCGTCATCAGGAAGAGTCTCCATATTCCACTTCTTCTTTTTTCCGACTTAGTCCCTCAAGAACCCCGCTGAAAGAGATCTATCGTTGGGACAAGTCATTTACTATTTAAGCTTTCCTAATGAACTATTACTCTACACCAAAACAATCAAAGAAAGACAAAACAAGCAAAATCAAACAGTCAATTATTACAATTACAAACATACAATGAAGTATCCCTACCCCACACTTAAAATGAAGACATGTCCCCATTGTCGCACCTCCTTTTTACCGCGCCCGCGGGGCGCGTGGGGAGTTTTCTCCAATTGAAGGACAGTCGAAACGGGATTTATTTAATTATTTCAGAGTCGCCACCTGGGAATTTTAAGGCGTCCCAAGTCACCAATTTTAATCCCTGAATCGAGGAGAATATGACTCTGTTTATTATTCTGCGAACCAGAAATCCTAAGTAGGGAATTCTGTTAATCCGGAAGAAGGTGTTAGGCATTTCCGAATTCCGTGGTTCTAGCACGGTCACTTAACTGTTTTTATTATTGGCTTAATTATCTTGATTTTATTAAATACATTTTTTTGTTACGTGATTTTTCTACCGCTTTTACTTATTGTGATTAAGGACTCTTCTTTGAATCGAATTACGCGTACGTATATTCGTGTTATAAATTTAAAAATGCGGAATTGTGTCACGCGTACGTGTACACGATAATTTTTGATAATATATTTATTAAACAATCATTTTTTTCGAAATTGTGTTGAATCAAGAATATTTGTTTTTCTTAAATAGTGAACCGCACATCTCGGGTTTTTATGAAATTAATTTAACGTCCTCGAAGAAATCCCTTATATTAAATATTCGCTCGAAATTGCGCGTACGCATAATTCGAATTGCTTTTATTGGTATAATCAGGTTATGCGAATGTAACACCAAATATTCTTAGTGGTATTATGAATTTTTCACAAATTGTTTGTTATATCTACACATTTTATATGAAAATACTGAGAAATTCATATTCAAGGAATGTCTTTGAATTCTTTTAAAAGAAATTCACAATTTATTAAATGTTGCCCGTCGATTATAATTTCCGGATATAAATTATATTCAGCCCAACTATTCAAGTTCAAAGAAAAGAATAAAAATATGATTCTAGCAAATACAACATATATATGCCAAAGGATGAATTGTATATGAAACTAACAAACATATTTATGAAGGGAAGAAGTATTTTTGAACAATTTTTTATTATTTAATTAGTGCAAATCCTATTTCTAATTGTCATTGATATAAAGTGTTGCAATTTGTATATCTCATCTTATTCTCATATACTTGCTTTTAATCTAATAGGCCTAATTATTTATTTAGGATGCTAAATAGGCATCAAATTGATAAGAAAGGGAATTATAAATCAATTAATAATATTGCCTTACATGCAACATAGTTGTATGTCTAAAACATTCATAGCATTTTAACATCATAACGAGATACATCAACTCATCATCCCTTAATGGTTATATATATATCTGTTATCACGCCATATATGAACATATAACTCACATCATTCAATCCATAACTAAATCAGGTATTAGAATAAACTAGCAATATGGTTTTTGACATTTTTATACTACTCTTTATTCAACTAACAACATCTAACCTTAATCCACAACCAAACAATCGAAATAAACTAACCATGCATTTTTCTTGATATTTCAGAATACTCTATACCTGACTAACAATGTTATAGGACTTAACTAATAGCCAACTTCATGCCATGTTCCCTATCTTAACAATTCAATCATAACTATACTTTAATGAAAATATAGAAATTAACCTTGTTACAACACTTATACAGACTTCAATAAAGGACATTTGACTTACAGTCATCCTGTCAACATATACTACTTATTTGATCAAGAAACAAAACTGAATTTTTAACTAAAGAGCTCAAATGAATAGAAGATAGTATTACAATTCAAACTTTATTTATTCGTCATGTTGAATCTCTTTCCAACATAGAATTTAAGAGATACGTACCTGAAAATGAAGGTAGAAGGAGTAATTTTCAGCAGTTGCAGCAGTAACAAAATCAGCAGAATAGCAGTATTTCCACAGATTTGAGCAATAATAAGACCCGAGGAAACCAAATGCACAGTACAGTATTTTTAAAGAAAACTTCAGATTTTAACTGAACTATGGAATCAAATAAATTTGAACAGATTCAATGAAAGAACAATATTTCAGATTTCAGTTTCTTTTCTGTTTCAAATTCCCATTTCTGATTTTTTGTTTCTGCTGTTGTATCTGTGTGTGTGTATGTGACTGCTTTCTTTTCTGTTTCTTTTTCCTCTTCAGATTTTCATTTCTGATTTTCTGCTTGATTTTCCACACTCAAATCTGACTTTTCACTATCTTAAAAACTCTCCCTGAAGACTGATATTCAGTCCTAAATTCTTTGTCTGAAAACTGATTTCTCTCTCCCTCAATCTCTTCCTTATTTTTCTTCTGAACTCAAAGGCTCCCCCCTTCAAATCTGATTTTTTCTCTCTTAAAATCTAATTTTTTCCTCTTTTTAAAATCTGCCTAAATTTTGTCTGAAAGCTCTCTTTTTTCCTTGTTTTTCTTTCTGAAAGAGCTCCCTTAAATCAGTCCCAATCCCCCTCTATTTATACAGGGTTGTCCTATACCCTTCTAGTGCTGCCAGGACCCTTTTCTCCTTTTAAAAATCAGAAAGTTTTCCATTAAAACTGCTTTTGAATACTTTAAATCTAAGTGCTCTTATCCTGATTTTCAGCAGCCCCATTATCCCTTTTTCCCCATTAGTATCTTAAATTATAGCCAACCAACATTCCATTAAAAGCACACTATCACATTACCCTACTGTTTCATTCCAAAATAAACCTGAAATCCTTCTGTAATTGCAGCCTTTAAACTAAAATCAGAATCTGTTGCAAAACAGATTTTAAAGTCTGTTTTAACAGTTATAACCAGTCCTAGGATTAACCTCCTAATACAATTGTATTTAACCAACCTTTGTAAACTTGAATTCAAAACTAACATCATAACACTATTATACTGAATTCAACCTAATAATTCAACTGTATTGCACCATCGGACTAAAATCAAACAAACACAGGAGCATTGTCAATATACTGACAATGCCCTGTTCAGAAAACAATATATACACACCATTGACAAACTTTCTGAATTATTAAACGAGAATCAATTAATTGGGAAGAACTAATTGACTGAGTTCAATGACAATAATCAATTCCAAACAGATAAACAGGGTATTACAAACAGCATTAATGGCAATAAGAATTTACAAAACAACTAATCGACGAACTTAATCGAGTTGATTACACACATTGTACATAATCACAATCAACAGAAACAATTCACATTTGGAATCAGGTAGACGGGTAGGAGACAGTATAACAGAATTGACTAGAAAATTATGAAAATTTAAACAAACTAATGAAACGAACATAGAATACACGTAGAATACACATAAGAAACAGAAAATTACCTCTGAACCTTCAAATTCAACCGGACTCAACTCAACTTGGATTTGGACTTTGTTTGAAATCAAACAGACCTTAGTCGAAGTATTTTCCACTGAAAATACTTCGACTAAGGTCGATTAAACCTCAATCTTTATTCATTTTGGGCAGAATCCAAAAGTCTGGTATTTCTAGGGTTCTTGAAGGTTCGATTTGGGACTTAACCATTTCTGGTCAGATTCGAGGGGGACCAAATACGACACAAGGGTGAGGGTAGCCTAGGGGTCATCTGGTGTCAGTTTAGAACAAATCTGAGTTTGTTTTTGTTTGGTCCAAATCTTCAAAAGAAGATTCGAGAAGCTCGGAAATGATTCGAGCCAAACAAACATCAGATCCATAACGAGGCATACTAGGGGGTACTATGGTGTTAACTAGGGGTTGTTTGGTTTAGATCTAAGCTCGGCTCGAATCTTCAAATGAAGATTCGAGAATCTTCAAGAAGATTCGAGCCAAGTGGCTAGCATATCTGGATAGAGGATGTTCAGGGGGTTCTAGGGTATTATTTTGGTGACCGGCGGCGTTGTTGCCGCCGGGTTTCAGGCGGTGGGATTCTAGGGCGGCTAGGGTTAGGGGTTTGGTTTGGGAACGATGATGAACAGTGAGAGGAGGGGGGGTGTTAAGTTAGGGGCCGGGGTAGGGGTTTGATCCTTAAATAGGGGTGGGGTGGATTGATCTCATCCGTTGGATCAATTAAGATGCACGGTTGAGATCAATCCACTTAACCAAACGTTGTCGTTTGGTCTAAGTTCAGGGTCAGCCTGGATCGGGTCAAAGGGTCGGGTAATGGCTATGGGTTAAGGTTTGTGGGATCTCAGTCGTTGGTTGGCTTTGATCCAACGGCCTTTGATGAGGGCGACCAAACGCTGTCGTTTTGGCTCGTGTAAATTGGACCGGACAGGCTATTTGGATTGGGCTGTGGGGGGGGGGGGGTAATTTGATTTGGGCCTGGATTTTAATCCAGGTCCAATTTTTATTTACAACTTATTTATTTATTTTATTTTATTATTTATCATTAAAAAATCCTAATAAAAATTATAAAACAATTTTAACCTTACACAAAAAATATTAATTACTTTATAACAACTATTTAACACATAGTCAAAACATTAATCACACAGTAACATATTTAAAAATAGAACGAATGCATATTTTTTGTGATTTTATTTAAATTATCTTTCAAATGCATAATTAAATCCTATATGCATGCAACATGTATTTTATTTTAATTTTCATTTTATTATGATAAAGTAAACATTTACGGACATAAAACAAATATTCAACACCACGCAAATTCAAAAATTACACAGTAAAAGAAATTTATTTTATTTTTTGATTTATTTTGGAGTAGTTTTCGTAAAGCAAAAATCACGTGCTCACAGCTGCCCCTCTTTGTGCGGAAACTCGAAGAGTTTTCGTGCAAAGATAAAGTGAGCGGATACGAGCGATTTTTGCCCATTCAAATACTCCTTGGGAAGCATTTTCTGAAAGATTTGACCGAACCTCTGCTTCAAAGGTTTCCTACATATCCTTGGCTACAAAGGAATCAGGTCAATGTAGTTCGGGAAGTTTTGGGTAGCTGGGACTACCGTGGGACTGTGATGTTACTGCTGCTTCGTGCTATTTTTACTGCTTGCTGACCTCCTTATTACACCTTACTTCCAAGGTAATACAAAAACTAAACTAGATTATGGTACAGGAATTATAAAAATCTTATCTAGATCATGCCCTTGCGTTTCTTGTTGTCTTGATATCTTGGTGATTCTTGGGCATTTGGCTTATTTCGTATTCCTTTTCATTGTGTCCCGTATTTTCTTTTGGGACTCTTGTTGTTTCTTGCTGGGGATTTTGTTGGACTCCTCTGCTTTATTGATTCTAAATGTGCTCCTTTATCATGTGAGCGGGCTTTTGATTTCAACACTTCAATTGCATTCCCTCGTTCTCCAGGTGGGTGCCTTGACTGCTTCTTTTCTTTCTTCATCCTCATTCTCCAGGTGGACGTCTGACTTCTTTTTAACTTATTCATCCTCATTCTTCAGGTGGACTCCTGATTTCTTCTTTTCTCATCCTCATTCTCCAGGTGGACGCCTGATTTCTTTAATTCTCATCCTCATTCTCCAGGTGGACGCCTGACTTCTTCAATTCTTCATCCTCATTCTCCAGGTGGACGCTTGACTTCTTTAATTCTTATCCTCGTTCTCCAGGTGGACGCCTGACTTCTTTAATTCTTATCCTCGTTCTCCAGGTGGACGCCTGACTTCTTCTTAACTCCTTCATCCTCATTCTCCAGGTGGACTCCTGACTTCTTCTTCAATTCTTCATCCTCATTCTCCAGGTGGACGCCTGATTTCTTTTTAACTTCTTATCCTCATTCTCCAGGTGGACGCCTGATTTCTTCAATTCTTTGTCCTTATTCTCCAGGTGGACGCCTGATTTCTTCAATTCTCATCCTCATTCTCCAGGTGGACGCCTGATTTCTTTTTAATTTCTTATCCTCATTCTCCAGGTGGACGCCTGATTTCTTCAATTCTTTGTCCTCATTCTCCAGGTGGACGCCTGACTTCTTTAATTCTTATCCTCATTCTCCAGGTGGACGCCTGATTTCTTCAATTCTTTGTCCTCATTCTCCAGGTGGACGCCTGATTTCTTCAATTCTCATCCTCATTCTCCAGGTGGACGCCTGATTTCTTTTTAACTTCTTATCCTCGTTCTCCAGGTGGATGCCTGACTTCTTCAATTCTCTATCCTCATTCTCCAGGTGGACGCCTGATTTCTTCAATTCTTCATCCTCATTCTCCAGGTGGACGCCTGACTTCTTTAATTCTTATCCTCGTTCTCCAGGTGGACGCCTGACTTCTTTAATTCTTATCCTCGTTCTCCAGGTGGACGCCTAACTTCTTATTAACTTCTTCATCCTCATTCTCCAGGTGGACTCCTGACTTCTTCTTCAATTCTTCATCCTCATTCTCCAGGTGGACTCCTGAATTCTTCAATTCTTCATCCTCATTCTCCAGGTGGACGCCTGATTTCTTTTTAACTTCTTATCCTCATTCTCCAGGTGGACGCCTGATTTCTTCAAGTCTTTGTCCTTATTCTCCAGGTGGACGCCTGATTTCTTCAATTCTCATCCTCATTCTCCAGGTGGACGCTTGATTTCTTTAATTCTTATCCTCATTCTCCAGGTGGACGCCTGACTTCTTCAATTCTTTGTCCTCATTCTCCAGGTGGACGCCTGACTTCTTTAATTCTTATCCTCATTCTCCAGGTGGACGCCTGACTTCTTCAATTCTTCATCCTCATTCTCCAGGTGGACGCCTGACTTCTTTATTTCTTCATCCTCGTTCTCCAGGTGGACGCCTGATTTTTTTTTTAATTCCTATCCTCATTCTCCAGGTGGACGCCTGACTTCTTTAATTCTTATCCTCATTCTCCAGGTGGACGCCTGATTTCTTTAATTCTTCATCCTTTTCCAAGTGTTTCCTGACACAAATGTTGTTTTTGCCCCTGTTTTAAATCAAAGAAAACTTCGTTAGTTTAAAGCAGGGTGGTTAATTGGGGTATTCTTGTCGATGATGAGGCTTCTCTTCGTCTCTTTTTTATTGCCTTGGAATGGTTGAAAAAGACCGTTTTGTCCTTGTAATTGATCCTTGACTATAGGATTCCCCTCTGTATGTTTTCCTTTAAACACTTTTAACCGTGATCATATGTCTCTCCTGACATTGTTGATCTACTTTTGATTTCACTTTTCTTCCTCCCATATCTTATTATTTTTATCTCCCGCCTTTCATGGCCTTATTTTGCATCATGTAACCTTGATTCTTGGTAGTATACCTTGACACTCCTTCTTATTTGTTTGGAATAAAACTTATCTCAAAGCTTTAGAAAAGTAAGATTATTAGTGACGAAACGCGCTGATTTCGACAATTATAGAATGAAAAGAAAAATCCAAATTTGGATGACTGTCGGAGAAGGAATAAAACTTATCTGATTGGAGTTACTGGCGCCAATGATCAGGGTATGCATTTCGGATTAATCAACCCAGTCTTTTAATCAATCTCCTTTCAATTGTCTCATTTTCGTTTTCCCCAAAATTTCCGTAATCCAACTTCATTTTTCATTTCACAGACCTGTTGGACTTGCAATATCTCAAAGAGTTTTCACCAATGAACCTTCCTCATTTGTTCATTTCTCACTTCCTTTTCGCCTTATGGTGCCTACGAAGGTTTTCACCAATAAGACTCTCTCATTTTACTTTTCTCTCAACTTCCGTCGCCTTATGGTGCCCGTGTGGGTTTTCACCTATAAGACTCTCTCATTTTTACTTTCTTTTCTTGTTTGTACCAGAGTGTTATGAACCATCTTCATTTGCTTGTCTCAGCATTTTTCTAAGATTGATCGAAAGGTCTTTTTGGTATGGGGTTAGAAATGGAAAAGGTATTAAAAGCTAAACAGTTCTGGTATGGGTTTAAAATTACAACTCTTGGAATCTTTTTCTTATTTGCAATACAGTTTTTGCCCCAGTTTCTTGATTGGGGTTGCTTGATGCTTCTTTTTGTGCACATTATGTATATTGTGCACCCTATGACCGAGCCGTGAGGCGCCTACGTATCCTTCTTTGAGGAATCAGGTCAAACGTAGTTCACTAAATAATAGTGATTTTCTTTTTTTTCTTTTATTATTATTATTATTATTGTTACTTCAATTTGATTTTCATCGATTCCAAGAGAGGATAGGAACGAAACAAATATGGCTCAAAAAGGGGAAGCAAAGGGTATAGTGTTTGGATAGCAGAATAAATTGCATTTGTCATTCCAATCTTCGAAATAATGCTAAATACAAACATTCAAAAGTTATGCATAATATCTTTTTACCCCGTCAGAATTGATCGCCATATCTATGCATTTGCCTTCAATATCTGTTAAACATAGTGCACCATTCGATAATACTCTGGTCACAATGAATGGTCCTTGCCAATTAGGGGCAAATTTGCCTTTCGCCTCAACTTGATGTGGAAGAATACGTTTCAGCACATGTTGACCCACTTCGAACTTCCGTGGACGCACCTTTTTGTTGTATGCTCTTTCTATTCTTCTTTGATATAATTGACCATGACATACTGCGGCCATTCGTTTTTCATCAATCAAGTTTAACTGTTCTAGACGGGTTTTGACCCATTCATCATCATCAATCTTTGCTTAGGCGATGATCCGAAGGGAAGGAATCTCAACTTCTGCAGGGATTATTGCTTCAGTGCCATATACCAACAAATAAGGAGTTGCTCCTACTGAAGTGCGAACAGTAGTGCGATATCCCAATAATGCAAATGGTAATTTTTCATGCCATTGTTTTGAACCTTCTACCATTTTCCGAAGTATCTTCTTTATGTTTTTGTTGGCTGCCTCTACTGCTCCATTCGCCTTGGGCCGATATGGGGTAGAGTTGCGATGTGTAATCTTAAACTGTTGACATACTTCCTTCATTAAGTTGCTGTTAAGATTAGCACCGTTATCTGTGATGATCACCTTTGGGATTCCGAATCGACATATGATATTTGAGTGGACAAAATCGACCACAACTTTCTTGGTCACTGATTTGAATGTCTTGGCCTCAACCCATTTGGTAAAATAATCGATGGTTACCAGAATGAACCTGTGCCCATTGGATGCTGCCGGCTCAATTGGTCCAATCACATCCATGCCCCAAGCAACGAAGGGCCATGGTGTCGACATTGTGTGCAACTCGGATGGTGGAGAATGAATCAAATCTCCGTGTATCTGGCATTGATGACACTTGCGCACAAAATTGATACAATCTCACTCCATGGTAAGCCAATAGTAACCAGCACGGAGGATCTTCTTTGCTAATACATATCCACTCATGTGGGGTCCGCAAACTCCCGAATGTACTTCAGACATGACAGCTGTAGCTTGTCTGGCATCTATGCATCTTAATAATCCAAGATCTGGTGTTCTTTTATACAAGACTCCTCCGCTTAAGAAGAATCCATTTGCCAATCGCCTAATGGTCCTCTTTTGATCTCCTGTGGCTTGTGCGGGATATATCCCCATCCTGATATACTCCTTGATGTCGTGGAACCATAGTTCACCATCAAATTCTTCTTCGACCATATTGCAATAAGCGTGCTGATCGTGGACTTGAATATGTATCGGATCTACATAAACTTTGTCCGGATGATGCAACATTGATGCCAGGGTAGCCAATGCATCGGCAACCTCATTATGGATTCTTGGAATATGTTGGAACTCCACTGATTGAAACCGCTGACAAAGATCATGTACACATTGTCGGTATGGTATGAGCTTCAAGTCTCGAGTTTCCCATTCTCCTTGGATTTGATGTACCAAAAGATCCGAATCTCCCATGACTAAGAATTCTCGGATACCCATGTCTGCGGCTAGCCTTAACCCCAAAATGCAAGCTTCATATTCAGCCATATTATTGGTGCAATAAAATCGCAATTGAGTCGTAACAGGATAGTGATGCCCTGTTTCAGAAATGATTACGGCTCCTATCCCGACTCCTTTCATGTTAGCGGCTCCATCAAAGAAAAGTTTCCAGCCAGGATTTTCAATTCGCTCCACCTCGTCGATATGCATTGTTTCTTCATCAGGAAAATAGGTTTTCAACGGCTCGTATTCCTTATCGACCGGGTTTTCGGCTAAATGATCGGCCAGTGCTTGAGCCTTCATTGCAGTTCGAGTCACATAGATGATGTCAAATTCTGTGAGCAATATCTGCCACTTTGCAAGTCTTCCCGTTGGCATAGGCTTTTGAAAAATGTATTTCAATGGATCCAACCGAGAAATGAGGTAAGTAGTGTAGGATGACAAATAATGTTTCAATTTTTGAGCTACCCATGTTAGGGCGCAACATGTTTTTTCCAGATGAGTATACTTAACCTCATAAGCTGTGAACTTCTTGCTAAGGTAGTAGATGGCCTGTTCTTTTCTGCCAGTGAGGTCATGTTGCCCCAATACGCAACCAAATGAATTTTCCAAAACTATTAAGTAAAGAATCAAAGGTCTTCCTGGCTCTGGCGGGACCAACACAGGTGGGTTCGACAAGTACCCTTTTATTTTATCGAACGCTTCTTGACACTCATCGGTCCATTTTACCGCAGCATCCTTTTTCAACAATTTGAAAATTGGCTCACAAGTTGTTGTGAGCTGAGCAATAAACCTGCTGATATAATTTAACCTTCCCAACAAACTCATTACTTCAGTTTTGTTCCTGGGAGGTGGCAATTCTTGGATGGCTTTGATTTTTGATGGGTCTAGCTCGATGCCTCGTCGACTGACTATGAATCCCAGCAACTTTCCAGATGGAACTCCAAATGCGCATTTGGCAGGGTTAAGCTTGAGGTTGTACCTGCGAAGTCTTAAGAAGAACTTCCTCAAATCCCCAATGTGGTCGGCCTGATGCTTTGATTTTATGATCACATCGTCCACGTATACCTCAATCTCCTTGTGTATCATATCATGAAACACTGTGGTCATTGCTCTCATATAGGTTGCTCCGGCGTTCTTTAAACCGAATGGCATTACCCGGTAGCAATAAGTTCCCCATGGTGTGATGAATGCCGTCTTTTCTGCGTCTTCTTCATCCATTAAAATTTGATGATACCCGGCATAACAATCCACGAAAGATCCTATATCATGCTTGGCACAATTATCGATCAAAATATGGATATTGGGTAATGGGAAATTATCCTTTGGACTTGCTTTGTTGAGATTGCGGTAGTCGACGCAGACTCTAATTTTGCCGTCTTTCTTTGGTACAGGAACGATATTAGCCAACCAAACAGGATATCGAGTGACTCGAATGACCTTTGCTTCCAATTATTTGGTGATTTCTTCCTTAATTCTCACACTCATATCAGGCTTGAATTTTCTCAGCCTCTGCTTGACAGGAGGCACCGTTGGATCGCTGGGTAATTTTTGAACTACTAAATCAGTGCTCAGGCCCGGCATGTCGTCATATGACCATGCAAAAATATCTTTGAATTCTATGAGTGCTTTAATTAACTCTTCTCGGATCTTTGGTTCGAGATGGACACTTATTTTAGTTTCACGGATATTACTCGTGCCCCCTATATTGATGTCCTCGGTATCACTCAAGTTAGGTTTGATTTTTTCCTCAAAGTAAATTAACTCTTTACTAATCTCTTCAAAAACCTCATCTTCATCATATTCTGATTCATAATCACAATATATTTCTTGAATTAGTATTTCGGAACCAGATTGATTTTTAAGACTGGGCTGAGGATTCCTCACGCATGCCATATCACTAGAGCCAGCGTAAAAAGAACTGTACAGGAAAGAAGAAAAAGAAAAGAAAACTATCAGGAATGATAATAAAAAGGAAACTGCTTTTTATTAGATGATGAAAGATAACAAGGTTTTGCACACTTCAAACAAACTGTAAGATAAGCTTTGGGATTACAACCCTGAAGTAACCCAAACAAACTGAAAGAAAATCAAAATAAACTACCAAGACTCCTTTCGAATTGAGAGAGGAGTGGCTTTCCAATTATTAAGCTTTGTTTCTGGCCCAATGAATTGAACTTCTGCGTCGCTACACCCTTCTCCGTTTTCCAACATATTCACATCATCAAACAATTTCTCGAATCTTTCAATTAATTCTTCCTCAGGATTGACCGGGGATTTAGGAATTGTTGCTATCGGGCGATTTTTAGCACCGGTCTTGACAAAAGACTTTGACAGATGTGGGACTGGTTTTGGAAGAACCCATGCCTTGTGTTTCAACTTTCTGGCCTTTATCAAGTCATTTACGGTGGGTATGAACCCTAAACTGAATGTTCCCCAGTTCTCGGGGAGAGATACTGGTTGTATAATTCCTTGCAAAGATAAGCCCAGACCTTTGCCGGGTATAAAACCATTCTTTAACATTTCATAAGCTATCATGACTGATGTAGAGGATATCTTTGGATTCGGAAGGTATTTCCCCTCTGGAATTTTTTCTACCGACATTGTGTCGGATACTTGGTATACCCATGGTCCCTGGTCATTTTCTGTTCCCTCAACCGGTACAATGGTACTGCTGTGAGCATTTAAACTTTCTTCCCCATGCACAACTATTTCTTGATGATCCCATTCAAACTTGACAACCTGATGTAGTGTTGACGGGACTGCTTTAGCAGCATGGATCCATGGTCGACCCAACAACAAGTTGTAAGAAACAGTTATGTCCAACACTTGAAATTCCATTGTGAATTCAACTGGCCCTATTGTTAGTTCCAACACTATGTCGCCATATGAATCTCTGCTTCCACCGTCAAACCCCCGTACGCAAATACTATTTTTCTGGATCCTCTCTTCTTTGATTTTCAATTTGCTTAAGTGGAGAGAGGGCAGATGTTTGCACTTGACCCATTGTCAACCAATACCCGGGTTACTACGGAGTTTTCACATTTCACGGTGAGGTAAAGAGCTCTGTTGTGCTCGGTACCTTCCATAGGCAATTCATCATCAGAAAATGTAATTCTGTTTGCCTCAAAGATTCTGTTGGCTATTCTTCCCAAATGATTTACAGAGATTTTTTCAGGAACATGAGCCTCATTCAGGATTTTCATCAAAGCCAGACGGTGCTCCTCTGAATGGATCAGTAATGACAACAATGAAATTTGAGCGGGCGTCTTCTTCAATTGATCCACAACAGAATAGTCATGAAGTTTCATTTTTCTTAAAAACTCTTCCGCCTCTTCTTCCGTCACAGCTCTCTTTATTGGTGTTGGATTATTTTTAGTTTTTCTTAACTCTTCGGGCGTAAAACATCTTCCCGAACGAGTCAAGCCTTGCACCTCACACACTTCTTCCTTGACTTCTTTTCCCTTGTACATTACAGTCACCCGTTCATAGTTCCATGGGATGGCTTTGTTGTTGATGACTGGCAGCTGGGTCACAGGTGTGATGATGACCCGATCTGTACGAGCTCCTTCCACGAATACAATGGGTTTGTTAGCAACCCCTGGGACTATCACTTTCGGCCTTTCTTGTTTTAGGGCAACTTTGCTCGATGATCCCTCCTTGTCTACCACAGATGATTCATCGCCATTTCTGCTCTGTTTAGGTACCGGCTTCTCCTCTGTTAACTGCTTATCTGGTTTGGCTTCATGAGACTTGATCATCATGACAGTTTGTGACGGCTTCTTTGTCTCCCCATCAGCTTGTATGATTTCTATCATATTGGCCTCTTGATGGGCTGGCATTGGATTTCTATTGATATTTGGGGCTTCGGGGGTTTGAACCTCGATTTTATTAGTATCAATCAGCTCTTGTATTGCATTTTTCAAATGCCAGCATTTCTCCGTATCATGGTCTGGTGCACCGGAGCAATATTCACAGCTAATGGTGTAATCCAGATTCTTTGGCAGAGGATTGGGTAGCTTGGATTGTATTGGTCTTAGCATGTCTAGCTGTCTCAGCCTATGGAACAGACTAGTGTAAGACTCTCCCAATGGGGTGTAAGTTTTCTTTTTTTGTTCCCTTTCTCCCCTGAATGCTGGTCTAGGCCTGAAACCTGGTCCGGGATAAGGCTCGTAGATAAGTACTTGGTAGGACAGGGGCACGCCAGTTAGCGTGTGCCGGTGGATGATTGTATACTTGTGTATGGTTGATGGAAAAATGAGGCTCCGAAGGGTGATAGTAGTGTTGGGACGAATCGTGGTGGTAAGCTGATTGGCGTGGTCGTTGTTGATTATAGTAAGGCGGTGAACCTCTGGGTCCCGACCAAATTCCTGAGTCAACTACCGCTGCTTCCTCCCTCTTCTTTCTTCCGATTCCTCCTACCCCGCCTTGAATAGCTTGAGTAGTTGCCTTAATTGCTGAATAGCTCATAATTTTATTTGTTTTGAGACCTTCTTCCACCATACCTCCCATCTTCACCACTTCGTTGAATGATTTCCCAACCGCTGAAACCATGTGGGCATAGTAAGTTGGTTCCAAGGCTTGGAGGAAGTAGTCTACCATTTCACTCTCCTTCATAGGAGGATCCACTCTTGCTGCCTTTTCTCTCCACCGGAAGCCATACTCTCTGAAATTTTCATTGTGTTTCTTCTCAAATTTTGTCAAAGATAGTCGATCTGGGATGATTTCCAGATTGTATTGGAAATGGTATGCGAATGCATGTGCCAGGTCATCCCAAGTGTACCATCTCCCATGGTCCTGGCGTGTATACCACTCCAAAGCTGATCCGCTTAAACTTTGACTGAAGTAAGCCATCAATAATTCATCCTTTCCCCCAGCTCCTCGCATCTTGCTACAGAAACCCCTTAAGTGGGCTACTGGGTCGCCGTGCCCGTTGTATAGGTCAAATTTGGGCATCTTGAAGCCGACTGGTAATTGTACATTGGGGAATAAGCACAAATCTTTGTATGCTACACTGACTTGCCCACCTAATCCTCGCATGTCTCTGAACGATTGTTCAAGACTCTTGACCTTCCTGAACATCTCTTCTTGTTCAGCATTTTTGGCTGGTTTGTCAGTTTCAGTTGGGAGATCAAAACAAGGAGCAGTTGAATTAATTTCGGAGGCTTTGAGGGTGGGCTCCGGGGGTAATATTGGTTGTCCTGGGCCTGGAATGTAGGCTCACTAGGAGATTTGTGGAATGTAGCAGGGGGAGGTGCTACGAAAACAGGAGTCATAGGTGGAGGAAAGTATGGAACTGGTTTCGGAGGTGGAGACTGTGGTGTCTGAGAGGTGGTGCCTCGGTAGTGCTGGTAAATGGGGAAATTTGGGGATAATTCAGTGGTAATATTATCCTGAGTTTGGGTCATTGATGGAGCAGGGTTATTCGGGTAATATGGGGGTAACTGTCCTGTAGACCAGGCTTGGTACATCTCAGCCATTTGCTGCTTGAGTTTAAACATCTCTTCTTTCATTTTCCCGACATCCATCTCCTCTAGCTCCATACCTATGTCAACATCTGGGATAGACATACTTTCGGGTATTGGTCCTTTTGATCTTGTGTGATAATGATAATATGCCAGTATACTCTTTAGAGAAACTAACTGCTTGAATTCTGGAAATGAACAAACTTGTTAGTTTTGAGAGTTTAACACATATATAATCACACGTTGAGATGCAATGCTCCTAAACAAATAATCCCTTTCTATTATGTATTTGCTCGGCTGCTTGTGTCGTCCCAGCTTTATTGAAATTTTTATTGTTATTCACTTTTATTTATTATATATATCTTTTATCGTGGTGGTCGAATCTTATAGAGATTGCCTACGTATCATGCCCTTACATGAATTAGACCTTGCGTAGTTCGGACATGAGGCAAAAACTTTTATTCATTATTCAAAGATGAGCAAACATTACATTTGAAAACTTTGTAAGAAAATGGCTTGAAATACACACACTTAAATCATAATAAAAGATACAATTCTTAACATCTCACAACGTGCCCCACTTTCCACTTGTGTTATATATTATTAGACTATTTGCTCAATGTGGGGCTTGACATGGATGACCTTCCAGCGTACGATACATCCTTTCCAACTCCATTGCTAGATGACGAGCAAAAGTGGGTGCATGCTCTGTAAACCTTTCATAATCCATTCCTTGGCAATTTACGTAACTTTGAGAAGTGTAGATTGCCAGGTCGTGGATTTGTGCCCTGAAATCTTGGAGACGTTGGTCTTGGTTCTGCAATTGCTGCTGACGAGTGGTGGCTATATCTCTGACACGGTTTTCACGATCTAGAGCTGATTTTAACATAGCTCGGAGTCTGGCCTGCTTTAATCTTGCTTGCGCTTTTTCCCTGTCGAGGTCTGCTCGTTGATGTTCTCTGTTGCATCTTCTTGCCTCTTCTAATTGTGCACGAAGCTGGTCTTCTGATCGCATCCAATGGTCTTTTTCCTTCTTGAATCGTGCCCTTTCTTTTTCTGATTGCCTATCTTGGCTTTCCTTATTAGATCTGGCTTCTTCGTTTAATTGTTGGATCCTTTCTTTTGCTTTGCTCAACGCCCTTTCGTTTTCTGCAAGAATGGAATCATAATCTTGCATTCTTTCAAAAAGATTGGCGATGGTTTTTTGATCCTTCCAGCTCCTCTTTGGCGTTTCAGAAACTCTTTTCATTTTTTGGAATCGAGCATGAAGATTTTCATTCTCACAAACTAGACTCTTCTTCTCGCCTTCAGCTTCTTGTGCTTGCAGATCTTTCTCCAAACTGAGGCTCCTCAGATTTTCTTTTAGGGCGTGGATAGTTGCTTTGTACCCTTTTTACTTTTCTCCCCAGATCAACCGCTCTTGGATCTTATCATTAAAGTTTTGAATATGGGGTCTTTTTGTTGGCCTTCTTAGCTCAGGTACTGGTACATCATCCACGCGAGACCGTTTCTCGAACCACCTTGCATATCCAGGATTTATCTCACCCTTTGTAGTGTCTGGGACTTGAGTATCACTTTTCAAGTATCGACATCCATTCCACATCTGCTGAAGTAGAGCCTCAGGAATAGTGGCTTCTGGGTGTAATTCGATTACTTGCATACTCAAATCTTCATCATCAGGAACTACTTGATATTTCCCTAGTTGTCTTAGGACTCTTAGTGGCACATACGGCTGAATGCTTCTCAATCCCAATAGTAGTAGATAACTATTTGAGGTTGACATGTGTATTACTTCCCTCATCGGGAGCCATCCCAAAGTCCATTCAATCTGATTTGCCGTTAAAGCCTTTAGATGAGATACCCATGCTTCTATCCCTTTTGGAGCCTGATAATTTTTTGTTCTTTCCTCATAGCTCTCGATGCAATTATCATTATTTGACCCATACTGTATGATCTTGGGCTGTTGTTGGAGATGCTCCATCACCCACATTTGCAACAAAATTTTGCATCCTTCGAAGACTTTTGCTCCTGATTTACATAAAGTCAAAGCCCGATAAATGTTTGATAGAATGATGGGGACAAGGGTGTGATTTTCTTTGGTGGTGAGGATTTGCACAACTTTTGCGGTGCGAATATCAATTGTTCGCTCTTTGTTTGGGAAGATCATGATTCCTAGAAAAGCCACCATGAAGGCAAAGCGACGGTGAATCTGCCAAGTGTCTTTGTTTTGCTTGTTAGTAAAGCCTTTCTCATGAATTTCGAACTCATCTGACTTTCCGAACCTTGAATACAAAAAGTTGAAGGAACAACATCCATTGATGACATTGTTTTTCCTGATTTGATTGCTGATGTTCAGAAGACCGAAGAATCGATGTACCGAAGGAGCCTTTGTGAATATCAGGCTTTGATTTCTTAGACTTCCGTCAAAACCAGCATATCCAGCTATTTCCTCTAATGTAGGAGTAAGCTCGAAGTCAGAGAAACGAAAGACATTGTGAGCAGGGTCCCAAAAAGTTACTAACGCCGCAATCAGATCATCACGGGGTTTAACTTTCATAATGTCCGTGAGATTTCCCAAATGCTTGACGACCCATTTTTGACCATCTTTGCCTAAATCATACCACCACATTTAAAGCTGAAATAGAAATTCTTCTGTATTTGTGGATGGGGGGTTTTGCGTGGTGCTCATTTTGTATCTGAAATTTAATTTAATAAAGATAAGACTCATTTTGAAAATAAAAAAAATCATTTTCAAAATTTTATATTTTTTTTTATTAAACACTTTTATTTCAAGATTTTAAACTATTTTTTTTGAAAATTTTAAAACAACCTATTTTATTCCTCTCTTCTCACTATGATTTCATTTAAGCCGGTCAACAAGCATGTTCGAGGCAAATGAATGCACAAGTAGCAAGTAGGATGCATTAGGATGGTCTTTTTATTTCGGGTTCACCTGTCCTAGACAGACTCAACCCCTGTGTTGAGTCTCCAAGGCCAAATGTACATGATGCAAATATACGTTCCTACTAGGGATACGGTACATGGCTGAGTTATTCTAAGTGAAAAACCTGAGGTTGATTGTTCTAAACCTGGCTTACCCAAACGGACAGTTTGAGCCGAAGCGGGGGCAACGTACCGGGAGAACGAAAGTCTATCCGGCCTAGTTACTTGTCCCAACTTCGTCTTATTTGGTATGACCTTTAACAGAAAGGTGGGCCACGCGCACGTGTGCACCATAAATTTAGAAGACTCAGAAAGAGGGGGTTTCGTAGCAGTTGTATATATTCACAATTCAAATAATATTAAAGCGGTAAAAAAATATTTAGCATGTTAATCATATAAACAGTTGAAAAATCATATAGTAAATAAAGCCAATTATCGCAGTTATTTTAAGCTCGAATTCTTTAGACCCTGAACCAGTGGTTCTGGGTTATAACACAGCCCCTATTCCCCAGCAGAGTCGCCAGAGCTGTCGCACCTCCTTTTTACCGCGCCAGCGGGGCACGTGGGGAGTTTTCTCCAATTGAAGGACAGTCGAAACGGGATTTATTTAATTATTTCAGAGTCGCCACCTGGGAATTTAAGGCGTCCCAAGTCACCAATTTTAATCCCTGAATCGAGAAGAATATGACTCTGTTTATTATTCTGCGAACCAGAAATCCTGAGTAAGGAATTCTGTTAATCCGGAAGAAGGTGTTAGGCATTTCCGAATTCCGTGGTTCTAGCACGGTCGCTTAACTGTTTTTATTATTGGCTTAATTATCTTGATTTTATTAAATACATTTTTTTGTTACGTGATTTTTCTACCGCTTTTACTTATTGTGATTAAGGACCCTTCTTTGAATCGAATTACGCGTACGTATATTCGTGTTATAAATTTAAAAATGCGGAATTGTGTCACGTGTACGTGTACACGATAACTTTTGATAATATATTTAAACAATCATTTTTTTTTCGAAATTGTGTTGAATCAAGAATATTTGTTTTTCTTAAATAGTGAACCGCACATCTCGGGTTTTTATGAAATTAATTTAACGTCCTCGAAGAAATCCCTTATATTAAATATTCGCTCGAAATTGCACGTACGCATAATTCGAATTGCTTTTATTGGTATAATCAGGTTACGCGAACGTAACACCAAATATTCTTAATGGTATTATGAATTTTTCACAAATTGTTTGTTATATCTTATCTACACATTTTATATGAAAATACTGAGAAATTCATATTCAAGGGATGTCTTTGAATTCTTTTAAAAGAAATTCACAATTTATTAAATGTTGCCCGTCGATTATAATTTCCGGATATAAATTATATTCAGCCCAACTATTCAAGTTCAAAGAAAAGAATAAAAATATGATTCTAGCAAATACAACATATATATGCCAAAGGATGAATTGTATATGAAACTAACAAACATATTTATGAAGGGAAGAAGTATTTTTGAACAATTTTTCATTATTTAATTAGTGCAAATCCTATTTTTAATTGTCATTGATATAAAGTGTTGCAATTTGTATATCTCGTCTTATTCTCATATACTTGTTTTTAATCTAATAGGCCTAATTATTTATTTAGGATAGTAAATAGGCATCAAATTGATAAGAAAGGGAATTATAAATCAATTAATAATATTATCTTACATGCAACATAGTTGTATGTCTAAAACATTCATAGCATTTTAACATCATAATGAGATACATCAACTCATCATCCCTTAATGGTTATATATATACTTGTTATCACGCCATATATGAACATATAACTCACATCATTCAATCCATAACTAAATCAGGTATTAGAATAAACTAGCAATATGGTTTTTGACAGTTTTATACTACTCTTTATTCAACTAACAACATCTAACCTTAATCCACAACCAAACAATCGAAATACACTATCATGCATTTTTCTTGATATTTCAGAATACTATATACCTGACTAACAATGTCATAGGACTTAACTAATAGCCAACTTCATGCCATGTTCCCTATCTTAACAATTCAATCATAACTATACTTTAATGAAAATTTAGAAATTAACCTTGTTACAACACTTATACAGACTTCAATAAAGGACATTTGACTTACAGTCATCCTGTCAACATATACTACTTATTTGGTCAAGAAACAAAACTGAATTTTTAACTAAAGAGCTCAAATGAATAGAAGATAGTATTACAATTCAAACTTTATTTATTCGTCATGTTGAATCTCTTTCCAACATAGAATTTAAGAGATACGTACCTGAAAATGAAGGTAGAAGGAGTAATTTTCAGCAGTTGCAGCAGTAACAAAATCAGCAGAATAGCAGTATTTCCACAGATTTGAGCAATAATAAGACCCGAGGAAACCAAATGCATAGTACAGTATTTTTAAAGAAAACTTCAGATTTTAACTGAACTATGGAATCAAATGAATTGAACAGATTCAACGAAAGAACAATATTTCAGATTTCAGTTTCTTTTCTGTTTCAAATTCCCATTTCTGATTTTTTGTTTCTGCTGTTGTATCTGTGTGTGTGTATGTGACTGCTTTCTTTTCTGTTTCTTTTTCCTCTTCAGATTTTCATTTCTAATTTTCTGCTTGATTTTCCACACTCAAATTTGACTTTTCACTCTCTTAAAAACTCTCCCTGAAGACTGATATTCAGTCCTAAATTCTTTGTCTGAAAACTGATTTCTCTCTCTCAATCTCTTCCTTATTTTTCTTCTGAACTCAAAGGCTCCCCCCTTCAAATCTGATTTTTTCTCTCTTAAAATCTGATTTTTTCCTCTTTTTAAAATCTGCCCTAAATTTTGTCTGAAAGCTCTCTTTTTTCCTTGTTTTTCTTTCTGAAAGAGCTCCCTTAAATCAGTCCCAATCCCCCTCTATTTATACAGGGTTGTCCTATACCCTTCTAGTGCTGCCAGGACCCTTTTCTCCTTTTAAAAATCAGAAAGTTTTCCATTAAAACTACTTTTGAATACTTTAAATCTAAGTGCTCTTATCCTGATTTTCCGCAGCCCCATTATCCCTTGTTCCCCATTAGTATCTTAAATTATAGCCAACCAACATTCCATTAAAAGTACACTATCACATTACCCTACTGTTTCATTCCAAAATAAACCTGAAATCCTTCTATAATTGCAGGCTTTAAACTAAAATCAGAATCTGTTGCAAAACAGATTTTAAAGTCTGTTTTAACAGTTATAACCAGTCCTAGGATTAACCTCCTAATACAATTGTATTTAACCAACCTTTGTAAACTTGAATTCAAAATTAACATCATAACACTATTATACTGAATTCAACCTAATAATTCAACTGTATTGCACCATCGGACTAAAATCAAACAAACACAGGAGCATTGTCAATATACTGACAATGCCCTGTTCAGAAAACAATATATACACACCATTGACAAACTTTCTGAATTATTAAACGAGAATCAATTAATTGGGAAGAACTAATTGACTGAGTTCAATGACAATAATCAATTCCAAACAGATAAACAGGGTATTACAAACAGCATTAATGGCAATAAGAATTTACAAAACAACTAATCGACGAACTTAATCGAGTTGATTACACACATTGTACATAATCACAATCAACAGAAACAATTCACATTTGGAATCAGGTAGACGGGTAGGAGACAGTATAACAGAATTGACTAGAAAATTATGAAAATTTAAACAAACTAATGAAACGAACATAGAATACACGTAGAATACACATAAGAAACAGAAAATTACCTCTGAACCTTCAAATTCAACCGGACTCAACTCAACTTGGATTTGGACTTTGTTTGAAATCAAACAGACCTTAGTCGAAGTATTTTCCACTGAAAATACTTCGACTAAGGTCGATTAAACCTCAATCTTTATTCATTTTGGGCAGAATCCAAAAGTCTGGTATTTCTAGGGTTCTTGAAGGTTCGATTTGGGACTTAACCATTTCTGGTCAGATTCGAGGGGGACCAAATACGACACAAGGGTGAGGGTAGCCTAGGGGTCATTTGGTGTCAGTTTAGAACAGATCTGAGTTTGATTTTGTTTGGTCCGAATCTTCAAAAGAAGATTCGAGAAGCTCGGAAATGATTCGAGCCAAACAAACATCAGATTCATAACGAGGCATGCTAGGGGGTACTATGGTGTTAACTAGGGGTTGTTTGGTTAAGATCTAAGCTCGGCTCGAATCTTCAAATGAAAATTCGAGAATCTTCAAGAAGATTCGAGCCAAGTGGCTAGCATATCTGGATAGAGGATGTTCAGGGGGTTCTAGGGTGTTATTTTGGTGACCGGCGGCATTGTTGACGCCGGGTTTCAGGCGGTGGGATTCTAGGGCGGCTAGGGTTAGGGGTTTGGTTTGGGACGATGATGAACAGTGAGAGGAGGGGGGTGTTAAGTTAGGGGCCGGGGTAGGGGTTTGATCCTTAAATAGGGGTGGGGTGGATTGATCTCATCCGTTGGATCAATTAAGATGCACGGTTGAGATCAATCCACTTAACCAAACGTTGTCGTTTGGTCTAAGTTCAGGGTCAGCCTGGATCGGGTCAAAGGGTCGGGTAATGGCTATGGGTTAAGGTTTGTGGGATCTCAGCCGTTGGTTGGCTTTGATCCAACGGCCTTTGATGAGGGCGACCAAACGCTGTCGTTTTGGCTCGTGTAAATTGGACCGGACAGGCTATTTGGATTGGGCTGTGGGGGGGGGGGTAATTTGATTTGGGCCTGGATTTTAATCCAGGTCCAATTTTTATTTACAATTTATTTTATTTTATTTTATTTTATTATTTATCATTAAAAAATCCTAATAAAAATTATAAAACAATTTTAATCTTACACAAAAATATTAATTACTTTATAACAACTATTTAACACATAGTCAAAACATTAATCACACAGTAACATATTTAAAAATAGAACGAATGCATATTTTTGTGATTTTATTTAAATTATCTTTCAAATGCATAATTAAATCCTATATGCATGCAACATGTATTTTATTTTAATTTTCATTTTATTATGATAAAGTAAATATTTACGGACATAAAACAAATATTTAACACCACGCAAATTCAAAAATTACACAGTAAAAGAAATTTATTTTATTTTTTGATTTATTTTGGAGTAGTTTTCGTAAAGCAAAAATCACGTGCTCACACCCATGGCTTAAAATTTAAAGAACACTGAGGTTAAGGAACCTCCCTGAAGACTCACTCCTAATCGGAGATGGTGTCTGGGTTCACGTTGCATGCACGTCCCAGCGCTCTCAACCAGACCAATAATTTCTTCTCCGATTTCACTTGCCTCTCGGCCGCCGCATCAATGCGGACACCTAAATCAGTGACTGAGGTACGCAACCCAGCCATATCCTGCTCCAAAGTTGTCATACGGGTGCTTTGGCGTGGCTGTGATGGGCCTGCCATATCAACTCTCGGAGGAGGGGAAACCTCAGCTACCTCAACATTATCATCATCATCATCAGCCAAATCATCATCAGATTCATCAACATTCACCACCGGCTCTCGTACAATTCCATTTTTTCTCGCCCGGAATGGGCCTTTTAGTGGCAATCTCCCATCAACCCGCGAGTCTTTATGGACTCAAGTAATACGACACAGTCGGGTGATCAGCGAAGGGAAGTAGTGGCCCTTGGTTATCTCAGGTGATCGAATGAACATTTCGTCATAAATGAGCCGGGCCACATCAAAATCAGTATGGGACATAAAATAGTGGATTGCGGACGTCCGTGGTAGATTAACATCTGTCGTGTTGCTGGATGGCAACATTCGACTGTTGACAATGGTGAGCCAACACTTGGCCTCCCAATTCAGACAGTGGGAGTTCAGAGTAATCCTCTGCTTGATCCATATGTGTTCTCCGTCTGGCACACAGATAGTATCAAGAAGAGTGCCCCACAAGGCCCGTGTTTCGCTAAAAGTACGATAAGGATCAAAGTCACCCTGAAACACAAGCAACCTGTATACCCTGCGGATGGCGTCAAGGGATGCATTTACCGGGGTATTGCATACCATCACAACTCTATTATCATGTTCTGGTAGGTTTGTATAGAACTCCCTTACTAACTGAACATAAGTCTCCTCTGGTACCTCGAAGAAGATGTCCAGCTGACATCGCTGCAGCTCATTCAACATATTGGGGAATTCCACCTCCAAAGCCATTCTTCAATGTGTACCTCTGGTTGTAGCTTCTTGGGTGCTTTCTGGTTGTACCTATTCTCCGCTGCGCTGGAGACAAACCGAGTGCTATCGAACTGAAGTGCACTGGCTTGGATCCTATATCATGAGGAGCTTCCCGGTCCACTGATGGAGGGTCCGGTGTTTCGTCTCTTCCTGGAGGAGCTCATTGTACCTTAGAGGGGGAAGGAGGAGAGGAATTGGAGATGGGGGTGTGTGAGTGAAGGAGAAGAAGAATAAGAAAAAGAGAGGAATTAGGGAGGTTAGGGTTTAGAGAGATAGAAATTCGAAATATGGGGGAGGGGTCGTGTTTTGGGTTTAAGAGGGGGGGTTTTGGGTTGTAAAATTAAAAGAGGAAGAAAAGAATGAAGAAGAACGGAAAAAAAAAATTAAAATTACCTGGACCGACTGCGGTCCACTGCCGCCGCGGTGGGTTTTAAAATCTGAGGCAGGAAGTTTACGGTTTACCGTGGTTTACCGGGTCCACCGCGGTCGCGGTGGGAAGAAAAATTCGAGGCAGAATGTTTGCCTTCCACCGCGGTTTGCCGGGGTTCACCGCAGTCGCGGTGCTGGGTGTTTTTTTTTTTGTAAGTTACATGAACAGTTAATCAACACACTCGTGGGTTGCCTCCCACACAGCGCCTGATTTAACGTCGAGGTACGATGCAAACATTTGATCATCACTCCTTATCCGCATACTGGGGCTCTCCCAAAGTGATTACCACTCTATCCCCTTTGTCATCAGACATGCCAAGGTAATGTTTCAACCTTTGCCCATTTACTGTGAACTTGTTTGTCCCGTCTTCTGATTCAATCTTTACAACTCCACTCAAGAACAATTGCACCACTCTGAAGAGTCTTGACCATCGGGACTTTAACTTGTAAGCACGTGATTTTTGCCCTATATGAGAATTACTCCCAAAAAATTCAAAAATAAAATGATTTTTCTTTGGTGTGCAATTTTGTGATATTTTGAATAATTATTTGTATTTGTCTGTGCGTGTTTATTTGCTAAATTAATAAAAAAAATACAAAATATGTCGCATTTTACATGTAGGATTTAATTCTACAATTGTTAGTAATTAAATTTGTTTTACAAAAATTAAAAATTACAAAAATAGGCATAGTTTGCATTTTTAGCATTTAATGTCCAAATATACAATTTTATGCTTAATTATTACTTAATTGCGCGTTAATTGTTATTGGGAGTTAATATGCGCTTTTATAACTTAATTTAGTTCTTGAATAATAGTTGAAGTATTTTTATAATTTAGTTTTAGAAAAATAAAAGAAGAAAAGAGAGCAAAAATATAAAGAAAGTCGGAATTGGGCCTCTTTTTCGATTTCAAGCCACAGGCCCAAAAAATGGCCCAATCTTCCCAAACGACCCAGTCCATTTCGAACTGGGTCGACCCAGTCCATAACCCAACATCCTATTATCTTACATTTTACAAAACAAAACAAATAAAAAAACAAAAGGAAAGAAGAAAACCCTAAAAAATTAATCACATCCGCCCCCACCCCTCCTCTCTCTCTCGTCTTCTCCCCAAACGACCCCCCAACCTCAAGCAGCCATGGCTGTTCCCCCCACACAGCCGGCCAAGCTTCCAAGCAAACCCCACTCCACGTCCGTCACCTCCGAACAACCCCTCACCGCCGGACATAACCCCAAACGACCACAATCCTTTAACACCAAAGCTCCACCACGAAATATGACGTCGTCCGCTGCTTCATCTTCTTCAGTCGCTGCCCAGCAGCTTTGCTACATCCAAACAGACCCCATGGCTACTGTCTCGTCTTCTCCGGCGTCGAGCTTGAAGCTCGACACCCATGGTAGCTGCTGCCTTAGCTTCGACCTCCATCGCACATGGCTGCTGCTGTCCGTTCCTTGGTGTTGCTTCAGTCCCTTCTCTGAAACCATAGCGTCTTCCTCCTGCTTCGCTACGTCCAAACCCGCCTTGTTTTGCTGCGTTGTTGCCACGACGAGCAGCTTATTTTGTTTCAGCTATGCTGCTGCCACCATTTCGTTTGGTCGAGTTTCAGCCGAGGTCGTCAAGCTTCGTCTTGAGTTCGTCAAGTTTACAAGGAAGTTGAGTTCGTCGTTGAGCCCGGACAAATTTATTCCCATTTGAGGTTCGTCAAAACAGTCCGTACATATTTCATTTCGATCCGGTTAGTAGATTTTGAATTTTATTTTGTCCGTATTTTGTTTTGATGTTTTTGAATCTAAAATCGATAGATATTTGATTTTTTGTTTTGAAATCTTCATGTGTTTTGTGGAATTAATTTTCAGATTTCAAATGGAAATTTAATTAGTTGTTTTCATGTTTATTTCATGTTTGTATTATTGTTTAAGTGAATATTTGTTAGTTTGATGTTTGTTAGATTCAAATTGAAATTTAATTAACTATTTCTTCAATTTGTTTCATGTGTTTATGTATTGTTAGAAATTGTTAATATTGTTAAGTTCAAGCTTAAGTTCGTAATTGTTTATTCGTCGATCTTGTTATTTGTCTAAAAAGAATTTAGTTGTGTTAAAGGAAATAATATTGATTTAATCATTTAATCCGTCATGTTTGTTGTGTTAAAATAGACTCATTCATGTTCATACTTTGTTTGATTGTTCTTGAATCCGAAATTTGTATAGTTTTATTTCTTGTTTATCACTTATGATTATTTCTTGAATTTGTCTCATAATCTTGTTTAAATTTAATATAGGAATTGTTTGTTGTAATGTTGTTAGAGTTGATTTTAAGTTCAATATTATTGAATTTAGAAATCTAAATATACTTGTTTGTTGTTGTTGTTGAATCCGAAAATAGGATTGTTTGTTGCTAAAATATTGTTCAATCAAATTTTAGTTGTTCTTTGTTGTTCAATTTATGTTCATGTGATTTATTGTTGAAATATTGAAGAAATCATGTTCATGAAATTTGTTGTTTGAACATTGTTAGAAATTAATCATATTATCTATATTTTGGTTAAGTTTGATTAATTGATGTGTTATAGCTGATGGGGTAGTTTGGTAATTTGTAGTACGTTCGGGGGTAAAATAGTAATTTGCAATAGGGTCGGAGGGGTAGTTTAGGAATTGTATATTTTGTAATTTTTTATTTGAAGCATGGGGGACAAAATGAAATGGGGTGGGTTGTGATATGGTTATTTAATATAAAGGGGGGACAAGACAAAATTAAGTGGGGGGAATCTTGTATTATTTTAAGTGAAGCATGGGGGACAAAATATAATGGGGTGGTGTGATATGTTTATTTAATGTAATGGGGATGAGTGGGAAGATAATGGGTTGGGTAGAGAAAAAGTATGGATTTTAATTAATTGAAAGGTTTATGGGATGGGTTATAAGTAGAAGTCTTGAAATCAGATTTTAAGAAGAAGATAAGAGACAGATAGAGAGAAAAAAAACAAACAAGAAAAAATACACACGAATCTGAGAAGAAAAAGAGAGAAGAAAAAAAGGGCTGAACATTTAAGAGAAAGAAAAATTCCGAAAAATATTTAAGCTTTCAAAAATAAAATAAAAACTAAAAAATCTTTTGATTTCTTTCTTTGTTTGAAATTAGTATTAATGGTTGTTGTTTCATTCAAAGCTTAAAGCTTTTGTTTTTTGGGATTACTACTCCACCGGTCTGTTACTGGGTTGTTACTATTGCTGGGCAGTTGTTGCTGTTGTACTGTTATTACTGCTGCTGATTCTCATCTTCATTTTCTTTTGCTTCCAATATCAGGTACATATCTGTAAATTCATGTCATGAAAAGCTTCAACATGGCAAGTAAATGAAGTTTGGAATTATAAGGATGTCTTCTACTCATTTAAATTTTATTAGTTTAAGTTTCAGTTTTGTTTTAGTTGGTTAATATAGTATTATACTTGACATGATAAATTGTTAACTAATTAACCTTCTGGAGTAGTAAATTCTACGATAATCTTATATGTTTTGAGGACTTGTGATGACATTTACTGTTTAAATTGTTGAGATAGGGAACATTGCAGAAAATTGGTCATTAATTAAATCTTGTGATATTGTTAGCTAAGTAAAGAATAGTACGGAAATACCCAGAAATTACATTACTAGCTTATTTTGTCAAATATCCAATTTTGTTTAAGGCTAGATGATGTCGTCTTATTAAATCAATTGGTAGATTAGTTCTCTTTCTTAATAACAAATGGCATAGTTATTTTAGGAACGCGATCAACTCATTTCTTTTAATGTATGAAATAATGTCGATGATTTTTTACAAAATATAGAGTTAGTGTTTGCAAATATTTGCGTAGGCAGAGAATAAGAATTGGTTTATTTATCTCAAACTCAATCTTCGTAATCAAAATTAACTAATAAATATAACTTTGGACTAAAACCAAGTATATGAAAAGGATATGGGATTTATAAGCACGAATTGCAACATTTTATGTCAAGGATATATAGAAATAGAGTTCGCATTAAATATAACAATGAAAATTCTTCAGAAACTATTAATTTGTCTATCAAATTAATTCTCTTTCCAGTTTTATATGCGATTCGATTTTTGGATATATTAATGTTGTATCCACGATAAAAATGGTAGTATTTTTAGTTACATGTTGTTTGTTTCTTTTTCATATCATTAATTCTTTAAAATTTGAATAGTTTTGAGGTATATAATTCATACGCGTAAAATAAGACTTGTAGCAACGCCTAATAAATTTTGAATTCTTTGTCAAGAAATTTGGTGGCATCCCAATCGGTGATTCTCCATGACTCTTACATTTAATAGATGGATGCAATAAACATTTGTAGAGAATTTATATTACTGTCAAGAATATTTGCATAATTAAGGATGCGTTCGCGTGACTTGATTATACTTCTAAAGGCAATTCGGATTATGCGTTCGCGCAATTTCGAGCAAATTTTTATTAAAAAGAGATTCGTCGGGGGATATTAAATTAATTTTATAAAACCCGAGATGTGCGGTTCACTATTTAAGAAAGGCGAATGTTCTTAATTTTATTTTTAAACACAATTTCAAAAAAAATAATTATTTTTATAATAAATATATTATCAATATCATTGTGTACACGTACGCGTGACACGATTTCTCACGTTAAAAAAAAATATAATATATAAAACGAATACACGTACGCGTGATTCGATTCGAAGAGGGGTCTTTAATTATAAACAATCTAAACAGAAGCGGTAACAAAATCATGCAATAAAAATGTAAAATCAAGATAATTAAGCCAAGAATAAAAACAGTTAAGCGACCGTGCTAGAACCACGGAATTCGGAAATGCCTAACACCTTCTTCCGGATTAACAGAATTCCTTACTCAGGATTTCTGGTTCGCAGAATAATAAACAGAGTCATATTCTCCTCGATTCAGGGATTAAAATTGGTGACTTGGGACACCTTAAAATTCCCAAGTGGCGACTCTGAAACAAACAAACAAATCTCGTTTCAACTGTCCTTTAATTGGAGAAAACTCCCTACGCCCCTCGCGGGCGCGGAAAAAGGAGGTGTGACATAACTTACCTGGGAACAATCTCAATCTCGAGTTGTATAACAACACTAGATCTCCGGGTTTGAAGTTTCGATCCAAGATGTGCTTATCATGCATTAATTTCATCTTTTCTTTGTATAATCTAGCACTCTCAAAGGCCTGGAACCTGAATTCCTTGAGCTCATGTAATCCCGTGACTCTGTTAGTGCCTACTGTCTCCATGTCTAAGTTCAACTACCTCAATGCCCAAAGTGCTTTATGCTCTAGCTCAACTGGGAGGTGGCATGCCTTACCAAATACAAACCTGTACGGTGACATCCCAATTGGGGTTTTGAAGGCTGTGTGGTATGCCCACAATGCATAATCTAATTTCTTTGCCCAATCAGTCCTTGTTGCATTCACTATTTTTGTGAGGACACTTTTAATCTCCCTATTGGACATTTCAACTTGCCCGCTCGATCGTGGGTGGTACGGGGTGGTAACTTTATGATGAACTCCATATTTTTTCAACAGCCGTGCAAATATTGTATTGCAGAAATGGGTTCCGCCATCATTGAGTATAGCTCTTGGGGTACCAAAACGCGTGAAAATGTTCTTCTTTAGAAAGCCTAGTACTCCCTTAGCATCATTGGTCAGAAGAGCCACTGCTTCGACCCACTTGGAGACATAGTCAATTGCTATCAATATGTACTTGTTACCATACGAGCTGACGAATGGCCCCATGAAGTCAATCCCCCACATGTCAAAAATCTCCACCTCTTGAATTGTGGTCATTGGCATCTCGTGTCTACGAGATATGTTGCCAGTTCTTTGGCATTCATCGCATCTTTTAACCCAAGCATGGGCATCCTTTAATAGAGTAGGCCAGTACAAGCCTGACTCCAACACCTTAGCTGATGTCCAAATCCCTCCAAAGTGTCCACCATATGGTGAAGCATGGCAAGCCTGCAAAACAGAATGTTGATATTTCTCGGGGATACACCTCCGGATCATGTTATCTACAAATATTTTAAACAATAGAGGTTCATCCCAATAATAATGTCGACAATCACAAAAGAACTTTTTCTTTTGAATTGAGGAGAGTTCATAAGGTACAATACCACTTGCTAAATAATTAGCAATATCAGCATACCAAGGTGCCTCCTCCATTGTCATTGCCAGTAATTGTTCATCCGGGAATGTATCTATTATATCCTCAACCTCTACTTTCTTTTCAGCTCCTTCCAACCTTGAGAGGTAGTCAGCTACTTGGTTCTCTGTCCCTTTCCGATCACGTATTTCCAGATCAAATTCTTGTAACAGAAGAACCCAGCAAATCAAGCGTGGCTTTGACTCCTTCTTTTCTATCAGACATCTAATTGCTGCATGGTCAATGTGAACAATAACTTTCGAGCCAATCAAATATGACCTTTATCGAATGCAAAAACAACAGCCAACATCTCCTTTTCCGTCATAGTGTAATTGAGTTGTGCACCGCTCAGCGTTCTACTTGCATAATAAATCGGGTGCATCAGTTTATCCTGTCGCTGCCCCAAGACTGCTCCTATGGCGTAGTCACTGGCGTCGCACATGAGCTCAAATGGTTGCTCCCAGTTGGGTGCGACAATGATGGGTGCAGTCACCAATCTTTTCTTCAGTTCCTCAAATGCCAACCTGCATTCATTAGAAAACACAAAGGGGTGATCCTTTTCAAGGAGTTTGCATAATGGGTTAGCAATTTTGGAGAAATCTTTGATGAATCGCTTGTAGAACCCGGCGTGCCCAAGGAAACTTCTTACTGCCTTGACCGAAGTGGGCGGTGGTAGTTTTTCAATCACATCAACCTTGGCATGGTCGACCTCAATTCCATTACTGGACACTCGATGTCCCAGGACTATCCCTTCATGTACCATAAAATGGCACTTTTCCCAGTTCAACACTAAATTTGTCTCCACACATCTTTTAAGCACTCTTCTTAAGTTGTGAAGATAGTCCTGAATGAATCTCCCACCACGGAGAAGTCATCCATAAATACCTTCATAATATCCTCTACCATGTCTATGAAAATGGCTAACATGCACTGTTGAAATGTTGATGGTGCATTGCAAAGCCCAAAAGGCATTCTCCGAAAGGCGAAGATGCCATATGGACAAGTGAAGGATGTTTTCTCTCTATCTTTAGGGGCTATTGATATCTGATTTTACCCCGAATAACCATCCAAGAAATAGAAGTGCGAGCGCCCGGCCAGCCTGTCTAACATTTGGTCAATGAAAGGCAAGGGGAAGTGGTCTTTCCGGGTGGCTGTGTTCAATTTTTGATAATCCATGAAAATTCGCCATCCTGTGACTGTACGAGTTGAGATCAACTCATTGTTCTCATTTTTCACAACAGTCATTCCCCCCTTTTTCGGCACACATTGGACAGGACTGACCCAATTGCTATCAGAGATGGGGAAGATGATTCATGCATCTAACCATTTGATCACTTCCTTCTTTATCACCTCCTTCATGTTCAGGTGCAGCCTTCATTGATGTTCTCTGGAAGGTTTGTGCCCTTCTTCCAAGAGAATCTTGTGCATACAGAAGGCTGGGTTGATACCCTTTATGTCTGCCATAGTCCAGCCAATGGCAGTCTTGATTTCCTACAGTACCTGTAAGAGCTGTTCTACCTGCATATCTAACAAACCGAATGATATAATAATAGGCAACGTATAATCGAGGCCTAAGAAAATGTACATGAGGTGAGCTGGGAGTGGCTTCAGCTCCAACTTGGGTGGTTCCTCTACCGATGGTTTTGCTGGAGGTGTAGCCTTTTTTTCTAACTCAAGGGACTCAAACTGAGGTTCCCTTTTCCAGAATCCTCGGCCTTCAAGTGACATGACCCACTCAGCCAACCCTTCACCATCCATTTCTTCTAAATTTATCGAATATGCCTCCAATGGATCTTTAGCAGTCAGGGCCACATCATCTTCTTGCAGGATCACATCCACTGCCTCCATTAGATAGCAATTCGCATATTCACTGTGTCTTCTCATAGATTGCTAAACATTGAATATGACTTCTTCATCATTCAATCTCATGTTTAATTCCCTAGTCTCACAATCAATCAGGGCTCTCCCAGTAGCCAAAAATGGCCTACCTAAAATGATAGGTATCTCCTCATATACCTGATAATCCAGAATAACAAAGTCTGCATGGAACACGAATTTCCCCACTTGCACCAATACATCATCAAGAATCCCCGTAGGTCTTTTTACCGTGCGTTCAACCAGCTGCAGCAACATCGAAGTCGGTCTAGCTATGCCAATGCCCAGTTTGATGTATATAGCCAGAGCATCAAATTTATGCTGGCTCCCAAATCACATAATGCCTTTGCAAAGGCGTAACTCCCAATCGTGCACGGAATAGTGAAGCTACCTGGGTCAGACATCTTTTGAGTCATCGGTCTGGTCACTACCGCATTACAGGTCTACGTCAGAGTTACTGTGGATAGATCCTGAAAATTAAACTTCCGTGACATTAGGTCTTTCATCATCTTTGCATAACCTGACATCTCCCTCAAGGCATCCATCAAAGGAATATTCAACTGAATTGACGCAACATCTCCATGAATTTCTTGTATTGATCTTCCTTCTTTTGTTTTACCAGTCTCTGAGGGAATGGTGCAGGTATCACCCTTTGTGCACTGCTTGTTGGCTTCTCTCTATTGGGGTTCTGTGGCACAGGAGGTACCACCTGTTCTGTAGCTTGTTCATTTACCTTAGCCTTACCCTTTTCATTTTAACCCTGTTCAACTACCACTTCAGTCAGATTTGTTGGTTCATCTACCTCTAGTGGAATTGGTGTGGCTGGCGTATTATCCTTGCTGGCTTGTGCAACCTCCTACTCTTTGTCTAAATCTCTCCCATTCTGAAGACTTACTGCCATTAGCTGATTCAGGTTTTGCTCCTTGGGGTTAATATTTGTATCTGTTGGCAATGTTCCCTGGGGGCGATTGCTTAAAGCCATAGACAACTGCCCCAACTGAGTTTCGATGTTCTTTATAGCTGAATCATGTACTGCCAACTTTTCTTGCATCTTACCGTTTGTTCTAATGAGTTGCTGGAGCATCCCCTTGATCTCTACCATGTTGTTATCTTGTTGTTGAGGAGGTGGCTGATATGTCAACTGTTGCTGGTTCTGCTGTGGGTAGCCTTGTTCTCTCGGGTGGTATTGCACCATTTGGCCTTGAGCTTGCATGCCCCCAGGCTGAGGCATGTTAGGTCTGTATTGCTGATTTGGTGCCGATCTCCACTGTTGTCCTCCTTGTCTCTGACCCCCAAAGTTGTTAACATAATTCATATTTTCCCTTGCCCCTTGATTTTCACCTTCTCCGCTCCATGAACACATATAGGACTGATTAACACATGGTGTACACAGTCCTCCATTTGTCGTGTCAACAATATGCATCCGTTTGGTACCCATCTCATCTATCTTCTTTGTCAAAATACTCATCTGGGTTAGAAGTGTGGTCATGTTCTCCGCCTGCGAATTATTTGGGTCAAGGGGTACTGAATGCACTATGGGTGCCAGTGTTGTACCTCTAGTTATCCATCCCTAATTCTGGGACATCTTGTCAAGAAGGACCTTGCACTCGGTGAATGTCTTACTCAAAAATGCACCTCCAGCTGAAGCATCCACATTGGCCTTTAGATTGTCAGCTAATTGCATATAGAATCTCTGGCCAAGCATCTGGTCTGGAATGCCATGGAGAGTACACTTCACCAGCATCCCTTTAAATCTTTCCCAAGTTTCTTGCAAGGTCTCAATCGGCTGCTGCTTTTATTGCAATATTTCATCAATCTGCCTTGCAGTCTTGTTGGGTGGGTAGAACTTATTCAAAAACTACTTTACTAATTCCTCCCAGGTGACAATAGAATTGATTGGGAGCGAATTCAGCCAAGTCTGAGCTTCCCCAGTCACAGAGAACGGGAACAGTAATAGCTTGATAGCTTCTGGGGTCACATTTGGCTGCCTTTGAGTCACACAAATTGACAAAAAAAATTCAAATGTTGCTGAGGGTCTTCAATGTGTGACCCGGAGAACAATCCCTTATTTTGCAGCAGATGCAGCATGTTGTTGGTGATCTGGAATGTCTCCGCTTGTATTGCGTGTACAGCTATGGCAGTTGCCAGGTTGTCAGCTGTGGGTTGAGCCCAATCATAAAGTGCAGCTTCTGGCACAAGAGGTGCCACCACTCTAACATTTGGGTCAGCTTGCTCATCCCTGATGTTTCCGTTGACGTTCTCTACGTCACCCATGTCAAAGTCAAGCTGATGTGTTTGTTGTGATTGTTGGATCCTCCTGTTGGCACGGTATAATGCCCTAAATGTTTTATCGAGGTCTGAAAGTCCTTCAAGCAGTTCTCCATTCCTCGAAGAATTTCTAGGCATACACCTGAATTCCACAAGAGTTCAACCGTTAGAATTTCAATGAAATTTTTTTTAACACCTTTGAAATTTGATTTGAACTAATAATTTTTAACACTACTTCTAAGTTGTAATAAGTAACACCGTTAGTTCCCCGGAAACGGCGCCAAAATTTGATAACGCCCAACTATGCCTTTTAAAAGACAAAGCGGTCGCTGCAAATATAATCCGATTTTAAGTCCGAAATCGGATCCTCAAGGAACTAACTTATCTATTACACTTTTCGGCAATGTTATTATCAACTCAATCAATTTCTAGATGCAAGATTTTTGATCAATAAAGACTGGGTTCTTTTGTTTAACTACTTCACTACTATTAAAAATAACAATAAGCTAAAACAAAGATAATTCAATGGTAAAAAGGTCTAGGGCAGTGATTTCCCTAATTGCTAGTTTAGGTCTCGACTCTTCAGCTATAATCTCGCTGTAATACTCTATGAGGATTAAGTGTTATAGGCTATCGTAATTATCTCTCGATCAACTACAATAATATACTAGAGCATTCTCTCAAACTACTCCAGCTGACTATGGTTATGCAACTCTAAATTATCCCACCAAAGTTTTGTTATCTCTAAACCCACTTTTAAGTTCAAGTGATGAATCTCTTCAATTACCCAAAAGTGGTGTTGTTCAACAGCTATCTAACCTAATATTCTTTCTCAAGCAATATAAGGTAATTAGACACGATTAATCAATGGCCCATTCAATTAATCACCATACAAAACATAGTTGAACAATCATATCGTAAATTCGGCTCGATTATAACAACTTGAGTCAAGACTTCAACCATCAATTGGTTCCATCAACCCTAGATAAGTGTTTATCTACTCATACAAAATAAGAGAGAACTACTAAATTATTCATAACATAAAATTGCAAGAATTAAAAGGAGATAGAAAAACTCTAATGTTTGTTTGATCTTCTCACACTTGTTGTTCCTCCAAAAGTAGTATAAAATTAGCTTCCTCCTCCAGTTGGGCGAGTTTCTAAAGCTTATAAGGGTTTTACAAAAGTTTCCCTAAAATTACACTTTGGTCCATAACTTCCAGTGGAGTGAACAGTTCACCGCGGTCGTGGCCAACTGCGGTCGACCGCGGTGAACGCTGAGCTTTCTATCTCCCTTCATTAATCTACCGCGGTTCGCCGCGGTCGCGGTGGCCTTCTTGCCTAGACCATTTATGCTTCTTTGTGTTCGGGTACTTCTCGAGTGGGCATTTTTCTTCACATTATCGCCTCCAAAACACTCCATGTTGCTTCCTCTCATATAATATTCTATGCTAAACAAAAGAACACTATTTAGAGCATTTTGTTGGCAATTTATCTATAAAACAACAACAAAGTATGGTCATATTAAGGTGTAAATATCAACTATATCGCCTACTATCAGCTTTCATCAAGTCACTATTGAGATTGGAACCGTTATCAGTAATGATTGATTCTGGAATTCTGAATCGACATACGATACGGTCGCGGACGAAGTTTGCTATGACTTTCTTAGTCACTGCCTTGTATGATGTTGCTTCAACCCATTTGGTGAAATAATCAATTGCCACTAGGATGAACCTATGCCCATTTGATGCGGTAGGTTTGATTGGTCCGATAACATCCATTTCCCAAACGGCGAACGGCCATGGTGAGCTTGTTGCATTAAGCTCATTTGGAGGCACCTTTATCATATCTGCATGTATCTGACAGCAGTGGCACTTCCGGACATACTGGATGCAGTCCGTTTCCATATTCATCCAAAAAAAACCAGCACGGAGTATCTTCTTGGCCAAGACAAAGCCATTAATATGTGGCCCGTAGGTCCCAGCATGGATTTCTTCTAGTAATTTAGATGCTTCATTTGCATCGACACACCTTAGTAATCCCAAATAAGGAGTCCTCCTGTAATTCCTCCGCTGTGAAAGAAATTGTTGGATAATCTCTGAAGCGTACGCTTCTGAATAGCGTTTGCGAGCTTTGGGTATTCTCCTTTCGCCAAGTATTCCTTGATATCATGAAACCAAGGTTTTCCATCCACTTCTTCTTCGACGTGAGCATAGTAAGCTGGTTGATCGTAGATCTTTACTAGAATAGGGTCAATGAAATTCTTATCTGGATGTCGTATCATGGATGATAGGGTAGCCAATGCATCGGCAAACTCATTTTGGACTCTAGGAACATGCTGGAACTCTGTCTTTGTGAACCTCTTTCTCAACTCCTGCACAAGATGTAGATAAGGGAGTATCTTGGAGTTCTAGGTCGCCCATTCTTCTCGGACCTGATTTATAAGCAAGTCTGAATACCCGATCACTAGCAACTCTTGAATGTTCATGTCAATGGCCATCTTGAGTCCCAAGATATAGGCCTCGTACTCAGCCATGTTGTTGGTGCAAGGGAATCTGAGTTTGGCAGACATCGGATAATGCTGACCGGTCTGACACTAGGACTGCTCCTATGCCAATTTCTTTGAAATTTGCTACTCCATCGAAAAACATTCTCCAACTGTCATAGGGTTCTGCAATGTCTTCTCCTATGAATGATTCTCTTCATCAGGAAAACACGTCTTTAAGGATTCATATTCTCCATCCACGGGATTCTCGGCAAGATGATCTGCCAAAGCCTGCCCCTTGATTTCTTTCTGAGTTACGTAGACAATGTCGAATTCACTCAGCAGGATTTGCCACTTGGCTAGCTTTCCAGTGGGCATGGGCTTCTGAAAGATGTACTTCAACGGATCCATCCCTGATATGAGATATGTGGTATAGGCATAGAAATAGTGCATCAACTTCTGAGCTACCCAAGTCAGAGCACAACAGGTGCGTTCTAACAGAGAATACCAAGCCTCGTAAGGGGTGAACTTCTTGTTAAGATAGTAGATTGCCTGCTCCTTCCTCCCCATTTCATCATGTTGCCCAAGAACACAACCGAACGCTCCATCTAGCACTGCAAGGTAGAGTAATAGGTGTCTACCCGGCTCGGGCGGGACCAAAACTGGCGGTGTGGACAGGTACTCCTTGATTCTGTCAAAGGCCCTCTGGCAGTCATCAGTCCATTTGGTAGCGGCGTCCTTCTTCAACATCTTAAAGATTGGCTCATAGATGACAGTAGATTGAGCTATGAACCGGCTGATGTAGTTAAGTATCCCCAAGAAACTCATTACTTCTTTCTTGTTCTTGGGCGGTGGCAATTCTTGAATAGCTTTGACCTTTTATGGATCCAATTCTATTCTTCGGCGACTCACAATGAACCCAAGTAGTTTTCCGGCGGGAACCCCAAATGCACATTTCGCGGGATTCAGCTTCAAGTTATACTTTCTCGGTCTATTGAAGAACCTCCTCAAATCTTCCATGTGATTAGTGGCTTTCTTGGATTTGATGATGACATCATCTACATACACTTCGATCTCTTTATGTATCATATCATGGAAAATGGTAGTCATAGCCCTCATTTAGGTGGCCCCAACATTCTTTAACCCGAACGGCATCATCTTGTAACAGTACATTCCTCACGGCATAATGAAAGCCGTTTTCTCAATGTCTTCTTCATCCATCCAGATCTGATGATACCCAGAAAAACAATCCACGAATGACTGCAACTCGTGTTTGGCACAATTTTCAATCAGGATGTGTATGTTTGGCAAGGGGAAGTCGTCTTTTGGACTGGCCCGATTGAGATCTCGGTAGTCGACACATACTCTGACCTTCCCGTCCTTCTTCGGCACTGACACGATGTTGGCTAACCATGTCGGATATTATATTACCCTGAGAACCTTAGCTTTGACTTTCTTGGTGACTTCTTCCTTGATTTTCAAACTCATGTCAGGCTTGAACTTTCTGAACTTCTGCTTTACCGGTGGACATGTCGGATTAGTTGGCAATTTATGAGCCACAATAGATGTACTTAGACCGGTCATGTCATCATACGACCAAGTAAATATGTCTTCATATTCCTTTAGAAATTATGTGTATTCCCTCTTTTCTGATGGCGATAAGTGGACACTGACTCTCGTTTCTTTGACGTTATCTGCATCTCCCAGGTTAACAATCTCAGTCTCATCCAGGTTGGACTTAGGTCTATTCTCAAAATTTTCAACCTCTATAATAATCTCTTCTGGTATGTTATCTTCCTCTGTATCTATGTCTGTTTGTTGCGTTGTCTCGTTGCATGTCACAGTCATTGGTTCATCAAGATAAGTAATAGTAATGCTGTATAAGTAAAGTAATGATAGAAAAATAATAAGAGTAAGATTTATAGGGAAAATTGAAATGTTTTGCTAAATTCCATAACTGTTTTGAATATTGAAGGTCTTATTGCGAAAATTCAAAAATGCGAAAGGAAAATCAACTAGTAAAAATGAAAGATAGTGTATGATGCTTTGTTCAGCCTTGCTACCCCGAGGCTTTCCAGGCTCTGGTGGTTCTGATAGTCCAATTGTTGAGGCATGCTCCTCGGCTTACGGCTTGTATAGAAGGGCCTTCCTCCCCCTCCTCCTTGAAAATGACACAGCAATCCATGTTATCATCTTCCACGAATAAATTCCTCATTGTTGCTAGTGCTTCCTCTTCTTCCGACCCATATATAACATCGGCTGGCTGGAAAGTCTGTTCTAAATGGGGTATCGGCTGCTCCAGTGGGTAGTAAGGGTCGTGCCATGGTGGCGACCAGTAGTTGAATTCCTTCCAAGTATACTCGTATCCCAGACCAAAAGTGGTGCCATGTTTCTTCAGTTTGATCAGCTTGGCGATTCCTTGGAGGTTCTTGCCAAGTCCCTTGCCAGGCTCATATCCGCTCCAGTTCAATATGCTTTCAATTTTGTTGTCCCACCATTTGTCTTTGTCAATGGCGTTGACTCGTTCGATGTGGTGATAGGTTTCCCCGCCTATCTTTCTCCTTCCTCCAATCGCTAGGATGGTTTGGCGACTATATATGGGATTGCTACTATCGCCGTGAATGATCACCTCTTGGTTGTTCCACTCAAATTTCACCGCCTGATGCAGTGTTGATGCTACGGCCCCAGCGGCATAGATCCACGGCCATCCCAACAGCAAGTTGTAAGATGTCGACACATCTATTACTTGAAATTTAACATCAAACCAAGTAGGCCCCATCTACAAACACAAGCTCATTTCCCCAATAGTGGACCTTTGGGAACCGTCGAAAGCTTTGACGTTGATGGCCCTGTCCTTGATCTCATGCAGACTCTTTCCCAATGTTCTGAGTGTTACTAATGGACAAATATTGAGGCTGGACCCACCGTCAATCAGGATTCTGGTGATAAAATAATCCTCGCATTGCACAGTGATGTGCAGCGCCTTGTTGTGACTCAACCCTTCTGGTGGCAACTCATCTTCATGAAAAGTGATCTTGTGACTCTCCAATACCTTCCATACCATGTTTGTCATTTCTCCTCCAGTGATGTTGCTCGGTACATATGCCTCACTCAGAACCTTTAACAAGTCGTTCCTATGTGCATCAGAGCTTTGCAGCAAAGCTAGGATAGAGATCTGTGACGGTGTTTTGTTCAACTAATCGATGACTGAGTACTCCTTTGCTTGTATTTTTCTCCAGAGATCATCGAGCCCAGCTTCAGTGATGGTCGGCCGTCCAGAGGCCTGCTTGATTGATTCATCTAAATGTTCCGGGGTGTATACTCTTCCGGTTCTTGTCATACCATGTGCCGCGACTGCTTCTCCGGGTTTGGCTTTCAATTTCCTTCTTGCCTCGGCTGTGTAGTCCCAAGGTATGGCATTTGTATGGAATGGTGTTATAGCCGACATTGCTACTGGAATGGGCACCTTTACTCCGAACAGAGCCTGTATTTTGGAAGGCAAGACCGCAACTTCAAATAGTTCAGGTACATTTGTCGGGGACCCAAACTCGACCTCGATCGGTGATGGCGTTTTGTAGAGGATGGTGTTTCAAACTCAAGTGGTATGGACATGTTCACCTCAGTGTCCCTAGAAGGCTAAATCTGGACTACAATCGGATTAAGGGTGACTGTTGGTTTCTTTGGGTCGTCGCCTTCTGTGATCAAACCTATTGACCCATTGGGGTCCCAGTCATTCTCTATTCCAATCATGTGAATGCCTCCACCCGTGTGGTCTGGTAGAGGGTTATTGCAGACATTCAGAGCGGGCTCCTTTGCCACAATAATCTTGTTATCAATCAGTGCTTGGATTTTGTCTTTCAGAGAGCGGAATTCATCAATGGTATGTTTTTTTCATGCTGGAATAGTACGCACAGGATTTATTTGGATTGACCCATTGGGAAGGGTTTTCAGGAGTTATAGCGGGGATGGGGGTGATATAACCAGCAGCTTTGAGCCTTTCATACAGCTAGTCAATTGGTTTGGCAATGGTTTCATATTGTTTGGGAGGTCTGCGGTCGAAATTCGGTCGGGGTTTAGGAAAGTTTTGGCGAGTGGGAGGTGATTGATAGTGAGAGGGTTGAGTATTGTAGGCTTGGTAGACATGTGCGGGTTAGGATATCTGGGTGAAGTAGGCTGATATGTGGGAGGTGGAAGTGATTGGTAAGTAGGTGGTGGAGTTTGGTAAGAGGGCGAGGGTGCCTAGTAATTTGGGGTAGATTGATATGTAAGTGGAGGCATCGGGTAGCTTTGGTATTTGATAGGGGACTTGGTTCTCTATGCAACCATCACGGCGCTTACGTCCCTTTTCTTGGTTGTGCCACCAGACTGTAGAGCCTTGTTGGTGTCCTGCAAAGCCTCGAAGTTTGTGACCATACTACTTTTGATGCCTCCCTCGATCGTCTCACCCAGCTTGATGATGTCGGAAAATTTCAGACTTTCAATCAGCATCAACCTTTCATAGTACTGGGGGTCTTGAGCTTGGACGAAAAACCTATTCATTTGTTCTTCCTCTAGAGCAGGCCTGACTTTGGCAGCTTCTGACCTCCAGCGAGTGGCATACTCGCGGAATGTTTCTCTGGGTTTCTTCTTTAGGTTCTTGATGTAGAACACATCTGGCGCATTTTCTATGTTGATCCTAAACCTGTCCATAAAATCGGACGCCATGCTTACCCAGTTCGACCACTTTTTCGGATCTTGGCTAATGTACCAAGATAGAGCATCTCCCTTCAGACTCCTCATGAAGAGTTTCATGCGGATCCTTTCGTCCTTTCCTACTCCGACCAGCTTGTCGCAGTATGTTCTCAAATGAACTCTCGGATCTCCTGTACCATCAAACATCACGAACTTCGGAGGTTTGTACCCCTCAGGCAGTTCAACATTGGGTTGTATGTAGAGATTTTCATAGTTTAGCCCCTCAATTCCTTTGCTTCCTTCGACGCCCTGAATTCGGCTAGTCAACTTCTTAAGCTCTTCAACTAGACTCCTGATGAGTGTGTCTTTATCATCAGACTCGGGTGTGCTTGAAATGGGTTGGGTGGAGTGCGACATGGTTTCCATGTAGATGGGGGTGTTATGAGTGTGGAAATGGTCATTTGTGGAGTTCACCGGTTCTGGGATGAGCAGTGGAGTATTATTGGAAGTATGACAGGTGTTGCAGTGGTGGTGAGGAGCGGGATAGTTTTGTGGTTTTGGAATGTTTTGTGGAGGTGTAGGGTTCTTAGCGTTAGGAAAATTGACATCTGGGGTGGTGAGGGAAAATGATAAGATCGCCAAGCTCCGGACCTGATCAAGTTCTTTGTGGAATTTCAGTAGCTTTTGTTCAAGCTGGGATGCACTTTCCTTGGGAACCAGAGTACCATGAGTGACCTCTACCCATTCAGTTGAGTTTTCCTTTCTGGTGTTGTTCAAATCTTCCATCTTTCCTTTGTTCATGTTTCTGACGGGGCTAGGAGGAGAAGTGGGTGGAGGGCCCTTGGATCTTGTGGAATATGATGATGCCAGAGTGCACGAACTAACCTTTGGGGAGGGGAGTAAATAAAAAAGTAAAAACAAAAAGGTAACAAGTCAGTGGGGATTATAAGAAAGTGTTGCTATATTTAAACACGTAGTGCAAGAATGTAAATCGCGTCCTAATTTGGGAGCCTCGTTGTGCCCGAGGTAGGCCTAGCGACAAATTGATTTGGAGAACTTAGAATGCTAAAATACCTCATTTTATAGATAAAAAGTAGACGACTCCCAAAATGACACTAAATAACAAGGAATAAAATGTCACTAGTGGCCATTGGCCTTATTACATTTCATAAAGTAAAAGAAAACTCCTATCTATTTGGTCCCAAAAGGACCTTCCCCAGACTCGGCATCTTTGGCTCCATCGAACAGCTTCACCAGCTCGCGAAGTCTCAGCAGCAGGTAGGCTCTGGCCAGGTGTCCACCCTCGTTTCCTTCAACATTCTGGCAGTCCTCGATCCTCTTGAGAAACTTCCTTTCCAGCTCCACTAAACCTCGTTCCTGGTATCCTAATCGCTTGTTGGCACTGACAGCCATGTCTTTTCACTCTTCAATCAGTTTTTGTGGGCTTCTTGAATCTCACGGTGTTCGCTTTCACATTCCCGAATCCTCTTGCGTAGTTGGTTGTATTTGACCTGTGTTCCAGCCCTTTCATCGATGATTCTGTGACCTCGAACAAATCCGGGTTGGCCTAGACCATAGTGATTATCCTCCAGCCAGCCTGAATAGTATGGGGTGCAGCCAGCATGGTATCTGTCTGGTTTGATATTAGCTCTTCCCATGATGATCTTGCAATGCCACATATGTTGAGCTTGGCACTTATGAGGACTGTCACCAGCTTGGAAGTCAGCCCGGAAGTGACTCATCTTGTCGACCTTTGGTATAACCTGCTTCCTACCAGCCTATCTCATAACTCAGAGAGGGACATAAGGGTAGGTTCCTCTCAAACCGATCAGTATCAGAAATGGTGCATCCTTGGATCGGGCGATGAACTCTTCAGTAGGGAACCACTCGAACATCCATTGTATTTGATCCTCAGTTAGATTTTTAAACAGCTCCACCCACCCCTTGGCATCTTCTGGCTGAGCAAACATGTTGGGCATGTAGTTCATTCGCCTTGGTTGATAGAAGGCTATATGATCGTCTCAGTCTCTATGCTGAATCTCTTGTCAATATTCACCCCTTTGGAGATGCTCCATGAGCTAGAGTTGGAGTAGCAAGTTGCAGCCCTTGAAGTGTGGGGCTCCTTGTTGACACTTTTCCAGGGCTCGGTATATCTCTGCGATGATCATGGGCACTATGCTAAATGGTTGTCCCCCAATTCCCTCCATCAAAGTTTTGGTGACCATGGCTAGCCGGGTGTGGATCCTTGCTTTCTTCATTGGAACACTATCATCCCCAAGAAACAGAACATAAAGACAAAGACCCTTTGGTGAATATGCCCCAACGATGTAAGGGCAAACTCATCCGGATAAGTACGGTAGGATTTACTATGGTCGTACCTTTCGTACAAATAATCAAAGGGAATGTAAGACTCCTTCAAACATGTCAAGTATGGATTCTTCTTTAGGCCCATCATTTTGAGAAAACCTTTACCCTTGCGATTTTCCGGCATTAACAAAACCGGGGTCTCCCACGGTATACCAGCCAATCCTCCTATTTCTTCTAGCAGGGGTGTCATCTCAATCTCTCCGAAGCGAAACACAGACCTATCATAATCCCAGAACAGAGTAGCAGCTTCTATGATTTTGTTGTTGGGTTGGACCTCCAGGAGGGAAGGTAAATTTCCTAGGTATTTCCGGACAAGAGTCTGATCACTGGAATGAAGATCCCCCCACCAGCTTAGCAACCTCGGATGGATGTTTGTGACCATGCCAAATCTGGGGACTTCGTGCTTTATGTTTCTGCAAGACAAAAGGGTTAGGCCCTTACCCCCACCAGACTCGAAGTACCAATAATTGGCATGAAAGCATTTAGTTCTCCAAATAAATGCACAAAACGTGATAGTGTCCGTTTGGATTTTTGGGAAACTCAGTGGACTTTGGACGAGGCTATCTTAAAGAGTCATTATGCGGACAACATAACTGACTCGGCTAAGTTTGACTATGATGCATGCATAATTAAACAGAGTAAGGTTTCTATGGAGTATTAGACTGGTACCCTTGAGCGGACAACTCAAGAGGGAAAGGCACGGAACCGTCGACTACACCGTTGATCGACTGGTTTTACCGCAAATATGCCTTTGCCAAATTTAAAGGGTGATAATATCAGAAGTGCGCAACCACTCACTATAAGCATTGCTATGCTATTTGTTTGGCACGAGTGGAATATGATGTTGTAAACATGCTTATGTAATAATTAAAACAAGTTGTCACATATTTGCACGTTCATAAAGTAATAATTACAATAATTTAAAACAGTAATAAATGAGTGCAGTAAAGGAAAGCAGTGAAAGAAACAAGGGAAAAAAACAAGAGAAAAGTTAGTTTTTGCAGTAGAAGAGGGAATTAAATGCTTAAAGATATTAAACAAATAAAGCACAGAAGAAATGTAAAGTCACAGTAATAGCTTGAAATGGTAAAAGCCTAAAAGTATTTCCCCAGCAGAGTCGCCATGCTGTCGCGCCCCTTTTTTTTCTCGCGAAATCAGGTTTATGACATTTGGGAGGACAACATATTCCCTTTTAGGAATTGGGTTTGCATTTTTGAAGAGTCGCCACCTACTGATTAAAGTGCATTAGGACACTAGGAAGGAATTGATCTAGAAAACCAAAAATTGGGTAAGGGCTAGAAATTATCCCAAGGGGAAGGTGTTAGGCACCCCTCAGGATCCACTAGTGTGGTTCCCGGCCAGGCTACAATTGTGATTTTAAGTACAAGTAACAAGTAAGAAAATAAAGGTTTCAAATATGAGGGATTGTCACATTATGGCTATAAATAAATTAAAGTTTGAAGAAACAAAGAAAGCAGAAATTTTGAGGAAATAGTTTGAAAATTCTGAAAAGTAATAAAATACACAAGTAAAGGGAAGGGAATCCTAGGTTTACAAATAATATGGATCACATCAATGCAATAACCGGTAATCACTCCTCAGAAGAGGGGTTACACATGGTATTAGCGCACCGGTCATTATATCCATATCTACCCTTTCCCACCCCGTTAAGGTATTAAAACACGGAATAGTTTCGTCACTTATTGCATGCTCCTACCCGTCCCAATCCTATCAATCTCGGAGGCATTTGGGACTACTAGTCCTAAAGGGAATGGAGATCGGGCTTTTATGGTTTAAAGGACAAAATCTAGGGCGACAAACAAAACACATAGGGCAGATATGGGAAAACACATAACATTAAAAGGCTCAAACAGGCCTCCTCAACTTAAAGACAGATTGTTTAGCATGTCTTACATGTACTGGTTATGGTCTGAAAAAAACATTAAAGCAGACTAATTTATCGCATATTTTCAGATAAGAAGTCCGAATTAGGCCTGCCCGCTGGTTGTAATTATCAAAGACTGGCGCAGTTATAGCTTTTACCCTAAAGCTTGCCTAGGTGTTAGGCGAAACCTATAGGCATGCTATCTATTAGTCAAAGAAATAAAGATGTAAACTGATTATAGAAAGGTTGCCAGTTTTTTACCAAGTTCTGCAAATTAAACTTAAATGAGCGAGGCGATTCAGATTTGGTTGATTACCCCTATAGGCATGCTTTCTAAGCGTTATTGATTTAAAAATGTTTATAGTTGAAATAAAAATGCAGGAGTCCTATAGGCATGGTATCTAAAATGTTGTTTGTTATTAAAACCTGTGAACATGTTTGCCTAGTGATAGATGCATATGTAGAATTCAAGAAGTCTTATAGACAGGTTATCTATATGATATGCAGCGTTATGAAATGTAGAACCTATAAACAGGATTTCTATATGAAAACGCAGAATTGAAAGCAGGACATGATTGCAGAAGTATAATAAATACCTATGAACATCATATCTACCCCTATTGCATGCATTATTTACCCTCCTTTTTTTCACTAACAACCCCAATAGTTATTACAAATTATTACAGCCCAGAATGAATAAGAAAAGCAAAATTACATCAGAAATTAAAGTACAACCAAGGGGAGCCTAATTAAGACTCCAGGTCTGAAATATGAGATGAACCAACTTCAAGAGATCATGAACCAAAGCCTTTATCTTATTTGGATGTGTCAGAGTTCCCTAGGAGCCTCAAATGGACTCGGGCAGTGCTCACACCCAAACACATACAGGATTAAGAACATAGTGCAGTGTGGAAGGGCCAGCCCTCGAGTATCCAAGTTCAGAGGGAACTCAAGGTCCCAAGGCAAGGCTTACAGGAGGGGGCAGAGCTTAGAAACTAAGAGTAAGTGTAAGTGCAGAGTTTGAAAAGGGGAAAGGGGAAGTGGTAGAGAAACAGGGACAGGATAGTGGGCATACCAAGCAATGGGAAGTGCTGGAATACCCTACAAGCCTGTTAGAACACATTGTTTTAGGAGTCAGGATCCTCTAAGGGATCAGGTCCAGACATGAACAATAACTTGCATATTATCATGTCATGAAGTACAACTCAAATCACATAGAGGGGAATAGGGGTACAAGGATTCATAGCAGAAACAAGTCAAAGAAATTAATATTAAACATAGGCAGTAAAGCAGAAAGGGGTGTAGAAGCTGTAAAATAAACACTTTGGGATGAGGCTGAAAATCAAACTAGAACATACCAGTTTCAGGAAACAAGAAAATAAAGCAGTAGTCTTGTGAAGCCAAAGTGCAAGCAAATAGTCAGAATGCTATGATTAGAGAACTATGATACTTGAGTAGTATAAAAGTGTTAAATTGAGAGTGTGTTAAAGTGCAGAAGGGTCGTGCCCTTTTATAGTGTAGAAGGCAAGCAGAATAAGGTAGGAGGATGATTTGAAAATCAATTACAAAAATTTTCCTTTGATTAAAGGATTCTAATTTCAACCGGGCAAAACTAATTAAGGAAAGGGATTGATCAAAATATTTTCCAAAGCAGTACAAGAAGGGTAAATACATAGAGATTTATTTAAGGAAAAATTCTAATAGCACACGGTTTGCGCAAGTAAGGAAAGGAAATCAGTTAACAGCCAAGAAATCAAAATTGAAGGCTTTGTACGAATGAACCAAGTCAGGAAAAGTGAGGAAAGGTTTTACTTAAGGAAAATCAGTAACAATCAATCAATCCTAAAAAAAGATTCTGAATCAATCATAAGTTTGAAAGCCTTTTGAAGAAAGGTTCAACACACATATAAAAGCATACACACATGCTTAAACAAGAAAGAACTGTCATGCCTTTGTAAAATCAGTAGAAAGAAAAGGTTCAACATTGTATGAAAACAAAGATATCCAAACTCATTCAGAGGTTTAAAACCAGTCTGAAAGAGCTAAGGGGTCTTTGAAATAAAGCCCTAGTTCGAACAAACCAGAAAACATAAAGGAGAGGGCAAGCAAGTTAAGTCGAGACATGTGTAGAGGTTTCAGAAGAGAATTGAAGCTTCTAACATGCTTCTTTCAGAAATCATGAGAGAATATGATAGCAAAGTAACATGCAAACAGTAGCAGGATTCAGAGGATGGAATGGAAAATACTGATAAGAATAGCAGAGGAAACATGCTTAAGAGGCTCTTTTAGAAGAACTCAAACAAAGTTCAGTAGAAGAAAAATAGTAAGCACACTTAAGAACGCAGTAGAGAGATTCACAGAACATAATGGAAATACAGGAAGGAATAGTTGAAGAAACATGCTTAAGGAGTTTTTCTAAAAGGAACTTAAACAGGGCTCAGTAGAAGGCAAACAAAGAACTTTAAGAACTTAGTAGGAAAGTACAGTAGAAGAACGCAAAAACATCAGAAAAATTATAGCAGAAAAGCACATATAGAAGAACACAGTAAGATAGTCATACAAGAGCATGATAAAAGGAAGAATACAATAACACAGTAGGAGTAAGTACACGTAAAGGAAAAGGAAAGTCAGAAATCACTTAAACATTTTAGAAAACCCTAGATCGGAAAAGAAAGACCTTAAAAAATAATTTTTGAAAAAAGAAATTGGGGAAATGGTTTGAAAACTCAAGTAGAGCATAGGTATATAACAGATCTAAGAAAAATCGGAGAAAACCTCGAAGGGTTGGGGTTTCAGAAGAACCCTAGAATGAGAAAGGCTTTGAAAAGATCTCCGATCCAAGTCGGAGAAGTCAGAGACAAGCTCATACGCCGGAGCAAAGCCGGAGATGGATGTGAAACCTCAAGCCGGCAAAGATTTGAGTGAGAACCTTTGAGGTCAGACCCCGAATCTTCAAGTACCAAGTGTACAAGAGCAAAGGGAGGTGAGTTTAAGACTCTCATGACCTTAGAAGCCATGGATTCCGGTGAGTTTATGATGGAAGACGATGAGAGGGGGCTTGGGTTAAGGAAGGTTCGAGAGTGTTTGAGAAAGTTTGAGAGTTCAGAGGCGGTGATTGGTGAGAAATGAGGGGATTAGGATAGTGTTTGTAAATTAAAAAAGGAAAGGGAAAATCGTGGTCGTTGATCAAAATGATCAACGGCCTGGATCAAAAGGGAAGATCGGGCGGGTTAAATTAGTTGGGTCAGGGGCGGGTTAAATTTAAATTGTACTTGAAATTGGGTCAATTAAGGGGATCAAATTTGGCTATAATTGAAATAAAAATGGGTCAGATTTTAAATAGCCAGCTTTTCCCTTTCTATTTTATAAAAATAGTAAAAATGACTTTGAAAGCAAATTAAAAGTACTGGATCAGTTAATAATATATAAATATTAATTTAAAAATATTGGAACCAATTTCATAATTATAAAAATCCCATTAGTCTTAAAATAGGCAAAAATTGTAATTATATGCAATTTAGCTTTTAAAATACCAAATAAATTTGTAAAAAAATGTATAAAAATTACCCTAGCTATATTTTGGTATAAATATGAGAATAAAGTAAGTTATTCACCAAAATAATAATTTTGAGAATAATTATTGGTTTTCGTGCTGCTAAAATGGGCAATAAATCAGTTTAAAAATCTTTTAGAAATTAGGAAAATTATTGAAACACTTGAACATATTTATATATGTATATCTATGTTATTTTGAAAGTATTTGCATGTAAAAATACATAGGAAAAAATTGGGTATCAACACTAGCCTCGATGGAGTTCCGGCTGTAGACCCAATCGACGTCAGTTCGCATGTAGCCATCAATAGAAATTTGGCCGTCGATCCCGAAAGCAGCGTTCGTGGGGTACCCGATCAGCTGCTCAGAATGCATATGGCGGTGAAGTTGGTGGGATCAGCCTGCAGGTAATCTTTGAAATGTTGCAAGCCCAACAGGAAGCAATTGCTTAGTTCCAAAATCAGAACCATACTCCAAGCAGGGTCGAACTCGAGCCATCCCAAAAAGTTGTACACTGGGTCGGATCAGCTTTGAGGAAAACACATGAGAAGGAACCGGAGACCACTCCTACTATCTTAAAGATGCTCGAGGAACTGACAAAGAATCAAGACAGGGGAAAAGAAGATCGAGGAAAATGATAAGAAGGTTGAAACTTATAACTCGAGGGTCAACCAAATCCCGAGGGAACCATCGATATTGAAAGAACTAGATTATAAAAAGTTTGTACAAAAACCTTCCCCCCCCAAGTGCGGCTTCGAAGCCAATCCCTAATAAGTTTTGTATGGACGAGACCCCTAGTATAATGGGACGACTGATCCAAATGAATAAGCCACCTCATACACATGCGCCATCAAAGAAAACGACTTGGAAGATGACGAGACTGAATCCTTATTGCTGGAAAAATTCGGGGAAACTCTATCGAAGGGTGCAATGATATGGTATCATAATTTACCACCTAATTCTATTGATTCATTTGCTATGCTTGCAAATTCTTTTGTAAAAGGCACACGCCGAAGCCATTAAGCTCGCAACAAGAAAATCGAACCTTTTCAAGGTAAGGTAGAAGGACAAAGAGATGCTCAAGGAATTCGTATCTCGATTCCAAATTTAATGAATGGATTTGCCACCGGTAACCGACGATTGGGATGTTCAAGCTTTCACTCTAGGCCTCAACTTTCGGAGTTCCATAGCTTCACAGTAGTTAAAGCAAAATTTGATCGAGTATCCAGCTGTCACTTGGGCCGATGTACATAATCAGTATCAGTCGAAGATCAGGCTAGAGGATGATCAATTGGGAACTCCTTCCGGGTCGGTTTATCCTAACAGGACTGTGGATAGAATCAATTGGGATATTGACCGAGAACCAAGGTCAAATAGAGATCGATATCAACCGTATAACGGAGACCGTAGAGGCAGCGGGTCTGGGCGAAACTTTGCATAGAATGAGAGGAGAATTGATCAAGGTCAAAGTTCATGGGGACTCATGAGCAAAGGCGGTTTCGATAGGGATGCCATGCCCAAAGAAGCGCTTCTATTATCGGAATATAACTTCAATCTAAGTGCATTTGCCATCATATCAGCCATCGGACATATCAAAGATACTAGATGGCCTTGACCTCTGTAGACCAATCTGGCCCAGAGAAATCCCAACCAAGTATACAAATATCATGGCACTCATGGCCATAAAATAGAAGATTGCAGGTAGCTAAGGAGGAAGTAGCCCGATTGTTCAACGAGGGGAACCTTCGGGAATTCTTAAGCGATGAGGAACCTTGTATCGGAAGGAACCTTGTATTTCAATGATGAGGATGCAGAAGGGATCAAACAATCCCACAATGATGCACTGTAATATCCATAGTTATGAATAAGACCAAGTTAAACGTATTTTGATTGATCCAGGTAGCTCGGCCAACATAATTTGATCGAGGGTCATAGAACAGCTTGGCCTACAGGATCAGGTTGTACCCACGACCCGAGTTCTAAATGAATTTAATATGACATGTGAAACCACCAATGACGAGATAACTTTGCCAGTAAACGTGGCTAGGGTGATCCAAGAAACAAAATTCCATGTGATCGAGGGCGATATGAGGTATAATGCCCTATTCGGGAGACTGTGGATAAATAACATGAGGGCAGTTCCTTCGACCCTTCACCAGGTTCTAAAGTTCCCAACTCTAGAGGGAGTCAAAAATAGTCTACGGGGAGCAACCTGCCGCCAAGGAAATGCTTTCCATCGACGAAGTGATATTGATATCCGCTCGCATCAACGAAAGGGTCAAGTTCGAAGGGAAAGCATGAGGTCAAATAGCAACCACAGACACCAACCTCGACCTAATCAGGGAAACAAGGGACAGACGAGGATGATGACTACGGGGTTCCTCGATCCTTCATAGTCCCCGATGATTCCGATGCCACCAAGTCAACAATCGAAGAGCTGGAACAAATCATACTAGTCGAACATTAGCCCGAACGAAAGGTATACCTAGGCATGGGGCTAGCCCTCGAGCTCAAAAGAAAACTTATTCAATTCCTTAAAACTAACATGGATTGTTTTTCTTGGTCCTATCTCGATATGAAAGGGATACCACCAGAAATTACCACCTATAGACAGAGGTTAGACCCGAAGTTCTGTCCAGTGAAGCAAAAAAGAAGTCCCCAATCTGAGGTCAAACATGCTTTAATCAAAGACGAGGTAACTAAACTTCTCAAAATAGGGTCCATCCGGGAAGTAAAATATCTCGAATGGTTAGAGAACGTAATAGAAGTCCCTAAAAAGGGAAACAAACTTAGAATGTGTGTAGATTATAAAGACCTAACTAAAGCATGCCCCAAAGATTCTATTCCTTTGCTTAATATTGATCGCATGATCGATTCCACGGCCGACCACGAGACGCTCGATTTTCTCGATGCCTATTCCGAGTACAACTAAATACAGATGAACCTGAAAGACCAGGAAAAGACCTCGTTCATCACCAAATATGGTACCTACTGATATAATGTAATGCCATTCAGACTAAAAAGTGTTGGTGCAACCTATCAACGCCAAATAAACTGAATGTTCGAAGATCAAATAGGAAAATCTATGGAAGTTTATATTGATGACATGCTAGTTAAGTACCTACGAGCAGAGGACCATTTGAAGCATTTGCAGGAAACTTTCAGTATAATAAAGAAATATAACATGAAGCTCAACCCAGAAAAATTCTTGTTCGGGGTTGGCTATGGAAAATTTCTTGGCTTCATGGTATCCAATCGAGGAATCGAGATCAACCCCGACAAAATCAAGGTTATCGAGGAATTCACGGTAATAGAAAACATAAAGGCCATGCAGAGGTTAACAGGGAGCATAACTGCCCTGGGGCGATTCATCTCGAGGTCTTCCAATAAGAGCCATTGGCTCTTTTCATTGCTGAAAAAGAAGAATAACTTCACGTGGACTCCGGAATGCCAACAGGCCTTGGAGGAGCTTAGACGGTACTTGTCGAGCCCATCACCTCTTCACACGACGAGGGCAGACGAACAACTTTACTTATATCTAGCAGTATCGGAGATAGCGGGAAGTGGAGTCCTAGTCTGAGAAGAACAAGGTACACAATTTCCTATCTATTATGTTAGTCGGACCCTAGGTGAATCCGAAACTAGATATTCTCATCTATAAAAGTTAGCACTCGCTTTGATAAGTGCCTCTAGGAAACTAAAACCATACTTTCAATGTCATCCCATATGTGTTGTAACAACTTATCCTCTCCGAAATATTTTGCATAAACCCGAGATTTCCGGGCGATCGGCCAAATAGGCCGTAGAACTCAGTGTGTACGATATCGAGTATCAACCCCGAACAGCCATTAAGTCTCAAATCTTGGCAGACTTTGTGGCTGACTTCATGCCGGCCCTAGTGCCCAAGGTTGAAAGAGAATTATTAGTCGACTCGGGTACATCTTCGGTGATCTGGACCCTCTTTATAGACGGTGCTTCAAACATAAGGAGGTCTAGACTCGGCATCATGCTGAAACCACCCATAGGTTACATGATTAGACAATCTATTAGAACTGTAAAATTGACTAACAACAAGGCCGAATACGAGTCCATGATTGTAGGTCTCGAACTAGCCAAAGTCTTGGGAGCAGAGGTGATCGAAGCCAAATGCAACTCCCTTCTCGTTGTGAATCAGGTTAATGGAACCTTTGAAGTTCGAGAGGAACGAATGAAGAGATACTTGGATATGCTACAAGTAACTCTAAACTGGTTCAAGGAATGGACTTTGCAACATGTGCCTTGAGATAAAAAGAGCGAAGTTGATGCCCTCGCAAATCTAGGCTCGTCGATTGAAGACAACGAACTCAATTCGGGGGATGTCGTACAACTCATGAGGTCAGTGGTCGAAGAAGGCCATGCCGAGATAAAATTCACAAGCTTGACCTGGGATTAGAGAAACAAATACATAGTGTATTTGAAGAACGGGAAACTTCCTTTAGATCCAAAGGAGTCGAGGTCCCTACACACAAAGGCAGCTCGATTTAGCTTGTCCGCAGATGGAACCATACTCAGAAGGATGTTTGACGGTCCGCTAGCGATATGTCAGGGACCGGGAGATACCGAGTATGTTTTGAGAGAAGTCCAGGAGGGCATATGTGGGAAACACTCAGGCGTTGAATCACTAGTTCGAAAGGTAATCAAAGCCAGCTATTACTAGATTGATATGGAAAAAGATGCGAAGAAGTTTGTGCAAAAATGTGACAAATGTCAAATGCATGCTCCGATGATTCATCAACCTGAGGAGCTGCTGCATTTGATTTTATCACCATGGCCGTTCATGAAGCGGGGATGGACATCGTCGGCCCTCTTCCATCGTCACCAGGTAAGGCTCAATTTGTCTTATTTATGACTGACTATTTATCTAAGTGGGTTAAAGCACAGGCCTATCAGAAGTTCAGGGAGAAAGAAGTCATCGACTTTATTTGGGACCACATCGTATGTCGATTCAGAATACTATCCGAAATTGCATGTGACAACGGAAGACAGTTTATCGGCAGCAAGGTGACCAAATTTCTTGAAGGCCTCAAGGTCAAAAGGATTTTATCAACACCTTATCACCCTAGTGGGAATGAGCAAGTTGAATCGACCAACAAAACCATAATACAAAACCAGAAGAAAAGGTTGACCGACGTCAAAGGAAAATGGAGAGAAGTCCTGACCGATGTTCTTTGGGCATATCCAACAACTTCAAAGTCCAGTACTGGGCTACCTCATTCTCTTTGGTTTATGGCACGGAAGCTTTAATACTGGTTGAAGTTGGGGAGCCAAGAATCAGATTCCGATATAAGACGAAGAATCAAATGACGAGACCATGAATACGAGTCTGGAGCTATTAGATGAACGATGTGAAGCTGCCTTTGTTCGATTGGCTACCCAGAAACAACGAATCGAAAGGTATTACAATTGAAGGACCAAACTTTGATATTTTAATATCGGGGACTTGGTACTGAGAAGGCCACATTAAAAACCCAAAAACCGAATGAAGGAAAGTTGGGTTTGAACTGGGAAGTGAATTACCAGATTCTCGAGATCACAGGGAAAGGATCCTATAAGCTCGGAATGATGGATGGAGAACAGCTACTGAATAATTGTAACATAACTCATCTCAAATGATATTACTGCTAAGGTACAACCCCATTTCAATTCTTTTTATTTTTTGACTAACACTTGCAGGTTATCAACGAGGAGCAGTACAAAGCCATTAGGTCTGAAAGCACGCATTGCACTATTTTTGTCTTGAACCGTTTTTGTCCCAAATGGGTTTTCGGCAAGGTTATTAACGAGGCAAAAGTGGATCGTGCTACCTTAGAATTAAAGGCCGATCACGAATCGGTATCAAAGACTGTGTTTATAGTATCCAAGATTTCTCTACAATCAACTCAAGTTCGAATAATTATTCGGGGTGTATCGATTAGAAATGGTCGAGAGCAATGCTTATTATCGGTCCATACCATCCCAAACCTTGGACCCTTGAACACAATTTCATGATCTTATGCTAAGGCATTGTGATCCTTGCTTGAAATAACAAAAAAACAACAGAAGCCATGGAAGGAAAAAAGTTTCATATATTCATCAAAATCTTTTTACTAGGGCTATATGGCCCGATCAACAATTCTTTACAAAGGCCAATCGGCCTCAACATAAAAGTAAAATTACAAAGCCTAAGCAGTATGGTCCTTATCGGAGGAAATTTCTTCACCCTCGGAGCCTTCTCCACCAGATTCGTTCTAACTCTCGGAGTATTCCTCAGGGAAAGCCAGTTTTTGAGCCCTTATTTTTTCTATTCTAGCAATCACGATTTCACCGTATATATCGAAACCCTGAACACGGGTTCCCTCGAGGGCCTGCCTTTGAGTTTGCCACTTCGCATGATCCACCATGGTCCTGGACCGTGCCTGTGTATTTTCGACATCGACCTTGTATTGGGTCGCATTGGCTTGGGCCTTGATATTGGCCACTGCCGCCTCAGATTTAGCCACTTCGAGCTCTTTGACCAAGTCGACAAAATTGGTCTATTCTATTTTCTCTGCTTGTACCGAGGTTTTCTCCCTTGCATCCCGAAGCTGAGACTCGGCCGACTCCAGCTCTGCTTGAACGGCCTCCTTTTTTGAAGCGAAGATGTCCATACACCCCTTGAACCTTTCATTCTCAGTTCATACTTCATCTATTTGCTTTTGAAGGTCCTTAATCTATTCGAGCCTCTGTCTAACTTGCAAAATCGGATTGTTAGTTGTTATATCCAACTACTCTTCACTATCATGAAGCACTTAGAATACCTGCTCGGCCATCTCAGCATGCTCATCTCGAGCCGTCACCAAATCTGCATAAAGTTTCATATTGAGAAACTTCTAGGTATTGCATGTCTCAGTGGGGCCCCGAACCTCAGCCTTGCGCTCCTCTCGGATTCGAAGGAAGGCCTCGTGATGCAGCACCAAAACCTATGATTAAGGAAAAAATGTTAGAATTATCTACAATTCAATGTTTTAAAAAGATATTGGAATGGCCCTCGAACTTACCCGATTCATAGCGTGTTGGGCCTTGTTGAACAAACAAGCAACATCCACCTCATCTATCTTGGCTTGGTCTTCTTTGGTGACCAAGCATTAGAGATAACTGGACACCCCAACGAGGGCAGAAAGAACTCGAGTATCCTCCGGGACCGAGATGATAATTGATAGCTTAAGCCCGGGATCGACATTGGGGGCTGAAAACTGATTGGTCAGATTAAAGCTCGAGGAAGCCTTACTCGAGCTCTTCCTTAGTACATCTAAGTCACCCATGTCGATGACCTCTTCCACTCCAACAAAATAGCCACGAAAAAGGTCTTCTGCTCCATGAACCCCTTCCCAGTGGCAAGTCTCCACCGCCTGAGCATCATGCAGCATCGACTCAATGAATGAAGGAAACGAGGGGGAATCTCTGATATCTACTACCCCAAGTAAATCTTTTAGGGCACTGCCTTCGTCTTGGGAAGCCTTGAGCATGGTTTCTATAGTAGCATCGACTGCCTCCTCGATATCCTTCTCACCTCGAGGTAAAGCATCTTCAGCTCCTTCTGGCTCAGGGATTTTGTCAAATCAAGGTAGAGCAGTTTCAGCTCCCGCCAGCCCAGTAGTTCCTTGAATCTAGGTGCCAACTCGCACACGGGCCGCCAGCCCAGAGTCTTCATCATCTTCTTCTTCTTCGGCCTCATCCCTTAGCAGTTGGACTGACTCCAAAGTTAGGGGATGACGTTCCCCTTGGGTTTACGAGATGCTTTCTTTTGGGGGTTTTGCCCCTCAGAGTTCGAGGAAGTCGTAGACCTTTTTCTCTTATTCTCCTTCACAGGCTTCGAGATAGATGGTTGGGAAGGATTTCTTCATCACCAGACGAGGACCTCATTGCTACGTCCTTCCCGAGTCCTACAAAAGGAAAAAGATGAGTAAGCTCGATACGAGACTGGAACGATAACCGTTCTAAGAAAGAAAATTACCGTGGTTATGGGCCTCCCATTGACCCTTTGATAACTCCATCCAAGCACGCTCGAAATAAGACTTCTGCGGCACTAAGCCCTCGACCCATTGCCTGAGATCAGGGATTACTCTAGCACATGGGCCATAGATGCAACACAAAAAAACATAGATAAGGAGAGAAGATGAGAAGAAAAACGAAAAAGTTAGATATTCAAGGCAAAGCAATACTTACGATTCATGTTCCATTTTTGAGGAAACGGCATATCTTTGGCAGGGACTAGGTCCGAAGTCTTTATTCGGACAAATCGGCCCATCTCGTCTATGCTCGAGAACGGGGATTTGGTGGCTCGACGGTAAAGCCTGATCAATCCTCCTCGATAAAGCCGGGGATTGTAGATACGCATAAGGTTATCAAGGGTAAAAGGATGCCCCTCGATCTTGTTTACAAAAAATTGGAGAAGAATCACGATCCTCCAGAACGATGGATGGATCTGGCCAAGGGTGACATCGTACCTCTTGTAGAAGGAAATGATGATAGGGTCCAAAGGACCCAATATGAAAGAATAAGTGTAAAGACTTAGAAATCGTTCCACATGGGTAATGATTGACTCCTCAGGCTAGGGCACCTGCACGTGCTTGTCAACTTAGTTGCAGTCCTCATTAACTTCGTTGAGGAGATCTTTGGTAATTGTGCATATGTAACTCGACATTAGTTCGCATCGACCCGGTACTGAGGGTGTATTCTCTACCTTAAAATCAGCAGTAGTGGGGCACTTTGTCGGAACGAAGTCTTCTAGGGGAGGTTCTGCCACGGCTCCGTCACCGGCGGGTCTTGATGAAGAAGCCGTTTCCTTTTTGTTACGATTTGCAGTATTAAGTTACGACAGTGTTGCACCCTGAAGTATTGTACGTTGAATTTGTTGTAAGGTAATTGACATAAGTCTAAGTAAAAGATTATTTGGAGATTATAAGGATTATGCTATTTCACAAGTAATTAGTAAATTCGTGAAGGTGAAAGGGGGAGCAAGTCAAAGAAAATGAATTTTGTCCAAGTTTGGCCTTTTGGGGTAAAATACGGCCCGAGCTAAAATATCCGGTATTTATGGACTAATGTCATATAAGGTACCACATGACCATGATAATAAGGTGTATAAGGTGTATTAAAAGTGAGTAATATTTTAAATAATTTGAGATAATTCTTAATTATGTGGGTAATTGGATAATTATTGATTTGATGAGTGATTAACTATGTAATTAAGAATTTGTGGATAATTAATAGGTGGGGATAACTCCTTCCACGTGGCAGCAAGTGGCAAAGGAACTAGTGACTCTTGTTTTGGGAAATTAGATAAGAAAGACACATGGACAATATTCTTAAACCATGCAAATACATATTAGTCCTGCCTACACTTATAAGGACATATTTAATAAGAGAAAAGAAAAGGTCATTCTAGAAAAAAGTCTAGTATAAAATTTTTAAGCAAGAATTGTTATGTGCTTTTCAATCCTGGGAGACAAGTTTCTTATAAGTCAAATCTTCTTTGATATTAATTTTTCTATAAGAAAGGATGAAGTTGAAACTTGAAAACGCTGGTAGAGGTTTACTCGTAAAAGAGTTTAAACCTTTAAACAGTGGGTACGTTCTACCTAATTTGGAGTAGCTGGATATTTCTTGGTCGAATAGTTATGAGCAATTAAGGTATGTTAAGGTTATCCCTTCTTTCTTTTGGCATGTTCCATACGATACGAACGAAATATGCAAATGCACAAATTCCATGAATGACTCTATTCATAGAAGTATTAGAGATATCTATATTCTTTAATTTTCATGTGTCATAATATTTTATCATTTGTTCATGGGTCTCAGAAAAATATAAAAGTTAAAAAGAGTTTACTTTATGATATAACTCAAAGGCAAAATGGTCTTATGACGTTCTGAAAGATTTTATTAACGTACCTTTCATGCATTGCATTCATGTACATGGACCTGTGACCAGATGGCATTGTGTGTGTGTATATATATATATATATATATATATATATATATATATATATATATATATATATATATATATATATATATATATATATGGGAAAGGTTATGGCGTTATATACGCACCACCACCTGATCAGCTGGTATACATTGATAATTTTGCCCACAGTGGCCGAGATGATATGATGGGATGCCCTCAGAGGCTTGATGATATTATGAACCCACGTACTTATGCACAACATGATATTCATACGCATATGCATGACACTATAAGTATTTCATGATTTACAGAGTTGTACATACTTACAGGTTGAGTCATGTACTCTATATATCTTCCATTTATTTTATGCACTTATTTATGTGCCTTACATACTCGGTACATTATTTGTTCTGGCGTCCCTTTTGCCTGGAGACGCTCGTTTCATGCCCGCACGTCCCAATAAACAGGTCGAGAGCCCTCCAAGTAGGCTATCAGCTCAGCGGAAGATGTTGGTGCGCTCTATTTGCTTCGGAGTTGCTTGTTTGATTAGTATGATTTAGACGTGTATTGTTTGGTATGGCGGGACTCTGTCCCAACCTTTATGACATTTATGTACTCTTAGAGGCTTGTAGGCATATGTCGTGTACGTCAAAGATTGTACGACCTTGTCGGCCTATGTTTTGAGTTTATAAATGATCATGTTGGCCTATTAGGCCCATATGTCATGTGTATATGATGAGGTAATAAGAAATATACGTTATGTTGGTACTCAGTTTAGTAAGGTACTGGATGCCCATCCAACCCATCAGTTTTGGTCGTGACAAAAAGTGGTATAAGAGCAATTTTGTCCTAAGGAGTCTACAAGCCGTGTCTAGTAGAGTCTTGTTTATGGGTGTGTCATGCACCACACTTATAATCAGGAGGCTACAGGGCATTTAGGATTGTCCCTCTTTCTTCTTACTCTAGATCTGTGGTAGAGCTCAGCTGTAAGAATTCAAATTCCTAAACTCTATCTTATTCGTAATACAATGATACCTACATTTAGAAAGACGATCGATAAGGAATATAGTTGTGGAAGTGTTGAGTTAGAGGAACTAGATTTTAACTCAAGTTTGCATCTTGCTTATGATGAGTAAATGTGAGGTCTTCAACAGATTATGCGTGTACTAAAAGGTGTAAGGTTCTTGATAAGGAGCTTTAAGGAAAGAATACTTATCCACTCTTACGGTAAAAAGGAATAACAGGATCGGAAGTTAGACACAAGTTTCAACAAGTAAAAGAAGCAAGGTGAAGAAGGGAACGAGGTACCCAGTTAATGAAGGTTATCGGTGTTTACAATTTAGGAAGAAAAAAATAAGCATTTTGATTTACCTTTAATTGTAAGAAAGGTATGTACAATTGGCCACATACATCTCATTTATGCCCTATGAAAGCGAATTTAAGTAGTATAAGGAAAGGATGAATATCAGGATCTGGCTAGGGTAAGAGTGACCCAAAATGGTGGATAGATTGTTTGCGTTAGTTGACATTTCCGAAGGATAAAGTGCTAATAGATCTCTTTGTGAAACACCCCGATAGTGCACTCTAAAATAGTACATCTAGATATAAGTACTACAAAGATAGGCACTAAAAGCCTGGAAAGGATAAATATCATCTTAGTATGACTCCCGTCCCTAGTGGAGAGATAATGTTAAGCAACCTGAAGAGCCAGTGGATGGAGCAAAGGGGAGCTAAAAGTAAAAGAATATCTTGTCGATACGTTTTCAGAAGAAAGTGATAGACAAAAATGTTAGTATGAAATAAGAAGAAAGTACACTATGAGTAAGATGTGATACATGGATGACAGCGGTAGATCAGGAAAAAAAATTTACAGAGTTTGTAGTCAAGTGAAGGAAAATACGAGAACTGACAGGACTTGAGACAACAAAAGAGTATATGCCATAAAGTCATATCATCATTTTGAGAAAAAAGTTCGTGAACAAAAGGAAAAGCTTAGACCCCTGAAGTAATACAAATCAGTATGTGCAGGTGAATAAGATAACTAAATGTGAATTAAAGACTGAGTGATTGGACAATACCCAGTATCATCAGAATTTCAAATTTTTCCTCGGCGTTAGTAGAATGGACAAAAAAGAAGAAGAAGAAGAAGAAGAAGAAGAAGCAGAAGAAATTTCACGAGAAATTCAGAAAATGGTCATTCAGGAAGATACTTCCCTAGAGCAAGCAATGTGAGCAAAGTTAAATTGAAGGGATTGTACGTGCCGGTTAAACTAGGTGTGTCCTTCTTGAGTAATGAAATTTGGTATCCTTGGTACCGAACGATTATCGCAAGGCGAGTAAGGGTTATCGATGATGTGAAAAGACGCCAAAGATGAAGAGGTAAAACATTTATATGTAGATCATCGTAGCATTAAATGTTAGTACTCCCCTAAAGGGGGGAATATGTGGTGTGCCATGACGTCGGAATTAAGTGGTGCTAGTAATCATGGAATGGTAAATGAAGAATGCGGTAAAACGAAAAAGGAATGAGATTACACTTATTCAGCTCCTATGTATATGCTACGATTCCAGAACATGAAGCAAGCACGATGCCAAGGAGAGGAAGTAAGGGTTCCGGCCCGGGATGTTATTGATAAATAAAGAGCCAGTACAAAAAGTAAGTTAAGACAAAGGAAATAACCCAAGAAAAATTATGCTGAGTATTGATATAATAACAGACCAGCGAGTAGTTAATAGTTGATTCAGGAAGAGTCTTATTATGGCTAGACAAGAGGATAAGGACAAATCAGCAGATCAATGCAAGATAACATAGGGAACCCCAACATGGGGAATTCAGCCTCGTAGTTATGACATTGTAATATTTGAGAAGAGTTGGGGAAGTTAAAAAGGTACCGTATGAGTATTATAGAAATAAAAGAGAATGCCACTAGGAAGACAGTCAAAATATCAGTTCAGAAGCAACCCTACAAGCACAAGGGCGTGGAGGTAAGTATCTACGAATAGTTAGAAGTGGGGAAGAACATCAAAAGCTCTATCGGGTATACGATGTAATAAGCTCGTAGATTTATAAGAGTCATAGGGTACTCCTTAAGTACTACAATGGAAGACTAGCTGAGGAAATAAGAAAGAAGGCTTCAACCTAAACATAGAAATTCAAAGTAGAAATGGTCATGCGAAAACAGTTTCACTACAAAAAATTGTACGCACTCCAAAAGAAAGTGGCACCTACCATGGCCAATTAATGGGGAGAAAAAATCGAAGGTAATATTCGATACCATATGAGTTGCACACAAAAAAATTCTAGCATGCGTGGGAACTAGGATAAGTTAAGTATGCATGCAACAAGGGGGCAGAAAGACCAGAAAAAGTAATTGCATATGTTTAAAGAAAGATAAGAAGGAATGAAAGGCATTATTCGATCAATGATCCCGAGTTTGTGACGTTGTGAATGTGCTTAAGAGTTTGGGGTTTTATACTTGCAACATATACAGCCGTAGAAGATTCTGGTATACATTAAAAGAAAGAATAGAGCCCAGGTCATAGAGGAAGGATTGAATGGTTAAAGGATTGTATCATGAATACTCCATAACGCCCATGAAGGGCTAGGGTAATGACTAATACCAGGAGACGGAGATCAGAAGATAGCTTAAGCCTACATAAAGACTGATTAGAAGGAAGAGGAAACTAAAGAGTTACATCAACTAAAAAAATTAGGAGTCTGATTATTAGACCCAGAAAAATATAGACATTATGATTGAGAACATTGCAGAATCACTCTTAATATTAGAGGTACAATAAAGATAGTACATTAGCCATATTTTATAAGGGCTCCATGATTGTGCCTGTGAGAAGAGTATCAGCCTCACAAGAAGTCAATATGAAGCTCCCACCGGATTGTGTATGCACCAGAGGTGCAAGTATTATAAAAGAGCTCCAAGTTATGGACGTAAATCACACCTAGGTGGAAGGGAGGTCATGAAAGGGATAGAAGATACGATGTGAGATTTTAAGATAAGTAAGGTAAAGGTGAACAATGTACGAGATACTCAAAGGTAGAAGATATTGAGTAGTCCATACTTTGGATAAAAGGCTAGAAGCGTGGGGATTCAGTATCTAGGAATAATAGCGGCATCATCAGTAGCATATCTTCCAGCCTATGGTTTCTAAGTACTGAGAGATTTAGTTAAGAGAGTAGAGAAACATTGGAGACGATGTGATGTCTCACTTGGCGTTCTAGAATAACATAAGAAAATCTATGGTACAAGCAAGTTGAAGGAAAGTTGCGAGTAGTATAAATAGATATGTATAGGTCGCAAGCTAAAGTATGATAGAGCGACAAAATGTTAAGGAAACATGAGTAAGGATGAGGAAAGGCGAGTGAAAAGGTGACGAGAATGGATAAGTCTTTAGGATTAAACCCATGAAAACAAGAAGAGTCGACAGTTTCTCGATGTTATACAAAGCTCACTATAGCCTTAATGAACTCAAAGTAGTCTAATATTAATAGCATTAGAAGGAATGAAATGCTGACCTGGTAATAAAATGAGGGTATAATTGTGACAGACAAAGGATGACGTTTGGGCCTTCGTTTGAATAATGATTTGAAGAAAAAAAAGAGAAGAAAAGGAGAAAAGATTTCACTGGCGGCACGAAATTAGGATACCCCCATAAGGTGAATCATATTGAGACACTATGAAATACGATTATGGGAATCATTTCGAACATTCCTTGATGTAATGTAAGCTCTAGGGGCAAAGTATTACATAAGAAGTTTCGAGTTATCAGTGGTATATTGTAGATCAATATTGAGGTGAATCAACAATAGATGGACAAAAGTCACAAAGTATGAGATGAGATTAGGCCGTCATTCTAAAGATGAGCAGTAATGAGAAAGCATTAAAAGACTTAAATTTATACATATGGAATAAGCAACGAGAGTAAGCTGCAATTTGGTAGCAGACCTCAACAACGATAAATTAAAGTAAGAGTTATGGCAGTAAATTCATATGGATGGCTAAACGGACCTATGCGATGAGATATACTAATACTCGTGAATTCAATAAAGTACCGAGCGAAGAACTTCAGTATACTCATAGATACCCAAAGGGACATCTAATCAAGCTCTACATATGAAGCTTAGAGATTGGACACAATTACAAGGTCAAAATCGTACAGGCTGCATAATGAAAAGTAGCAAATGTTACGAGATTGGAAGGATTCCGACTACAAGTTGTGGGGTGAGAAAGAGGCCTAAGGGGGGAATGCCCTGGACTATGGACTTATTCACAGAACAGTCGCCTAGATGGCAAGGGAAGTTCTAAAGTATTCGGAAGATATAAGTTATGAAAATGATAAGTGCATCAGACAACATTCGAGGACGAATGTTCCAAAGAGGGGAATAATGTTACGCTTCGCAGTATTAAGTTACGGCAGTTGCACCCTGAAGTATTGTACGTTGAATTTGTTGTAAGGTAATTGACATCAGTCCAAGTAAAAGATTATTTGGAGATTATAAGGATTATGCTATTTCACAAGTGATTAGTAAATTCGTGAAGGTGAAAGGGGGAGCAAGTCAAAGAAAATAAATTTTGTCCAAGTTTGGCCTTTTGGGGTAAAATACGGCCAGAGCTGAAATACCCGATATTTATGGACTAGTGTCATACAAGGTACCACATGACCATGATAGTAAGGTGTATAAGGTGTATTAAAAGTGAGTAATATTTTAAGTAATTTAAAATAATTCTTAATTATGTGGGTAATTGGCTAATTACTAGTTTACTGAGAGACTAATCATGTAATTAAGAATTTCTGGATAATTAATAGGTGGGGATAACTCCTCCCACATGGCAACAAGTGGCAAAGGAACTAGTGACTCTTGTTTTGGGAAATTAGATAAGAAAGACACATGGACAACATTCTTAAACCATCCAAATACATATTAGTCCTGCCTACACTTATAGGGACATATTTAATAAGAGAAAAGAAAAGGTCATTCTAGAATAAAGTCTAGTATAAAATGTTTAAGCAAGAATTGTTATGTGCTTTTCAATCCTGGGAGACAAGTTTCTTATAAGTCAAATCTTCTTTGATATTAATTTTTCTATAAGAAGGGATGAAGTTGAAACTTGAAAATGCTGGTAGAGGTTTACTCTTAAAAGAGTTTAAACCTTGAAACAGTGGGTACGTTCTACCTAATTTGGAGCAGTTGGATATTTCTTGGTTGAATAGTTATGAACAATTAAGGTATGTTAAGGCTATCCCTTCTTTCTTTTGGCATGTTCCATGCGATACGAACGAAACATGCAAATGCACAAATTCCATGAATGACTCTATTCCTATAAGTATTAGAGATATCTATATTCTTGAATTTCCATGTGTCATAATATTTTATCATTTGTTCATGGGTCTCAGAAAAATACAAAAGTTGAAAAGAGTTTACTTTATGATATAACTCAAAGGCAAAATGGTCTTATGACGTTCCGAAAGATTTTATTAACATACTTTTCATGCATTGCATTTATGTACATGGACCCGTGACCAAATGGCGTTATATACGCGTATATATATATGTATATATATATATATGTATATGGGATATGGGAAAGGTCTGGCGTTATATACGCACCACCACCTGATCAACAGGTATACGTTGATAATTTTGCCCACAGTGGCCGAGATAATATGATGGGATGCCCTCAGAGGCTTGATGATATTATGAACCCACGTACTTATGCACGACATGATATTCATACGCATATGCATGACACTATAAGTATTTCATGATTTACAGAGTTGTCCACACTTACAGGTTGAGTCATGTACTCTATATTTCTTCCATGTCTTTTATTTACTTATTTATGTGCCTTACATACTCGGTACATTATTCATACTGATGTTCCTTTTGCCTGGGGACATTGCGTTTCATGCCCGCACGTCCTGATAGATAGGTCGAGAGCCCTCCAAGTAGGCTATCAGCTCAGCAGAAGATGTTGGTGCGCTCCATTTGCTTCAGAGTTGCTTGTTTGGTTAGTATGATTTAGACGTGTATTGTTTGGTATGGCGAGACTCTGTCCCGATCTTTATGATATTTATGTACTCTTAGAGGCTTGTAGACATATGTCGTGTACGTGAAAGATTGTACGACCTTGTCAGCCTATGTTTTGAGTTTATAAATGATCGCGTTGGTCTATTATGCCCGTATGTCACGTGTATATGATGAGGTAGTAAGAAAGATATGTTACGTTGGTACTCGGTTGAGTAAAATACCGGATGCCCGTCGCGGCCCATCGGTTTGGGTCGTGACACTTTTGTGGAACGGTTTTTGAAGTCTTAGCTATTTTTACTTTTACAAATGATAAAGAATGGAAATTGGGAAGAAACACTTGGTATTTGTGACAAAACGGGAGAAGAAACACCCAAGATCTGAGAATATAAAGCTTTGAGGAAGGCAAAAGGATACTGAGGGTGAGAGCAAAGAAAATTTGAAAGTAAAGTTTGGGCAAAAGAAGAAGGATGCATTTATAGGTTTAAGATGACGGTTCAATAAGGTAGTGGCTGACCGTCGACTGGCACGCATTAAATTCCTGGGAAATTGTACTGATGAGATGTTTCGGTTACCTCTGTTGCTTACATCATGATGATTACGTCACGGTGAAGATCGAGGGCTCAAGTCGTTTATTGTCATTACTCTCCAAAAAACGAGGGGACTATCTGTATACGCTCAAAATCGGGCTTGCCTCTTTTTATGATTAATCGAGACCGCGGGGTGACAGGCCAGGGTTCGACCCCATGCCATACGAGACCGAGACACGAAGTAGATGGCCGAGCTCTTGACTCAGGACCAATAGAGACCGAGATCGAGCGGGGTAAAGATCGAGCAAGGGGAGCTTGCCGAGTCAAATAACAGAACACCGAGATATTCGCGATCGGGCGAGGATCGCGGCGAAAATCCCGGTACGTATCAAGAAGAGGCTGATTAATTAGAATCATGGGATTTCTTACAGTATTTAGAATTCTACCATGAATCGGACTTCCCTACTATATAAAAGGGGTCTGATCATTTGTAAAGCACATCACATTCACATTACATAAAGCAATACTACTTTTTTCTTAAGCTCTTAATATTTCTGTTACTTTGCTTATACTTTTCGCCGAAATATTCACTTGATTCTAGAGCAACCTAGCTCAAGGATCAAAGCTATACATTTTATTTGGTTTGCTTTATTTATAGTTGCCGTTAATTTCAGTATCAATTTATATTTTTTCTCTATTTGTTCTAAGTAAATCACGTATTCTTAAAACCAGAGTATAAATTCAATTGTTATCATTTTTAGGATAAACATAAGTCAAGACAGATTTTTATCAAATAGTTAAAAAAGGAATCATTGTTATTGGTTCCATTAATTGAGAGTTCTTTATTCATTTTCTCCAGTCTGAAATCGGTTTAGATTTTTACGTTTGATCTAATACTTTATAACAAGATTAAACGGTTCTCTTTGTTATGAGATTCTTTATCTTAATTGATTTAACGTAAATTATTAGGTATATATTTTAGCTCAGTGATTCTTAAATATTAATCATTTGAAAATAGCAGCAACACCTATCTCTCTAATGATGACTAATCAATAGAATCAAATCTTCCATAACGATGAATGATATTTACTGAAGATGCTATGTTTTTTTTTTTTAAATATACCCGCAGTAAAGGTAAAACGCTCTCCGACAAAGATGACATTATATTTAGGACTCGAACTCTAAATCTCTTGCTAAGAATGAAAGAATATTTATCATTAATGTTACCACTCCTCGAAACCTCAGTATTAGTACTGTAACATAAAGAATAAAAAAAATTATAAAAAGGAAAAAATGAAACTTGTTACAAATACTGTAAAATTAAAGAGAAATTAAAATTTTACGAAAAAATCATAGTAACGTAATTAAACACAATATCTCAAGCCATCAAGAATAAAATCATATTATATGAGTCAAAGAAAATGTTTTTTATGAAATTTAAATATAAAAATTATGTCTTGGGTAATTCGGTTTAAGAACCCCCAACGCTATGAGAATTAACTACATACCTAAAGTTGGCCTGTAGGCTTATACAATTATCTAATTTTTGAATACTTTTTTTAGGCAGCTAGAAATTAAAGATATAATTGCATTTCAATTCCATAGTATTTATGCAGGATACCAATTGAGTATGAAAAAAGGAGTCTAAAATTCGGTAGGCTGCCGTTAGGAGATAGTCACCACTCAACTCTATGGGATTTTAAATCCTGTGTGCATCAATGAATTTGAATTAATCCTTTTCTACAAATATTTATCTCAAATTTTTCTTTCCTAATTTCAACATGTAGTTACAATATATTAGACCTTCAACCATATGTAAGGGGTGTAACCGAGCGGATCGGGTTGGGTTGGGTCGGATATGTGTGGGTTAAAATGGGTAATGTAAAAACGGATAAAATATCTGATCCGTCTATATTTAATATTGATAGAAAATAGATTAACTGGTGGAAAATATGGATAGTCTCCCAAATTTGTGGAACACCCAATTTGATTCTTTGCAAATGTAAAAGTTATACCTATGTTATCCATTTTTGTATCTATTTTTTAAGTGGTTAACATAGATCTTATCTATATTTAACTCTTTTTTAAAATGTTCATTATCAAACTCATTTTTTAGTGAATAACTAGTATCAGTACCCGCGCGATACGCAGATAATTCATTTTAAATTGCGATGTAGGTTGTTTGAATCATATACAAATAACCTTAAAATATAAACCTCTCAGATAAAAATTATATAACATGAGAATTTAATTATGAAACGTGATATGAAATTATTGTTCAAATCTCATAGTGAACAACCAATCTTTTTAATATATACTTGTAGCAACCTAACCCCTTGATTTTGGTACTTGTATTTCGTTCCGCTGTCGATATTAAAGAATACTAAACATGTCATATTGTGATCTATCTTGTTCGAGCACATTAGATCATATTATCTTAACAAAATTCTTATTATCACTTTATTTTTATCTGGAAGTCAAATATATCTTATTCATCACATCACTTTTACATAAATTCTTTTTTTTGTTCTTTTCTTATAGTTAATGTATTATTTAATATTTAATCATAATATTTTAATTATTTAAATTTATCAGTAATATTTTTAAATATAATTTATTTATTTTATTTTATCTATTTTTAAATTAATTTAAAGTATAAGTTTCCTCACACTATCTCTATTTTATTTTTATGTACATTCTCTTCCCTACTACATATGTTAATTAGTTTTTATATTAATGTTTTACGTAGAGCCAAAATAATGTCATATTTTATTTTAAATTGTAAGTCTTAATTAATTAAAAATATTAATACATAAGTTATTTGATTATCATGTTCCAAATGTATTGAGTTCTCTTATAATTAATTTTGTATTAGATGCAGTTAAATTTTCTTTCTTTTTTAGCTATAAGATACAATTTAATTTTTAATTTTCATTAGTAAGATTATCAATAGTAGAAATTTATTTTGTATTTTTAAAATTTTATTTAATCATAGAAAAAAAATTCTTCGTTGTTTGAACACATTATTTATAGTTATGGCAGTAATATTTTTACTGTTATTTTAGTTCTTTACGTAATATTTAAAAAACAAAAAAATAATCTCATCTCAAATTCAAATAATTCTTATCATTCTATTTTCTAAAATGAACCATATTTTTAAAAAAAATATGCTATGCATTCAAACTCAAACTAACTGCATTCGATTCAGATATTAATCATAGAAAAATATTTTCTTAATTGTTTGAACATATTATATCTAAATGTTGTAATAATATTTTCACTGTCATTTTATTTCTTTACATAAATTTTCTTTCTTTTTTAGTTTTAAGATACAAATTTAATTTTTGTAAAATTACCTATATTAGAAATTTATTTTGTAATTTAAAAATTTTATTTTTTATTATTTTTTTATTTTTCATAAGTAAGACTTCAATTTTGTGGTATTATCCATAATTTGAGCATTCACATTGTAGTTTTAAGAACTTTCTAATCTCAAATTCAAATAATCTTTTCTTTTAATTTCTAATAGTAAATTTCTAATAATTTAACATAATTTTGCTATTTTTTTAATCTAATATATAGTCTAATTACATTTTATGTGGCTTTTCGTTAACTTGTAAATTTATTTAATATCATTATCAACTACTTTTCTTTAATAATATAAGATAAATATATAATTTTTTTAATTATGAAATAAATATTTATTTTGTTTTAAAAACATTGCTCGAAAATTTTAAATATTGCTAGAAAATTTAATAATATTTTAAGTATTGTATATTTATTTTATTTTATTTTCTAAACTTATGATTTATAAATGTCCTTACATTCTCTCTAATTTATTTTTATTGTTCAATTTTTTTAGTTTTTCATTTTAACTATTAGACTTGAGTTATGTGGACAAATATTATGACTTTTCTTAGTATTATATAAAAAACTTTCTCATCTCAAATTTAAATAAGTTTAACCTTTTTCCTTTGATAAAAACCTGAATTTTTATTTTTTTCTCTATTTAGTCTTTATTTTTTATTTTATATTATTCAATACCTAATATTATTACATTGTCATGTGAATTTTTATTAGCCTATTTGAATTTAGTATGTATTTTTACCACACTCATTCTAATATAATATAGATAAAAATTTAAAAACTTTCTCATCTCAAATTCAAATAATTTTTATCATTCTATTTTCCTAATTGGACTATATTTTCAAAAAATTATGTTATGCTTTCAAATTTAAACTAACTGAACTTAATTCAAATATAATCATAGAAAAATATTTTCTTAATTATTCGACACATTATATCTAGATGTTTTAGTAATATTTACGTATAAAATATTCGTTTGCACGATTTATCAGTACTAATATGAATTTATTATTCTTGTTATTAAAATATCTTTTGTTAAATTATTTAATTTTTCTCTTACCTTATAAATAATTTGTATACTTTAAGTAAGATCTTATTTTACTGCTTGAAATTATTTAATTTTTAAACTCAATAAATCCTTAATATCTTAAGTAAATTTATTTTTATTTTACTTACTCCAAAGTATAAATAGTTATAGGTTATCTCAATTTACGTCTTTATATATTTTAATTTTTTTCTATTATAGTTTTTAATTAATTTTTCACCTCAATATTTCTAGCTAATATAGAAAAAAATCTATGAGTAGATCAATATATAAATATAAATATAGATATAGATATAGATATAGATACAAATATACATATAAATTTAATTATAGATATATAGATTAGATTTGTCTAAGATCTATTTAGATTATGTATAAGATTCATTAAACTACTTCTATTAATTATGTTTCTATATATAATTTTTAGTTATTAATGTTGTCCTAAAATTGCCAAGTGGCTTCATTTTAGCTTGTCACTTAGCTTAATCACAATGCATACTACTTTTCTTTTAATATAATATAGATATGGATGAATAATTATTTTTTTAATCAATTTTGCCACCACTAGCTATAAATAAAAGGTAGCCTGAACAATTAGAAGAGCAAAGTAAAACGTTTCGTATGCAGTGTTTTAAAAAGCGTTGGCGCAAAACAAGACCTTTTACCTATATTAAAATAAGTATGGGCTTAGACCAAATTTGTTGGAGCGCAAATTGCACAGCTCGATCCTCGATCCTACCTTTGCTATTAAATATGTTCATATCGCCAACTGCAATAGTGTCCACTGCTATTATTACTATACACAACATATTTTTTCCCTTAAACAATTTCGGGAGAAAAAGAGGCATTTATCTATTATAGAGATGGTACGATTTGATTCTTTTTTTTACATATATAAACAACTCAAAAGCTCATGAATTCCTCAACTGCTTTTCAAATATTTAGCCACAATGCCTTCTCCTTGTAAGTTTCTCCAGCATGTTATTCTCTTCTTGGCCATTCTTCTCATTATCATTTCAGAAGTCAGAGCTCAAGCTCGAACATTTACTCATGATAATAATAAGTTGCAGTTCAACAATTCAGTTTCAGCTGTTTTAGTGTTCGGAGATTCTACGGTTGATTCAGGGAATAACAACTACATAAACACTCTTTCTAAGTGCAAATTTGCACCCTATGGAAGGGACTTTGTAAACCACAAACCTACAGGAAGGTTCACCAATGGCCGACTCCAGGGGCGGATCCACCCTTCTGGGTGGGGTGGTATGACACCCGCTCGGTTGGTAAAATTATTATATATTTATGTATAAAAAAATTTAAATTAGGTTAAATATATGATCCTGTCACCCCATCCACAAACTAGACATAGGTGTCATGACTGGTAGACCTTTTCGAAAGCTTTTCTTGTGTGTAAAATTCATGTTCGAATTTATCTTGAACCTTGTCTGACTTTCCTTTTTCGTTGCGCTTTTTATTTCTTTTATCCCAGTCATTTTCCTTTTTGGCTACCTCCTAATTTCTTATTTGTTGTTTATTATTTTTATTTTTCCCCCTTTATTCTATTACTTTATTTGTGATATTTAGCAAGAACACTCAAAAAAGAGCCTCCAAAGTTTAAAATTTCATAATATAAACATTTCTCTTATTCTCAAATCTTTTAGTTTTCTTCTTTCAAAATAAAAAAAAAACTTGGGTTTTGATATTCAGATTGAGGTCAATATTAATTTATAATTTATTTTTTATTATAACATGAAAATTTGTGTTATTCTATGATTGTTAAATACAATTTAACTCTCTTTAGTAATAAATTATGATGAATATTTCGCAATCATTATATTTATTATTTTAAGTTTTGAGATCTCGTAGTTTATCTAATTCTGCATTTACTTATGGGGTATAATTTATCTATTGAAGATTTCTTTTTCCTTATTCTGATCAGTGGAGTTCCCTTATTAAAGATTTTATTTTACTTGTGCAAATTTATGTTTAGTATACAATAAAACATAGTTCCCTAGTGAAAATATTGATTTTATTTGTATTATTAATAATAAAAGTGTGATTCCTTCTTTAAAATGTTAATTATTTTTGCTTCTTAATTCCTGAAATGTAATTTTTATACAACAATAATAACATATATACCCAATGAAATTCCATAAGTAGGGTCTGAAAAATTGATGTAATTTTTATATTTGCAAATAAAGTGCTTATTAAATTGCACAAATAAACTAAAAAAATGAACCTGACAAACGTTCCGAACAAACTATATATTAGTAGTTATTATAAGATGTACATTAAAGGAAATTTTGGTACCCGCCACCTTTAAATCCTGAATCCGCCTCTGGCCGACTCATCACAAATTATATTGGTAAATTTTAACTGGTTATAACAGGTTATAAACTATATTTTATGTGTTATCTAATTAGAATCTCTATAAATAGTGAATTATTATTGCAAACAGAGGTGGACCTATCTACATGTCAGAAGGGTCACAGACACCCGTTACCGCTCTCGAGAAAAATTCAGTATACATATGTATTTAATAAGGCACCCTAATACTCAGAGTTGGACTGGGGGCACTGGTGATCATATCCGCAGTTTAGTGCTTCTTTTTTGTTGGATGACAAAGGTTCAACTCCAGCTCCAACAATGCCCGTATATTTCATTTGCTTTTATTTGAACGACTTATCAACCTAGGTTTCTTCCTTTTTCGGATTTTTTTCCTAATAGTTTCTGCCCCAATCACATTTTTTCTTTTGATTTACCCCTGATCAAAAAGTCATTGGACCATATTTCCTTCTTTTTTTCTTTAGTTTTCGCCCCTCATCTCCTATTACTTTTGTTTGAACGACTCTTTAAAAAAATGTAAAATTTACTTCTCCCAAAGCGAAGAACTGAAACTTAGCATAATGATCAAGTTTTAAGAGAATTGCACGCTAAACTTTGTAGCTAGTAATTAGTATGTATCATGACTATGTTAAGATAGTGGTGCCCCGGTATCTTCAAATTCTAGGTCCGTCTCTGGTTGCAAGGCATAATGTTAACTGTTATAGGTCATTTTAACTTGATGGTATTAAAATTGTACATACTATTAGTACATAGAAGTAAAATTCTTCCTTTCTTTTTTAGTTTAAGTTTTATGCATTGAAAACGTAAAAATTGTTTACTCAACCAAGTCACTCAAATTTTAACTACAAGTAAATTTATATGATATGCATTAATTGGAAACCTGATAAAAAGGGACACTAATCTGCTATAATAGGTTAAACTACAATATTGATCGTGTGAAGAAAATTTCTAAACTGCATTGCATTTAACTTATGTACTTTCTTTTTATTGAGTTCAATTTTCCTCTCTCTATGTATGTATGTATATATATATATATATTATAACAGATTACGCTACGTTGATATGTAAAATTTTCATTAGAGTAAGTTGATATAAGCTAAGTCCTTATTTTAACCATGTTGTCTGTCTTTGTAACAGTTTCATACGTGGGAATCAAAGATTTTGTGCCACCCTATTTGGACCCAAGTCTTAGCTCGGAGGAGCTCATGACCGGAGTTAGTTTCGCCTCCGGTAGCTCCGGCTTTGATCCTCTCACTGCTCAACTAAGCGTGCGTCTCTCTTGACTTATAGTAATACTTTTTACATAGTTTCAAATATATATATTTCAAAAAATACAAAGATTTTATTCCCTAATTCATAGTCAAAATTTTGAAAATTTATCCACAAAATTCGAATTGTACTGCATAAATTAGGACAGAGGAAGTCGTAATAATGTGGCTAAAGTAACCAATTATCAGCTTTGTAGTAATAAGGTGCGATTTGGGAATTGTCATGCTAAGAATAGTACTTCTATGCAAAATACCACGGAAAAGTTCTACTAAGTAATTTTTATAGGTTCAGGCCATTGCACAATATCAAAAGAAGAAGGGAAAATGGTTAAAATGGGGTTAGGGTACTGAAGTGGCATGCCACGTAGCATTAATCTTATCAAAAGGTCAGGCTATGTGGATCTCCATTAAAAATATGGGTAGATTTGAATAATATGCTAATGGTAGGGGTGTATGTATCTCAAAAGTATGACGGAGAATTAATATTAATAATATTTAAAACTAGCGGGGTAAATCTGACTCTTTTTCTCAAAGAAGAATAAGAGGAACTCTGACATTACCTGACGCGCATAAGTGGAACTCAGACTTGAATAATACACTCATTTTCTTATTTGGAGATAATTTACCTTTACACAATGATTTATAGCCACACAAAATATATGTGCCTTATTTTATACCACAAAATCAAAAGTCTTCTCTCTTTTCTTAAACTTTGTGCCCAGTCAAATAAGTTCACATAAATTGAAACGGAGGGAGTAATAAGTAGATTTTCCTGCATCACAATTTATGTGATACTCTTTTCTTTTTACTGAGTTTAGAACAAGAATTTTTCATATTTTTAGTAATAATTTTACGTTAAACTTTTTATTTTATCCTTAATGTGTTTATTTATAGTCATACAAATATTTATATCTCGTTTTAACCATAAACTATAAAAAAATCTTTTTTTTTTTAATTTTCGTATTCGGTCAAACATCACCTAATAAATTGGAATGGATGGCGTAGCTCTTTCATGCATCACCTGGTCAAAATAATATACACGTACTTTACATAATTTCACGAAATATTGACAAGATTGGTGGTTTGATGATTTGCAGGGTGTAATACCATTGCAAAAGCAGCTGGAATATTTCAGAGAATATAAAAGGAGACTTGAAAATGCAATAGGGAAAGAAAAGACAAAATTGCTAATAAGCAAAGCAACATTTATTATAAGTGCAGGGACAAATGATTTCGTTGTAAACTATTATAATACCCCATATCGAAGACAAACCTATAAAATCTCTGCCTACCAGCAATTCTTACTGCAATTGCTGCAGCAATTTGTCCAGGTAAGTCTTTTTCTCATAATTTAAAGCCATGTAATTGTTTTAAATTAACTATATATGTATATATATAGTTTTCAAATGTTAAATTGAAAATCATAATTTTCAAAAGAACAATAAATTTAATATTAAAAATTACGAAGATTGAATCCACCAAATATAAATCTGACGATTCGGCTGTGGTCAAGGAACTTAATATTTTTGGACTAATTTGATCATTCAGTATTCAAGATAAAATGAATTTCTATACTGTATAGCTTTTGAAAATTCAAATGGTATATCAATGTGTAAATTTCACAAATAGTTATATAACTATGGCTTTTGTTTTTATCAAAGTCATATAATTTTGATGTCTCACACAAAAATCATAAATACACTTATATATAAATTAAAATAATACTAAAAATAAATCTTTCAAAGTACGGCACTTCTATCTTTTATTTTTATTTTCAAGATTTTCATTCAAATTTATAGCATTTTTGTTTCAAGTGCTCTCTAATTATACATTTTATTTCTTTTCTTTTTTTGTCAAAATCACATGCATTCCTTTGTATGGGGGGAAGACTTTATTTTTAGTATTATTCTAATATATGTATATGGGTATTGGGTTGGGTGGGTTGGGTCATTCTTATTTTAAAGAAAAAGATATAAAAATGACCGATCGGCCGAAACTAATTGCATTCGCTAAACAAAAAATATATAGAATATGTATATTAAATTTATATAATATATAAAAATATAAATTTATCGGCTATTATTTTTGGAGCGGCTAAAAATATATGTTTCTCCTATTTTAATTAAATTATTATTTATTAGTCTGAAAATAAAAAAATAAAAAAAAACATGAAATAAGAAAATGCTCCGAAAATTACTATGTTTTTTGGTCACTATGATTTTAATGTGAGTTAGTGAAAGTTTTATAATTTTTGTGTGAGAATAAAATTATATGATTTTGGTGAAAAAAAATCATAATTATATGACCATTTGTAAAATTTATCGGTTTGATATTTATATTTATAATTTGTAGTATAAACAAACTTTATGTAAATTGTTCTAGGGTTTGATGAACGAGGGAGCTCGAACGATCGCCGTCGCCAGAGTTCCGCCATTCGGGTGTTTGCCGGTGGTCATCACGATAAATTCCGGCAGCGCACTTCAACCCCGCCAATGTGTTGAGTCGTACTCTGCTGTTGCAAGAGAGTATAACTCGGTTCTTCAGCATTTACTAAAGACTATGCAAATTCATAACACAAAATTATTCTACCTCGATATCTATAATCCTTTAAACGACATGATACGAAATCCAGCTAAATATGGTGAGCGCCCAAAATTTTAATTTAATCAGTCGTAGCAAGTTGTCTGTCTAATATAAGTTACTAATTTCACTTATTATAACCAGAGTTGCATAAGGGACCGACGGATATAGAGTATAATTATTGAGTTTATCCGAACACATTATACGCTACTTAGGACCCGTTTGACCATAGATTTGACCAAAATATATTTGGGTTTTTTGGCAAATACATGTTTGGCCAAAAATTTTATCTACAGTTTTGGCAAATTCCCAAAACCCGAATCCCAAAACTAGCTCGTTTTGGCCCAAAATATCACTACTACATTTTTTAAAAATTGACAAACTTTTGTATTTTATAAAATAGCTCATCATTTATTATTTTGTAACAATGCTGCTTCGTCTTCTCGATCATTTGATAGTGTATTATGTAGTTCAAATAAAAATGATAATTGCACAAAATTAATTTATGTTTAGGACTATGGTTTGAATAATGAATGTTATTGATAAAGGTTCTATTGGGTATTTGTGATAGTTTTTAGAACTTGTGGATATAAGTCATGTTTCATGTTTTTTTTTTTTTTAAAAAAAAGTAAAATATGTTTTGAAAACTTATGTCCAAACATATTTTCATCTTCAAACCAAACTTCACCCACATCAGCTTTTTCAAAACAAATTTGGGAATCTATGGCCAAACGCTAGCTTAGTTTTTGTGTCATGTCCTTAGCCTTTAATTAAGTATACGTGTGGCTTGACAACTCGCTCACGAACTTACACAATTTGCTCACGTTCTTGTTATGCCAAGTTAGCCTTACTACACTCAAGATCGCTAAGAAAATGTTAAAAACAACACAAGAGAATTGCTGAAGGAAGCTGAAAATTTGAATTGTTTTCTTGGTGAATTACAATGAATGCCCTCTTTATATACCAATCTCCTAGGGACTAGTATGTAAATATTAATTCTTACACAAGTCCTTAATATTTACAAGTTAAAGGCTTTCTCTAGAATTCTCTATAAACCTAGAAGATTCCAAGGACTTTCCTAGCAAATTCATAGGGATCTAGGGTCTTCCAAAAGAAATGTTTCATACTTCTCTAGAATCTTCTCACAAATACTAGTATTTCTCCTATATAAGCTTCCGCATGGCATTAATATATGGAAAATGGTACCTATGTGGCGTGATGACATGGTGAATCATCACATTTGGCTTGGACTTATATATGTGTTAAAATATTTTTAAATAATATAAACAATTGACTTTGAAACCCCAACAAATCAAATGCTTTGCGGTACTTTCGAACTCTGAACCCATAAAGGTTAAATTTTAGATCCCCTTAGTTTGATCTGGTAGTGTAAAATTTTTATACAATGTCAATGTATATAAGCTAAACTCTTCCTAATTAAGACCGCCAATGTTGTGTTTCCAGTAAGAGGCTGTTTCCAAATAAACCCCTGGCATCCTTCCCTCCAAGAACTTCCCACCTTGCTCTTGGGGAGACTCGAACACAACCTCTTGGTTAGAAGTGGAGGTTGCTTACCATCAGAGCAACCCCTCTTGGTTCATACTACTCTTCTATTTTTATAGTGTCGAGCCTTATTTACTAGTTATTGTTTGCTTTCCTTTTATTTACTGGTTCTTGTGTTGTGTTATTATTTTTATGGTTTTTGTTGATGGTACTGATATATTATCTCTTTTCGTCTTCTTGAGTCAAAGGTCTATCGGAAACAGCCTCTCTACCCCCTCTGGGTAGAGGTAAAGGTCTGCGTACATACTGTCCTCCCCAGAGCCCACTTGTAAAATTTTACTGAATCGTTGTTGTTGTAGTTGTTGTCGTCTTCGTAATTAAGACCATGCCTATAATTTTTGCAGGTCTTACTGAAGTGACCAAGGGCTGTTGTGGAAGTGGACTTGTTGAACTTTCAATTCTCTGCAATCCAAAGTCAATTGTTTGCGATGATCCTTCACAACATATATTTTGGGTTCAGTCCACCCAATTCAAGTTACTTATTATAGTTTGGTCCAAGCCTTGCGTCCTACACTTGATTTTGCTATCAAACAATAAATAATATTTTTTCGAAGAATTAGAAGTTAAAAGAGAAAACAAGTGATTGAAAATTGTTTGAAACATGTATTTCCAAGTTTGGATTTCTGATTCTTCTCCCTTTTTCGTTCGGTACGATTTCATGTTTTGTTTTTTCTTTTCCACCTTTTGTAATTTTATGGAATATATTGCTCGCAATGAAATCAAGAAGTAGACAAGTAATAAATATCTTCGATCTGCTATCTGAAGACAGGGTCCCATAAGATTGCTAAAATTGGATAACATATTATAAAATAAATTGACAGGATAATAATATTCTATCTTGTCCTATTAGCAATTACTCCCTAGGGTTCACAACAAGTGACCAGTTTACTTTTTCATTTTGGTTCAAAATAAGTGTCCAGTTAGGTAATCAAGAAAAAATTCAATTTATTTTTACTCTTTTACCCTTATGTGCATATCACTAAAAAGTTTTCTCACTCCTCACTATAACTATGTTACCAATATTTAATAAGGGTAGTTTAGTCATACTAGATATTCTTATATAGGATTTAGCATTTTCTTAATGGGCGTGCTAAAAGAAAACTGGTCACTTATTGTGAACTGGAGGGAGAAATATAAATACAATACAACAAAAAAGCTAGATATTATGCATTTACCGTTAGTATTATATTGCATTATATTGTATTGTATTTGATTGTTACAGTAATGATCTTAGTCTATCAAAAGAGTATGTATAAATATATAATTTTTATATTTACTTTTATAACTTTATATAGAATTTTCTTTAAAAAATATCTAGAAATATTTGTGATCATCTCATGAGATGTAATATTTAATAGAACTATAAAGTGCATTTAATTTTATTTATTTTAGATAATGACTGATTCTAACTTGTATCACACTTTCTTATCAAGTGTTATTTAAATGCATCAATCTCCTTGTTCTTCCATATTCATATGTCAAGATATATTGAACTCTTATATCTTTTTCGATATGTCAAGATCTATTAAACTCTAATGTTTTTTTTCGAATTTGAAATGGTATTTTATTGGTAATTTTTAAAATAAGATGAACATATTATAATTAGGTTTCATATTGATTTTTGTATAAAAATTTGATTAAGCTTGAAAGCGTACATCAACAAAAAATTATTGTTCGACTAAGAAAATAACTATCATGTGTCACAAAAAGAATTCTCCCATAAGATTATTTTAATAGATCATATGCTTGTCAATTTTTAAAACATATATACACTTATCAAAACTTTATTTATAACTCTAACAAAGTAAGTTTAAAGTAATATTCATGTAACAAAAAATTCCGACAAACCCGACAAAACTGAAACAATCAAAGCCGATATAATTGGTTGGTTCAGTTTTGATAAAAATCGAACCAACCGACTTATGTACACCTCTAATAGCACTTATCTCGTCCAGGAATGAGTCTCGACGCCATTAACAACATTGTCTTTTGAAAGGTTGAAGAATATACACCAATCAATGAATCAAACATATCTCCTATTATGGGTATCAAATGGGCGGATTGAGCTTATACTGGACAGGTGAAAATATGCTTAATCAATAAATAAGGGGTCAATGACTCGCCAAACAATTACTTAGGTTAAGATGCACTGAATCATAAATTTTTTTCTTTATATATAATATGGGGTTTTACAGGGACCCCTATCATGTATATTATAAAATTCTAGAATAACAAAAGGAGGGGGAAGTAAGCCAAACATAAAGACATACCATACAAACTTTAAACCACTTTACAAGGCACATAAAGAGATCTAAAGGTAGCGGGAGATCTGCAACTTGTACCTAGCAGCATCACAAAATAAACTGATTTCTCCCTGTATGACAAAAACAATTCAGAGATAAGGAAAATAAGGTTGGGTTAAGATAAGTTAAATTTTAGATTTTAGCCCAACCCGTCTAACTCCTATCAAGTTTTAATTAATGTGTGTTGTTTCTTAACATTGTTTTTTCATCAAATAATTTTTTTTTTCCTTTTGTTATGGTCATATATAACATATCAAACAAAAAAGAATTATTTCAAAGATATTTTAGCAAAGTTACTCATGAATCAATTTGGGCTAAAAATCATCTCAATTTTAAATGGACTGAGATAGGCTGGGTCAAAATGAGTTGAGTTTAAAAAATGAGCGGGTCAATGACCAGTCCAACCTTGGCCAAATTAGGCGTGTTAAATGGCTTTTGGCTCAAATTGCCACCCTATATATATACACACTCTTACAACAAATAAATGCACGATATGTATAAACTTTTATCATTTACTACTCCAATGGAGTACTCAAAACAGTGACACACCTACTCACTGAGGAGGGTCATTGCTGCTTAGGATTGTGACTTTACAAGAGAAATGCAGGTGCATCCTTTAGAGAGAAAGGGCTCACTCCCAATTGGCTTGCAACTACTTTCATTTATTCTACGGCTGTAATAAAATATGGGGGGAAATTTGCTGTCTATTTCAGAAATAACAACTCACAGTATCAAGCATGAGGTGCAGGTTTGAAGGAAACGTACACTTTCATTTATACTAGTAGAGTAATAGTTTATTTATTTTGAATTAACTTCCACTCCAATGTGACTCGAACGCAGGACCTAACGGTCGTGGGTGGAGGTGTTTTACCAACTGAGCAACCCTCATGTATGAATTTATATGAGGATCTATAGTGTTTCCACACTTCAACTCCAATATGACTCGAACTCAGGACCTAACGATCGTGAGTGGAGGTGCTTTACCAACTGAGCAACGTCCCTCATATATGAATTTATAGTTATAATGTACATTAGATGAGTATGATATCGGATTTTAATTTGAAGAATTATAATTATTATCCATTTTGAATCATACTCCTTTCGTTCCATTTGTCATTTCATTAATCCAATATCAAATCCAATGTGTTCTTTAAAACCAAGAGTTCTTTACAACTACTAGCGGCATAGATATTTTTAAAAGAGACGGAGTCAGAATTAAAAGTTTATGCATTCGACATTTTAGTTTTTTTAAGTTAATTGGTTATAACTTATATATATAAATTTAAGACAAATATAAAATTTAAGACTAAATGGTATTGGATTCGACCGAAGCTGCCTGCCACTGTCTCTGAACAGACGAATTAAGAGATTGAGTTCAAGCAAACGCTGATCACGGACAGTGATTATGATAATTAATTTACTGAAAAAGTAATTAATCAATGAGATGAAATAATCCAGCTTAGTCAAAGCTTAAGAAAACAATTGAAAGTCAATAATTTATACTTTGTATTTCATGGTTGTTTCTGTTTACTCCAAAAATGGGTAACAATTAAATTTGTACGCGGTATAAAAGATACGTGATTTAATTCAATACGAATAATTAAGAATAATAAATAGATGAATTAAAGGCAAAATAAACGATCAAACCAACTGCAATATGATGACCAAGCATGTTCTTAGATTAAGCAGTGAAATTCATCTTCGATCGGACCCTAGGTACAAGCTCGATCGTGAGTAAAGAATAGAACAAACAGGCAATGCCTTGAACAATAGCTAGGGGACAAAAGTAAGCTTTTTATTGCCTTGAATTGTGTGTTACAATGTGTCAGATCAAAGAAAAACTTCCCTTTTATATAGTAGGAGAGTTTCAATCCTAGTGCAAGTCCTAAAAAGGCAAAAATCTTGTTTTCCCTATAATTGTTGATTTGTAACGAACAACGAACGAGATTCGCGCCGTAAAATCCAGTTGAGGCCGAACATCACTCCCCCTATCTGTCATGCATAACCGTCCACCGTATCTCCCGAGGTACAGGAGCCATACTTAGTCTGGGGCATGTTGCCTTACCGTGTCTGATCTTTAATACATCGTTCACTATTCTCGGATCTCGATATGAGGGGCTCCCGACCTCAATTATCATTTCGTTGATCTATGCTTCCCCTTTATTCTCTCACCGGGGAATCGAGAGAAACTTTTTTTCCGATTTTATCCGTACACAAATAGTCCCCTCGTTTTCCAGAGAGTAGGTTTATCGAAGCAACGAGAAACGATGAATTAATCTTGGTTTCTTCCTTCGTTAGTTACAATCGGGTCAACGGGTCAGCGAAACGTCCCATCAGCCATGTTGTTCAGGCTTCGGACACATTTCAGCCACCAGTTGACTGTCCTTAAATGCGAAACGTCACACACTAATTACATTTTTCCTCTATAAAAACTCCGACCCCCTTTTCACTTATTCACTTTCGGATTTCAGAGCTGTTTGATTTACTCTTGAATTCTCCGCTTTAACTCTAAACTCTTCAAATCTTCATACGTCGTTTTCCAGATCTTCAAATCTTCATCTTCAAATCTTCAAACCTTCAAATCAGATCTTCATATCTTCATCCACATCTTCAAATCTTCATATTTTTCTTCAAATGTTTATATTTTCCAGAATTCGATGGCAGAAACTTCCAAATCCGTGCCTCAACAAACCGCCCCTTCAACTTCCAACCCAGCCGCGGACGTCGAGGTGTCCGTTCCTGAGGTGGGCCCGGAGCCTCCTTTGAAGAGTTTCGTTCCTGGGGGTTGTTCTATCGAAGTCGAGAAGGCTTCCAGTGAGCAAGACCAGGGCAAGGGGGTATGGAGGTATATATCCTCCATCACAGAAGATATACTCCCCACAGTCCGGGTGGACTGTAACTAGGAGGGCAAGAAGTGGTCGCTCCCGGGTCCAATGAGGACATCACCACTCACGTGGAGGGACATTTAAGTGTTTACACTTACCCCTTCACGCTCGCCTCGGTAGACCCCATAATCTTCGGCTTCTACAAAAGGTACAAGGTCTGCCTTAGGCAGATTCACCCGTCCTTTTGGAGGATCGTAATCCTCCTCCTCCACTTCGTAAACAACACAAAAGCACCTCGATTCACCCTTGACCACCTACTTCTTTATAGCCCTTGAATCTTCCGGGGGAGCTGATCAAGCTCGTTCGTCAAGCAAGTAAACCTCCATTCTCGAGTATAGATGAAGATCGAGATTGAGGTTTGCAGGGGAGGTTTGTTCGGGTGAAAGTCGAAGACCTCATTCCTCCCGAGTTTCTGCCGTTCCTTTAAAAGTGAAACTAATCCCCTAAGTCTTCTCCTTCTCGAGTGCTTGCTATTTCCTTTTGTTCTTTTTCTAATTGCATGCGTTTATCGTTATGCAACGGTTTCCCATGTTCCCAATGCAATCCCTCACTTCAAGGACTAGATAGAGAGGATTTGAAAACAAATATCTTATTTTAAGAGCAAATGGCGCAAGCTCTCGAGGGGCAAGTGGGAGGCCCACTCCCATAGTGAGTCTTCTACCCGAATAATTACATTTACATACTTGACTTTTATATTGTTAAGTCTTTTTCCTTTTCTTAGGTTTGCCAAGACCACTGAGCTTCTACCATTGGATGAGGATGATGCCTCACCCTCGCTTGTTGATCCCACCGCTTCGGGCCAGCCCGGAGCTACCTCAAAGGAAGAGAAAAAGAAAAAGAGGAAATCATTCGGCTCCTCGGATGTGGAGGTGAAGAATAAGAGAGTTTATGTTCGGGTCTGGAATAGCAACTAAAAGAACACCAAAGCAGGGTACCAGACCCCGATTCCCTCTTCCGACTCAAGGATTACCATAAGGATGATGATCTTGAGTTCATTGCTCATGGGTCGACCATCAGCGAAGGAGAGCAAGCGAAGACCGGGGAAGGTGGACAAGAGGTCGATTCCGCTCTAGCTCGGGAACAAGATGGAGAATCGAAGGCCACGACCACCCAAGAAGTTGCTCCTACCATAAAGGAGGTAGTCAGTGTCATCGACATCGCGGAGACACTATCCCACATAGTGTCCATGTTCGAAGAGGCTCAAGCCAGTAAAAAGAAATCAAACAAGATGATATCGTGCCCAAATTATGCCCTCAACATGTTTTTTGATGGCATGGATATGAGTGCGTTCGAGGACTCCTCCGGGCTTGGTCACCTAGAGGTCTAAAAAAAGGACGTGTCATCCATAGCAGGTGAGCTGAGCTTGGCTCGAAGCTAGTGAAGCAGTTTTCTGCCCCGAGTGCGGACCCCGAGTGCAAGAGAACGGTCATTCTTACTATCCTAGTGGACGCTCGGGCGCTGTCCGCTCTGGTGGGTGTGGCTAGCTATCTTCATTGCCTGGTGACTGAGGAGGACCAGGCGAAGATGAACAAAGTAGGCACGTTGATCCTCTTCAACGAGGCACAACAAGCACTGAACCGGGTAAAACATATATTCTTTGTAGCTTTTGCAAATTTTGCTTAGTTTTAGCATGTCCTAATGACCTCATTGTTTTTCAGGTTTCGGTGCTCCATCATGAAAGCTTCTTTTGGTCTCACTTAAAAATCAGCCAGCTCGAGTTCGAGCTCAAAGAGCAAGTCCGGAAGAAGGACATGTACATGGCTCTCAGTGAACAACAAGATGAGGCTCTCAAGGACCACCTAATTCTTCGAGCCAAGCTGGAAAAGAAACAGAGGGAGGCCTCGTTCGTGAAACGGGAGCATGCCAAACTAGTTTAGAAGGTAAAGATCTTTGAGGCTAAAAATGAGAAGCTACTTGTGGTGACTAATGACGCAACTTCATAGGTCTAAGAGAAGATAGACTTGATCGACCAGCTTCGGGCCAAGATGGACGATGTCAAGACCACGACCGAGGCAATGAAGAGCAGAATGTACATGCTGGCTTCAAACAAGAAGGCCACAAAAGAGGAGTTGGCATCGATTAAGGACCAACTCCGGGTGGCAAATGATAAGGCCGACACGTGGTCATGACTAAATGACGACCTCCGAGCACAACTAGTTTCAGTCGCCTCAGAACGGGATGCCCTTGGCTAGGAATATACTGTGATCCAGTCCAAATTAGAGGCAACTTTGATTGATTCCTCCGAAATCAAAGAAATACTAGCCTAGTATAAGGCTGATGTGGTGATAGTCGAGGCCTGCTTAAAGACGAAGACTGAATATATAAAGCGACTATCCTGGAGGAAGACCCTCGAGGAGATTCACGCCCGATATTTTGACCGGTCAACCGAGATCGAAGAAGCCAAGAGGCTGAGGCCGAGTTAGGGGAACTCTATGAACCTGAAGATCCTGAAGGTTCTGACGGTTCCAAAGGCTCTGGTGCTGTGTCCAGCTCCGGTGAAGATTTGGTGTAGATGCCTTAGTTCTTTTTTTCCCTTTTCTTCATTTTTCTTTCTTGTTTGTTTTGAGGCTGTTTTATTGTTCCTTTGTAAATATTTTTGAGATATATAAAAAAAATCCCTTCGGCAACATCGCGTTTTTACTTTTCAGTATTTGTTTGGCATTTTATTTGCATATCGTCCCTAATGACTTAGCGTAGAATCAAACGTAATCCAGAGTATCCATCTTCGGAGGTCAGATTGGGGCTCTATCTTGATGGCAACTTCGGATTACTCATGTGTTGACCTGAGCAGTTTTGGTTGTGATAATTTACAAAGGAACACATACATGAACCCGGTCCATGGATAGTGTAGACAAGTGACGGACAGAATCAAGCAAAATACATACACGTGAAAGGGACAAGTATAAGTGGTTATATCTGATATTCCCTGAACAAAAAGGTTGCATAATTGATAAGGATAAGTAATTATTACTTGATGAGAACTGTCACACCTCCTTTTTGCGCGCCCGCCCCGGAGGGTAAAATGCGCGAGGGAGTTTTTCAAATTTAAGTGACAATATTAGAAATGAGATTATTTATTTAATTCAGAGTCACCACTTGGGAAAGGTTTGGCTTTTGGTGTCCCAAGTCACCGGTTTATCTTGAATTCCAAATCAAGGAAATTTTTCAACTTTCCAAATGAAGTCTGCGAACCAGAAATTCTAAGTAAGGAATTCTGTTGACCCGAGGGAAGGTGTTAGGAACCCCCGAATCCCATGGTTCTAGCACGGTCACTTAAATTGTTATAACGGCTAAATATCTGATTTTAATACATGTTATAACTGGTGTGCTTTTATTAAGTTTAAACCACTTTTATTATTATTTTTCAATAGAATTACAACGTTTTGAAAATGCATCTCGAACCACGTCACAATCAATGCACTCGTGGTTGTTAATACATTTCGACTCCGTTGAGACTTGAATTTGGGTCACATAAATGCGCACCCGAATTTAAGAATGTAATTTAATTAAGTCGCGCCTAAAGAGTCTAACGCGTTATTATCTTTGGGGAAGGCAGTGAAATTCACTAAACAGTCCATCCCAAATTCTAAGTATTTATTATGATCAATTATTAAGGGCCCCACAATTTGCATTTTTATTTGGCGAGGCTCGTCTCATTATTTTTAAAAGGATAATCTTAGCATGACTACATTTTCTATTTTTTGTTTTCTAAAATAAATGAAGATAAGTTCCTACTTTATTTACATACTTTCGAGTTATTATGGTTAAGTTTAAAAAGTGAGTTGTTTAAGGAGTTTGCATGGCAATGCATAGAACATTCTACATACAGACAGTAAAAGAAAGAAAAGACTACATTAAATTACAACTTCAAATCTTTCTCATTTGTTTGCATTCATGCCTCGAGTGGCTTACAAGATGAACCAGTGTATCAGTTTGTGTACCTGGTATTTGGGAAAGCAAGGAAAGAAGATGAAGATCAGTAGAAGCAACAGTAGTGTAAATACACAGCAACAACAGCAACCCAACAGCAACAAATTCTAATCAGATTCAAGGCCCAGAAAACTTTGAGGGAAAAACCGAACAACTCAATAGAATAAACCCAAAAGTTTGTAAGCAAACTAAACAGCAACAAACCACGCATGTATTAAACCCGAAACTAAACTCGTTTCTCCCTTTGTTTTTGTTTTCTTTTTTTTATCTCTCTAACACTCTTGAGATTTTCGGAATGTCTTCCTCTCTCAAAATAATCCTCAAAAATCTTTCTAAATAAATTCAACAACAAATCTCATGAACACATATCGAATCATACAGCTTCAAATTAATGGGAATAAGTTAACCATATTGGGAACCAATCCTGGTTAACTTAAACAAAAAATGAATGAGCAAAGAGACATCAATATCAACAACAAAAATAAACTGAAACAACATGAATCACAATTAACGGAAATGATGCAAACTGAAATCATACCATGAACAACAAAAAGCAGGAATTATTTTGACTGAACAAATTTTTTAACAATAATCCTACTTTCAGATTTAACAAAAATAAGAAATTGATCATAACAAACAAATAGATTCAAACTAAACTAAACACTTGACATTATGAACACACTTGAAAAATTCAAAAAGCAGCAAACTTAAAAAATACATGAACACAAATTTTTTCCAATACAAACAAAGAACCTTGGTTCAAATGGCAACCTCGACGCACTGTAACTCGACGAACACGAACTGTGTATGAACTGTTTCGACAAACCCCGACCACAGCTCGAACAAACGAAAGCGGATGGTTGAGTCTCGTCTTTTTTGGACTGGGGGTGCTGGAAAAAGGGTGAAGCAGCAGCAACGCAGCAGAAGCGATGCTGGACGGGGCTAGACGTTGACGAAGTAGCCGGTGAAGGCTGGCCAACGACTATGTGTGCGCGCGCGACACACAGTCGAGCTTGGCATTCACGTCGTTCATAGGAGGAGCCTTTTTTGTTGGTTCTTTTTGTTGTAGAACATGATGAATCCACGAGGGGGCTAGCCATGGCAGTGAAATAGCAGTCACTACTACTGCTGGACATGGGGGCTCGACGAGGCAGCTGGAGGTGGCAGCAGCGAGCTAGGACGATTGTTGGCGGAGCTACTAGTCGTGTGGAAGGAGGAGATGAATTAGCGGACGTCCATGGTTGGAGCTCGAGCTTGACGGAGACGAAGAAGATGAAGGCAAAAGCAGCTGGGTCTGTTTGGATGTAACAGAAGCAATGAAAATGCAGCAGCCATGGGAGCTTGACGAGCAAGCCAATGGCGGAAATTGTTCGTCGATGAAGACGAAGCTTGGGGCAGCAGCTGGTCGAAGAAGAAGATGCACAGTAATAGTGTTTGTTTGCTCTTTAATGGCCGATGAGGGAGGGGCTGTTTGGAGAGGGTGAGCAGCCATAAATGGGCTTGGAAGCTTGGAGAAGAAGAGGGAAAGAGAGAGGGGAGCGGATGAGTTTAGGGTTTTTCTTGTTTTTTTTTTGTGAAATGTAAGATAGGGAGACGGGGTGTTGGGTATTTGGGTTATGGGGCGGACCGGGTCGACCCGTGTTGAGATGGACCTGGTCATGGGGAAGGTTGGGTATTTTTTGGGCTTGTGGCTTGAATTTGAAGAAGAGCCCAATTCTGATTTTCTTTATATTTTTGCTCTCTTTTCTTCTTTTATTTTTCTAAAACTAAATTCTAAAAATCCTTAAATTATTATTAAGTTATAAAAGCGCAAATTAACTTCCAATAACAATTAACGTACAATTAAGTAATAATTAAGCATAAAATTATACATTTGGACATTAAATGCTAAAAATGCAAAAGATGCCTATTTTTGTAAGTTTCAATTTTTGTAAAACAAACTTAATTACTAACAATTGTAGAATTAAATCCTACATGCAAATGCGACATATTTTTTGTATTTTTTATTAATTTAACAAATAAACATGCACAGACAAATACAAATAATTATCCAAAAAATGTCACAAAAATTCTCAAAATTGCAAACCAAGGAAAAATCATTTTATTTTGATTTTTTTGGGAGTAATTCTTTCATAGGGCAAAAATCACGTGCTTACAGCTGCCCCTCTTTTCCCGAAGACACGAAGGGTTTTCGTGCAAAGATAAAGTGAGCGATTTTTGCCCCTCCGAGTACTCTGTGTGAAGCATTTTTTGAAAAAGATTTAACCAAACCTTTGCTTCAAAGGTTTCCTACATATCCCTGGCTAAAGGGGAATCAGGTTAATGTAGTTCGGAAAATTTTGGTAGCTGGGACTACCATGGGATTGCAATGCTTGCTGTTACTGTTGTTGCTGTTGCCACTACTGCTTTAACGACCTCCTTATTACAACCAAAGGAAATTGAAACTGAACTAGCTACTTATGCCTGTCAACCGCTAGTTACAAGATTCCTATCTATAATTCTTTTGTAACTTGATCTTGGGTCTTAGCTGATTCTGCTTGTAGACTTTGATCCGAATCTTGATGCTCGCAAGTTGTAGGCGCTTGCTTATTTCTGCAGTATTGAGTGAAAAGGGATTGGCGGAGCTTGGGAATTTGATCAAATTTTTGAGCGACCTGCCCTTTGTTTGTTCCAATATGTGGGAACATCTTCTTCTTTTTTGTTCTTTTTCTTCTTTTCTTTATTCTGAATTGAGACTCAAACCGTAGGTCATCTCGATCCGTGCGCCTCGAGGTCAGACCTGCCGAAACAACAAAACAAACGAATGAAATTTTCTGCCCCAGTTTCACTAGGAAAATTTCGTGAGTTAATTGCCATGAAAATTTACAGAATTGATAAGGGGATTGGAAACCTCAAGTCTAAAAAGCGCAACTCAGGGATTGGAGCCCTAATGTCGCAAAAGGTAAAAATGCGCAACACAGGGATTGGAGCCCTAATACTGGCTAAAGGAAAGTTGCTCAACTCAGGGATTGGAGCCCTAATGTCGGCTAAAAACAAATTGCTCAACTCAGGGATTGGAGCCCTAATGCTGCTAAAGGAAAAACGCTCAACTCAGGGATTGGAGCCCTAATGTTGGCTAAAAGAAAAATGCTCAACTCAGGGATTGGAGCCCTAATGTTGGCTAAAGGAAAAACGCTCAACTCAGGGATTGGAGCCCTAATGTCGGCTAAAGGGAAAAACGCTCAACTCAGGGATTGGAGCCCTAATGCTGGCTAAAGGAAAAATGCTCAACTCAGGGATTGGAGCCCTAATATCGGCTAACAGGAAAAACGCTCAACTCAGGGATTGGAGCCCTAATACTGGCTAAAGGAAAAATGCTCAACTTAGGGATTGGAGCCCTAATGTCGGCTAAAAACAAATTGCTCAACTCAGGGATTGGAGCCCTAATGCTTGCTAAAGGAAAAACGCTCAACTCAGGGATTGGAGCCCTAATGTCGGCTAACAGGAAAAATGCTCAACTCAAGGATTGGAGCCCTAATGTTGGCTAAAAGAAAAATGCTCAACTCAGGGATTGGAGCCCTAATGTTGGCTAAAGGAAAAACGCTCAACTCAGGGATTGGAGCCCTAATGTCGGCTAAAGGGAAAAACGCTCAACTCAGGGATTGGAGCCCTAATGCTGGCTAAAGGAAAAATGCTCAACTCAGGGATTGGAGCCCTAATATCGGCTAACAGGAAAAACGCTCAACTCAGGGATTGGAGCCCTAATGTCGGCTAAAAGAAAAACACTCAACTCAGGGATTGGAGCCCTAATGTCGGCTAAAAGAAAAACACTCAACTCAGGGATTGGAGCCCTAATGTTGGGAAGATTGCCAGGTTATGCCAGAAAACTGACTGGGTTATGCCGGGAGAAAAGGAAAAAGGGCTCCTGGATTATGCCAGGGAGGTTCACGGGTTATGCCGTGAAGAAAAGAGGTCCTCGGGTTATGCCAACAAAAGAGAAAGAGTCCTCGGGTTATGCCGGGGAAGTCATCGGGTTATGTCAGAAAAGGGAAAGAGTCCTCGGGTTATGCCGGGGAAGTCATCGGGTTATGCCGGAAAAGGGCAAGAGTCCTCGGGTTATGCCGGGGAAGTCATCGAGTTATGCCAGAAAAGGGAAAGAGTCCTCGGGTTATGCCAGGGAAGTCATCGGGTTATGCCGGGAAGTCATCGGGTTATGCCGGGGAAGTCATCGGGTTATGCCGGAAAAGGAAAAGAGTCCTCGGGTTATGCCGGGGATTTGGATAGAAAACGCTCCTTGGGTTATGCCAAAGGAGATCCGTGGTTTATACCGGGATAGTTGAGGAATGAGGTCCTATGCTACCATGATTTGTTTTTCTTTTGGGATTTTCATTTTTATTTCTTGTCTTCTTTCTTTTCTTTGGTTTTCCTTTTTTATTTCCTTTTATTTATCAAAATGCATGAAAGAATTCTGGGGAAACTTCCTTTTGGTCGTTTTCCTGCTGCAAAACTGTTTCAACGCTTACGCATTTCATTTCTTTTTGGGCTACACCTGCTTCTTGCACGGTTGCTTTGGATCGCACCTGTCTCAATTTTCCTAAACAAAGAAAAATTGTCAGTTTGAAAACGGTGGTTGGTTCGATGGCCTTGATCGTTCCAATTGCTTGGTCTCGGCCTAATTCCTGTTGAGAAACTCTGCCATTGATTGGATTCACAGGCGACCCCTTTTAAACTGATCAGACTCGCATTTTTGGATTTTGTGATGATTTGCCCGTGTAAGGCTTTAGTTCTTTCATCCCATTCTGCTTGGGGATTCTTAACAAGGCCAACTAAGTGGGGATTTTTATTGGGGCAGACTCGTTGGGGATTTTTTTACAAGGGGAGACTCTGTGGAGATTTTTACAAGGAGAGACTCTGTGGGGATTTTCACAAGGGGAGACTCTGTGGGGATTTTTACAAGGGGAGACTCTGTGGGGATTTTTACAAGGGGAGACTCTGTGGAGATTTGCCGGGTTTTTTTTTCCGAAAGCAATCAACAACATGATCAGTCGGGATTGGACTGATGTACCACTGAAGCGGGGTATTTTACTTCCTACTAAACGGAGCTCCGTGAAACCAGTCCTGCCACCTTTTCTTTCCAGCACATTTTGGAATTTAGGGTTAAAACGAAAGGGATTCAAAGAAAGGTAAAACAAAGAGCGGAGAAAACGAATTTAAAAAGAGAAGTGTCCCTTTCGGGATAAGAAAGACTTATCTAAGGCAACATGCTGACTTTAAATTGACATGACATGCTTTTTGGACTGGATGCCCGACCTTCAAGAACTTGCATTTCCTCATGAACCAAAACGGATCTATGTTTTCAAACCAGGGAACCTTGCTAGAACTTTCTGAGGTGGAATCATCTTTTCGGCCGACAACGCCCTTTGCGGGTTTTCGCTAGTCGACCTCTCTCATTTCTCTTCGTACTGTCGCCTCATAGCACTATTTGCGAGTTTTTACTAAACAGGCTCTCTCATTTTCTATTTCTCTACTCCCGTCGCCTCATGGTGCCCGAAGGTTTTCACCGACAAGACTCCCTCATTTTATTCTTCTCATTTTGTTGTATCAGATCCAAATGACTCCATCCTCCCATTTTGAAACACTTTGCTGATTGATCAGAAGGACTTGAACAAGGTTTGGGGTGAAAAGAATTTGGATTGAACTACAACTTTGGAACCTTTTGGGCGGGATCATTGCCGAACCATTATAACTTCTGCCCCAGTTTTACTTTTGGGGGACTTCTTGGATTTTTGTTTTGGTGTGACTGAACCCCTAGGAGAGGTTGCCTACGTATCCTTTCGGAATCAAGTCAGACGTAGTTCAGGCAACTTTTGTTTTTGGATTTTTTTGTTTTTCTGATTTGCTTTGTTTTTCACTTCCCTTCCCCCCTTTTTTTCCATTTTCATTGTCTTTTTTTTTGTATATATATTTTCTCATTTTTCCAATTCCTTCTTCTTCTTTTTTTTCTTTTTCATTTCAATTTCTTTTTTTTCATGTTATTTTCAATAATACTTTCAGGTTCCAAAGAGGGTAATCAAAGAAGAGTAACCAGCTCAAATGGGTTTGCAAAGGGTTGATAGTGTTTGGGTAGCGAGAATGAAAGCCTTCGTCATCTCAACCAGAAAAGATTTTATTATATAAAGGATCCAACATAGTACCTTTTGACTGCATTTGCATTGACAGTTATTTCAAGGACGTTTCCTTCGATGTGTCCCAAGTACAACGCACTCTTTTGGCAGTACTCTTGTTGTAATGTATGGACCTTTCCAATTTCGAGAACCAATTTTCCTTCAGTTGTTCCAACTCTTTGTCTTGTTTCCTTAAGCTATTCTTCATTGCGACCCAATTCTTGATTCATTATTTCGGGGTCTGACATAGTTTTAAGATCCGGGCATGAAGTCCGAAAGCATGTCATATTATTGAAATCTGCATTTAACAGAACTAAAAGAGAATGAGAAAATTGACAAGATTTAAGAAAATAGACATTCTGGGAAAATGAAATATCAATTTCATTTGATTTTTTGATTTTTTTTTGTTTTTTTTTTAAATTTTTGAAGATAGAAGGGTTTACATCGGAAAGTAAGACAATAAAGTAAAACATCTGGATCACACCCTGAGACAATCCAGATGCAGAAAAGATAGCAAGACTGGCTACCGAGACTCTCGTCTAATGGGGAACTTTCAGGCTTGGCAATCGTTTTTTTTTTGTTTTTTTTTCTGTCTCAGCAATGGCTGCAATAGCCTTCAGTGCTGGATCAAATTCCTTAGCTTTACAGATCATTCCGTCTATTGGCCCGTTTGTGAGAGTAGGCAGGGGAATGTTTATCATATTAGGAACTTTTTCGTCCCGGAGAACGATTCTTTCAGCTTCAATCAAGTCTTCAACCGCCATTTTGAGGGTTCAATGACCAACAGTCCTTTGTACCGTGCCCCACTGCTCCAGAGTGGTATTCACATCTAGTATCAGCTCGATGCGGGGAGGGAGGACTCGGTGTTTGGCCGATTTGGGGCCACTGGCTGCAGCAGACTTCGTCTGATAGCTTTTGGAACAAGCCTGAGTATGATTCACCAATAGTGATGAACTGATTCCTTTTGAAAGACTCTCTTGGGTGAGGATTGTACTGAGGAACATTTGATTGGGGACTAATGGAGCTTGGTAAGGATGGGCATTTCTGGGAGGTGGAGCTCAGTTTTGTGTATAATGTTGTGGCCGCGTGCAAGGCTGCATGTTCATCACCGCATACCAACAAAACCAATCACCTGAACAGAACCTGGCTAATTTACTCACACACACAACCTTGTTAGTTTTGATGCATTTAACATATAGAAAGTCACACATTGGGATGCAATGCACCTAAACAGTTAAACGCTTTTACCATGTGTTTGAACGGGTTGCATGTTTCATCCCGGCCTTAAACTAGCCCTCTTCACTATGTACCTCTTTTCTTTTATTCCTGCCTCTCTTTAACCACTCTTGGTCTTGTTTTTGCCGCTCTTTTATTTTTTGCACTCTTTTTTTTTTATTTTTTTTTATTTTGTCACTCTTTCCCTCTTTTTTCACTATTTTTTCTTTTCTCTTTTTCACTCAATTTTCTTTCTCCTTTTCTTTCAGTTTATTTTTTCACTCAATTTATTTTATAGCTATGATCGAATCCGATGGAGATTGCCTACGTATCATGACCCCGCATGAATCAGATCTTGCGTAGTTCGGGACTAACAAATGCAAAAATAAAGAAACAAGTGTTCATTTTGCATTGTGCTCATCCTGCACATTTATTAAGGTGATTTAAGCAAAAATGATTTGACTCAAAAATGATTTGACTATATTTCAGAAAGAAAGATCCGATTTTCGAACACGGCCTTTCAGCACTTCGGGGATGAAGATTTTAAGGTTGTGAGGGTCAACCGATCAAAACTCTAAAAGATGATCGAAAGTGGTCGTTTATGCAAAGTCAGCCTTCCTCCGTCCCTTTCGGGAACATTTGGCTGTTTTGACAAAAACAGCATCGCTTGATTTATTTATGACTCTTTTTTTTCAGAATGGTGACCCGACATTGGGAACATGGCCTCGCAGAGCCTCGGGGACGAGGATCCTAAGGCCATTGGGCAATTTGGTCAGAATTTTAAAAAATGACCAAAAATGGTTGTTTATGCAAAGTCAGCCTTCCGGCGTCCCTTTCGGGAACATTCGGCTATTCTTGACAAAACGGCATCACCTGACTCATAAATTAAAATTCTGACATTTTGGCTATTTCTGAAAAAGTGGGAGGTTGGACCCGATGAGGGTTGCCTACGTATCTCATACCCTGTGAGAATCAAACCGGCGTAGTTCGGGCGATCGTGAATAGAGTAAGTAAACTAACTCTTCCTTTTTTTTTGGAATATTTAATTTTTTTAAAAAAAATGCTTTAAAAGAATAGAGTTTTTTTTTTTGGATTTTTCTAAAAAAATGCTTTAAAAGAAGAAAAGGATATATATTTTTTGGATTTTTGAATTTGACTCTATTTTTATTTTTGAAAGAAAGACTTCTAAAAATTCATTTTCTTTTGATTGGAACTTTGAGAATTTTAGAAGTAAAAAAAAAAATATTGTTTGAATTTTCATTTGTTCTCTCTTTTTCTAAATAAGAAAGAAAATATTTTCTTTGGATTTTGGCTGTCGCCTCTTAATTTTCGAAAGAGGCACTTTTAAGAAAATATTTTGGATTTTCGAGTTTTTTTTAAAAAAAAATTTACAAAAGTACTTCTAAAGAAAAATGAAAATATTTTTGGACTTTAATTTTTTAATTCTATGACATTTACGAAAGAAAGACTTTTAAAGAAGGAAAGTCTTTAAAAGAACGAATATATATATATTGATTCTCTTTTTTTTGATTTGTTTTTTGATTTTTTGGAAAAATACTTCAAAATAAAGGAAACATGTATTTTGGATTTTGATTTTTTTTTTTAGATTTTATTATTTTTTTTCTTTTATTTCTTTTTCCGTATGAAATACTTCAGAAAGCAGGAAACTACCATTTTTTGAGTTTTAAAAACTTCTTCTTTTTTTGAATTTTCTAAGGAAATATTTCTAAAGAAGGAACTAATGAAAAATATTTTTGGATTTTTGAAAATTAAGGTCGGAACCGATGAGGTTTGCCTACGTATCTCACATCCGGTGAGAATCAGACCCGCGTAGTTCGGTCAGATCAGAAATAGGGGAAACAAACTAAATCCTCTCTTTTTTTGAATAAAATCTTTTAAAGGAAAGGAGAAAATATTTTTGGATTTTTATATTTTTGTTTTTTTTTTAATTATTTTTTGGAAAAGACTAAAGAAATATTTTTCTTTGAATTTAAGACCTTTTTCCTTACTCTTTTTTGAAACTTCGAGAAATTTTTAAGGGAGTATTTGGACTATTAGTATGCATTCATGAAAGAGATACTACAAAAGAAAAATATTATATTTTTTTGAATTTCTTTTTTTTTTTGTTTTTAAACAAATACCTTTTGGATTTTTAATAAATCAAACAAAAAAACAAATTTTGTTTTCATTTTTCTTTTTAGAAAATTCCGGCGAGGTTTTGACACTACTTGGACATTGGTTTTATTTTCCAAAAACAAGTAATTATTTCCCTATGCAGCTATTTTCTTTTTTTCTTTTTTTTTCTAATTTTTTTTTTAGAAACCAGTCAGCATGCAGAACTGAAGCAGATAAATGCGTCAAACAAACGGGATGCAGCAGGATGGTCTTTTCATTTCAGGTTGCCTGTCCTAGACGGACCCAACCCCTGTGTTGAGTCCCCTATGTCAAATGTAACATGATGCAAATAAGCGTTCCTACTAGGGATCCGGCATGAGGTTTTGTTATACTAGGTTTATAACCTAAGTATATGTTCTAGACTGTGTACCCGAGCGGACAACTCGAGTCGAGAAGGGGGCTACGTACCGGGGACCCGCGAGATCGTCCGGCTTTGTAACTTGTTCGGCCTCTTTCTTATTTCAGGTATTGACACTAACAAAATAGGGAGTCTCGACCAGCGAGCTTCTCCCCGGAGGTAAGAAGAGAAGGGTTTCGGCACAGTTTATATACAGTCCAGATAATGTCAAAGCGGTAAAAGACAACATTTAGCACGTTATGCCAAAACATGTAATAAAGACCAGATAATAAAGCCAAATATAACAATTATTCTAAGCTCGAATTCTTGAATCCTGAACCAGAGATTCTGGGTTCGTTCCCCAGCAGAGTCGCCAGAGCTGTCACACCTCCTTTTTGCGCGCCCGCCCCGGAGGGTAAAATGCGCGAAGGAGTTTTTCCAATTTAAGTGACAATATTCGAAATAGGATTATTTATTTAATTCAGAGTCGCCACTTGGGAAAGGTTTGGCTTTTGGTGTCCCAAGTCACCGGTTTATCTTGAATTCCAAATCGAGGAAATTTTTCGACTTTCCAAATGAAGTCCGCGAACCAGAAATTCTAAGTAAGGACTTCTGTTGACCCGAGGGAAGGTGTTAGGCACCCCCGAATCCCGTGGTTCTAGCACGGTCGCTTAAATTGTTATAATGGCTAAATATCTGATTTTAATACATGTTATAACTGGTGTGCTTTTATTAAGTTTAAACCGCTTTTATTATTATTTTTCAATAGAATTACAACGTTGTGAAAATGCATCTCGAACCACGTCACAATCAATGCACCCGTGGTTGTTAATACATTTCGACTCCGTTGAGATTTGAATTTGGGTCACATAAATGCGCACCCGAATTTAAGAATGTAATTTAATTAAGTCTCTCCTAAAGAGTCTAACGCGTTATTATCTTTGGGGAAGGCAGTGAAATTCACTAAACAGTCCATCCCAAATTCTAAGTATTTATTATGATCAATTATTAAGGGCCCCACAATTTGCATTTTTATTTGGCGAGGCTCGTCTCATTATTTTTAAAAGGATAATCTTAGCATGACTACATTTTCTATTTTTTGTTTTCTAAAATAAATGAAGATAAGGTCCTACTTTGTTTACATACTTTCGAGTTATTATGGTTAAGTTTCAAAAGTGAGTTGTTTAAGGAGTTTGCATGGAAACGCATAGAATCTTCTACATACAGACAGTAAAAGAAAGAAAAGACTACATTAAATTACAACTTCAAATCTTTCTCATTTGTTTGCATTCATGCCTCGAGTGGCTTACAAGATGAACCAGTGTATCAGTTTGTGTACCTGGTATTTGGGAAAGCAAGGAAAGAAGATGAAGATCAGTAGAAACAGCAGTAGTGTAAATACATAGCAACAACAGCAACCCAACAGCAACAAATTCGAATCAGATTCAAGGCCCAGAAAACTTTGAGGGAAAAACCGAACAACTCAATCGAATAAACCCAAAAGTTTGTAAGCAAACTAAACAACAACAAACCACGCGTGTATTAAACCCGAAACTAAACTCGCTTCTCCCTTTGTTTTTGTTTTCTTTTTTTTAAACTCTCTAACACTCTTGAGATTTTCGGAATGTCTTCCTCTCTCAAAATAATCCTCAAAAATCTTTCAAGTTCAGTCTAAGTTTTTTTCTCTCAAGTCTTTTTTCTCAATGTTCAAGTCCTTTTAAAATGTGTCAAATGACTCTATTTATAACAAGACTCTTGTCTTGAATCCCCAACCCCAAATATTCCCTCAATTGCATGCTTTGTCCCCACTACTTAATGTTTTCTTTATTTTAAATACTTGTCCCCATGCTTAACATAAATAATCACATTATTCCAACTCCACTACATTATGTCTTGCCCCCCATTATATTAAACAATTATATCAAACCCCAACCCATTACATCTTGTCCCCCATGCTTAAAATAAATAATTACATTATTCCCACCCCACTACATTATGTCTTGTCCCCCGTTATATTAAATAATTATATCAACCCCATCCCATTATATCTTGTCCCCCACGCTTAACATAAATAATTACATTATTCCCACCCCACTACATTATGTCTTGTCCCCCATTATATTAAATAATTATATCAACCACATCTCATTATATCTTGTCCCCCATGCTTAACTTAAATAATTTTTCAAATGTTCAATTCAAAAAATACCCCTCCGACCTTAACTGCAATTACCATTTTACCCCTGAACGTACTGAAATTTACCAAACTACCCCCATCAGCTATAACCAAATCACCTAATCGATCTCAACCAAAATACAGGAAATATGAGCAATTTCTAAATAAATTCAACAACCAATCTCATGAACACATATCGAATCATACAGCTTCAAATTAATGGGAATAAGTTAACCATATTGGGAACCAATCCTGGTTAACTTAAACAAAAAATGAATGAGCAAAGAGACAACAATATCAACAACAAAAATAAACTGAAACAACATGAATCACAATTAACGGAAATGATACAAACTGAAATCATACCATGAACAACAAAAAGCAGGAATTATTTTGACTGAACAAATATTTTAACAATAATCCTACTTTCAGATTTAACAAAAATAAGAAATTGATCATAACAAACAAATAGATTCAAACTAAACTAAACACTTGACATTATGAACACACTTGAAAAATTCAAAAAGCAGCAAACTTAAAAAATACATGAACACAAATTTTTTCCAATACAAACAAAGAACCTGGGTTCAAATGGCAACCTCAACGCGCTGTAACTCGACGAACACGAACTGTGTATGAACTGTTTCGACAAACCCCGACCAAAGCTCGAACAAACGAAAGCGGATGGTTGAGTCTCGTCTTTTTTGGACTGGGGGTGCCGGAAAAAAGGTGAAGCAGCAGCAACGCAACAGAAGCGATGCTGGACGGGGCTAGACGTTGACGAAGCAGCCGGTGAAGGCTGGCCGACGACTGTGTGTGTGCGCGCGACACACAGTCGAACTTGGAGCGAGCTTGGCATTCACGTCGTTCATGGGAGGAGCCTTTTTTGTTGGTTCTTTTTGTTGTAGAACACGATGAATCCACGAGGGGGCTAGCCATGGCAGTGAAATAGCAGTCACTACTACTGTTGGACATGGGGGCTCGACGAGGTAGCTGGAGGTGGCAGCATCGAGCTAGGACGGTTGTTGGCGGAGCTGCTAGTCGTGTGGAGGGAGGAGATGAAGCAGCGGATGTCCATGGCTAGAGCTCGAGCTTGACGGAGACGAAGAAGATGAAGGCAGAAGCAGCTGGGTCTGTTTGGATGTAACAGAAGCAACGAAAATGCAGCAGCCATGGGAGCTTGACGAGCAAGCCAATGGCGGAAATTGTTCGTCGATGAAGACGAAGCTTGGGGCAGCAGCTGGTCGAAGAAGAAGATGCACAGTAATGGGGGTCGTTTGCTCTTTAATGGCGGACGAGGGAGGGACTGCTTGGAGAGGGTGAGCAGCCATGGATGGGCTTGGAAGCTTGGAGAAGAAGAGGGAAAGAGAGAGGGGGGCGGATGAGTTTAGGGTTTTTCTTGTTTTTTTTTTGTGAAATGTAAGATAGGAAGATGGGGTGTTGGGTATTTGGGTTATGGGGCGGACCGGGTCAACCTGTGTTGAGATGGACCGGGTCATGGGGAAGGTTGGGTATTTTTGGGCTTGTGGCTTGAATTTGAAGAAGAGCCCAATTCCGATTTTCTTTATATTTTTGCTCTCTTTTCTTCTTTTATTTTTCTAAAACTAAATTCTAAAAATCCTTAAATTATTTTTAAGTTATAAAAAAGCGCAAATTAACTTCCAATAACAATTAACGCACAATTAAGTAATAATTAAGCATAAAATTGTACATTTGGACATTAAATGCTAAAAATGCAAAAGATGCCTATTTTTGTAATTTTCAATTTTTGTAAAACAAACTTAATTACTAACAATTGTAGAATTAAATCCTACATGCAAATGCGACGTATTTTTTGTATTTTTTAATAATTTAAAAAATAAACATGCACAGACAAATACAAATAATTATCCAAAAAATGTCACAAAAATTCTCAAAATTGCACACCAAGGAAAAATCATTTTATTTTCAATTTTTTGGGAGTAATTCTTTCATAGGGCAAAAATCACGTGCTTACAAGAACTCTCTCCAAGATAAGGAAGAAGTTAAAAATTGAAACTAGAAGTCTTCCACCAAGGAAGAGTAAAGCATTAAAACTCTAGTTAATCTTTATTTATTAACTTTATATATATAAGTTGTGTTCTCTTTTACAAGTGATGCACACATACTGAAGAGTTTAAGAGTGTGATCCTGAAGCTACACGAACCAGATTGAAGAACCAATTCCATAAAGCGTTTTATGTGTCTTTATTTATTTCTAGTTCAAAGTGTAGCAGGAATTTTGAGTTGTACCTTTCAGCTTTCTTAGAAGCAAATTGTACTAGGTACCACAGTTCTATTATTCAAGTTAGAGTTAACTTGAAGTAGTCGCAACAGCCTGTGGTGTGTTACTACAAGGGTTAGAGTTAATCCTTAGGTTTGCAAGAGGTTGTGAACTCAAGTTGTATCTTTCAAGTTAGAGTTAACTTGAAGTAGTCGCAACAGCCTGTGGTGTGATGCTATAAGGGTTAGAGTTAATCTGCAGGTTTGCAAGAGTTTGTAAACTTTGTTGTTGGCTTAGAGTTGTAGTGAAGTATTTTGGGAAAATCCTACTGGGTAGTAGGTCGTGATATTTTCACCTTTTGAGCCGGGTATTTTTCACATAAAAATCCTTGTGCTCTTTACTTTTTGCATTATTTATTCCATAACTGTAGTGTAAGGAATGCATAGAAGAACTAGGTCCTTCGATAATCTAGTGCAACCAAAAATTGGACACCACACAAATCATCCCCTCTTGTGTGGTATTGAAGTATAAAAAATCGTGGTTTCGAGATTTCGATAAAATCGAAGGCCTTTAAGATGCTTAAGTATTGTAGTCATATGCGATAATGTTTTTGCCGATGGTAACCTTTTAATAATTTTTAATTATATATAAGGGCCTTACTTTTCGAGTACGGACTTCGGTCGTTTTAAGGTGGTCGTAGCCTTTCATATTTAGGCTCCTTTCATATTTAGGCATTGCCTAATAGGCTAGGCGCCTTCGGGATTCGATGGCTCAGGCCATCCGATTCTTTATCGAACGATACTCCCCGAGTCGGGGTAGCCCATGGACTTTAGGATCTAGGATATGTTATGAACCATCGACGAAGCGAAATGCGTAATAATAAAGGATGAGGGTAGAAAAGTTTTCTTTAGTTATTTTATATGTAAGTTACATAATCGGAGGCTTATAAACCTTGTGTCGTGGCTGGAGCGGGCTACATGGGCACGATTTGTATGACCATTTGACCCTTATAATGTATCCTAATCACCAAGTCTTGGCTTTTGACATATAAAATTTTCCCTTTCTGAGAATTCTAATATAGGGGTAATGGCCCCCGGTATTTGAGGTCGAACTTGTGAGGGCTCGGATACTATTGGCTTAGTACAAGGGGTCAACGATTCCAGTTTACGGCCGGTCTTCAAAACTAAGGTAGCACGTTTTACTGTTGCCTTGTTAAAAAAATTGCCAAAAAACCCACTTCGGGATAAAATCGGTTCAAGGAAAAAGAGTACAACACGCGCTTTCAGACCTAATAGTCACGTTTGCCTTTGGCCGAGTACCTGCATAAGTTAGTTCGTAATATAATGAAATTAAGAATAAAGGAATTGAGTTTGTACCTTAGCAGTAGTACCGCTTTAAGTGTGCCACGTTTCAGTTGTTCGGTAGTTGTACATTATTTCCAGATTCGAGTTTATACAAGCCTTTGCTGGTTATTCCATCAACTCTATATGGTCCTTCCCAATTCGGGCCCATTTTCCGTTTGTTTGGATTCCTAGTGTGTGGTGTTACCTTTCTTAGCACTAAGTCCCCGACTTGAAGATATCATATTTTGGCTCTTCGGTTGTAATATCTCTCTACTCGTCGCTTTTGGGCGGCCAATCCGACCAGGGCAGCTTCCCGCCTTTCATCCAATAATTCCAAGATTGTGGTCATGGCCTCACCATTTGATACTTCGGTAGCATACTGGATCATGAGGCTCTCTTCCCTTACCTCAACTAGTATTAAGGCTTCCGCTCCGTAGACTAGATAGAACAGAGCCACTCGGGTACTCGACTTCGAAGACGTACGGTATGACCACATGACTACGAGCAAGATTTCCTTCCACTTTCCATTCGAACCGGTCAATCTCTTTTTTAAGTTTTGGAGTATAGCTTTGTTCGTCGATTCCTCTTGCTTGTTCCCACTAAGGTGGTAGGGCATTGATAATATCTTATTGATCTTGTGGTCTTCAAAAAACTTACTTACTTTATTACCGATGAACTATTTTCCGTTGTCGCAAACGATCTCGGTCGATATCCCAAATCGACATATTATGTGATTCCAAATGAAGTCAATGAATTATTTCTCTCGTACCTTCTCAAACATTTGAGCCTCTACCCATTTGAAAAAATTGTCGGTCATGAATAGTATGTATTGAACCTTACGAGGTGTCTATAGCAAGGGACTAACGATGTCTATTCCCCATTTCATAAACTCCTATGGTGGCAGGACCGGGTGAAGTTTATCCCCCATCTGATGAATCATCAGGGCATGTCTTTGGCACTCGTTGCATTTCCGTATGAAGTCTTTCGCATCCTTTTCCTTTTCATTCCAGTAGTAGCCGGCTCTAATTAGTTTCTGAACCAAGGATTCTGCTCCTGAATAGTTCTCATAGGTTCCCTCGTGAACTTCTCTCATGGTGTATTCGGTCTCTCCCGGACCTAAGCATCTAGCCAGTAGGCCGAAGAAAGATCTTCTGAACAATGCTCCTTTGACTAAGCTAAATCTGGTAGCTTTGGTGCCCAGGGCTCTCGATTCCTTGGGATCCGATGGTAATTTTCCTGTATTCAGATAGTCTATGTATTTGTTTCTCCAATCCCAAGTCAAACTTGTCGAGTTTACTTTGGCATGAACTTTTTCTACAACCGAGTTCATCAGCTGCACCACTCTCCCCAAGTTGAATTCATCGGAGTCGACAGATGATCCCAAGTTGGCCAGTACATTAGTCTTACTGTTTTGATCTCGAGGTACATGCTGTAAAGTCCATTTATTGAATTGGTGTAGGGTTGCCTGCAATTTGTCCAAGTACTCATCATTTATTCCTCTTTTACTTCGAACGTTCCGTTGACTTGATTTACGACAAGGAGAGAGTCATATTTGACTTCGATCACTTTGGCCCCGAGGCTCTTAGCCAGTTCTAGACCTGCAATCATGGCTTCATACTCGGTTTCATTGTTAGTCAATTATACAGTTCTAATAGACTTTCTAATTATGCTATCCACAGGCAGCTTCAGTACGATATCGAGCCCAGACCTCTTCATATTGGATGCACCGTCCGTGAATAGAGTCCAAATCCCTGAATTAGCCCCCTAAGTGAGCAATAATTCCTTTTCAACTTCGGTTATCAAGGAATCATAGAGTAGGCCACGGAGTCTACTAGAATCTGGGATTTTATGGCAGTCCGGGGTTGGTACTCGATATCATACCCGCTAATTTCCACGCCCTATTTGGCCAGCCGGCCTGAGAGCTCGAGCTTATGCATGACATGACTTAGCAAGTAAGAGGTCACGACACATATGAGGTGGCAATGAAAGTATGATTTTAGTTTTCTGAAAGTACTTAATAGGTCGAGTGCCAACTTTTCTAGGTGAGGATACATTGTTTTAGCATTGCCTAGGGTTCTATTAATACAATAAATAGGAAATTGTGTACCTTCTTCCTTCCGGACCAGGACACCACTTACCGCCACCTCAAAAACGGCCAAGTAAAGGTACAGTTGTTTGTCTGGCTTCGAAGTGTGCAAAGGGGGGCTCGACAGGTATCGCTTGAGTTCTTCCAAAGCTCTCTGGCATTCCGGAGTCCAAGAAAAATTGTTCTTCTTTTTCAATAGTGAGAAGAACCGATGGCTCTTATCCGACGAACTCGAGATGAACAGGCCCAATGCGACTATTCGCTCGGTCATTCTTTGAACCGCCTTGACGTTGTCGACTATGGTGATGTCCTCTATGGCCTTTATTTTGTTGGGTTTTATCTCTATCCCTCGATTAGATACCATGAAACGGAGAAACTTGCCCGAACCGACCCTAAATGCGCACTTATTCGGGTTTAGCTTCATGTAGTACTTCCTTAATATGTCGAAGGTTTCCTGCAAATATTTCAAATGGTCCTCTGCTCGTAGGGACTTGACCAACATATCGTCAATATAATCCGGTTGAGGCCGAATATTACGGCGTCCTATCCGCCATGCATAACCGTCCACCGTATCTCCCGAGGTACAGGAGCCATACTTGGTCCGGGGCACTTACCGTGTCCGATCTTCAATACATCATTCACTATTCTCAGGTCTCGATATAAGGGGTTCCCGACCTCAATTATCATTTCGTCGATCCGTGCTTCCCCTTTGTTTTCTCATCGGGGAATCGGAAAAAAACATTACCCCTGATTTTATCCGTATACAGTTTCATGTTTGAGCATATCCATGTAGTTGGAGATTTGAGTTCGAGACTTGGGAAATAATGAATAAATTTAAAAATACAATTGTATATTAGCAAATAATTTAAGATCAAGTTTTTTTTTCCTGATGAATTAATATAAATAGCCATCTTACTTAATCGCTTAAACTAAAAGTAACCGACTATATAAAAAAAGTTAATAATATATTTGATCGGATATTTGTGTAAATATTTTTTCCTGAGGGAACCATTAAAAGGCTGTGAATAGCAAGGAAATTATATGTGGTTCGTGGCCGACCAAAATGAGAGGGGAGATAGGGTAAGACGTGGAAGTGTCATAGGGGTTTGCCATTGGTCTTGAAGTCCTAAGATACTGCTGTTTGCTGGTGAATTGTTCTTTGCATTATTCTATAGTTGGAAGGGAGTTTTGGCAGTAACAGTCAAATTATGTCTGTATGATTTACAGATCACAAGTTTGAATCATCAAACTAGCTATTAATACTTGTATTAGGATAGATTATTTACATCATATTTCTTGAGATGCGGTTCCTTCCCAAAATCTACGTGAATGCGAGATGCCTTGTGAACCAGATTGTCACCTTTTTAATTTCTATATAGAGACACAACAAAAATATTATACTATTAAATTGTCTAAAAAAACTACAGACGTAACAAGATATGATAAGTGAATTTAATAACTTGAAAAATAGATAAGAATTTACAATAATGATGGATGAAATCTTATCGAATCAAATCTTATATATTATCAAATAATGGTGTTTGGCTAGTTCATGCCTAAATAAATTCAGGAACCTAATATAGAGTTACCTATATCAAGAAATTAATGTATGAAGTGGTGGACAGGTGGAAAGATTTTGAATGATATTGTACTTCCTATCATGTCCCAATTCCATAGTATTTATGTATATATATATATATATATATATATATATATATATATATATATATATATATATATATATATATATATATATATATATATATATATATATAAAATAGATAAACAATATTAAGTGAAAATTCTGTCTCCGCCATTGGCAGTGAGGCCTCAAAAATCAAATGTTGTACTCTTAATTCGCATTATAACCTACTTGAATCAGCTGCGGATCCAACTATATTCGTAGTTAATTATTCTCGTGATTTGAATTCAATACGTTTCTTGTCACGATCCTAAATCCGGACCCGATCGTGATAGCGTCTCTCGTGAAGACAAGGCCAGCCGACACATTTTCAATTCACTTTTAAGCAATTTAAATATTTAAACTAAGTCTTAATCATAATAATAAATCCCACAATAAGGTAAATAATACAGTTTGCTGGAAAAAAGAAGAAGAAGACATAGCCCGACTTCGGGGTATCACCAGTCATGAGCATCTATAATAATATAAGTCTGAAAGACTCTACTCAACTATTACATAACTAAAACAAAAGAAAATAAGATAGAGGGAGAAACACTTGGCTGCGAATCGCTAGGCAGCTACCTAGTGAATTTTCGGAATCTGCTAGACAACTCTCAACCCTCGAAAGTAGGACAGGATGTGCCTGAATCTGCACACGGGGTGCAGGGAGTAAAGTGAGTACTCCAACTCAGTGAGTAAAATGCGGACTGAGTAATAAGAAATCACGTTAAGGCACATCAACAGGCTATAAAGAAGCAGTAAAAGTCAGTAAAAATATGAAGCAATAAAAAGATGTGAAGTCACTTTAATTCAATTTAAACTTCTTAAAAATGCTTTTTTAACAATTAAGCAAGTAAATAACATGCAACTAGGAAAGATAAACACATAAAAAACCGCCCCTCGGGCACAATGTCCACAAAATTCGCCACTCGGACAATATCATAGAACAACATCAGCCCCTCGGGCTATATCTCACATCACAATGGGTACCCGTACTTACTGGGGGTGTGCAAACTCCTGGATGGGCCCCTTACGGCCCAAGCGCAATATCAAGCCATCTCGTGGCATAATCACATAGGCTCTAGACCTCATATCAACAAGTCACATCGTGGCGTACAAATCTCAGGCCCTTGGTCTTGCTCAGTCAGAATCTCACAAGCCACTCGGGTAATAGTAAGACATGATGCTCAACCTAAAATATAATTAAAATATCATTTTAAGTGTTAAAGCAGAGTAAACATGGCTGAGTTATGAAAACAGTAGAATATAGCATGGCTAAGTTCAAGTATAAAGTCAAAACAATGAGGAAATATCAGTAAAAATCCCCTAAGGGTTCAAATATTTGGCACGAGGCCCAAGTATGTCATTCATCCCAAAATATGATGATAGCAAACGGTTTTCAGTCAAATACGCGGTAAAACAATCATTCGAGATGGACTAAGTTACAATCCCCAATAGCCCACGACCCCATACCCATCATCTAACGTGTGCGTCACCTCAATATAGCACGACGATGTGCAAATCTGGGGTTTCGTACCCTCAGGACAACATTTAAAATCATTACTCATCTCAATCCGGTCTAAACCCTAGCCCGCAACGCCTTTGCCCCTCGAATCGGCCTCAACTCACGTCAAATCTATCCAAAATCAGAATTACGACGTCAAAATACGCTAATGGAACGAAGCCCATGCGAAAATAATCAATTTACAACACAAATTCCGAAATTACTAAAACCCGACCCTCGGGCCCACATCTCGGAATTCGATAAAATTTACATCAATAGATTGCTTATCTCCCCACGAGTTCATACATATCAAAAGTCCCAAAATCCGACCACAAATGGCCCCTCAAATCCTCAAGTCTAGGTCTCAAATACCAAGCCCTAGTTTTCCCAATTTTAACCCTTAATCTCCACTAATACCATGATTAACCAATAATAAAATGATCATAAACTCAAGTAATGAAGCTTAAGGAACTTACCCAACTGATTCTCTTCGATTTACCCTTGAATTCACTGCCTTAGCTCGCTTCCCGTCTTCAAAAATGGAGAACTTAGCCAAAAATTCGCGAAGGAAATATTTTATACGTTCTGGCCTAGAGATTCCGCACCTGCGGCCCTTTAACCACTTCCGCGGTTTCATTTTTGCGGTCCATGAACCGCTTCTGCAGTTTTCACTTATTCCTCAGCGTCCGCATCTGCGATGAACATTCTGCACCTGCGCCATCTTAGGTGCGGTCCCACAACTGCTTTTGCGGTTCCTGCCAACCTCACATTCTTCCACTTCTACGACTCCTTTCCACATCTACGGGGGTCGCACATGCGGCCTCCCAACCGTAGATGCGGTTATGACAGCAGATTCCAACTTCAGCTACCATTTCAAACTTCCATTCTTTCCGTCAACCATCCGAAATCACCCCGAGGCCCCAGGGACCTCAACCAAAAGCACAAACACATCATATACCACCATTCAAACTTCTACTAATTTTCAAAACACCTCAAACAACATCAAATCAATCAAAACACATCGGATTCAAGCCTAAGTTTTCAAAATCTTCCGAATTACGCTTTTGATCAAAAAGTATATCAAACCACGTCCGAATGACCTGAAATTTTACACACACATCCCAAATGACACAACGGTCCTACTGCAACACTCGAAATTCTATTCCGACCCCTATATCAAAATCTCACCTATCAACCAGAAAATGCCAAAATACCAATTTCGTCAATTCAAGCCTAAATCTACTCCGGACCTCCAAAACTCATTCTGATCACGCGCCTAAGTCCCAAATCACCTCCTGAAGCTATCCGAACCATCGGAACTCACATCCGAGCCCTCTAACACATAAGTCAACATCTGGTTGACTTTTTCCAACTTAAGCTTCCTCAAAAGAGACTAAGTGTCTCAAACCTTTTCAAAACCTTTCCGAACCTGAGCCAGCCAACCCAATCACGTATAGAACCGATAGACAAAGCAATAAGAAACAGAAATGAGGAATACGGAGTGGTAACTCATGAGACGACTGGACGGGTCGTCACATTTCTACAAATATATAAGTATAAAATTTCTCTTTTCTTATTTTACCACGTAGTTACAACATATTACACCTTTAACCAGACTCTTAAAAACGTAGCCTCAATATTTTCTCCATTTTAATTTCTGTAATTTTATATATGTACAACTCAAACAAGATTTTCTTTGACAATATTTTTTACAAATACTATTTAATTATTTGGAATTGTTAACTATCGTGACTTATATTACTTTGTATACAGTTTCTAAATATATAAATTTTATTTTAAAATAAAAATTCTAGAAAGATAATTAGCTTGACCCTCATACTCCGAAAAAATTCATATAAACTGAAATGGAAGGAGTAATTGGAAAAAGGAAAAAGGGGCAAATATACTCCTCTAATTTGATATATTATTCACATTTACCCTCTGTTATACTATCAGGTCAAATCTACCCTCACCGTTAGCAAAGTTTTCAAATTTGCCATCTAATATATCAAAGTAGAGGGGTATATTTGTGCCTAATATATACAAACTAAACCGTTCCTACATATCCTTTCGGAAATGTTCTTTAGGCAGTTAGAAGAGCAAAGTAAAGCGTTCGTAAACAGTGTTTTAAAAGGCGTTGGCGGGAGCCAAGACCAGGGGCGGATCCAGTGTATTAGTTACGGGTTCCTGTGAATGCAGTAACTTTTATCTAGATCCTGTATTTGTATTGAAAAATTCATTAAATGTATAAAAATATTTAACTTGGAACCCAGTCCATTAATCCAGTTATTATTGTATATTAACTTGAGATTTTTGTAGGAACCTATAAACTTAAAATCCTGGATCCGCCTCTGGGCAAAACCTTTTATCTAAATTAAAGTAAGTGTGGGGTTAGATCCGAATCTGTTGGAGCGCAAATTGCACAGCTCGATCCTACTTCTGTCATTAAATATGTTCCTGTCGCCAACTGCAATAAGGTCCACTGCTATTATTACTACACACAACATATCTTTTTTCCTATTATATATATGTACATATATAAACGACTCAAAGCTCATGAATTTCTCAACTGTTTTTCCAAATATTTAGCCACAATGAGTTCTACTTGCAACTTTCTCCAGCCTGTTATTCTCTTCTTGCCCATTCTTCTCATTATCATTTCCCAAAGTATAGCTCAAGCTCGAACATTGACTGATATTAAAAAGTTGCAAAAATGGCCATTCAATAATTCAGTTTCAGCTGTTTTAGTGTTCGGGGACTCTACGGTTGATTCAGGGAATAACAACTACATAAGCACGATTTCTAAGTGCGATTTCCCACCCTATGGAAGGGATTTTCTGAACCACATTCCCACCGGAAGGTTCACCAATGGCCGCCTCGTCACAGATTATATTGGTAAGACTGTCAGCACATATAACTTAAATCCTTATGTTAGTATGTAATATGTAAGCAGATAGTGTAATGGTTTTTATTGAATCAGTATATATAGTTTAACATATGATAGCCGGGTAATTATCATTTTTACTAAGTCACTGTTTAGTGATATATATAAGTTTGTAAATATTTATTGTCTGTGCATAGAATTAAGCTTTCTTTAGCTTGACTTTTACAAAACTAATAGTGTACTATCAGATCATTTAAAAGCAAACACCAGTCACTACTATAATAAGTGCTAGTGGGGAAGAGTTTAAGTTCTATAAATATATGCATTGACGTAGGAGGCTACTTTCATTAATAGATTAAAATTCAAAAAAATATTCATATTTTTAATGAGCTACATAAATACGTAAGTAGCCTACTATAATAGGTTAACTTAAACTAATAGTATAAAAAATTTGCCACACTATATAAATGGAATTAGTAACTTGAAAAATTTAACATGTTAAATTATACAAATAATGTCAAAATTTCTCACTCTTTCCGGTGAATATGTAAATTTTTCATTTTTTTATTTATATTTTGCTGTCTATTTTGTAACAGCCTCGTACATGGGAATCAAAGATTTCGTGCCACCCTATTTGGACCCAAGTCTTAGCTTGGAGGAGCTCATGACCGGAGTTAGTTTCGCCTCCGGTAGCTCTGGCTTCGACCCTCTCACTGCTCAACTTAGCGTGCGTCTTTCTCTCTCTTATTGAAAATTGTCCACTGTTAGCAGCGGCGAAGCCAATGTGTATATATACAGATAAAAGAAATTTGACATATTTATAGAATGTAATTTTCTGGCGAATGAATATTACTTGACTCCCCTTGTATAATAATAGCTCCGCCACTAATTTGTTAGATTTGTAATAGGTATATATAGGTTCAGATTAATAATTGCAGATATATCAAAAGAATAAGAAGATTAAGGATTTCGTAACATTTTCCAATTTCACTAGACCTAATTTAGTAGGAACAGTAACTTTTTAAGGAAAAAAACAGACGCATTATATATACACTGAAAAAATGATAATTTTTTCTTGTTTCAACTTATTGTAGCAAGTTATCTTTATTTTATACGTTACTAATCTCACTTGCTATGAACAACTACCCACTGTTATTGTTAAGTAACTTTATATTATAAAAATTTGTTTGCACTGTCGGTATGCCAAAAGTTGAACTCTTTGTAGAGGTGAGCATATTTCGGTCGGAACCGAATAAACCAACCGAATCGATTTTTTTTTATTATTTCGGTTTCGGTTATTCGGTTTGTTCGGTCGATTTTGGTTTAAAATTTTAAAATTTCGGTTTTTCGGTTCGGTTTTCGGTTATTAAGTTTTTTAGTTCAGTTAACCGAAAAACCGAATTATTAACATATATGTTCTTTAAGTTATATATAGGCTAAGCCCATAGGTAATAAATTAATACTATTAGGTCCAATCTATCAAAGACTCGACCCAATTAAGTAAGTCCATCAACTTTCCAATCTTAACGACTTTCAGCCTATTAAAACTTCCATAGCATATGTGGTAGATACAGGGAGAATTTCACACAAGAGTTGTAATTTACACTATGTTTGAATTTTATGATCCATAAAGTGTGCAAAGTTTAGTCTATTTTTTTTCTATAAACACAATATTTCCAACAATTTCGAAGTTTTGGGAAAAATCAACAAATTCGCCAGTCGTATTATTACATAGAAGGAGTCCAATATGATAATGTTCAAACCGAAAATCGAACCGAAATAACCGAACCGAAATTAAAATAACCGAACTGATTTCAGTTCGGTTTCGGTTACTACTTTTACAAAACCGAAAATCGAATAACCGAACCGAATTTCTTCAAACCGAACCGACCGAATGCCCACCCCTAGCCTCTTTGTGAAAACAATAAAGTATACACGTCTCCTTCATGAACTTGAACGTTATACTTCATAATGGCTACTTTCTTAGGATAATAAAAAAATAGGGCAAAGATTACTTTTAGTCATTCACTGAAACTATTTATATTCGGTTGTCGCAAAAATGTATAATATATACACACGCACACAAAATACACAAAAAATATTATTCTTTGCCTATTATTTTGAGAGAGGCTATACAGTATCATTTTCCCAAAAAAACAAATATTGTGGTCCTCTAAGAATTATAAGTATTGACAAGATTAGTTGTTTGATAATTTGCAGGGTGTAATACCATTGCAAAAGCAGCTGGAATATTTCAAAGCATATAAAAGGAGACTTGAAAATGCAATAGGGAAAGAAAAGACAAAATTGCTAATAAGCAAAGCAACATTTATAATAAGTGCAGGGACAAATGACTTCGTTGTAAACTATTTTAATACCCCATTTCGAAGAAAAACCTATAAAGTCTCTGCCTACCAGCAATTCTTGTTGCAATTGGTGCAACAATTTGTCCAGGTAAGTCTTTTTCTCATAAATTAAAGCCATGTGATTGTTTTAAATTTGAAATTCATATTTTTATATTTTTAATATATATTATTATTTTTATATTTACACAAGTCATTTTTAAAATTCTTTTTATTAAAATTATACAAAAAAATATTCACGGGGATGTTGTGCTTCGAGTCAGTCTTTTTGGCACAGGTAATAATTTGGACACCAAACATTAATGTTGATTTATGAAGTGGGGAAGGATTGTGTTAGGTGTAAGGTGTTGCAACTTCATTTTTATTTTTATTTTTTTTGGTTTCCTACCCCATGTTCGGAATTCATATTGGAGCCCGACTAAATCCGGATTCACGCCGGAAAGTCCCACATTGAGGGGTAAAACGCTCCCTAACAAAGGCGACTCCATATCTAAAGACTCGAACCCGAAACCTATGGTTAAGGATGAATGAGTACTTACCAGTCTACTACAATACTTGTTGGTTCATTAATTATATTGGAGACATCGACACAACCCTTAGCACTAGGCTTTTCCTTTTTGTTTCTTTTTTTCTAGTAACATCCTTTAAAACACTTGAGAAGGGACAACTTTGAGTTTTATTATTGGATCTGCAATTATATTAAAGTTTTTTATTAATCACGAAAATTAATACAAGTCGATAAATTGTCTTTCAATCATTGAGTTCACTATAGACTTCAAATCTGGCACTATTGGAATTCTTTTCCAATCTAAACTAAAATTCTAACATCAAAAACTGTTGTGATTCTCGGATCAATATGAAGATTATTTGGGAGGAAAAACAACTCTATTTCACAAGAATAGAATTATAGAGAATTTACACCAAGAATTTCTCTCTACAAAAAACCTCACCAAACTCTCTTTTTGTTCTCACAATCTCTTCCTGGATTGTATTTCAATCTCTCTGGATTGATGTTTCTGTGTAAAACATAAGGCTCTATTTATAGCCTTAAAGAAGGTGGTTGGTGGTTGAATTCTTCATTCAACAATGGTGGCTTCTAGAATGGGTTGGTGGCTTCAACAATGGTGGGCTTCTAGAATTGGTAGTTGGCAGCAGCTGAACTTATCAATTCTCCCCCTTCAGCTGCATTCCAACGCAGCTACTATTTGAAAGTTATTCCAACTATGTCTCTGCACAGCTCTAACTTTTCTTGAGTGACCACCTTTGTTAACATGTCTGCTGGATTCTCCTTCGTATGGATCTTCACTAGTTTCAACAGTTGTTGATTCATCACCTCGCGTATCCAGTGATAGCGAATGTCGATGTGCTTTGTCCGAGAATGATACATTGAGTTTTTGCTTAAATCAATTGCACTTTGACTATCACAATGTATCTTATACTCTGTTTGATTTATCCCTAGTTCTTGGAGAAACCGCTTTAGCCACAACATTTCTTTTCCAGCTTCCGCTACAGCAATATACTCTGCTTCAGTTGTGGATAGTGCAACACACTTCTGCAATCTTGACTGCCATGACACAGCTCCCCCTGCAAAAGTATAAACATATCCTGAGGTTGATTTTCTTCCATCAGGATCTCCGGCCATATCTGAATCTGTATAGCCTTCCAAGATTGGATCAGCTCCCCCAAAGCACAGACTTGATTTTGAAGTACCTTTAAGATACCTGAAAATCCATTTAACTGCCTCCCAATGTTTCTTTCCAGGGTTAGAAAGGAAACGACTTACCACACCTACCGCATGTGCGATATCTGGCCTCGTGCAAACCATGGCATACATCAGGCTTCCAACTGCTGAAGAATATGGAATTGTAGACATCTCCTCAATCTCTTTCTTGGATGAGGGGCACAAACTCTTGCTCAACTTGAAGTGATTTGCCAAAGGGACACCTACCGGTTTGGCATTACTCATATTAAACCGTTTGATCACCCGTTCAATGTAATTTTCTTGAGATAGCCATAACTTCTTGTTTCTCCTATCTCGAGTTATCTGCAATCCCAAAATATGTTGAGCTGGACCTAAGTCTTTCATTTCAAAGGACTTAGAGAGTTCTTTCTTCAACTGTCTAATTTTTGTTGCATCTTGTCCGACGATCAACATGTCGTCTACATAAAGTAGAAGTACAACAAAATTGCCATCCGAAAATCTCTGAATGTAAACACAGTGATCTGCAGCAGTCCTTTTATATCCTTGACTTACCATAAATGAGTCAAACCTTTTGTACCACTGCCTCGGTGCTTGCTTTAGGCCATATAAACTTTCCGTAAGCTTATAGACGAGGTTTTCTTTTCCTGAAACCTCAAAACCTTCCGGATGCTCCATATAGATTTCTTCATTTAGATCACCATGAAGAAATGCTGTCTTGACATCCATTTGTTCAAGCTCCAAATTCAAACTGGCTACCAATCCAAGGATGATGCGGATTGAAGTCAATTTTACAACTGGTGAAAATATTTCATCAAAGTCAATTCCCTTTTTCTGTAGGAATCCTTTGACTACTAACCGGGCTTTGTGCTTCACCACCTTTCCGCTGCCATCTTTCTTCAGCTTGAATACCCATTTACTCTTCAGTACCTTCTTTCCTTGTGGAAGTTTCACAATCTCATAAGTGTTGTTTTTCTGTAAAGAGTTCATCTCTTCGGTCATTGCTTGCAGCCATTTTTTTTTATCCGTATGAGATATAGCTTCATGGAAACTCTCTGGTTCTCCATCTTCAGAAAGTAGAATATACTCGGTTTCTGGGTATCGAGTTGATGGAATCTGACCTCGTTCAGATCGACGAGGTTGTTGATTATTAGCTTCAAGATGTGTACCATCATCGTTCCCCTGTGATGGTTCTGTAGTTTCCTGAGGGGTTTGTGCCTCCCCCTGCCAAACATCCTCCTGTTCTGCTTCTGGTACTGCTTCATGCTCCCCCATGCTATTTGTGTCAAACTGCAATGGTAGTGGATCTGGACCAACTTTTTGGGCACTGGAACCTCTTTCATAAGATATTGTGGGCTTTTCAATGTCTTCAATTATCTGGTTTTCGTGGAATACAACATCCCTACTTCTGATCACCGTCTTCTGTATTGGATCCCATAATCTATACCCAAATTCTTCATCTCCATAGCCTATGAAGATACATGGTATAGTTCTACCATCAAGCTTCTTCCTGAGCTCCTTGGATACATGTGCATGTGCTAAACAATCGAATACCCTTAAGTGAGAATATGAGGGATTCTTACCCGACCATATTTTCTCTGGAACCTCAAAATTCAACGGGGCTGATGGTGACCGGTTGATTAGGTAGCAAGCGGCGCGAACAGCTTCTCCCCAGAATGGCTTAGGCAGCTTTGCCATACTGATCATACTTCTGACTCTTTCCATAATTGTCCGGTTCATTCTCTCGGCTACTCCATTGTGTTGTGGGGTGCGTGGGACCGTCTTTTCATGTCGAATCCCTTGTCTCTTGCAATAGGAATCGAACTCCTTGGAAGTATACTCACCTCCATTATCTGAGCGAAGGCATTTTAATTTCTTTCCCGTTTCACGCTCTACCATGGCATGAAATATCTTGAAATAATCAAAAGCCTGGTCCTTTATCTTTAAGAAGTACACCCACACCTTTCGAGAAGCATCATCAATGAAAGTCAGAAAATACCTATTGCCGCCAAGTGACTTCTCCTCCATGGGACCACAAATATCAGAGTGTACCAGACTGAGTAACTCTAATTTTCTGGTTGAAGAAAATGTAAAATAGACTCTATGTTGCTTTTCGAATAAGCAATGATTACAAGGGTCTAAAGCAGCATTCTTGTCCATTCTGATAAGCTGCTTTTTCGTTAGAATTGATATCCCCTTTTCACTCATGTGACCGAGTCTCTGGTGCCACAGGTTTTGAGACGCCTCTTTTTCCATAACATTGAGGCTGTCTGAACATACCTTCACATGAGTTTTATATAAGTTGCCACAAATATGTCCTCGAGCGAGAATCATAACCCCTTTCAGCAATTTCCATGTGCCTTTTCCGAAATAACTTTCATAGCCCTGTTTGTCAAGAGCTATACCTGATATTAGGTTTAGACGAAGTTCTGGCACATGACGGACATCCTTCAATATCATTGTACTCCCGATATTTGTTTGTATTTTGATATCACCAATTCCACCTATCTCACAGGAAGAAGTGTTCCCCATCTTCACTACTCCAAAGTCTCCTGCTTTGTATGTTGTGAAGAAATCTTTTCGGGATGTGGCATGGTATGATGTTGCAGTATCTACCACCCATTCATTTTCTTCTTGACTTGAGACGTGAAGGCATGCCTCTTCTTGGATGGAACAAATGGCTACCTCTCCGTGGGTAGTGACTAATGCATCTCCATCCTTTTGCTTCAACTGCTCCTTCTCCTTATGCAATTTTCTGCAGTTCTTCTTTAAATGGCCCTTTATTCCACAGTGGTAGCACGCATATGATGACTTCCTACCATCCGTGGATTTTCCCCTACTCTTGCTTCTGCCTCTCCTCTTATCTAACTTCTTTCTTGTTGTCTCCCTCTTTCTGTAATAAGGGCATGCGACTCACCATGATCGATGTCCTTTCTTCTGGCTTCTTCATTAAATAAGGCATCTTTAACCATAGACATGGTCAGATTTCCACTAGGAGTTACTGAGAGAGACTACCAGCGTCTCCCAACTATCAGGAAGAGAACTAAGAAGTAGTAGGGCTTGTATCTCATCCCCGAGCGGCATGTCAACAGACGATAATTGATTTATCAAGCTCTGAAACTCACTGGTATGCTCGGCAACTGAAGTTCCGTGCTTTAACTTCAAATTTACCAAACGCCTCATCAACAAGGCTTTGTTCCTAGCGGTCTTGGCTTGATACATCCCTTCTAACTTCACCCAGAGGGCATACGCATCTGTCTCTTGTGCAACATGATGAAAAACGCTATCGTCAATCCCTTGTCGAATTTGATCGATAGTTTTTCTGTTTAATTTCTTCCACTCTGCTTCTTTGGTGGAATCGGGGTTCCTACCCTTTGCTTCTATGGGATCAAACAAATCTTTACAACCGAGGAGATCTTCCATCCGAGGTCTCCACAATGTGTAATTTGTGGCAGTAAGCTTTATCATAGCTCCAGATGATGATGACTCTTCCATTATGTCTTTAAAATGGCTTGGTCAAAATTTTGGAGCAGAATCTCACCAAACGGAACTCACCAACACGTCCGGAATGGTGAAAAATGGTAGGATTGACTCTTCTTGGGTCAAAATAGGGCCTCCAGAAAATTTTCAAAATTTACACCAAACTTTTGGGGTTAAATCGAAAATATACTGAACTTGTGGGGCAGATTTATAATTTCAGTAACTTCAGGGGTTATTTCATAAATTTCTAAAAATTTTATGATGACTAGATGCTGACGTGGCGATGACTGGATGCTGATGTGGTGATGACTGGATGTTGACGTGGCTCTGACTGGATGCTGACATGGCGCTGACTGGATGCTGATGTGGCGCTGACTGGGCAGTTACTATTCATCATCTTCTTCCTTGGGCAGAAGAAAAAAAATTGTCATAACTTCTTCGTTTTAGCTTTGTTTGGCCTCCGGAAAATTGCGTTGAATTCGTATCGACGCAAGGAATCTAATGAAATGATCAAAACACACCGAAGATCACGTTTTCGAAAAACGTAAATCCGGGTTGAAATTTTCAGTGTTCCGATATTTCTCGATGAACACAGAATCGAAGGCTCTGATACCACTTATTGTGATTCTCGGATCAATATTAAGATTATTTGGGAGGAAAAACAACTCTATTTCACAAGAATAGAATTATAGAGAATTTACACCAAGAATTTCTCTCTACAAAAAATCTCACCAAACTCTCTTTTTGTTCTCACAATCTCTTCCTGGATTGTATTTCAATCTCTCTGGATTGATGTTTCTGTGTAAAACATAAAGCTCTATTTATAGCCTTAAAGAAGGTGGTTGGTGGTTGAATTCTTCATTCAACAATGGAGGCTTCAACAATGGTGGGCTTCTAGAATTGGTAGTTGGCAGCAGCTGAACTTATCAAAAACACTAAACTGGTGGCCTTGATTATTTTCAAATTAATCTAATGTTAGACCAAGTCTTGCCGGCCGATAATAGCTAAATTAAAGGCCAAACGGGGTAATAGGAAGAGGAGATTAACATATGGTAACTTCACTTGACCTATAGATACTGTATCAATACTTTTCTTTTATTTTTCATTGTTGTGGGGTTGACAAGAGAGAGTTGCTTAGCTGATAAGCACCATCCACTTCTAACTTTGAGATTGCGAGTTCGAGTTTATTAAGAGTGCAAAGGAAAAAGTTCTTGGAGAGGAGTTTGAGGTCAACATGTGGGTTGCTAATGGGGTAATGCCCATTCTCCCTCTTGATCTTAAAGGTTTTAAATTGGTTTGCATTCCATAGTATGTCACTAGTCCAAGCAGTGGCAGATCCAGTTTTGTGCTGCTAGTTCAACCAAATTCAGTATTTTCAGTCAGTGCTAAAAAAAATCTTAAAGGCTGAACCAATAAAAAATAAGTCCTATATTAAATTGGGGTCTAAGAGACTTGACAGATTAAGACTAATTTGGTCATTCAATGTTCAGGAAAAAATAAATTTCTATTAGGTCTAGCTTTTAAAATTCAAACGGTATCAATTTAATGTATTTGATATATATAATTTGTATTAATAAACTTGATGTTAATTGTTCCAGGGTTTGATGAACGAGGGAGCTCGAGTGATCGGTGTCGCCGGAGTTCCTCCATTCGGGTGCTTGCCGGTGGTCATCACGATAAATTCCGGCAGTGCACTTCAACCCCGCCAATGTGTTGAGTCGTACTCTGCCGTTGGAAGAGAGTACAATTTGCTTCTTCAACATTTGCTAAAGACTATGCAAATTCATGACACAAAATTATTCTACGCCGATATCTACAACCCTTTAAACGACATGATACAAAATCCAGCTAAATATGGTGAGCGCCCAAAAGTTTTCCATTTTGGATTTACTAACTAATTAGATATACTGATACATTCAAACCTCTCAATAACAGTTTTGTTTGTTTCGAATATTTTTGGATGTTATAGCGAATTGCTGTTATAGAGAACATATATTATAATACAACATGAAATTTGGTTCCAAAAAAACTTGGCTTTTATAGTGAAGTGTTGTTATTCAAGAATGTTGTTATAGTGAGGTTTGACTGTAGTATAAATATTATTTATACGTACTAGTAATATATCAATTTAACTGGTCGCAGTTATTAATAATTAAGATACTAATTCCACTTATTATAACTAGTTACATGTGGGGGGATATACGCTATAAATTTCGGGTTCATCTGACTCATTAGACATTACGTACGTAGCTTTGGCTTGGGACATGTATATGTGTTAAGAATTCATTAAATAAATACAGTATAATTAAAAAAACCAATATAGTCTCACAAAAGGGGCTTGGGGAGGGTGATAAGTATGCAGAGTTACCCCTACTTTTTGAAGGTAAAAAAGTTATTTCGATAGACCCTTAGTTCAGTAAAATTCTAAACCGAACACATAAAATTCAAATCTTGAATCCGCCTTCAATTACATAAAATTTGACCTTATAATATAAAAATTCTTTTATATGTTAGACTCTTCCTTCTTTTTTTTCCTTTTTTTCAAATATACTTCATTTGTTTCATTTAGGTCCATCCAACTTTTTCTAATTTTTGTAGGTTTTACTGAAGTTACTAAGGGCTGCTGTGGAAGTGGATTTATTGAAGCTTCAATTCTGTGCAATCCAAAGTCAATTGTTTGCAGTAATCCTTCACAACATATGTTTTGGGATTCAGTCCACCCAAGTCAAGTTACTTATTACACTTTGTTCCAAGCCTTGCGTCCTACCATTGATTTTGTTATCAAACAATAATCATATGGTGAAGAACACGAAAATAGAAAATTAACAAGTGATTAGAAATTGTTCTGATTCATGTATTTCCAAGTTTAGATGATTATGATGAACATACTAATTTCTGATTCTTCTCCCTTTTATTTCCTTTATTTTTTTCCACCTTTGTAATTTTATGGGATATATTGCTCACAGTGAAATCCTCAAGTAGATAATAACTTTAAAGTTTTTGATCTCCTCATTGAAGTTAGGTCCCATATAAGTGGGGTGTATAAAGAAAATCGATAAAATACACCAAACCATAATTCGAGTCAAATCAAAAGGAAAAAAAAACTTGATGTGGTTTGGTTTGATTTAATTTGGTATTGGGGAAAAAACTCGACTATAATTGGTTTGATTTGGTTTTAACTAAAAAAAGTCAAGCCGACACCAAACCAACCCGACATCACATAAATGTTTTACATATAAAAATATTTATTTTAATGTAATTTATAAATATTTCTTAAACGTTTTCACAGTTTAATTTATCTTTTAATGTATTATTTCAAGCTTGGACATAACATTCTTGAATGGTCCAATAAGTTTTATAGCTCATAAATGTAGTAACTCAAATAAATTTCAAAACAATACTAATACTACCAAAATAAATTCAATTCAACATTAGAAATGACAACAACGTCGTTGGATATCTATTTTTAGTTTTGCATTATTTTTGTAATAAAAATGCATAACTTAGTTTATCTTTTTCTTTAGTGCTTAGTCATGTAATTAATAGTACTTATTAGATGTACTTATTTTAGCATGAATTATATATAGTACTTTAGATTAATTATGTTCATTTTTATTATGGCTTATTAATTAGAAATATTTATTTCATATAATTTTATTATTTTTGTTATTAAATATTTTAGTACAATGTTATAACTCATCTTTTGCTGCTCAGGAAGGGAGTATGGGCTATAGAAGTATTACGGAGGTTAGACTGTTAGTGAGAGCTTTGCTACGAAGAGGTGGTAGAAGTTTAGAACCAAACTCATTTCTTTTTATATTATAAATGTAGATTTTATATTATATTTATAAAGAAATAGCTAAATGGAACACAAGAGGTTAGCTAAATGTAGATGTACGTGTATAGTTCATATTAGCTGGTTTTCCAATACATTTTCTTGAAGGTATTGGCTTTAAGTTCCCCTCCAATAACTTTTTTTTGTTTTTTTTTTTTGCTAACACACATGACAGGGGTCCATGTCAAACTCCCTCATCAAAAAAATCAAGGAAAGTTTTGACTTCTCTTATGGTTCGCGAACAGAGAAAATCGGGTAAAAATTCTATTAACTAAGGTGAAGGTGTAAGACACTTTCTGAGTCTCGTAGTTCTATGCTTAATAATTTACACTTGACTTACTTAATCGGGATATTCTATGTTTATAGGGATTTTATGTATTTTGCCATTATCCGCTTTTATACCTCTTTTAATTGCCTGATTTATGAGATTACGGGAATTATCTTAAACTATCCAGTTGTAGCTTTGGAACATTGAGCTTTACAATTGATCAGAGACTCCATTAATGAGTTCTAGAAACTTCACATGAGTTAGAGGAAGAGAAGATCGATTTGAGCAAGAGAATGAAAACTTGTTATTTCTAATATCTGATAGTGTATATATACACGTGGGGTACCACTCCACTAATTAATTCCAACTAACTTGACAGCTAGGACACAACTAACTACCAACTAACTATGATTAACAAACTAAGCTAGCTAAACTAACTATGATTATAAAAGATACAGAGAAGGAAAAATTAAATATAGACAGTTATATCTCAATACCCCCTCCCCCCAAGTTGTAGATGAGGTTCTCACACCTAAGTTGCTCAATATCGCAGAGTGCTTAACACCAGTAAGAGCTTTACTAAGGACATCTGCTAACTATGCACCAATACCAATATGATGAAGAGAAACCAATCTTTCTTAGAGCTTATCTCATACAAAGTGACAATCAACCTTGATGTGCTTCGTTCGTTCATAAAAACAGGATTACGAGCTACGTATAAAACAGATTGACTATCACAAAACACTGAAACAGGCTTAGGATAGGGAATAGTGAGCTCATCAAATAATCTGCATAACCAAGTTAGTTCACCAACAATTTTTCTCAAGGATCTGTATTCTGCTTATGCTGAAGATAGGGACACTGTTTCTTGCTTTTTGGACTTCCAACAAATTGGACTGTTGCGCAGCAGGACTATGCAGCCAGTAAATGACCTTCTAGAATCTGGAACAAGCAACCCAGTCTGAGTCGCAATAACCCTTTAGACTGCAATCATGGTCATTGGATAGAAAGATTCCTAGAGTTTGATCACTCTTTAGGTATCTAAGTAAGTGGAAAGCTGCTTTCAAATATGGTTCCCTTGGGTCTTTGTCACAGCCCGGATTTCCCACCATCGGGTGTCGTGATGGAGCCTACTATCGGAGTAAGGCAAGCCAAATATTTAAAACACCTTTCCTGCTTTCTTTCAAACAATATAATAAACGAGACAAAATTTAAGCGGAAGACTGTAAATCTAAAGCAACTGAAAACCAAAAGTGCGGAAATTTAATACACATCACTACCCAAGGTCTGGTATCACTAGCTCACGGACTACTACAGAATACTACAAACAATGTCTGAAAGGAAATACATCATGTTTGTCTGATACAAGATGAACAAACGAAAAACATGGAAAGGGACTTCGGCCTACGAACGCCAGCTAGGCTACCTCGAGAGTCCCTGGACTGAAGATAGCTCCCAGAAGTCCTACTGCTGCGGTCCGTAAGCTGCTCCCTGATCTGTGCACAAAAATGCATAGAGTGTAGCATCAGCACAACCGACCTCATGTGCTGGTAAGTGCCTGGCCTAACCCCGGCGAAGTAGTGACGAGGCTAGACAGTACCTACCACAATTAACCTGTACAGATATATATACAACAAGTGCAAGAAAACAATAACAAGATAATACAAAGTAAAACTGGGAGGGGACATGCTATCGGGGAGTAACAGATAAAAATGAAATATCGGAAATAAACAGAAGAAACTCCGGTTTCCATGATATATATATATATAGTGGACGGCGTGCCACACGTTCCCATAATGTCATATATAAGTGGACGGCGTGCCACACGATCCCATAATATAGAGTGAACGGCGTGCCACACGATCCCATAATATAGTATATAAGTGGACGGCGTGCCACACGATCCCTTTTAACAATATATAGGTGGACGGCGTGCCACACGATCCCTTTTAACAATATATAGGTGGACGGCGTGCCACACGATCCCTATTTCCATATACCACGTGGTAGGCGTACCACCCGTTCCCATTTCATCTTTATCACAGTGCACAATATGTCACCGGCAACGGAGGCCAATAACCAAGTGGACGGCGTGCCACACGATCCCAATTCATATCATATATAAGTGGATGACGTGCCACACGATCCCATAATATCATATATAAGTGGACGGCGTGCCACACGATCCCATAATATCATATATAAGTGGACGGCGTGCCACACGATCCCATAATATAGTTCATAATATCTGACTTCATATAGTAGACCCCTTCAGGGGAGAATAACAACTCAATACCTTTAACCCGGCAAGGGTACAGCTAACAACCCAAAATATCCCGACAAGGGAGAATATATATATATCAGTCTACACATCCCGGCAAGGGAGTATTCACAACACATTCTCCTTTTAAATCATTCTTCCTCAACCGTTCACATTATATGAAACTTATCAAATAAACAAGGAGCTTGTGTCACATTATTCGAATTAAAAGCAATCAAGACTCACAGTCATGCTAGACTCCGGTGCATAGATAACCGTCACCATGCCTATACACCGTACTCCACATTAGCAAGTAACAAATATCATCCTAATCCTATTCCCTCAAGCCAAAGTTAGAACAAACACTTACCTCGAATGCTTCAAACTCAACTCACGCTTCTAGTATAGCTTTACCTCTTGATTCCACCACCAATCCGCTCGAATCTAGTCATAATTTACTTAATCACATTAAAAATTACTAAATGAATCATCCCCAATGCATGAAAATAGATTTTTTTCAAGGTTTTTCCCAAAAAGGTCAAAAATACCCCTGGACCCACGTGGTCGAAACTCGAGGTTCGGACCAAAACCCGGTTACCCATTCTCCCACGAATCCAAATATATGTTTTGTTTTGAAATCGAACCCCAAATTGAGGTCCAACTTCCCAATTTGTAGAAAACCTAGGTTCTACCCAAAACACCCAATTTTCCCCATGAAAATCTTTGATTTGAAGTTGAAATTATGTTAAAAGATGTTAAGGAATAAAAAAATTAAGTTAGAAATCACTTACCAATCGTTTTGAAGAAGAAAAGTTGTTTGGAAAATCGCCTCTTAGGTTTTGGGTTTTTGAAAAGTGAAAAATGACTGAGATTTTCCGAACTTGTATACCTTTCTGAGGACCTGGCGCGGACCGCACAAAAATGTGTTGCGGCCGCGCCGAGTGGGAGAAAAATTGGGGCTTCTCTGAACCCTTCCAGCGCGGACCGCACTGTTTTGGTGCGCGGCCGCGCTGGTTAACCTGAAACCCTAGCCCTCAGACTCAGCCACGCAGACCGCACAGAAAGGCATCGCGGCCGCGCGGCTCCAGCGCCCGCGCGGAAATGACCGCGGCCGCGCTGGTGTCTGCAACACCTGAACCTGTATTTTCTTAAGTCCAACACCTCCCGGGCCCCATTCAAAACTCACCCGAGCCCTCGGGACTCCAAACCAAACATGCACACAACCTTAAAAACATCTTACGGACTTACTCGTGCGATCAAATCGCCAAAATAACATCATATACATAGGATCAAGCCTCAAACACATGATTTTCTTTCATCAACTTTCATAACTCAAATTCTCCATTTTTAGTCCGAAACACGTCATATGACGTCCGTTTTTAGCCAAACTTTCATTTACAGATAGTGCTTAACACATATTTAAGACTTGTACGGGGCGTCGGAACCAAAATATGAGCCCGATACCTATATTTTCTAACTCCTTTTCATTTCAAATTTTCATATTAAATTTCATAAAATAATTTCTTTCAAAAATTCATTTCTCGGCCTTGGGACCTCGGAATTTGATTTCGGGCACATGCCCAAGTCCCATATTTTTCTACGGACCCTCCGGGACCGTCGAATCATAGGTCTGGGTCCATTTACCCAAAATGTTGACCGAAGTCAACATTATGCATATTAATACCAAAATTCATCAAATTTTTCACAAAATCCACATATTCTAACATAAAAACTTTCAGGTTATGCGCCCGAACTGCGCATGCAAATCGAGGCGACTAAAAGCGAGGTTTTCAAGGCCTCGAGAGCACGGAACAAGGAAGAATTACGGTGATGACCCCTTGGGTCGTCACATTCTCCACCTCTAAAACAACCGTTCGTCCTCGAACGGACAAAAGAAAGAAGTACCTGAGTCGGGAAATAAATGAGGATAACGACTCTGCATATCAGACTCGGACTCCCAGGTCGATGCCTCAGGAGGCTGATCTCTCCACTGAACACGCACCGAAGGAAAACTCTTCGACCTCAACTGTCGAACCTGCCGGTCTAGAATAGCCACCGGCTCCTCCTCATATGACATATCCTTGTCCAATTGGACAATGCTAAAATCTAACACGTGCGATGGATCTCCGCGATACTTCCGGAGCATAGATACATGAAACACGGGATGCACAACTGACAAGCTAGATGGCAAGGCAAGTCTATAAGCCACCCTCCCACACGATCAAGAATCTTAAATGGACCGATGAACCTAGGGCAGAGCTTGCCCTTCTTCCCAAATCTCATCATGCCCTTCATAGGCGATACACGGAGCAATACCCGCTCACCAACCATGAAAGCAACATCTCTGACCTTGCGGTCTGCATAACTCTTCTGTCTGGACTGAGCTGTACGAAGTCTATCCTGAATAATCCTGACCTTGTCCAAGGCCTCCTAAACCAGATCCGTACCCAATAATCGAGCCTCTCTCGGCTCAAACCATCCAACTGGAGACCGACATCGCTTACCATACAATGCCTTATACGGAGCCATCTGAATGATGGACTGGTAGCTGTTGTTGTAGGCGAACTCTGCTAAAGGCAAAAACTGGTCCCACGAGCCTCCAAAATCAATGACACAGGCTCGGAGCATGTCCTCAAGAATCTGAATAGTCCTCTCGGACTGACCGTCCGTCTGGGGATGAAATGTTGTACTCAACTCAACCTGGGTGCCCAACTCTCGCTGAACCGCTCTCCAGAAATGTGAGGTAAACTGCGTACCCCCATCCGAAATGATAGATAGCGGCACCACATGAAGGCGAACAATCTCCCTGATATAAATCTCGGCTAACCTTTCGGACGAATAGGTGGCTGCAATAGGAACAAAATGAGCTGACTTGGTCAACCTATCAATAATGACCCAAAGTGCATCAAACCTTTTCCGAGTCATCGGAAGTCCAGTAACGAAATCCATCGTAATCCTCTCCCACTTCCACTCGGGAAGTGCAATCCTCTGAAATAGACCACCAGGTCTTTGATGCTCGTACTTAACCTGCTGATAATTCAAACACCGATCCACATGCACAACGATGTCTTTCTTCATCTTACGCCACCAATAGTGCTACCTCAGATCCTGATACATCTTCGCGGTGCCCGGGTGAATAGAATACCGAGAACTGTGGGCCTCCGCTAAGATCAACTCTCGAATCCCATCAACATTGGGCACACAAACTCGCCCCTGCAATCTCAATACACCATCATCATCTAAGGTTACTTTCTTGGCACCTCCACGCTGCACCGTGCCTCTCAAGACACACAAATGGGGATCCTCAAACTGCCGCTCGCAGATACGCTCTAATAGTGAGGAACGAGCAAATGTGCAAGCTAACACTCTGCTAGGCTCAGAAATATCCAACCTCACAAGACGATTGGCCAAGGCCTGAACATCCAAAGCAAGCGATATCTGGCTGACTGGAATATAAGCAAGACTACCCATGCTGGCGGACTTCCTGCTCAATGCATCGGCCACCACATTGGCCTTCCCCAGGTGGTATAAGATAGTAACATAATAATCCTTTAGCAACTCTAACCACCTCCTCTGCCTCAAATTCAACTCTTTCTGCTTGAACAGATACTAAAGACTCTTGTGATCAGTGTAAACCTCACACGTCACGCCATATAAGTAATGCCTCCAGATCTTTAGGGCATGAACAATGGCTGCCAACTCGAGATCATGAACCGGATAATTCTTCTCGTGGATCTTCAACTGCCTCGAAGCATAAGCAATGACTTTGCCTTCCTACATCAATACTGCACCAAGCCCAATACGAGACGCATCGCAATAGACTGTATATGCCCTGAACCTATGGGCAAAACCAATACCGGTACCGTAGTCAAAGCCGTCTTGAGCTTCTGAAAGCTCGCCTCACACTCGTCCGACCACCTGAACTGGGCACCCTTCTGGGTCATCTTGTCATAGGCGCTGCAATGGATGAAAACCCCTCCACGATCCGACGGTAGTAACCTGGTAACCCCAGGAAACTCCGAATATCCGTAGCTGAAGCTGGTCGAGGCCAATTCTTGACTGCCTCTATCTTCTTCGGGTCTACCTGAATACCTGCTGCTGATACGACATGACCCAGGAATGCGACCGAACTCAACCAAAACTCACACTTTGAGAACTTAGCATACAATTGACTATCATTTAGGGTCTGAAGGACCACTCTGAGGTGCTGCTCATGCTCCTCCTGACTGCGGGAGTATATACGAATATCGTCAATGAAGACTATCACGAACAAGTCCAAATAAGGTCTGAAAACTCAGTTCATCAACTCCATGAACGCTGCTGGGGCATTAGTCAATCCAAATGACATGACCAAAAACTCATAGTGCCCATACCGAGTGCGAAATGTTGTCTTAGGGACATCAGACGCCCTAATCCTCAGCTGGTGGTAGCCAGATCTCAAATCTATCTTTGAAAACACCCTCGCACCCTGAAGCTGGTCGAATAAATCGTCGATCCTCGGCAGTGGATACTTATTCTTAATTATAACCTTGTTCAATTGCCGGTAATCGATGCACATTCTCATTGAACCATCCTTTTTCTTAACAAACAACGTCGGCGCACCCCAAGGCGAAACACTGGTCTAATGAAACCTTTCTCAAGCAAATCCTGCAGCTGTTCCTTTAACTCTTTCAACTCCGGTGGGTCCATACGATATGGTGGGATAGAAATGGGCTGAGTGCCCAGGGCCAAATCAATACAAAAGTCGATATCCCTGTCGGGTGGCATACCCGGCAAGTCTGAAGGGAAAACCTCAGGAAACTCCCAAACAACGGGCACAGAATCAATAGAAGGGGCCCCCGCGCTAGAATCGCAAACATATGCCAAGTAGGCCAAACATCCCTTCTCGACCATACGTCGAGCTTTCACATACGAGATAACACTACGGGTACAATGACCAGAAGTCCCCCTCCACTCTAAACGGGGTAAATTCGGTAAGGCTAAGGTCACGATCTTGGCATGGAAATCCAAGATATTATGGTACGGGGATAACCAATCCATCCCCAATATAACATCGAAGTCGACCATGTCCAAAAGCAACAAATCAACACGGGTCTCAAGACCCCCAAACACTATGATACAAGAACGATGAACTTGGTCGACCACAATAGAATCACCCACCGGTGTTGACACATAAACAGGAATACTCAACGAGTCACTTGGCATAGCCGAATAGGGTGCAAAATAGGACGACACATATGAATACGTAGATCCGGGATCAAATAGCACAAAAGTATCCCTATCACAGACCAGAATGGTACCTGTAATCACAACATCTGATGACTCAGCCTCTAGCCTAGCTGGCAAAGCATAACAACGGGGTTGGGACCCACCTCCCTGAATCATATCCCTGGGACGATCTGTTGCTGGCTGACCCCTACCTCTAGCGGTTTGAGCTCCACCTCTAAGACCTCTACCTCCACCTCTATGTCCTCTACCCCCGCCTCTAGCCGGCTGGGCAGGCTGTGGGGCAACTGGTGCCTGGATCATCGGGCGAGGACCCTTCTGCTGCGAGCTGCTGGAAGCTCGAGGGCAATATCTGGCAATGTGACTCACATCACCGCAAGTATAACAAGCCCTCGGCTGTTGAGAATAATAAAGTGGTGGTGCACTGATAGGTGCTGATGGTGAACTGAAGAGCTGCTGGTCAGAATACTGCGGCTGAGAACCACGACCACCTGGTATACCATGAGAAGCCTGGAGAGCTGACTGAAAGGGCCTCGAAGGATGGCCTCTACCATAAGAATCCCTACATCCAGACGAGGTACCACTGAATCTACCAGAATAACGGGGCCTCTTATCAGACCCATGACCACATCCCTAAGCAAGTGCCATCTCTATCCGGTGGGCACTATCTGCTGCCTCCTGAAATGAAATCTCATTACCGGCACTCATGGCCATCTAAACACGGATCGGCTGGGCCAACCCATCAACAAACCTCCGCACCCTATCTCTCTCGGTGGGGAGTATCACAATGACATGACGAGCGAGATCAATGAACTGGGTCTCATACTGGGTGACCGTCATAGGACCCTGCTGGAGATGCTCAAACTGCCTGCGAAGAGCATCTCGCTGAGTAACTGGAAGAAACTTCCCCAGAAATAACTCTGAAAACTGATCCCAGGTCAATGATGGCGACCCTGCTGGAACCTGAGCCTGAGGAGCTACCGGCTCTAGAGTACGAGTATCGGGAGTCTGAACTCCTCCCCCAGCCTGAGATGTGGCTGAAGCTACGGGAAGCAAACCCGCCCTAGAAATGCCCTCCATAAAGCCTACTAGTCGGACCAAAGCATCCTGAAGCACTGGAGTGGCTATGAAACCCTCTGGGACCTGAGCTGGGTCCACTGGAGCTGCTGGAGCTGGAACCTCCTCGTCATAGTCAGTACGAGGCTCCACCTCTAGGACTTCTACTCGGGGCTGAGCTCTGCCTCGGCCTCGGCCTCTGGCACGACCTCGCCCTCTGGCACGGCCTCGCCCTCTGCCCCTGATAGGAGCTGGGGGCTCGGGCTGCTGCGCGGTAGAAGAGGAAGCACGTGTTCTCACCATCTGCGAAAGAACAGAGTAGAAGGAAGATCAATACTTGAGAATCATAATCGCACGACACGAATGAACAAAGTGAAGTTTTCCTAACTCAGTAGCCTCTGCGGGATAAATACAGACGTCTCCGTACCGATCCCTCAGACTCTACTGAACTTGTCCGTGAGTTGTGAGACCTAAGTAACCTAGGGCTCTGATACCAACTTGTCACGACCCGGATTTTCCACCATCGGGTGTCGTGATGGCGCCTACTATCGGAGCTAGGCAAGCCAAATATTTAAAACACCTTTCCTACTTTCTTTCAAACAATATAATAAATGAGACAAAATTTAAGCGGAAGACTTTAAATCTAAAGCAACTGAAAACCAAAAGTGCGGAAGTTTAATACACATCACTACCCAAGGTCTGGTGTCACCAGCTCACGGACTACTACAGAATACTACAAACAATGTCTGAAAGGAAATACATCATGTTTGTCTGATACAAGATGAACAAACGAAAAACATGGAAAGGGACTTCGGCCTGCGAACGCCAGCTAGGCTACCTCGAGAGTCCCTGGACTGAAGATAGCTCCCAGAAGTCCTACTGCTGCGGTCCGTAAGCTGCTCCCTGATCTGTGCACAAAAATGCACAGAGTGTAGCATCAGCACAACCGACCCCATGTGCTGGTAAGTGCCTGGCCTAACCCCGGCGAAGTAGTGACGAGGCTAGACAGTACCTACCACAATTAACCTGTACAGATATATATACAACAAGTGCAAGAAAACAATAACAAGATAATACAAAGTAAAACTGGGAGGGGACATGCTATCGGGGAGTAACAGATAAAAATGAAATATCGGAAATAAGCAGAAGAGACTCCGGTTCCCATGATATATATATAAGTGGACGGCGTGCCACACGATCCCATAATATTATATTTAAGTGGACGGCGTGCCACACGATCCCCTAATATCACATATAAGTGGACGGCGTGCCACACGATCCCTTTTAACAATATATAGGTGGACGGCGTGCCACACGATCCCTTTTAACAATATATAGGTGGACGGCGTGCCACACGATCCCAATTCATATACCACGTGGTAGGCGTACCACCCATAATATCATATATAAGTGGACGGCGTGCCACACGATCCCATAATATCATATATAAGTGGACGGCGTGCCACACGATCCCATAATATCATATATAAGTGGACGACGTGCCACACGATCCCATAATATCATATATAAGTGGACGGCGTGCCACACGATCCCATAATATCATATATAAGTGGACGACGTGCCACACGATCCCATAATATAGTTCATAATATCTGACTTCATATAGTAGACCCCTTTAGGGGAGAATAACAACTCAATACCTTTAACCCGGCAAGGGTACAGCTAACAGCCCAAAATATCCCGACAAGGGAGAATATATATATCAGTCTACACATCCCGACAAGGGAGTATTCACAAAACATTCTCCTTTTAAATCATTTTTCCTCAACCGTTCACATTATATGAAACTTATCAAATAAACAAGGAGCTTGTGTCACATTATTCGAATTAAAAGCAATCAAGACTCACGGCCATGCTAGACTCCGGTGCATTGATAACCATCACCATTCCTATACACCGTACTCCACATTAGCAAGTAGCAAATATAATCCTAATCCTATTCCCTCAAGCCAAAGTTAGAACAAACACTTACCTCGAATGCTCTAAACTCAACTCACGCTTCTAGTATAGCTTTACCTCTTGATTCCACCACCAATCCGCTCGAATCTAGTCATAAGTTACTTAATCACATTAAAAATTACTAAATGAATCATCCCCAATGCATGAAAATAGATTTTTTTCAAGGTTTTTCCCAAAAAGGTCAAAAATACCCCCGGACCCACGTGGTCGAAACTCGAGGTTCAGACCAAAACCCGGTTACCCATTCTCCCACGAATCCAAATATATGTTTTGTTTTGAAATCGAACCCCAAATTGAGGTCCAACTTCCCAATTTGTAGAAAACCTAGGTTCTACCCAAAACACTCAATTTTCCCCATGAAAATCTTTGATTTGAAGTTGAAATTATGTTAAAAGATGTTAAGGAATAAAGAAATTAAGTTAGAAATCACTTACCAATCGTTTTGAAGAAGAAAAGTTGTTTGGAAAATCGCCTCTTAGGTTTTGGGTTTTTGAAAAGTGAAAAATGACTGAGATTTTCCGAACTTGTATACCTTTCTGAGGACCTGGCACGGACCGCACAAAAATGTGTTGCGGCCGCGCTGAGTGGGAGAAAAATTGGGGCTTCTCTGAACCCTTCCAGCTCGGACCGCACTGTTTTGGTGCGCGGCCGCGCTGGTTAACCTAAAACCCTAGCCCTCAGACTCAGCCACGCGGACCGCACAGAAAGGCATCGCGCTCGCGCCCGCGCGGAAATGACCGCGGCCGCGCTGGTGTCTGCAACACCTGAACCTGCATTTTCTTAAGTCCAAGACCTCCCGGGCCCCTCACCCGAGCCCTCGGGGCTCCAAACCAAACATGCACACAACCTTAAAAACATCTTACGGACTTACTTGTGCGATCAAATCGCCAAAATAACATCATATACATAGGATCAAGCCTCAAACACATGATTTTCTTTCTTCAACTTTCGTAACTCAAATTCTCCAATTTTAGTCCGAAACACGTCATATGACGTCCGTTTTTAGCCAAACTTTCATTTATAGATAGTGCTTAACACATATTTAAGACTTGTACCGGGCGTCGGAACCAAAATACGGGCCCGATACCTATATTTTCTAACTCCTTTTCATTTCAAATTTTCATATTAAATTTCAGAAAATAATTTCTTTCAAAAATTCATTTTTCGGGCTTGGGACCTCGGAATTTGATTCCGGGCACACACCCAAGTCCTATATTTTCTACGGACCCTCCGGGACCGTCGAATCACAGGTCCGGGTCCGTTTACCCAAAATGTTGACCGAAGTCAACATTATGCATATTAATACCAAAATTCATCAAAATTTTCACAAAATCCACATATTCTAACATAAAAACTTTCCGGCTATGCGCCCGAACTGCGCATGCAAATCGAGGCGACTAAAAGCGAGGTTTTTAAGGCCTCGGGAGCACGGAACAAGGAAGAATTACGGTGATGACCCCTTGGGTCGTCACAGTCTTGCATGAGCTGGCTGAGGTACTGCACATTGAAGGCTATGTCAAGTCTGGTATTGGTGAGGAAATTTAACTTTCCTGCCAACTTTCTATAGTAAGTAGGATCTGGCAATGTTGTTCCTTCCTTGGCTCAGAGTTTTTCATTTAGATCAAGAGGAGTAGACATGCTGCTATAAGAAAGACAGTCATATTCTTTGAGTAAGTCTAGTGCAAACTTCCTTTGAGATATTATCACCCTATTACTGGTGTAAAGAACTTCCAAACCAAGAAAATAGTGTAGTTTCCCTAGGTCTTTTATTTTGAATTGATCATGTAGAAAGCACTTGACTTGAGCAATTTCTGAGATGTCTGTCCAAGTGATAATAACATTATCTACATATACTGCTATATATATGGTAGAATGTTCTGTTTTCTTGTATAAAAGTGAGGAGTTATTGAGAGAACATACACAGCCCTTTGAGCAAAAGGGCCTCAATTAACTTAGAGTATCATTGTCTGGTTGCCAGCTTGAGGCCATACAAGGATTTGTTCAATCTGCAAACTAAACCTGCAGAGTTGATTTCCAATCCTGGTGGTATTTGCATATAAAGGGCCTCAATTAACTTAGAGTATCATTGTTTGATTGCTAGCTTGAGGCCATACAAGGATTTGTTCAATCTGCAAACTAAACCTGCAGAGTTGATTTCCAATCCTGGTGGTATTTGCATATAGACTTCCTCATGCAAGTCTCCATGAAGGAATGCATTGTTTACATCCATATGAAAGATATGCCACTTCTTCTTCACTGTAGTAGCTATGAGAGCTCTCACTGTTGTCATTTTCACCATAGGACTGAAGGTTTCTGTGTAATCTATGGCAACTTGTTGGGTGTAACCTTTTACTACCAACCTAGCTTTGAATCTCTCTACTGTTCCATCAGCTCTGTGTTTAATCTTTTATACCCACATGCAACCAATTGCGTGCTTCCCATTTGGTAAAGGCATTATGTCCCAGTTATGATTTGCATGCAGGGATTCAAACTCTTGTGTCATTGTTGTTTGCTAGGCAGGATTAAGAGCAGCATCCTCATATGAAGATGGTTCAGAAACATTGCAAACATTCATAACAAGCAACTGGCTATCATGGACTAAAGAATTAATAGGAACATGACTATGTAAGGAGAATAAGACATCAAGGAAAGTTGGAGTGGCTGATGGATCAGTAGGTAGAGGAATAGAAATTGGTTTCAACTAAGGTATGGAATAGATGTAATCCTGCAGGTGTGCAGGTAATTTATGTTCTCTACCAGACCTCCTAGGCTCTATGACAAGAACTCACTTTGTGAAGTGGAATCAAAAGGATTTTGTGAGAGAGTTTCAGGAGAGTGAGATTATGTTTCTGGAGAACCAGGTGCAAAGTGACTAGGTGGCGAGTGATAAGATAAAGAGTGATCATGTCATGTTTCAGAGTTGCTTGGGCTTGGTGGATTGCGTGTTGTAGGTTTGTCACACCTCCTTTTTTACTTACACCTAGTAAAGGGCATAAATATAAAGGAGTTTTTCCAATTAAAAGACAATCGAAACGGTATCGTTTATTTATTAAGAATCAGAGTCGCCACTTGGGATAATTTAGGGTGTCCCAAGTCACCGGTTTAAAATCCTGAATCGAGGAAGTTGACTTTGTTCTACAACCTGCGAACACAGAAATTCGGGTAAGGAATTCTGTTAACCCGGGAAAAGGTGTTAGGCATTCCCGAGTTCCGTGGTTCTAGCACGGTCGCTTAGCAATTTATACTTGGCTTAAATTATTTAAATACTCATTTTTAGGACGTATGTACATTTATCTATTAACCGCTTTAAATCACTTGATTATTTGTAGTTAAAGAATTGAGTTACGCGTACGCATACTCTTTTCCTTTGGCGCGTCAAAAATCATGTCACGCGAACGTATCCATAATTAATAACGCTTTGTTTATTTATTTCAGAAAATTTGGTTGAAGTTGCGCGAACGCATCCCTCGAGTTACTTTTAGAATTTGCAATCATGTCACGCGGACGTGTCCACAATTGCAATGGTATATTAAACATGCCTAAACCAAACTACGAATGTACAATTATTTTCCTAAAGCTAATGTGAGATTGTTGTGAGGCCAAAAGGACTCTTAAGAGCATACGACATATGGGTGTTACAATTTCAATTCTTCTACATCATTTTTGTTTTAGCCTTCATTTAGGTAACATGTTATACACATTTAGGCTACATGCTATACACGTTAGAATGGAACACGCGGCTAAATCTAAACTATTAATGGAATGTGCACTGACCAAAAATGAGACAAACGAAGCCTCCCCTTTTTAAAGAAAAAGATCAGAAATAAATATATATAAAAATAGTAAAGAAAACTAGTAAGCAATTTTGATTAGAATAAAATAAGATACGTAATCCAAAAAACTAACTACTCTATTATTTTTATAAAAATGAACCCATGATAATTAAATACCAACAGAAACATATACTTCATTCTCGAAAGCTTGGATGCACAGCAAAATTACTCAATATTATTACTAAGCTAGTAAAACATGGAAGGGTCTTATGAGAAATTAGGCCATGATATTACAAATAGAGTAGATTAAAGGAATAAAGTTACCAAATATAATTAGCATTATGGTTAAGCCAAGTGGCAAGCTAATAAATGCTAATAATATATGGTAACTTTATTCTATATTTGATTATGTTAGTCAAATACAAATATATATATATATATATATATATATATATATATATATATATATATAATTGAATTTGAATTAAAAGATAATTTTGAATTTTATATATAAAGTTTTAAAATTTGAATTAAAATAAAAAGTATATATTAAAGGAATAAAGTTACCAAATATAATTAGCATTGTGGTTAAGCCAAGTGGCAAACTAATAAATGCTAATAATGTATGGTAACTTTATTCTATATTTGATTATGTTAGTCAAATACAAATACACACACACACACACACACACACACACACACACACACACACACACACACACATATATATATATATATATATAATGAACCTCACCAAATAGGTTGTTATAATTCGAATCAGGGAAGGTTTAAAATCTATATATATATTAAAGGAATAAAGTTACCAAATATAATTAGCATTGTGGTTAAGCAAAGTGGCAAACTAATAAATGCTGATAATGTATGGTAACTTTATTCTATCTATATATATATTAAAGCAAGAAAGTTACCATATATAATTGACATTATGGTTAAGCTAAGTGGCAAACTAATAAATATCAATAGTATATGGTAACTTTATTCTATATTTGACTATTATTTAAATATATGTATGTATGTGTGTGTATGTATGTATGTATGTATGTATATATGTATGTATGGAATTTGAATTAAAAGATAATTTTGAATTTATAGATAAATTTCTAAAATTCAAATTTAAATTAAAAATAATTTTTTTTTATCATGTTATCATACTTAATTCGGTTAATGATCATATGCAATCATGTTAGGAACTTTTGTTATTTTTTCTATTTATTTAAATACTACTTCGCCTCTAGCAAAAAAAAAAAAAAACTACTCCATACAACTATAAAACTCTTTCACATTTAAAATCCTATAAGTATAGTTCTTTGAAACACTGTAGCTAGATTTGAATAAAATGAAATTCTTTTAAAATAAATGTAATATATAGGCTACACGTCTATGTTTATCTAAATAACAAAAAAGAGTTTACAAAACCAAATAAAAGTTTACTTACATATATAATAAAGTAAACATACATGCTGGAGAAAAAAACATCACAAAATCAATCAATATTAAAAAAAAAAGTTGTTTCTTTTTTCTTCTTGAAGAATATTTGTTTGAAGAGTCAATTTGCATAAATGGACATCAAACAAATAACAAAACTTTAGCTATATAATTGCTATCATTAATTTCAATTTGGCACATTCAAGGAATTGAAGGGTATAGGCTGAAGCCCCTTCATTTAGTTGTAGTCGTATAATATTTTTTTTCGTTGAAGAATATTAGTTTTGAATCATTAGATTATGTTAAAGGTTTTTTTTCAAACTCAACAAGAGATAAATTGATTTCTAATTGATAGTTTCTATAGCGACTTTATTAAGTGTAACAAAGATTATATATAAAGAAAAAATTGGTATGACGTGAAATATTTTTTTTAAAATGTAAACAAATTATTTCGAAAAAACTCTTTACTTTTTTTAACTCAAGGATAATAAAAAGATAAGATATTTTTGAACATTAGTAGAGAGTTTTAAAATTATTATAATAGAAGTTATACAATAGATAAACTCAAAAAATCAAAATCTTATGGAATATTTACATAATATCCGGTCATATTTATTGTTTACTTTTATAGCTAATATAAATAGATGATATACCGATAACATACGATTATACACATATTAAATATGAATTATATATAAATTACACATCATTCAATTTTTTAATCTAAGTGGTTAGGTGATCATCTATTTAGGCTGATTAGATAAAGCCAAAAGAAAAATATGAAATAATTGTAACCAAAGACTAAAAATATAATTAAAGTTCATATGTAGACAATTTTTATTAAAACTCATCCTTTTATAGTGAAATAAATTAATTTTTTGTAACAAAAGAAATAATGACATAAAAAATAAGATAAAAGAAAATATAATTGAAAAAAATGTTAGAAAAATCTAAAAATGAGAAATAAAAGATGACAACAAATTTTTTCTTATGTTTCATCTTTGTTGAGTATAAAAATTTTGAAAGTTAATCTCATCGATTTCAAATATTTTTTTTTTAAAACTCAAATACATAGATTATAAGATAAGGATATCTTAGAGTATTTTTTTTAATTTACATTATCTGTCGCTTTTTAAAAAATCACTATTACTAACAAACTGATATGATATTCGAATTTGAATTTGAATGCAATTTGAGTAGTTTGCATTGAGGTTAAGCCAAGTATGGTATCGAAAAATAAACTACTTGATACTTTTAAGACAATATATGCAATGTTTTATAATAATAATCAACCAATTTAACATTTAATGATTCAAAGAACAAAACTTTTGTATATATAGGGTATTAAAAATTCAAATTCTGGGGCTAGAGAAATTGTTAAACTTAAAGTGGAGTCATACTAAAATAAATCCAGCCAAAGAATCATTTAAATTTTTAGATAGCCGAATAAAGTGAATTTTAAATTAAGGATAATATCTTCACTTGCCATGATAACGATTATAATTATATATATATATATATATATATATATATATATATATATATATATATATATATATATATATATATATATATATATATATATAAAGTTTTAGAAATTAAAATTTCAAAATAGAAATATTTTTTGAAAGATAAAATCATACCAAATAAGAGTTCAAATCATAGTATAAGAGTCACGTCGTAATCAAATAATCGTTTATATCGTATCAACCTTTGTGCTTTGCCATAAATATGAGTTATTATTTCACTTTGTGGCTATTTTTAAGTTCCAATGACACCTATGAGAACAGTGCAAAAATAAAATTATCACTACGAGAATTGAGAAAATGTTAGTCTTTTTTCATGTAGTATTTCTTAATTAATATCTGACGATTATCTATAATTGTTTAGAAGGATTAAATGCTAAGGTTATTTACATATAATTCAAATAATTCAGATATTTAACATGGTTAATATCAAATATCAAAATGGAGTAAAATAAATTTACAAGCTAAAGAATTTTTTATATATTTTTAGATAGTCAACTAAAATGAGTTTTGAATTAAGAATAATGTTTTCAATTACATTATTATAAAAATAATTATTATTGAAAAATAATGTTTTAGAAACTAAAATTTTAAGAACGAAATATTTTTTAAGAGATATCAACACATCAAATAAGAGTTTAAGTAATAGTAAAGGAGTTAAGTCTTATCCAAGAGTCATTCATTGTCTCAACATTTGATTGTTTTGCCATAAATATGAGTTATTATTTTGCTTCCTGACTATTTTTAGAATCCAATGACACCGGCAAGAATCGTATCAAAAAAGAAAAATAGAAAAAATGGTTAATTTTTTCATGTAGTTAATAGCCTATGATTATCTATATTTAATGAGAAAGTGTAAATTTTAAGATTATTTATATACAATCTAAATAACTTAAATATTTGACATGATTACTGTCCGCGCATCCATGCGGGTACTAATACTAGTATATATATATATATATATTCGATTATTATTTTGAGAGCGACTATATACCCTAAAAATACTGGGTCTTCTATGAATAGTAAGTATTGACAGGATACATATATATATAAGAACAGTAATGTAAACAGGGATAGAGAATATATAATCTGTGACATCTGGGTACCTCTGAGGGCTACTGACATGAAATACATGATACATACATATATATATATACATAAACTTTTAAAATATACGCCTTTGTGGGCATCACCATCATCATATCGTACCCGGCCATAATAGGCTCGGTAAAACGTACCCGGCCATCATAGGGCTCGGTAGAATTGTACCCGGCCATGTGGAGCTCGGTAAAACCCAACTGATCAGTGGTTGCACAATAGGTGCCATACCCGGACGACTATATATATATATATATATATATATATATATATATATATATATATTCGATTATTATTTTGAGAGTGGCTATATAGTTGTTGTTGTTGTTGTTTGTTTGTGTATAATATACATAATGTGTATATATACAATAAATATATATTTTTCGATTATTATTTTGAGAGCGGCTATGCAGTATCATTTATCCCTATCTTTATGTGCACAATTTTCAAATATGATAAGGTGTTAGTTTCATAATTTCATTATTTGCAGAACCATAGGAGAAATGGGCCAAGGTATATATGTATATAATACTGGGTCTTCTATGAAGAATATACATACATATATATACATACACACACACACACACACACACACATATATATATATATATATATATTCAAATGTGTTCTGGGCATTTAAACCAACAATTTATGGTTTTGTGCATTGTCGGCCGGTAATATCCATTGACGGTATGTCTATGGAAAGTATGATATTAAGTCGTTGATTGTCGTTGTAGTAAATGCTAATGGATAAATATTTCCCCTAGCTTTTGCCATTTGTTCCAATAAGATTCAAGAATTGATAATAAGCAAAGCAACATTTATTATAAGTGCAGGGACAAATGACTTCGTTGTAAACTATTTTAATACCCCATTTCGAAGAAAAAACTATAATGTCTCTGCCTACCAGCAATTCTTGTTGCACCAATTTGTCCAGGTATGTCTTTTTCACATAAATTAAAGCCATGTGATTGTTCTAAGTTTGAAAAATATATTAATATTTTTATATATACACAAATCAATGTTGATTTCCATGGATTGATAATCTATGTCAAGTTTTTGAAGAAATAACGAGAGAAGAAAGAAGGAGAGTTCTTCATTTCACAATCTGAAAAAGAGAAAAATGATTTCTGTGTCTTCTAGAAGAGTCCAAAGTTCTGCTATATACAAAAGTGGGCTAACTACCGAAAAAGGCTAACTACTAAAGAATGATCAATAAATGGGCCTCAATAAGTAAGTGGGCTGATACAAATAAATACAACAAATGGACTTCTTCTTTTATGTGGGGTGTGCCTCAGCATCAGCAACACTGTTGTAGTCCAACTTCTTAACTTCAACACCCCCATTCAAGGTGGAGGGTGACTGAACCCCCAGCTTGAGCAGTGATGAATGGTGGACAAGGCCAGTCAAAGGCTTGGTAAAGACATCAGCAAATTGAGAAGCAGTAGGAACATGATGCAAGGCAATAAGACCCTCATGAAGCTTTGTCCTAATAAAATGGCAATCTACGTCTATGTGTTTGGTCCTTTCATGAAAGATAGGATTAGTTGCAATTTGAATAGCTGCCTGATTATCACAGAAAATAGGTACATGTAGAGATAAAGACTACCAAAATCAAAAAGCAGCCTAACAAGCCAAGTGAGCTCACCTACAACTTTACCGATGGCCCTATACTCAGCCTCAGCAGAAGATAGAGACACCACAGGTTGTTTCTTGGCCTTCCAACCAATAAGAGAACCACCTAAGAGAATGCAGAACCCAGTAACAGATTTTCTGGTGTCTGGGCAGGTAGCCCAGTAACTATCACAATAAGCAGATAGAGAAAGATCAGGGGAGCTGCTGATGAAGACCCCAACTTCAGAAGAACCTTGAAGATATCTGAGTATATGCAAAGTTGTATGCATGTGAGAGGAAATAGGCTTCTGAAGATATTGACTCTGATGTTGTACAGTAAAAGCCAGGTCTGGTCTAGTGTGAGTGAGAAAGTTGAGCTTACCCACCAGACTTCTATATGTTTCAGGAGAAGGAAGAGGATCGCCCATATCTACCTTGAGCTTGACAGACAGATCTTGAGGACAAGTAACAGGAGTAACATCCTCACAATGGTACTCCTTGAGAAGGTCCTTAACAAATTTTCTCTGATGAAGGAGCAGGTCATCAGAGTGGTAAGCAACTTCAATCCCAAGAAAGTAATTGAGAACCCCCAAGTCTTTGATCTTTAACTTATTATCCAGAAAACTTTTTAAAGCAGTAATTTCTTCCAAATCATTAGTAGTGAGAATAATATTATCAATATATACAACCAACAAGACAGTAGAAGAAGCAGACTTCTTAGAAAAGAGGGAGTAATCATTTAGAGAAGAAGAGTATCCCCTGGAACATAAGGCTTGAGACAACTTGGCATACCAGTGCCTAAAAGCTTGTCTCAAACCATATAAGGACTTCTGAAAAAGGCAAACCAAAGGAGAAGAAGATGAAGCAAAACCAGATAAAGGGGTGGCTGACAACCGAGGGGAAATTTCATATAAACCTCTTCATCCAAATCACTATGCCAAAAGGCATTGTTGACATCAAGTTGAAAAAGAGGCCAATTTTGTTTGACAGCTACAGCAACAAGCCACTTAACAATTGAAAATTTGACAACAGGGGAGAAGATTTTAGTGAAATCCACACCCTCAACTTGGGTGTCACCCCTAACAACCAATCTAGCCTTATATCTTTCCACAGTCCCATCAGCCCTATACTTGATCTTATAAATCCATTTGTAACCAATGGGTTTCTTACCTGGAGGTAGCTAAACTATAGACCAAGTATGATTGGCTTCTAAAGCTTCAAACTCCTTCCTCATGGCCTCCTGCCATACAAGAATAGAGGTAGCCTACTAATATGAGGTAGGCTCTACCTCAGCAGTGTTAACTAAACTATGAAGACAAGCAGAAGAAGAACTGGGGCCAAACAGAGATGGGGGAAGGTTACAAACATAATGTTGTAGATGAACAGAGGGAACATGAGTCCTGCTAGACCTCCTGGGAGCAGGTGGTGTGGGCAAAGAATGAGAATGGTGTTGTGAAGGAGAAGGAGAAGGAGATGGTGGAGAGGGAGACTGTTGATGTGAAAAAGAAGGAGATGGTGAAAGGGAAGTATTAGGTGCAGAAGTTGAAGAAGTATCATGCAAGGAATGATCAGTAGGGAAACTCCGATTAGTAGAGGGGTTAAGAGGAGGAGAAGGAGCATTGGGAATGGACACAGAAGAAGCAAAGGGAAATACATCTTCATGAAAGACTACATCCCTGGATATTGGGGTAAGCTTAGTTTTCAAGTTGTATAATTTGTAACCTTTTTTAGCCAATGGATATCCCAGAAAAACACAAGGGTCAGCTCTAGGTTGGAACTTATCCCTATGGTATTTAGGGACTGAGGCAAAACATAGACAGCCAAATGTTTTAATATGGTTATAAGAAGGAGGTTGTCCAAAAAGTAGCTCAAAAGGTGTTTTGTTGTTAAGAAGTTTAGAAGGGAATCTATTTATAAGATAGGTAGTTGTAAGCACACAATCACCCCAGAATCTAATAGGTAGGTGAGAATGAAAGAGTAAGGCTCTTGAGGTTTCTAACAGATATTGATGCTTCCTTTCAACCACACCATTTTGTTGTGGTATGTGAGAGCAAGAAGTTTAGTGGATTATTCCATTTTCAGCAAAGAACTCACTGCCACAATTACTAGACCCAAGCTCAAATGCATTATCACTTCTAATGGTTTGTACAACAGATTGGAATTGTGTTTTGATCATGGAAATGAAAGCTTTGATAAAAGGAAAGGCACTGCTCTTGGACCTCATAAGGTGAGTCCAAGTAGCTCTAGTGAAGTCATCAACTATTGTTAGGAAATACTTAAACCCATTATGAGTAGGAGTTCCATAAGGACCCCAGGTATCCACATGTATAAGTTGAAAAGCATGTGTAGTTTTAATAGAACTATCAGGAAAAGGTAACCTAGGTTGCCTTGCTAATGGACAAACAATACAAATGAAAGGCTGTTTAGTGGAAAATTTACAAGGTATATGAGAAATTTCTTTCATCCTAACAAAAGGTATATGCCCCAGTCTATTATGCCATAACATCTCCATTTTATTAAATTCATAATGGTATGTACAATGAGAACAAGAAACAGAATCAGAAGCTAATGGAGAATGGTATTTACAAGGAACATCTTCAACAAGTAAATGGGCAGTTATAGAACAAGACTAACATGTTGTTGCATGAGATTGAAGAGAAGGGGAGGACTGCACAAGCCTATAAAGACCATCATCCAATTTACCAATTTTCAGTGGTCTCTTCAGTGAAGGGGCCTGTATCAAGCAGGAAAACTTAGTAAATAGGACAATAGAATCTAACTGGCAGACAAGTTTGGATACAAACATAAGGTTGTAACGAAAACTAGGAATATAAAGGACATGATGCAATGTGAAGCAAAGGAATTGAATGGAACCAGTACATGTTACCTTGACCTTATAACCATTTGGCAAAGTAACTAAGTATGGTATGATTAATGGTTTAATGTCAAATAAAAGGTCTTTATTGGAGGTCATGTGGTTAGTGGCCCCAGAATCTATAATCCAAATGCATTCATCTACTTTAGTTAACATGCAAACACCATAAGATACATCTTTTAGACAACAGGGTGGAGAGAAAGTACCAGCAAAGTTGGCAGATGCCATGAGGCTGGACTGGGGCTTGTGACTCTGAAATTTGTGTCTGTTGAAGCAGAATCATAAGTTGTGAATATTGATCCTTGGTTAACCCAAGAATTAAGGACTCTGACTCAGAAGACCCTTCAGCCGGAGAGTGAGAACTCTCAACAGTATTCTGAAAAACAACAGAATTTGGATATCCCTGCACCTCAACATTTGCAGCAGTCCTCTTACCCTTTGTAAATTTGAAACCTGGTGGGAACCCATGGAGCTTATAATATTTGTCAACCAAATGTCCAGGCTTCTTGAAATACCTACACACTATATTTGACTTGTTGAGATCAAAGTTGACTCTTTGATTGAACTGTTTAAGAGGGGCAGGTGTCCCTGAGAACTTGTTAGTGAGATGGGCATTGAAAGAGGCTGAATCAGTACGGTATTGGGATGGTGAGGACACTTGTCTTTGTCTCTCATCCTGAAGCAAAATGTTGTATGCAGTGTCTCAAGATGGAGGAGGCTGCATCATGAGCAGATTACTCCTAACTCCAACATAAGTGTCATTAAGCCCCATGCGAAAGTGATGCAATTTGTTCTCATCATCTTCTATTTGGAGCTCAGACTTGGCAGCACATGTGCAAGAACTACCACGAGATGCACGTATGAAGCCCAATTCATCCCACAATCTCTCTAGCTTATTGAAGTAAGATGCTATATCTAAAGATCCTTGACTAGTGGATGCTAACTCTTGCTTTATCTCAAAAACCTTGGCACCATTGACAGTACCAAAACTTTTGTTAAGCTGAGTCCAAATACTTTGGGCAATGTCAGAGTACTGGACACTTTCAGCTATGTCTGGTGTAAGGGAGTTGGTCAGCCAAGATATGACCATATTGTTACACCTATCCCACTGCCTAAATTGAGGGGAATTTTCAAGAGGTTTGAGAACTATTCCATCAATAAACCTTATCTTATTCCTAGCAGATAGGGAGACAATCATATTTCGCCTCTATCCACCAAATCCAGTCCCAGAAAAATGATTACTAACCAAGGAAACTCCCAGGACATCAGAAGACAGGATAAACAAGGGACTCGAAGGGTCAGGTATGAAATTAGCAGAGGAACTAGCAAGTACCGAATCAGCAGCAACATTAACCATTTTTGGAGTTCAATTACTCAGTCAGAAAATTTATAGAGTTCAACCACAGCACATGCAGTCATATATCTTCACCACAATCAGTATCTAATAGATTCAAACATCAAAAATTAGCTAGATAAGAGAATACCCTTCGTCTTTGCGACCGAAAGACGGTAACGGCCTTGAACTTGAAAGGAATCAAGCCCTAACAACTGGAAAATGAAAAATCCGGAGGAATCGACTTACTTCCACGTCAATCCGATGAATCTCAGGTACGACAAACCTTTAAAGCTAGCGATTGCGGAAGGAGACTCAATGAAATTAGAAAACCCTAAATTTCTCAGCGAGCAATAAAACTTTGATGAAAATAGGTAAGGGTAACATCGCAAGGAAGCTGTTGAGGAGTAGGAACGGAATCTCCGCTATGATACCATGTGAAAACATTGATTTCCATGGATTGATCGAAATCTATGTCAAGCTTTTGAAGAAATAACGAGAGAAGACAAAAGGAGAGTTCTTCATTTCACAATCTGAAAAAGAGAAAAATGATTTCTGTGTCTTTTAGAAGAGTCCAAAGTTCTGCTATATACAAAAGTGGGCTAACTACCGAAAAAGGCTAACTACTAAAGAATGATAAAAAAATGGGCCTCACTAAATAAGTGGGTTGATAAAAATAAATACAACAAATGGACTTCTTCTTTTATGTGGGGTGTGCCGCAACAGTGTTGTGGTCCAACTTCTTAACTCCAACAGTCAATTTTAAAATTCTTTAAATAAAATTATGCAAAATAAATAAATAATTAAATAAATAAACTCTCAGTGATGTTGTGTTTTGAGTGAGTCCATTTGGCACAAATAATCATTTGGATACCAAACCTTAATGTTAATTTATGAAGTGGGGAAGGATTGTGTTAGGTGTAAGATTAATTATATTGAAGACATTGACACAACCATTTGCGCTAGGCTTTTTCTTTTTGTTTCTTTTTTCTGATAACATCCTATAAAACACTTGAGAAGGGACCATTTGAGGTTTTTTCCATTGGATCTGCAATTACATTAAAGTTTTCTTTAGTCATGAAAAATTAATACAAGTCGTTAAATTGCCATTCAATTATTGAGTTAACTATCGACCTCAAATTTAGCACTATTTAAATAAAAATAATACTCCATTCGGTCCACAATAAATGATCAATTTGCTTTTGACACGCTCATTAAAAAAATACTAAATTCTATACAAAAATACTTAGTATGACTAAACTACCCTTAATTAAATATTTAATGTGAGGAGTAAGAAAACTTTTTTGAGATATGTACATAAGGGTAATTTTGTAAAAACAAATTGAATTTTTTCTTGATTATATAAATGGACACTTATTTTGACCAAAAAAAAAAAAAAAAAAATTGATCACTTATTGTGGACCGGAGGAAATAATGTTTAATAGAGTTATTTTCCTTAAACACTAAATTGGTCTAGCTTGGTCGCCTTGATTGTTTTCAAACAAATCTAATGTTTGACCAAGCTTTGCCAACCGATAATAGTTGAAGGTCAAACGGAGTAATAGGGAGAGGAGATTGATATATGACAACTTCACTTGACCTATAGATAGTGTATCTATACTTTTCTTTCCTTTTTTTATTGTTATGGGATTGACAAGAGAGAGTTGTTTAAGTGTTAAGCACCATCTACTTCTAACTCTGAGATTACGGGTTCGAGTTTATCAAGGGAATAAAGTGAAAAGCTCTTGGAGTTTGAGGTCAAAATGTGGGTTGCGAGTGGGCCAGTGCCCATTCTCCCTCTTGATCTTAAGTTTTTAAACCGGTTTGTATTCCACAAAGTGTCACTAGTCCAAGCAGTGGCAAATGCAGTCTTGTGCTGCTGGTTTAACCGAATTCAGTATTTTCATTACAAAATTCAAATGGTTTCAATTTAATGTATTTTAATATATATAATTTGTATTAATAAACTTGATATAAATTGTTCTAGGGTTTGATAAACGACGGAGCTCGAGTGATCGGTGTCGTCGGAGTTCCGCCATTCGGGTGCTTGCCGGTGGTCATCACGCTGAATTCCGGCGGTGCACTTCAACCCCGCCAATGTGTTGAGTCGTACTCTGCCGTTGGTAGAGAGTACAATTTGCTTCTTCAACATTTGCTAAAGAGTATGCAAATTCATGACACAAAACTATTCTACGTCGATATCTACAATCCTTTAAACGACATGATACGAAATTCAACTAAATATGGTGAGCGCCCAAAAGTTTTCCATTTTGGATTTACTAACTAAATAGATACATCAATAGCATATACGTACTATCAATGTATCACTGGATCAATTTAATCAGCCGTAGTTCTTAATCATCAATTTACTAATTTCACTTATTATAACTAGTTATATGTGGGGTGGATATAAACTATAAGTTCCGGGTTCATCTAAACTCTTAGACATTATGTAGGCGTGGTTCGGGACATGTATATGTGTTAAAAAATCATTAAGTAAATGCAATATAATTAATTTTGCACATAGTAGATCAAATAGGTTGATGGTGTATAAAATCCCGAACCAACAACAACAACAATAAACCCAGTATAATCTCACAAATGAGATCTGAGGAGGGTAGTATGTGAGCACGTGATTTTTGCCCTATATGAATTACTCCTACAAATTCAAAACAAAATAATTTTTCCATTGTTTGCAATTTTGTGAATTTTTGTGGCATTTTCTGTTAATTGTTTGCATTTGTCTGTGCATGTTTATTCTATTTAATTAATGAAAATATAAAAATATGTTGCAACTGCATTTAGGATTTAACTTTGCACTTTTGAATTAAGTAGTAAATTAGTTATTTTATAAGAATTGGAACATCGCAAAGTAGTTATTTTTGCATTTTTAATTTTAATTTTTGAACTTTGGTAGTTTTTCCTTTAATTTGGTTTAATTAATTGTGGTAATTATTAGTTAGAGTTAATTAATTCAATGTGGTAGGGTTAATTTGATTTAGGATTTAGTTTGGGTTTTATTTGAAATTTTTTTAATTAAAAGAGTTTGAAAATAAAAGAATTAATTTGGAAAGGAATGAAAAGAAAAAGAAAGAAATCAGTTTTTGGGCCAATTCCATGCAAATTCCGTAGGCCCAAACATTTTGTCCTGAGACCCGTCCAAATTGAAACCCTGACCCGCCCCTAACCCGGCACGAACCAAACGACGCCGTTTTGCTATCCCCAGATCTGAACCGTTGATCTCTTTCAATCTAACGGACAGGAACTGAGGATCTTTTAGTATATAATGGTCCGAACCCTTACCCCCCCTCTCTCATCGTCTCTCTCGACTCCACCCCTTCAGAGATAGAAAACCTACCCGCCGCCCCTAATTCCCACCGCCTTAACCTTGCGGCGTCATTACCAAATGACCCCAAATCGATACCACATAATCACCTCACTCCTCTCTTTCCAAATCCACCCTCCATGTCCTTCGAATCCCCCCGAATCCCATCGAATCTCGAATTTAAGGTCAGAGCTAGAGGTCCCCAGGAACCAAAATTGCTCCGCCTTTAATTCTGTGATTGCATGTTGTTGTTTTGGACAATTTGAACCGAAATGGGTTTTTTTTTGGTTGTTCCCGATTGGAACAATCATTTGACACCTATTTTTGGATTAAATCGGAGGAGTCGTTCCCGATTCGGAGCAGCCATGTCGCTTGATTAGGTATTTGCTCTTCCCTTTTCTTTTTTCTTCCTCCATTCTCTCACCTTCTTGCTTTGGAAGCTTCCTGACCTTGTCAAAGTTTTCATTCCTTTTGATTCTCTTCTTCAAAAGAACGAGTTCATTTTAATCTCTGAGTTTTATTAAAGGGAAAATCAATTGTTGACACTTTGTTTTAAGATTGGTCTTAAGTGCTTTTAAAGAAAATCGATTGTTTTTAGAGTTCCTTTTATTTGTTTGTCTGAAATTGCTTAGTCTGTTAATTAATAGTTTAGTTAATTCCGTTGCTGTTGGTTTAATTGATTAGTTCAGATTTTTTTAGAATGTTTGGTTCAAGTGTGTGTTCTCCTGTCGCTTACAAAGGATTTGAATTAAGTTGTTTGGGTTATGGGTTTGCACAAAATTAATTATGTGCAATATAATTAATTTTGCACATAGTAGATCAAATAGGTTGATGGTATATAAAATCCCGAACCAACAACAACAACAATAAACCCAGTATAATATCACAAATAGGATTTGATGAGGGTAGTATATACGCAAACTTACCCTTACCTTATGAAGGTAGAGAGACTATTTCCAATAGACACTCGGTTCAGTATAATCCTAAACCAATCATATAAAATTCAATTCTTGAATCCACCCTCAATTATATAAAATTTGAGTTTATAGTATAAAAATTCTTCTATAAGTTAGACTCTTCCTCTTTCTATTTTGGTCTTTTATTTCAAGGATACTTCATTTGTTTCATCTTGCCCATCCAACTTTTCCTAATTAAGAAATTAATTTTGTAGGTTTTACTGAAATTACCACGGGCTGTTGTGGAAGTGGATTTATTGAAACTTCAAGAGCTACTTTCATTAATAGCACACTATTAAAAATATAATACAAAAGATTAGCATTAATTAATGATTAACAAATATGGCAGTAAAATATTTATACATATAGCAGATTTAATTCAATTCAAATCAGCAAGAATCAAGCTGTTTAAAAAGGCAGTCCTAGTATTTAATATATTTCCCTATTTTTTCTGTCCATTCTATACCATGTTTTATATTTTTTTTAGAAACCAATCCATTCCATAAGAGATTTTTCTTTTTCATACATGGACCTTTTTATATAATGTTATGTAGCAAATTATACATCTTTATATTCTAACAAAATAAAATACATATATTTACGAAAAAATTATAATGTATGTTTGTGGTGTATATACATTATAAATCATATATTTTTTTAGGAAAATTCATATATATATATATACATATGTTGTTTATATATGTCTTTATATTTAATTATATATCATCGATCCATTCCATAGTAATTTTTTTCGTTTTTACTCATGGACCTTTTTTATTCAACTTAATCCTAGCAAAATTATATATTTGTATATTCCAATGGAATAAAATACATATATTTCGTGAAAAAAAATATAATGTATGTTTATGGTATATTATAAATCATGTGTTTTTTTAGGAAAAATTATGTATATATGCATATGTTATTTATACACTTATTTATATTTAAAGAGATATTATAAATATGCCATTTATATTTTGCACTAATATAACATGCATATTTGTACAAATTATCCGTATATAAATAGTATATGTGACATATTTTTTTCTTCTATATACATATTAGTGGCATACTAATATTTTAGATTAAATTTTATGTAAGGTATATGCTAGAGCATATACTTTGAATAATATCAATATAATAATGTAGTATGATGTATATGTAAGTTATATATGTGGTATATATATATATATGACATATTGATGGTACATTATAAATTATCACAATATAATATACTTGAAATTTATTAAATATATATTTTTAGTTAAAATAAAATTATACAGAAAAAAGTTTAAAATAAAATTGTACAGAAAAAAGTTTAAAACTCAAAAAAGAAAGAAATACTAAAATTCTCATTGTGTAGAGAGAATTATTTTTGAGATATTCTTCTTTCAGAATCTTTGATATATTTGGGTAAGTGTTATTTATGGAAGAGAAAAAAGAAGTTATAGAAGAGTGAGAGAAAAGAAAATGTAGTAAAAAGTGTATTAATGTAGAGGAATCCCTTAGTTAATGGAGTTATCAAAATGAAAGTGCTAAAAAGGTAAAAAAAAAAAAAAGAAATGCTATTTTTAGAATAAACAAAGTCTACTATCATTTATGATAATAATTTTTAAAAAAGGACCAAGCATTTAAAAATCTCAAACTTGAATCCTCTGCAATCCAAAGTCAATTGTTTGCAATAATCCTTCACAACATATATTTTGGGATTCAGTCCACCCAACTCAAGTTACTTATTACACTTTGTTCCAGGCCTTGCGTCCTACACTTGATTTTGCTATCAAACAATAAATAATATTTTTGTGAAGAATTAGTAAAGAGAAAACAAGTAATCAGAAATTATTATGAAACATGTATTTCCAAGTGTGGATGATTATGGTTGACATACAAATTTCTGATTCTTCTCCCTTTTATCTCCTTTATTTATTTCCACCTTTATAATTTTATGGAATATATTGCTCACAATGAAATCCTGAAGTAGATAAGTAACAAATACTGGCACCGAATTGCACATGCACCTAACTTAGAAAATAGAAGAAAAAAGTGAAAACGTATGATCATTTATATCTAACCATGAAAGTAGCAAAAACTTATATAAATTTTATTTCATAAATTTTAATGATTTTGAATTTACGATCAAATTGAAGAAATTCAATTCTCGAAATTCAAACAGTTACATAAGTTGGGACAGGGAGAATAACATATCTTATTCTAGAATCAAAAGTGCACCAATTTCGATAACTACAAGGCCTATTAATGCTCCAATGTATTATTTAAAGGAATTTTTACATTATTCATATACCATATAGTAAACTATATTACCCTCCATGCTTAATTTTTAATATAATTACCTTTTATATACCTAATTATCATTTATGTACCCTTTTAGGATTTTAATGGTATTAATTATTCTCCTAATTTTACTCAACCATATATTCCCACTCCCACAAGTTTCTCTCTCCAAATCCCACCACCTCACTCACGTATCAAACCACACCCATGATTTTCTCTTCAATAACCTACGATTTCCTCTTCTAAAACCAGCGAAAATCTGTAACCCTCCACAATTGACAACCATTAAAAAGTTTTGAAACTTTGAATTCGAATTTAGGTTTTCAAAAGACATTGTTTGTTTGGATTGGATGTTGTTGTAAAGAATTGAGAATTCTCTCTACGTCTCTCTCTATCTCTCAATCCCAAATTTCAGTAATATAAGAGGAAAGGAAAAGAGAGCAGCAATTCCACCATTGACAGCCATTAAAAAGCTTTGAAGCTTTGAATTCGAAGTTGGGTTTTCAAAAATCATTATTTGTTTAGATTGGGTATTATTGCAAATAATTAGAAATATGGTTTGGAGTTTATATCTCAATTTTGAGGGGTTTTGGTGAAGATTGGACTTGGTTTTGGCTGAATTTCAAATTGAAACTCGAAGAAGAAGAAGAAGAAGAAGAAGAAGAAGAAGAAGAAGAAGAAGAAGAAGAAGAAGAAGAAGAAGAAGAAGGCATGACATACATTATATTGCAGAAATTATAGAAAAATTGTAGATAAGTTATATAATATATAATATTAGTTGTATGAAATTTATTTTTACTATGTATAAATCAGATACAAAATATACAAAAGACATATTGTATAAATTTTGTATAAAATCTGTATGTAAGTTTTATGTTATTGTAGTTGTATTTAACTGGGTGGAAATAATATGTGAAAATTGTAGATAAGTTATATTCCTCTATAACGGGAGATGTTGGCATATCAAGTAACTTTAGTGTTCCAAACGAACATGCATGAAAATAAAGATAAATTCTGTTATGAACAGTTTGTAGAAATTTTGTAGATAATTTATAGAAACATTGAAATTCTGTATTTTCATATTAATTTTTCAAATGATATGTAGCTTTATTGTAGAATAATGTAGAAATTTTGTAGACATTGTGAAAATTCATACTGATATATATATATTTACTCTGATATGTAGTTTATTTGTAGATAAAATGTAGATAAAATGTAGGACATTTATATACAACTAGAATTTGATATAATGTGTAACAGCACAAAGATGCAACTGTGTTCTTATTGGTGATACTCAATTCCATATTGAAATCGTGAACAGTTATACATAGCAGATATGATCCTAAGTTTTTGTTTTTTCAAATTTCATACATAGTTAAATGAATAAAAAATAACTAAATAAACAACAGAATACAATTTTTCTATAATTTTTCTACAATTTCTGCAATATAATGTATGTCATGTCGTCTTCTTCTTGCTTCGTGTTTCAATTTGAAATTCAGCCAAAACCAAGTCTAATCTTCACCAAAACCCCTCAAAATTGAGATATAAACTCCAAACCATATTCCCAATTATTTGCAACAACACCCAATCCAAACAAATAATAATTTTTGAAAACCCAAATTCGAAATTCTCTAAATCTCCCATAGCTATCCTAATTCCCATTCAGTTGTAGCATAATTGGGATTTGGACATAAATGTGTTTGTTGCAGAAGATTATAGAAGATTTAGTCATTTTTGATTTGTGAAATCATAAAAAATGATGAAACATGAAGCGGGATCGTCCTATTTTTGTTTTCTAAGAGGTTAACTTGTCAAAGAGAATTAAGCTGTTGGAAAAAAAAATTAGAACTCAGCTAATATGTGAACTGAGATAACGAGAGAAACTTAGCACCTTAGTGATTCATGTGTCATTGAACACAACAACAACAATAACTACCCAGTAAAATCCCACAAAGTGGGGTCTGGGGAGGGTAATGTGTACGCAGACCTTACCCCTACCCTGATAGGGCAGAGAGGTTGTTTCCGATAGACCCTCGACTCAGAATCATGTGTCATTGAACACGTTTTTGGAAATTTGCAATGATTAGTTTATGCAAAATTAACTCTGAAACTTTTCAAATTACACCACGAAAATCGAAATCTCGGCAGTATTTGTGGTTTTGTGACTCTAGGTTTCTTGATAATTGATTTTGCTTGAAGCTTTCAAACTCCATTTAGCGCGCCTAAATAAGGAAGCCTACAGCTACAATGATTCCTTATTTAATGAATTGTCTATATTTTGTAGAAATACTATTAGCATGGCAGGTAATATGCAAATTATGAACATATTTGGTAATATAATTTCCTATATGGTATATGAAACGACCCATTTCCGTAATAGCTCATGAAGGCGCCCGACACCATTGCCAGGCAAGCCAACGCGGAAACATAATTAAATTCTTATATTACTTTTATCAGAAACAAGTAAAGCAGATGCTCCAATTTAGATTTAAACTCAGAAGTATATAACCCAATTATACAATCCAGAGTAAATGTCTACTAATGTGTGTGCCAAGACCTGGTGTCACAAGTATATGCATCTAGTAGAATATACAAAAGAATGTCTCTATCCTACTGTCTGAGATAGAAAAGACAGCAAAAGTAAGAAAAGACTCCATCCGGCTGCTGAACGGCATAGGAAGGAAGCAGCTTACCGTGGAAGTCCCGGTCACTAAATCAGGGGCGCGCACCAGACTGGTAACCGGATATACCTGCCTTAGATCTTGTACAATTAAGTACAGAAGTGTAGTATGAGTACATAAACAATATGTACCCAGTAAGTATCCCATCTAATCTCGAAGAAGTAGAGACGAGAGGTCGACTTGATATTTACTAGGGTCAAAATAATATGATAAAGTGTTATGCTAAGCATGGGGATCACCAGTAATCAACAGTTTATAACGAAAAGCAATAATCATGTTCTTGACCATATTTCAGTTAGCCATTTACATTTCAAAATACTTAACAAAACAAGTCATGTATAAGATTTCGCATAAATATCATGCGCACATTATGCCGAGGTCGACGGCCCGCTCCAATAGAAAATAAACTGTGCATTGCCGAGGGTCGAACGGCGCGAACCATAGATGCATCTATTTATACTGAGGCGATCGAACCGATCCATAAATGTCAAGAAACGTCAAGAATACATACAAAGGCGCATTTATATACAAATAGATTCTTATAAGAGTTCAACAAGTTCACATGTTCACCTTTATTTCTTTCCAAGTCTCTAACATATCATAAATGATCACATTAGCAAGTTAATATGGAGATATTCACAATTTAGGCATGATGTGGGTCCTAATCTACCCAAGCAATTAACGTCATAGTAGCTACGCACGGACTCTCGTCACCTAGTGCATACGTAGCCCCCGCATTTAGTAGCAATTTTCTCAATTATTATACCTATGGGGACAATTCCCTCTTACAAGGTTAGAAAGGAGACTCACCTCACTCCAAACGCACTTCCAAATATCAAGAACAAGTCCAAGCCCTCAATTCGGAGCCGAACAATCCCAAACCAGTCAATAAAGTAAGAACTAGTCAATATAGACTCACAAGATCGAATTCTAACTATTTAAGCAATCTCCCAACCTTTTACACAAGTTTCTTAAATTCTGACCCCGGGCCCACGTGCCCGGATTCCGAGATTTTTCGAAGGAAGTTGTTCTCTACAACCTAAGTATCAATAATATATGATTCTTAATTCATTTCATAACAAATTTCGTGGTTAAATCTAAATTTTATTAAAACCTTAGGTCTTGCTCTAACCCCTTGATTTTTACCTAATTTCTAGTGTTTAATCAATCTAATATTCAAGTATTAAACTAAAGATGGATGAAATAAACTTACCTCACAATGCTAAGTGGAAGTCTTCTCTCCAAATCTTCCAAAATCGCCAATGGAAGAGTGTATAAGTGATAAAAATGGTATTGAACTCGTATTAAATGAACCTCACTGCCCAGCGATTTCCGCATCTACAGTCAGGGGACCGTATCTGTGGTCCCGCATCTACGAGAATTAGACCGCATCTGCGAAAAGGGGAGGGAAAGCTGGTACTGCATCTGCAGTCTCAGGGCCGCATCTGCGGTCTCAGGGCCGCATCTGCGGTTTCCTGGCCTGGCCACCTGGGCCGCTTCTACGATGGAAGAACCGCACCTACGGTTCCGCATCTGCGGTCCAAGAACCGCAGATGTGGTTATGACAAAAGCAGCAATCCTTCAGCCCTTTTCCAAATTTTCCACTTCACTCGAGCCTCGTCCGTTTGACGCTCGGGGCTCCCGGGCCCCACCCGAACATACTGACAAGTCTGAAATCACGAGACGAACATACTCGAATCTTTGGAACACCCGAAACAACGCCAAATCTAGATATCATCCCCTAAATCCAGATGAATCAAACTTATGAACTTCATGTTCTTAATTTCCCTCTAACGGGCCAAAACGCCCTTAAACTACTCGGATTGACACCAAAATTTTCAGGCAAGTCTTAAATGATATTTCGGACCTGTACCAGGTTTTGGAACCAAAATACGAGCCCGATACCTAGGAAATCAATGATTACTTAGTTTCTTTAAATCCTTAAAACTTCAAATTAATAATTTCTAATAAAAATTCATTACTCGGGCTAGGGACCTCGAAATTCGATCCTGGGCATACGCCCAGGTCCCATATTTTTCCACGGACCCTCCGGGACCGTCGAATCACGGATCCGGGTCCATTGCTCAAAATGTTGACCAAAGTCAAACTTAGTCTTTTAAGAGAATCTTAAAGAATCAAATGGACATATTTCACTCAAAACTCTTCCAATTCCCGAATCGACCATCCCCGCAAGTCGTAAATTAGCTAAAGTAAGAACGAAAAGTTTTATTTAAGGGAACGAGGTCTTAGAAGGCAAAACGACTAGTCGGATCGTTATATTCTCCACCTTTTAAACAAACGTTCATCCTCGAACAAACATAGAAAAGTACCTGAACTGCTGAATAAATGGGGATATCTGCTTTGCATGTCCTCCCCGGACTCCCAGGTCGCCTCCTCAACTGGTTGGCCCCTCCACTGGACCCTCACCACAGAAATCCTCTTGGACCTCAACTGGCGATCGTGTCTATCAATAATGGCAACTGGCTCCTCCTCGTAACCCAAACTCTCATCCAGCTAGATAGTACAGTAGTCCAACACATTGGATAGGTCAGCGTGATACTTCCGAAGCATCGATACATGAAAAACTAGATGAACTCCCGATAAGCTGGGGGGTAAAGCAAGCTCATAGGAAACCTCCCCAACTCGCCGCAACACCTCAAAGGGACCAATAAACATTGGGCTCAACTTGCCCTTCTTCCCGAACCTCATAATGCCCTTTATTGGTGAGACTTTCAAGAGAACCTTCTCGCCAATCATAAATGATACGTCACGTGCCTTTTGATCCGCGTAACTCTTCTGCCTGGACTGAGCTATGCGAAGCCTCTCCTGAATCAACTTTACCTTATCCAAGGCATCCTGTACCAATTCTGTACCGAGTAACTTAGCCTCACCCGGCTCAAACCACCCAATAGGAGAACGACAACGTCGACCGTATAAAGCCTCGTACGGAGCCATCTCTATGCTAGACTGATAGCTGTTGTTGTACGCAAACTCCGCTAAAGGCAAGAACTGATCCCACTTCCCCCAAAGTCATCACACATGCTCTACGCATATCCTCTAAAATCTGAACCGTCTGCTCCGACTGCCCGTCGGTATGAGGATGGAATGCTATGCTAAGCTCTACATGGGTCCCCAACTCACTCTGAATGGCTCTCCAGAAATGGGAAGTGAACTGAGGGCCTCTGTCTGATATGATGGAAACAGGCACACTGTGCAACCGAACTATCTCCCGAATATAAACCTGAGCATACCTCTCCGTTGTATAGGTAGTCACCACTGGAATGAAGTAAGCCGACTTGGTCAACCTATCCACAATGACCCATACTGAATCAAATTTCTGAAAAGTCCGTGGAAATCCAACTACGAAATCCATGGTGATATGCTCCCACTTCCACTCCGGAATAGGCATCTTCTGAAGTAGTCCACCCGGCCTCTGGTGCTCATACTTGACCTGTTGGAAATTCAAATATTTAGCCACATACTTCACTATGTACTTCTTCATTCTCCGCAACCAAAAATGCTGCCTCAAGTCACGATACATCTTCGTGACACCCGAATGAATGGAATACCGCGAACTGTGGGCCTCTTCTAGAATCCTCTCCCTCAGGCCATCAATATTAGGAACACATAGACGGCCCTGAAGCCGTAAAACACCGTCCTCACTAATAGAAACCTCCTTGGCACCTTCCTGAAGTACCGTCTCTCTGAGAACCGCCAAATGTGGATCATTGAACTGCCGGGCCTTGATCTGCCCCAATAAAGAAGACTGAGCCACCACGCACGCAAGAACTCGGCTGGGCTCTAAAATGTCCAACCTCACAAGTCTGTTAGCCAAGGACTGAATGTCCAAAGCTAGTGGCCTCTTCCCTGCTGAAATGAATGCCAAACTATCCATACTCTATGCCTTCCTGCTTAAGGCATCCGCAACCACATTTGCCTTGCCCGGATGATAAAGAATGGTAATGTCATAATCCTTCAGCAACTCAAGCCACCTGCGCTGCCTCAAATTAAGATCCCTCTTCTTGAACAAATGCTGCAAGCTGCGATGATCAGTATAAACCTCACATGACACCCCATACAGATAGTGCCTCCATATCTTAAGGGCGTGAATAATCGCGGCCAACTCTAGATCGTGCACATGATAATTCTTCTCGTGAACCTTCAGCTGACGCGAAGCATATGCAATAACTTGGCCCTATTGCATCAATACACATCCCAAGCCAATGCATGAAGCGTCACAATATATTGTATACATCCCCAAGCCGGAAGGCAATACAAGAACTGGTGCCGTAGTCAAAGCTGTCTTGAGTTTCTGGAAGCTCTCCTCACAATCATCGGACCAATGGAATGGAGCACCCTTCTGGGTCAATCTTGTCAAAGTGATGCAATAGATAAAAAGCCCTGCACGAATCGCCGGTAATAACCTGCTAGCCCTAGGAAGCTCCTGATCTCGATCACTGAAGTAGGACATGGCCAACTCTGAATTGCCTCAATCTTCTTGGGATCCACCTTAATACCCTCTCCTGACACAACATGCCCTAAGAATGCCACTGACTTTAGCCAAAACTCACACTTGGAGAACTTAGCATACAGCTTCTGCTCTCGCAAGGTCTGAAGCACTACTCTCAAATGTTGCTCGTGCTCCCCCAGGATACGTGAGTATATCAAGATGTCATCAATGAAGATGATGACAAACGAATCAATATAAGGCCTAAATACCCTGTTCATCAAATCCATAAATGTTGTTGGAGCATTAGTCAAGCCAAAGAACATCACCAGAAACTCATAATGCCCATATCTAGTCCGGAATGCAGTCTTCGGAACATCTGAGTCCCGAATCTTCAGCTGATGATACCCTGACCTCAAGTCGATCTTAGAAAACACCCTAACACCTTGCAACTGTCGAACAAATCATTGATACGAGGCAACAAATACTTGTTCTTGATGGTGACTTTATTCAAATGGCGGTAATCAATGCACATCTGCATAGTCCCATCCTTCTTCTTTACAAATAACACTGGTGCACCCCAAGGCGATACACTGGGCCTAACAAACTCCTTCGCCAACAACTCCTCAAGCTACTCCTTAAACTCCTTCAATTCTTTAGGAGCCATACAGTACGGTGGAATAGATATAGGCTGAGTGCCTGAAGCCAAATAAATACAGAAATCAATATCACGATCCGGAGGCATGCCAGGAAGATCAGAAGGAAAAACATCGGCAAACTCTTGGACTACTGGTACCGAATTAATCGTCGGAGACTCTGCGGTGGTGTCTCAAACATAAGCTAAATAAGCCAACACCCCTTCTCGACCATATGCCGAGCCTTTAGGAAAGAAATAACCAGACTAGGTGTATTAACTGTGGAACCCTTCTACTCCAACCTCGACAACCCTGGCATCACTAGTGAAACAGTCGTGGCATGGCAATCTAGGTCGGCGTGATATGGAGATAACCAATCCATGCCCAGGATGACCTCAAAATCGATCATATCAAGCAACAGAAGATCTGCTCTAGTCTCGAAACCACAGAAGGTGACCACACAGGACCGGTAGATCCGATCCACAACCACAGAATCACCCACAGGAGTGGACACATGAATAGGAGTGCCCAAAGGCTCAAGAGAAATAACCAAGAAACGAGCAAACAGAGATGATACATATGAATAAGTAGACCCTGGATCAAATAGTACCGAAGCATCCCTACCATCGACGAAAATAATACCTGTGATGACGACATCTGAGGCTAATGCATGTGGCCTGGCCGGAAGGGCATAGAATCTGGCTGGAGCGCCGGCTGGCTGGAGCGCCGGCTGGCTGGCCTCCACCTTACTGAGCAGTAGCTGGCTGACCTCTCCCTGCCTGGCCTCCACCTCTAGGACGGCCTCAACCAGCCTGCCGTCCACCTCTAGGTGGCTGGGCAGCTGGTGCTCAAATCGTGGGCTGCTGACCCTGCTGCACTGCCTTACCCTGAAGTCTGGGGCAGTATCTCCTCATGTGACCAGGGTCTCCACACTTAAAATAAGTACGCGGTGCAGTGACCTGCTGCCGTGATGGCTGACTCTGAAAACCCGTAGATCCATTGGAAGAGGCCTGGATAGCTGGTGGGAGGTATGAACTCTCCGACATAGCACTGAAATAAGAACCAAAAGAATCCAGAGGACCTGAATACCCACTGGAGGAACCCTGAATAGCTGGCGGGCGATAAGAACTCTCTGGCATGACGCTGAAATAGGGGCGCACTGGAGCACCCCGAGCAGGTGGTGGTGCTGAAATGGGGGTCTGCTGGGCTGACCCCTCCCAAAATGAACTCTACCCCTAGCCGGGGCGCCTCTGAACTCTCCGAAGAATCTAGCCCTCTTATCTTGCTGCATCTGCTTTCTACCCCTCAGACTATATCCCTCAATCCTGCGAGCAATCTCAACCACTAACTGATAACCTGTACCCATCTCTACCTCTCGGGCCATACCAAATCGGATAGTGGGGTGTAACCCCGCAACAAATCTCTGCACTCTCTCTGCATCTGTGGGAAGTATCATGAGTGCATGGCAAGACAACTCAGAGAACCTCACCTCATAATCGGTTACCGACATCTGGACCTGCTCAAGATGCTCAAACTAATACCACAGCTTTTCCCTCTCAGAGGGTGGAATGTACTGATCCAGGAATAATTATGTGAACTGACCCCAAGTGAGGGGAGGAGAACCTGCTGGCCTGCCAAGAGCATAGGTCTGCCACCATCTACGGGCCCTGCCCTCCAGCTGAAAAGTAGTGAAGTCAATTCCATGTGACTCCAATATCCTCTTGTTGTGCAGTCTGTCCCTGCACCTGTCGATAAAGTCTTGGGCATCCTCATGTCGCTCACCCCCGAAGATAGGAGGGTGAAGTCTAGTCCATCTGTCCAATAACTTTTGTGGGTCACCGTCCGCAGCTGGTCTGGGATGGGGCACCACTGCGGCGACAGGCTGGGCCCCATCTACGGGTAGTGCACCCGGAGTTTGATACACTGCGGCTGCATGACCTGGAGCTTGAGCAGTATGGGTCTGTGCTCCCCTTCCTGCCTGTGAGGTAGCTGGATCTGCTAGAAATAAACCAGCATGAGTCATAGAATCCATGAACCGTAGCATGTGGCCCATGACCTCCTGAAATCCCGGTGCTGTCATAAAATATGCCGGGGTAGGCTCAGTTGCGGGCACCTCGCCCTGTTCCTCGATGATAGGATCTCCCGTAGGATCTGCTGGTGGTGCTACTGGAATAGCTTTGGGAAGCCCTTGTCCCCTACCACGGGTCGGTGCCCTCCCCCGGCCTCTGCCTCGGCCTCTAGAAATGGGGGGAGTGTGAGCACGTGATTTTTGCTTCACGGAAGCTATTCCAAAAGAAATCGAAAAATAAACAAAACAAATTACCTTCGGGTACAATTTTGGGAATGTGCGTGACATTTTGATAACTGTTCTGCCCGTAAATGCTCACCTTGCTATAGTTAAAAAATACAAAGATACATGTTGCTTGAATCTAGGAATAAATGTTACATTTAGGAAATAATTAACTATAATTTGGTTTTTAAAAGCGAAAATCACAAAAATACGCATTTTTGTTGTCATGGTAATTTTTATTAAAATGTTTTAATTCGTGTGATAATTGTTGTTAGGTGGTAATCAATATTTGTGTAGTTTAAATTTTGGTTTTTAAGAATTTTTGTTAATTATAAAGGAAAAATATACCGGATTTGGGCCAAAAATCCAATTGAAAATCAGGCCCAATCCCTTGCATTGATCTAGTCCAGTCGCCTGACCCCTCAGACGCACCAAACGACGCCGTATTGGCATCACCCTTTCGAGCCATTGATTGATTCAGAGGAACGGCCCAGATCAGGCCAATCACTTACCCAAACGACGCTGTATAGGGCCGTCTAATCTCAACCGTTAACCCAATCCCATCCAACGACCTCAGGCCATTCCCATATGCCCGACCCGTTTAACCCCGGACCAGCCCGACCCTCTTTTAGGTGGAACGACACCGTTCCTCATTAAGTGAAAGATCCTGGCCCTCGATCTCACTTCATCCAACGGCCCGGATCTAACCACCCACTACGTATATAAACTCAAACCCTTACCCCATGCCCCCATCCGAACACCCCCTTCATCGTCCCAAACCCAAACCCAAACCCAGACCTCCCAAACCCTAGCCGCCCTAAGCTTCCTTCGCCTGAAACCCGGCGGCATCTACACCGCTGGTCACCCCTCTAACACCATAGCACCTCCTTCACTCCCTGAACCCAAATCTGTTACCCCCTTGCCTCGAATCATCCCCCTTCATCTCGAATCTTGATTTGAAGATTCGAGCAAAACCCCGATCTACACCAACCCACCCCAGATTCACACTAGTTATTACCCTAGCCTCACTCGTGACCAAACCAAGCTTGGTTTGGTCCGAATCTACCCACAAATCCTCAAGCCCCAAATCAGACCGATTCGAACCCTAGAACACAAGAACCTTGGAATCCGGCCAGTTTAACAGAGGGTTGGGGTCTAATAGACCTTAATCGAAGGGTTCTCGGTTAAGAACACCTCGATTAAGGTCTGTTCAACCCCAAGATGGGCAAATCCAGTCAAAACTGGGGTCGTTTGTTGTTGAGCTTTCAGAGTGAGTTCCCTCTTTCCTTTCTCTTTTTGTTTAAATGTTGCTTGAGTTTGTCAGCATGTTTAGTCAGTTTGTTTGTTATTTCTATTTTTCTGTTAGTTGTTCTCCATCTTTGTAAGACCTTTTATTCGGTCGATTGTTATTCTGTTTATGTTTTGAATACGTATGGTGATATACATGTTCGAGTTAATTAACGTCGTCGAATAGATAATTCATATAGATTCCCATTGTCGTGCAAAGTTGTTGAAGGCAGTTGATGCCCCGTTCGTGTTGTTTGTTGGGTCGACTGATTATTCCATGTCATAATTAGTATAGTCGATTAGATAAATGATGTCGATTAGTTTCATAAGATTGAATGTACAAAAATTCTGATTTTTGTATAGCTTCATATGACTGATCGAATCATTGTCGTTGGTTGATTGCTTGACATTATCTGTGAATGGATTGTAGCTGCACTATAATAGCTAGAATTCAGTTTGGGGCAGCTTGAATTTGAACTTGCAGAAGTTCAAAATGTCCTACTGCTGCAGTGGGGTAATACAGTAATAATTGGGAGCTAACAGGGGTAGTTTGGGGTGGGAAAAGAGCAGAAATGAGCAGTTTAAGATGGGCTGACAATAGGGTACTAAAATAGCATTAAACTAATACAATAGTGGAAACAAAACTTGATAGCATGGGGTTAATTTAAAGGCTGTCAGCTGCCCATACCATTGAGGCACAAAACACTTGTTAATGGGAAATAAAAGGGTATGGGCAGAGTTGAGGGCTGGGGAAACGAGGTAGTCTGGGGCTGGCTTGTATTTAGCCTATAAATAGGCTCATTTAAGGTGGAGAAAAGGGTTAGACATCAGAGTTTAAGGGCAGAAAAATCAGATATTAAGGTAGAGGAAAAAGACTTCAGAATTGAAAAGGAAAGGAACAAGAGTGTGAGGGCTGTTTGATCCTCATTCTAGGTTAAGCTTTACATCAAAAGCTTCAACTTGTCTTTGACTTTGAGTGTTTAACAAAAATCAGAAATCCCTGTTGCTTGCCCCTGTTTAGTTTTCTGCTTGCTGAGTACTGTTCCATTAGGTTACTCCTGGTTTTCTGTTTTTGGTTCAAACCTGTCGCTGGTTTCCCTGTTTGGTTGTCATTGGATTTTTCTGGCTGGGGTTTGTCTTTTGGTTCTTGAATCTACTTGCTGGGTTTGTTTGGTTGCTGAGTGCTGCTTGTGTTGTTGCTGCACTGCTGCTATCACTGCTGACTTCTTTTCCACTGTATCTTTGTTCTTCTACCAGGTACACAACTTTATCATGGCTGTTGTAGGTCTGAAAATTTGAAGCATGAATATAAGATGAAGAACTGAAATTTTAACGTTTGGTTTCATGTATTCTTAAATTTTAAGTTGTGTAAAAGGATATATAGTTTCATTTGTTAGAAGCATGTAGTAGTTTTGCTATGTACAATTGAGTATCAAGCCGTAATAGTATATAGAACTCCTCGCATGTTATTCTACAAGAACCAATAATGTAATGATAGCATTCTGTTATTTCAGCACATTTCTGTGCAAAGCATGTTTCAAATACGTATAAAGGCTTTAGGCTAATTAATCAGTAGTTTAAACTGTTTTAATTAACATGTTTGTTTATTTAGAGGCATAAAAGGAGTTTTGTAGTTGTTGATTCCATTTCCGCCTTATTGTGAATACTAAAAATGTAAAAGTAAGCCGCAGGTCGGACGTAAAAAAAATATATATAGAAATGGCCCCGGTCCAGTTCCGTGCCCGGTATGCTGGACCTGGGCCCCCAAAACTGTGGTAGCCCCCATGTTCCCGTCTATCTTCGATGTTAACTACTTAGGTTCGAAATTTCTTTTAATAATAACTCTCAAGCATGTAAATAAATTAGGTATCTTTTTCTTTCATTATTAGAGACAAATTCAATAGAAAACATAGCCACTATAGGGCGACCTTTTAAATAAAACGAGACGAGCCTCGCCAAATAAAAATGCAAGTCGCGGGGCCCTCAATAATTGATCAAAATAAATACTTAGAATTTTGGATGGACTGTTTAGTGAATTTCACTGTTTTCCCCAATGATAATAACGCGCTAGACTCTTTAGGCGCGATATAATTAATCTTACCTTCTTAAAACTCGGGTGCGCATTTCATGCGACCCAAATCCAAATCCGAAAACATTGAATAAAAATGTGTTCCGGATTGCGGGTGCATTTCATGTGACGCAATCCAAAGACATGTTTTAAACGATGTTCACATTCTTTTTTTAAAAAAATATAATAATAAAAGCGGTAAAGAGTTAAAACTTGCACATGAGCGCATAATTATATAAAATCAGATAAACAAGCCGAATATGACAGTTGAGCGACCGTGCTAGAACCACGGAACTCGGGAATGCCTAACACCTTCTCCCGGGTTAACAGAATTCCTTATCCGGATTTCTGGTTCGCGGACTGTAATACAGAGTCATTCTTTTCCTCGATTCGGGATTAAATTGGTGATTTGGGACACCCTAAATCTCCCAAGTGGCGACTCTGAAATAAACAAACAAAATCCCGTTTCGATTGTCTTTTAATTGAAAAAACTCCTTCACCCTCGCGGGGGGCGGAAAAAGGAGGTGTGATAGCTCTGGCGACTCTGCTGGGGATGACGACCCAGAACCACTGGTTCAGGGTTAGAAATCGAGCTTAGAATAAATTGTTATGTTCAACTTTATCTAATTTTGTTACATGATCTGTTCTTAATGTGCTAACTAACTGCTTTTACCGCTTTGATATTTTGTGAACTGTATATAAATTGTGCCGAAACCCATATCCTATCTGAGTCTTCTGAATCATGAAGAAGGGTGTACTTCGTACGACTTCTTTTCTGTATAGTGTCAAATCCCAATTTAGAACGAGGTTCAGACAAATTGCTAAGCCGGTGAAGCTTCTGTATTCCCGGTACGCTGCCCCCCCCTCGGCACGAGCTGTCCGCTCGGGTAAGCCAGGTCTAGAACAAACACCCAGGTTCTGAACCTAGTATAACAAAGCCACATGCCGGATCTCTAGTAGGAACGCTTATCCGCATCATGTGCATTTTTGACTTAGGGGACTCAACACAGGGGTTGGGTCCGTCTAGGAATAGGAACCTGAAACAGAAAAGACCATCGTGATGCATCTTACTCAACACTGTGCATTTATTTGTTTGGACTTGCATGACGACCGACTTTGAATAAAAAAAAATAGCTTATAGGGTTAATCTTCTGTTGTGAAAAAAAATAATAACAATGTCCAAATAGTGTCGAAACTCTGACAAACTTTGGAGAAAAATATGTTTAATATAGTTGTTTTATTCAAAAAAAAAAAGTATCATTTTAGTTTGTCCGATCTGCAGAAATGGAAGAATGAAATAATAACTTATTCTGTTATGGGAAAAGAGTCTTGATTTTTGTTTTAGTTTATTTGTCAATAGAAGCGAAAATAGGTTGTTTTTTAATCTTTTTTTTTAAAAATAATAATAATAATAAAAAAAAATCAAGGTAATAGTTTTGCCCTTATTTTCATTTTTATTTTGCTTAAAGTACTTCAAAATAGTTTGTTTAATTGGACGAACTACGCCGGTTTGATTCTCACCAGGTGTGAGATACGTAGGCAACCCTCATCGGGTCCAACCTCCCCTTTTGCTAAAAATAACCAAAACATGTCAAATGTTAATTTCATCAGAAAAATAAACCAAGTCAGGCTGTTTCGCCATAAATAGCCGAGTATTCCCGAAAGGGACGCCGGAAGGCTGAATTTGCACAAAAAACGGCCATTTTTGCGATTTTGACTGGTAGACCCACACAGCCTTAAAATCTTCGTCCCTGAAGTGCTGAAAGACCGTATTTGAAAACCGAGTCCTTCATCTTCAAAATTCAAAAAAATCGAATATTGATAGTTCTGTTTTGAGTCTAATAAAAGTTTTCTTTCTTTAATTACCTTAATAAATGTGCAGGATGAGCACAAATCGAAATGAATCGTTCTCAGTCTTTAGCGAGGTCCCTCTGCAACTCCACATATGGTGGAATGATCTGGAAGCCGATAGTAAAGAGATAGTGGGAAGAGTATTGGGAGGTTTTGTCAATCTGCTGAATATCAAGCCAAGGACAGATATCCTCGAAGCTCTAATACCGTTCTGGGACCCAACCCGCAATGTATTCCGTTTTGTTGACTTTGAACTTTCACCTACACTAGAGGAAATCGCCGGATATGTGGGGTTGAATGGGAAACTAAGAGGGCAGTATTTACTTTCACCAAGACCAGTATCTCCGCACGCGTTTTTGGATTTGCTAAGCATTAGTCGGAAGGTGCAGAATGATGATTTGTCGAGAGGATGTTGTGCTCTCCAATTCTTGTATCAACAGTACGGAACTCCTTAGGGTTTTGAAGAACCAAACCTTGGATTAATTCATGCTGGGAACAGAAACAAGTGGGAAACAAGACGTACTTTGGCATTTATCACAACATTCCTGGGAGTCATGGTCTGTCCCCGCAAAGATAAGAAAGTAGAGATAGGCCTTGTAGGGATGGCCGATGTTGCAATCAAAAGAACTGACAGTACTGTGGTTCCTTTGATTTTGTCCGAAATCTACCGAGCTTTAACTATATGCCGAGAAGGAGGCAAGTTCTTCCAGGGATGCAATCTGTTACTCCAGCTATGGATGCAAGAACACCTCCATCACCGAGCGGGATACATGAAGCACGAGTTGACTGAGAGAAACTGTATCAGCGGCTTTGAGAAACGAATGACAGGCATCATATTTCCCGAAGGTGTTGAAGCATGGCTTACACGATTGAGGTCAACAACAGCCGACCAAATTGAAAGCATTTGGGTGGCTAACTGATACTGAGGTAATATACATGGCGGCCGAGGAATGTCATATTCTTTTGATGGGACTTCGCAGCATCCAACCATATGATCCTCATCGGGTATTGCGCCAGCTAGGAAGATTTCAAGTAATTCCCACTGATGAAGATCTAAGCAAGCATGCCATCGAGCTGAGCCCAGGAGTCGTATTTCCCGAAGGAAAGATTAGAAAGCTGTGGCACGAATGTAGATTCTTGGAGCCCAAGACTATGGTTCGAGAACTGGCTAAGGGTGAGGTAGACCCAAAGTACTATGTTTGGTTCGAGAGAAGCTTCCAAATTTGCCAGAGACCTGCTAAAAGAGCTCACGTCCAACAAGTTACGGATGATTCGCAGGAGCAGTGGGGCTGGTTAAGGAGGGAGGAAGGCTATCGGGCTGAAATCGGGAAGCTAAAGCGACAAGTTGAAAGGCTTACATTTGAGAACAATGTGTAAGTCGCCTCTGATCAGGGTGAAAAGAACAAATTAGCCAAATAAAACCAGACACTGAAAGCCCGCATTCGCCAAGTCAGTAAGAGTAACAGCGACCGACAGAAATGTTGCTCCGACGAAAGATTGATAGCAGAGTTGAGAACTCAAGTCAGCAAAAGCCGAGAAGAATTAGAGAGATCGAAAGCTTGCATAGCAAGAATAAAGGTCAGATGGGCAAAAGGTACAATGGTCCGGAGGAAGCATCTTCAACAAGTCATAAGGGATTCTGAAATGAGCATCGGGATATTAAGGAAAACGAACTCCACTCTTCAGGAGCGGATCTTCAAACAAGCACGAGATGCCCAAGCTGACAGAAGGCTTTGTTACGATGCAAAGACAAATGGAGAAGTTCCAAGATCGACTCGTCGACAATGCTCAAGCACTGGGATTAAAGAACCGGCGAATAGAGCAATTGTTCGTTGAGAGGGACAACATTCGAGGAAGGATTGATGAGATTGGGCACTACATCTACATGAGATGCCTAGCATGTGAGCAAATACCTCGGGATACCCTCCTTACTTCCATCATGGGATACGTCCACCGGATCATGAATGAGTTGAAGAGCTTGCAGAGAGGCCTTACACCAAAGTCTGCGGAAAGGCCGAACGATGCCTAGTGAGCCCCTAAGTTGGAATTTTAATGTATCCCCAGTTCGAGTCTTGTTTGTTGGCTTTATTGTCTTCCCATATGTTGTTTTCTTTTTCTTTTCATCAAGTCGGGTTAAGAACTTTGGAATATGTACTATTGCTGTTCTTTGTTTGAGATAAGTAATTTGTAATAGAAAATTTTGGTGATGAATTGAATGATTCCAACAGAATTTTTGTGTCTTTACTTTGTGGCAGAACTACGCCCGGTCTGATTCACGCGGGGACGTGATACATAGGCAATCCACATAAGATTCGATCGCCACTAAAAAGAAAGGAAAAGGAAAAAAAAGAGAAAGAAAGAAAAGGAAAAGAGAAAAAAAAAGAGAAAGAAAAGGAAAGAATAAATGGAATGAAATACAGGGGTTCCCAAAGCACTTTAAAGGTGTAAATAAGCAAGCCGGGATGACACATGTGTTTGAAGCAAAGCATGTTAGAAATGGTTAACTGCCTAGGAACATTGCATCTCCAATGTGCTATTATCAAATCTGTTAAACTCTAACGCTAACAAGTTTGTTGTTTTCCACAAATACCAGACAGTTAGTTGTTAAAGCATTCTGGCAACACACCCTTATCAAACCAGATCCAAAGGACCAGTACCAACAAGCATGACTACTTCAGAAAATAGTACCGAGGAAGAAAGGCCGGTAAGCCAGTTGTTGAAAGAAGCGATGGCGAAGATAGAAAGGATGGGACTGGAGATGAATGCAATGCAGTTAGATTTGTCCAAACCACAAAAGAGCCCTGAACCACTAGGGCATATGCTGGAATACCCTCACTCTGGCTCTTCAACAAGCCTCCCGAATCACCGCTATCATCAGGAGAGAAGCCCCCATGATTCCCAAGCTCCACCACCCCATCAACCTCTCCCAACACCAAATGTTCCCACTTTTATGGGACCCACAGCAGCCACCATGCAAAGATCAACTAGCGAGCCGTTGTTTCAGGCTCACGATACGCAATACTATCCCCCTAAACCCACATTCAATGCACCAGAACCCCATACCTACAATCCGCACTTGGAGGTACCGGCGGAGATTGAAAATCCGGTTAAGGTCCCAGAGCAAGATGAGGTAATGAGGAAGGTCAAAAGCCTGGAGCAATCCTTCAGGAACCTGCATGGATTGGGCAACCAGGTCAGCGTGGCCTACAAGGATCTTTGCCCTTTCCCGGCTGGGTTCAAGATGCCTAAGTTTGATTTATATGAAGGGCACGGTGATCCCATGGAACATTTGCGGGGCTTTTGTAGCAAAATGAGAGGGGCAGGCGGCAAACATGAGCTACTGATAGCTTATTTCGGTCAAAACTTGAGTGGATCGGCATTGGAATGGTATACGAGGCAGGATTCCAGCAGATGGTACACTTGGGATGATCTAGCGCAGGCTTTCGCGGGTCACTTTCAATACAATATCGAGATAGTCCCTGACCGTCTTATATTGCTGAGGACCGGAAAGAAGCCCGGGGAAAGCTTTCGTGAATTTGGTTTCCGCTGGAGAGAACAGGCAGCCAGAGTTGATCCTCCCATGAGAGAGGGAGAAATGGTGGACTACTTCCTGCAAACGCTGGATCCAACTTACTTTGGTCACTTGGTGACGACGGTTGGAAAATCCTTCAATGAAGTAGTAAAGATAGGGGTTATGATCGAGGAGGGGCTGAGGTCTGATAAAATTCTGAATTACTCAGCACTCAAGGCAACGACCCAAGCTATTCAGAGCGGCACAGGAGGTGCGCTGGGAAGGAAGAAGAAAGAAGAAGTCGCCACGGTTGAGGCAGGCTGTTGGTCCAGGTCCGGCAAACCGTACTACAACCAACCCAGACCCCACAGGCCAGACTACCCATACAGCCGACCACAACACTACTATCCACCTCAAGAACCACACTTCTCCGTGCACAAAGCCCAAACATACACTCAGCCTCCGGTTCGCCCGCAATGGCGCGCGCCGGCTCCCCAAAACACATATGCACCACCACAAAACACCTACCCTCCCCCACAAAACACCTATCCTCCACCAAGAGCATACAGTAACCCTCCAGGGGCGGGCTTTCGAGGAAATCACGCTGCTAGAAATGACAGGTTACAGAGACAGAGAACTTTTACTGAGTTGGGAGAGACCTATACCGCAGTGTTCCACAAATTGAGACAGCTAGGTTTGGTGAGTCCTATCGAGCCTAGAGAGCCAAACCCCCCACCCCAAAATTTGGACCGATCGATAAGCTGCGAGTACTGCTCGGGAATGCTGGGGCATGATACCGAAAATTTTTGGAGGTTGAGGCAGGCAATACAAGATCTTATTGATGCCAACAAGATCAAGGTCCAGGCGCTGGAGGAACCTAACATCAACCAGAACCCATTTCCAACACACCACGAAGCTCACATGATCGAGTTGGTATATGAGGGAGGAGAGCCCGCCTCTTTCGTAGTTGCGTCCCATGTCCTCTCCTTGGCAGAATCAATCGGTGAAAGACCAGGGGTACAGTTGAGGGGGAAGGTGTCAAGCCAGTGGTGATATTGGGAAAGAGTCCATCCACCGCAACAAAGAAACCAGAGCCAGCCAAATTGGTAATATCAGGGACATCACCCACACCCGCAGTTGTGTTGAAAGGGGTATGCATGGAACTGGTCACCATAAAGCCGGTAGTCCAATTGACAATGATCGATAGCAAGGCCGTGCCTTGGAAGTATGAAAAGGCAGTGGTGATGTACAAAGGAAAACAAGTGGAGGAGGATAGTTGTGAGGCGCAGGGACTAACTCAATCAGGACGGTGTTTTGCTCCAGTGGAGTTGAGAAGATCCAACCCAGTTGTGATGAAGAAACCTGTGTCAGAAGAAGAAGCTGGGGAATTCTTGAAAAAAATGAAAGTGTAGGATTACTCCGTGGTCGAACAGTTGAAGAAAACACCGGCCCAGATCTCGCTGCTATCATTACTGATCCATTCGGATGAACATCGTCGGGCCCTGATGAAGATACTGAATGAAGCTCATGTGCCCAATGAAATTTTAATAAACCACCTTGAAACGATTGCTAACAAAATTTTTGAGGTGAACAGGGTAACATTCTCTGATGATGATCTGCCAGTGGAAGGCACGGAACATAACAAAGCTTTCTACTTGACTGTCAAATGTGAAGATTTGGCAGTTACTCGAGCACTGGTGGATAACGGCTCAAGTACCAATATTTGTCCACTATCCACCCTGAATCAGCTGAAGATCGACCACGGTAGAATCCACAAGAACAATATTTGTGTCCGAGGATTTTACGGAAATGAAACAGCCACCGTGGGGGATATTATACTTGAGTTGACCATCGGTCCGATCCAGTTTACCATGGAGTTCCAGGTATTAGATGCCGCGGTATCTTATAACATTCTGTTGGGATGACCGTGGATCCACGCGGCTAAAGCAGTGCCATCCACCTTGCATCTAATGGTCAAGTTCGAGTGGGATAGACAAGAGGTCGTACTGCACGGCGAGGACACTGCGTGCACCATGGGAGGCGCCATTGTGCCCTTCATAGAGACCAATGATGACAAAAGTCCCTGGGTTTACCAGATTTTCGATGTAGTGTCGGCAAACAAGATTCCCGAGGGTGAGATCATTCAGCACCCTAGGGTAGCTTCCGCAACGATCATGATGGTTTTGGAAATGCTGGGTAATGGGTTTGTGCCGGGAAAAGGCCTGGGGGCTGAGCTTTAGGGGATTGTCCAACCTGTCTCCTTGACCAAGAATTTGGAGACCTTTGGACTGGGGTTCAAACCGTCTGCGGCAGATGTAATGCGAGCGCGGAAAATGAAGAAGAGAGTTTGGTTTCTTCCCAAACCAATACCGCATCTCTCAAGATCCTTTATTATAGCAAGTGCCAAGGGGTCACCGGTCCCAAAAATTCTCAGACCATTGATTGGGATGGACGGGGATTTGAATCAGAGTTTCGAAAGGCTGTTCGCTGATGTCAATATGGTAGAAGTTGGAGAGGGTTCCAGCAGAGCAGACATACAGTTTGTGGGGCCTGGGGCCAAAACCAACAATTGGACGGTTACTCCTCTTCCTGTCCGGGGGGAGTCCTGGTAGTAGACTTTGATTTTTGCTTTCTTGTTTCGGATTATTCCAGGGTGTAATCCAAATCTCATTTTATTTTGTAAAAGTGTGAACCCTTTTATCCCGTATTTTTAATAAAATTCTCTTCTCTTGTCTCATTTTAATTTTGTTTTGTTCTTTTTTCTTTCTGAACAGTTCTCTTTTTACTGGTTCTAATGACATGGCAAACACAACAGATCTTCGACCTAGTCTAATAAATCAATCCGACTCTGACTTACTGATACAAGAGGTCGATTGTGACGACGAGTCTGAATATGACGAGGATGAAGCCTTCGAAGAAATAAACCGAGAACTGTGCCAATTTGAAGAGAAACCCAAGCCTAATCTGAATGACACTGAGGCTGTGAATCTAGGGGATGCAGATAATGTCTGAGAAACCAAAATCAGTATCCACATTGAGCCAAACATCAGGGAGGAATTAATCAAAACCCTCATGGAGTTCAAAGATGTTTTTGTATGGTCATATGATGATATGCCGGGATTAAGCACCGATCTAGTGGTTCACAAATTATCCACTGACCTTGCATACTCTCCGGTCAAGCAAAAACTGAGGAAGTTTAAAACAGAGATGAGTGTGAAGATCAAAGAAGAGGTGACTAAGCAGTTGCAGGCAAAAGTTATTCGGGTCACTCGATATCCCGATTGGTTGGCCAATGTGGTACCAGTGCCGAAGAAGGATGGAAAAACCAGGGTATGTGTCGACTACCGCAATCCCAACAAAGCAAGTCCTAAGGATAGTTTTCCATTGCCTAACATCCATATCCTGATCGATAATTGCGCCGGGCGCGAGATCGGACCCTTTGTGGACTACTATGCAGGATATCATCAGATCTTAATGGACGAAGAAGATGCGGAAAAGACAACTTTCATTACACCATGGGGAACTTACTGCTACCGAGTAATGCCATTCGGACTGAAGAACGCTGGGGCAATGTACATGCGAGCAATGACTACTGTGTTTCACGACATGATACACAAAGAAATTGAAGTGTACGTAGATGATGTGATCATAAAATCTTGGCATCAGGAAGATCACGTAGCGAACTTAAGGAGGTTCTTTCAAAGACTTCGAAGGTATGATATTAAGCTCAACCCGGCCAAATGCGCCTTCGAGGTTCCATCAGGAAAGCTATTAGGATTCATCGTCAGTCGACAGGGTATTGAGCTGGACCCATCCAAGATCAAATCCATCCAAGATTTGCCACCGCCAAAGAACAAAACGGAGGTAATGAGTCTATTGGGAAGACTAAATTATATCAGCAGATTCATCGCTCAACTCACGGCGACTTGTGAACCCATATTTCGGCTGCTGAAGAAAAATGCTGCAGTAGACTGGACGGCGGAGTGCCAAGAGGCTTTCGACCAGATCAAAGGGTATCTGTCCAATCCACCTATATTGGTTCCGCCTGAGCAGGGGAGGCCATTAATTCTTTATCTGACGGTCCTAGAGAATTCGTTTGGCTGCGTGTTGGGGCAACACGACATTACAGGAAGGAAGGAGCAGGCCATTTATTTTTGTTGTCATGTTAATTTTTATTAAAATGTTTTAATTCGTGTGATAATTGTTGTTAGGTGGTAATCAATATTTGTGTAGTTTAAATTTTGGTTTTTAAGAATTTTTGTTAATTATAAAGGAAAAATATACCGGATTTGGGCCAAAAATTCAATTGAAAATCAGGCCCAATCCCTTGCATTGATCCAGTCCAGTCGCTTGACCCCTCAGACGCACCAAACGACGCCGTATTGGCATCACCCTTTCGAGCCGTTGATTGATTCAGAGGAACGGCCCAGATCAGGCCAATCACTTACCCAAACGATGCCGTATAGGGCCGTCTAATCTCAACTGTTAACCCAATCTCATCCAACGGCCTCAGGCCATTCCCATATGCCCGACCCGTTTAACGCCGGACCAGCCCGACCCGCTTTTAGGTGGAACGACACCGTTCCTCATTAAGTGAAAGATCCTGGCCCTCGATCTCACTTCATCCAACGGCCAGGATCTAACCACCCAATACGTATATAAACTCAAACCCTTACCCCACGCCCCCATCCGAACACCCCCCTTCATCGTCCCAAACCCAAACCCAAACCCAGACCTCCCAAACCCTAGCCGCCCTAAGCTTCCTTCACCTGAAACCCGGCGGCATCTACGCCGCTGGTCACCCCTCTAACACCATAGCACCTCCTTTACTCCCTGAACCCAAATCTGTTACCCCCTTGCCTCGAATCATCCCCCTTCATCTCGAATCTTGATTTGAAGATTCGAGCAAAACCCCGATCTACACCAACCCACCCCAGATTCACACCAGTCATTACCCTAGCCTCACTTGTGACCAAACCAAGCTTGGTTTGGTCCGAATCTACCCACAAATCCTCAAGCCCCAAATCGGACCGATTCGAACCCTAGAACATAAGAACCTTGGAATCCGGCCAGTTTAACAGAGGGTTGGGGTCTAATAGACCTTAATCGAAGGGTTCTCGGTTGAGAACACCTCAATTAAGGTCTGTTCGACCCCAAGATGGGCAAATCCAGTCAAAGCTGGGGTCGTTTGTTGTTGAGCTTTCAGAGTAAGTTCCCTCTTTCCTCTCTCTTTTTGTTTAAATGTTGCTTGAGTTTGTCAGCATGTTTAGTCAGTTTGTTTGTTATTTCTATTTTTCTGTTAGTTGTTCTCCATCTTTGTAAGACCTTTTATTCGGTCGATTGTTATTCTGTTTATGTTTTGAATGCGTATGGTGATATACATGTTCGAGTTAATTAACGTCGTCGAATAGATAATTCATATAGATTCCCTGTGTCGTGCAAAGTTGTTGAAGGTAGTTGATGCCCCGTTCGTGTTGTTTGTTGGGTCGACTGATTATTCCATGTCATAATTAGTATAGTCTATTAGATAAATGATGTCGATTAGTTTCATAAGACTGAATGTACAAAAATTCTGATTTTTGTATAGCTTCATATGACTGATCGAATCATTGTCGTTGGTTGATTGCTTGACATTATCTGTGAATGGATTGTAGCTTCACAATAATAGCTAGAATTCAGTTTGGGGCAGCTTGAATTTGAACTTGCAGAAGTTCAAAATGTCCTACTGCTGCAGTGGGGTAATACAGTAATAATTGGGAGCTAACAGGGGTAGTTTGGGGTGGGAAAAGAGCAGAAATGAGTAGTTTAAGATGAGCTGACAATAAGGTACTAAAATAGCATTAAACTAATACAATAGTGGGGAACAAAACTTGATAGCATGGGGTTAATTTAAAGGCTGTCAGCTGCCCATACCATTGAGGCACAAAACACTTGTTAATGGGAAATAAAAGGGTATGGGCAGAGTTGAGGGCTGGGGAAACGAGGTAGTCTGGGGATGGCTTGTATTTAGCCTATAAATAGGCTCATTTAAGGTGGAGAAAAGGGTTAGACATCAGAGTTTAAGGGCAGAAAAATCAGATATTAAGGTAGAGGAAAAAGACTTCAGAATTGAAAAGGAAAGGAACAAGAGTGTGAGGGCTGTTTGATCCTCATTCTAGGTTAAGCTTTACATCAAAAGCTTCAACTTGTCTTTGACTTTGAGTGTTTAACAAAAATAAGAAATCCCTGTTGCTTGCCCCTGTTTAGTTTTATGCTTGCTGAGTACTGTTCCATTAGGTTACTCCTGGTTTTCTGTTTTTGGTTCAAACCTGTCGTTGGTTTCCCTGTTTGGCTACCATTGGATTTTTCTGGCTGGGGTTTGTCTTTTGGTTCTTGAATCTGCCTACTGGGTTTGTTTGGTTGCTGAGTGTTGCTTGTGTTGTTGTTGCACTGCTGCTATCACTGCTGACTTCTTTTCCACTGTATCTTTGTTCTTCTACCAGGTACACAACTTTATCATGGCTGTTGTAGGTCTGAAAATTTGAAGCATGAATATGAGATGAAGAACTGAAATTTTAACGTTTGGTTTCATGTATTCTGAAATTTTAAGTTGTGTAAAAGGTGTTAGAAGCATATAGTAGTTTTGCTATGTATAATTGATTATCAAGCAGTAATAGTATATAGAACTCCTTGCATGTTATTCTACAAGAACCAATAATGTAATGATAGCATTCTGTTATTTCAGCTCATTTCTGTGCAAAGCATGTTTCAAATACGTATAAAGGCTTTAGGCTAATTAATCAGTAGTTTAAACTGTTTTAATTAACATGTTTGTTTATTTAGAGGCATAAAAGGAGTTTTGTAGTTATCGATTCCATTTCCGCCTTATTGTGAATACTAAAAATGTAAAAGTAAGCCGCAGGTCGGACGTAAAAAAAATATATATAGAAATGGCACCGGTCCAGTTCCGTGCCCGGTATGCTGGATATGGGCCCCCAAAACTGTTCTAGCCCCCATGTTCCCGTCTATCTTCGATGTTAACTATTTAGGTTCGAAATTTCTTTTAATAATAACTCTCAAGCATGTAAATAAATTAGGTATCTTTTTCTTTCATTATTAGAGACAAATTCAATAGAAAACATAGCCACTATAGGACGACCTTTTAAATAAAACGAGACGAGCCTCGCCAAATAAAAATGCAAGTCGCGGGGCCCTCAATAATTGATCAAAATAAATACTTAGAATTTGGGATGGACTGTTTAGTGAATTTCACTGTTTTCCCCAAAGAAAATAACGCGCTAGACTCTTTAGGCGCGATTTAATTAATCTTACCTTCTTAAAACTCGGGTGCGCATTTCATGCGACCCGAATCCAAATCCCAAAACATTGAATAAAAATGTGTTCCGGATTGCGGGTGCATTTCATGTGACGCAATCCAAAGACATGTTTTAAACGATGTTCACATTCTTTTTTTTAAAAATATAATAATAAAAGCGGTAAAGAGTTAAAACTTGCACATGAACGCATAATTATATAAAATCAGATAAACAAGCCGAATATGACAGTTGAGCGACCGTGCTAGAACCACGGAACTCGAGAATGCCTAACACCTTCTCTCGGGTTAACAGAATTCCTTATCCGGATTTCTGGTTCGCGGACTATAATACAGAGTCATTCTTTTCCTCGATTCGGGATTAAATTGGTGACTTGGGAAACCCTAAATCTCCCAAGTGGCGACTCTGAAATAAATAAACAAATCCCGTTTCGATTGTCCTTTAATTGGAAAAACTCCTTCACCCCTCGCGGGGGGGGGGGGGGGAAAGGAGGTGTGACAGGGAGCAGCTCCTCCCGGTCCGAAACGTCAGCCGTGCGTGTCCTCACCATCTGTGAGTGAATAGAAGAGGGAAATTTAGTACACCAACCACTGCACGATAGGAAATGAATAAAGAGTAGTCTTTCCTAATACCCTATAGCCTCTCGAAGATAAATACAGACGTTTCCGTACCGATCTACAAGACTCTATTAGGTTTGCCCATGACTTGTGAGACCTACGTGAACCTAGTGCTCTGATACCATGTTGTCACGATCCATTTACGTAATAGGTCATGAAGGCGCCCAACACCATTGTCAGGCAAGCCAACGCGGAAACATAATTAAATTCTTATATTAGTTTTATCAGAAACAAGTAAAGCAGATGCTCCAATTTCGATTTAAAACCAGGAGAGATCAATAATGTATATAACCTGATTATACAACCAGAAATAAATATCTACTAATGTGTGTGCCAAGAACTAGAGTCACAAGTATAGGCATCTAGTAGAATATACAAGAGAATGTCTCTATCCTACTGTCTAAGATAGAAAAGACAGCAAAAGTAAGAAAAGACTCCATCCGGCTGCTGAACGGCATAGGAAGGAAGAAGCTCACCGTGGAAGTCCCGGTCACTAAATCAGGGGCGCGCACCAGACTGGTAACCAGATATACCTGCCTCAGATCTTGTAAAATTAAGTATAGAAGTGTAGTATGAGTACATAAACAATATGTACCCAGTAAGTATCCCGTCTAATCTCGAAGAAGTAGAGACGCGAGGTCGACTTGATACTTACTAGGGTCAAAATAATATGATAAAGTGTTATTCTAAGCATAGGGATCACTAGTAATCAACAGTTTATAACGAAAAGAAATAATCATGTTCTTGACCATATTTCAGTTAGCCATTTACATTTCAAAATACTTAACAAAACAAGTCATGTATAAGATTTCGCATAAATATCATGCGCACATTATGCCTAGGTCGACGACCCGCTCCAACAGAAAATAAACTGTGCACTGCCGAGGGTCGAACAGCGCGAACCATAGATGCATCTATTTATACCGAGGCGATTGGCCTGATCCATAAATATAAAAAAATATCAAGAATACACACAAAGGCGCATTTATATACAAATAGATTCTTACAAGAGTTCAACAAGTTCACATGTTCACCTTTATTTCTTTCCAAGTCTCTAACATATCATAAATGATCACATTAGCAAGTTAATATGTAGATATTCACAATTTAGGCATGATGTGGGTCATAATCTACCCAAGCAATTAACGTCATAGTAGCTACGCACGGACTCTCGTCACCTAGTGCGTACATAGCCCCCACATTTAGTAGCAATTTTCTCAATTATTATACCTATGGGGACAATTCCCTCTTACAAGGATAGAAAGGAGACTCACCTCGCTCCAAGCGCACTTCCAAATATCAAGAACAAGTCCAAGCCCTCAATTCGGAGCCGAACAATCCCAAACTAGTTAAATAAAGTAAGAACTAGTCAATATAGACTCACAAGATCGAATTCTAACTATTTAAGCAATTTTCCAACCTTTTACACAAGTTTCCTAAATTCCGACCCCGGGCCCACATGCCCGGATTCCGAGATTTTTCGAAGGAAGTTGTTCTCTACAACCTAAGGATCAATAATATATGATTCCTAGTCCATTTCATAACAAATTTCGTGGTTAAATCTAAGTTTTATTAAAACCTTAGGTCTTGCTCTAACCCCTTGATTTTTACCTAATTTCTACTGTTTAATCTATCTAATATGCAAGTATTAAACTAAAGATGGATGGAATAAACTTACCTCACAATGCTAAGTGGAAGTCTCCTCTCCAAAGCTTCCAAAATCGCCAATGGAAAAGTGTATAAGTGATAAAAATGATATTGAACTCGTATTAAATGAATCTCACTGCCCAGCGATTTCCGCAGATCTGCGAGAATTAGATCGCATCTGCAAAAAGGGGAGGGAAAGCTGGGATCGCATCTGCTGTCTCAGGGCCGCATCTGCGGTTTCCTGGCCTGGCCACCTGGGCCGCTTCTGCGATGGAAGAACCACACCTACAGTCCCGCATCTGCGGTCCAAGAACCGCAGATGCGGTTATGACCGAAGCAACAATCCTTCAGCCCTTTTCCAAATTTTCCACTTCACTTGAGCCTCGTCCGTTTGACGCTCGGGGCTCCCAGGCCCCGCCTGAACATACCGACAAGTCTGAAATCACGAGGCGGATCTACTCGAACCTTCGGAACACCCGAAACAACGCCAAATCTAGAAATCATCCCCTAAAATCAAAGGAATCAAACTTATGAACTTCATGTTCTTAATTTCCCTCTAACGGGCCAAAACGCCCTTAAACGACGCGGATTGACACCAAATTTTACAGGAAAGTCTTAAATGATATTTCGGACCTGTACCAGGTTTTGGAACCAAAATATAAGCCCGTTACCTAGGAAATCAATGATTACTTAGTTTCTTTAAATCCTTAAAACTTCAAATTAACAATTTCTAATAAAAATTCATTACTCGGGCTAGGGACCCTGGAATTCGATCCCGGGCATACGCCCAGGTCCTACATTTTTCCACGGATCCTCCGGGACTATTGAATCACGGATCCGGGTCCGTTTGCTCAAAATATTGACCAAAGTCAAACTTAGTCTTTTAAAGAATCTTAAAGAATCAAATGGACATATTTCACTCAAAACTCTTTCAATTCCCGAACCGACCATCCCCGCAAGTCGTAAATTAGCTAAAACAAACACTGAAAGTTTTATTTAAGAGAACGGGGTCCTAGAAAATAAAACGACCAGTCGGGTCGTTACAGTATAGGAACGAAAATTGATGATTTTGAATTCAAATCCAAAGATAAGGGACTGTTTTGGACCTTTCTCTTTTGAAATTCACTAACAATAATTCCAATCATCTTTACCTATACATGAAATAAGCATATACATCCAAAAACTTACCATGGTTAACAGTCTTTAATTACTGTATATAAAATATAGGAAGATCTGCACAAGTAGGATCATTAAGACCATTATTTAATTTTATCCTCGTATAAGAAATTTGTGCAAAAATATCTATTGGGTCATAATTTTTTCACAAGTTATAATGTCTTGGCAGAAAAAATGCGTCAGTACAAGTTATTCATAACTGCTGCGAGATAGGAAAAACTTGCCTTATTCACAAGTTATAACGGGTCGTCTCGCATAAAAAAAATGTTAATAAAGTTATGCCTGATTGGAAAAAAGTTATTTATATTGTTCAATTGTTCATAAGTTTTGATGGACCGAAAAGACTCGATCATACGATCTTCCTCTACTTATCTTATTAAATTATTTACAATTATGCAGGATTAGCAAAGCTTGCCTATAATATCCTATATTTTACAAATTCATTATAAAAGATTTGGGAATAAATTTTTTGATAAACTTGGTGTTAGAATCTTTTTCTCATCAAGCTTGATATAATTGGAGGGAGTCTTGGAGCAGTGGTAAATTGGTCGATGTGCAACCTATAAGTCCGAAGTTTAAGCAGTGAAATCAATATGATGCTTGCGTCAAAATAGATTACCTATATCACACCAATTTGAGATACGGTCCTTCCTAGACCCCACATGATTTTGCAGTAAAAAAAAAAAAGGCACCAACCACCAAGAATGCACGACACGGTAGCAACGGAAAAATTTATAGATAAAGTTCTAAAATTTAAATTTAAATTAAATCTATATATATATATATATATTAAAGCAAGAAAGTTACCATATATAATTGACATTATGGTTAAGCCAAGTGGCAAGCTAATAAATGTCAATAGTATATGGTAACTTTATTCTATATTTGACTATTTTAGTTAAATACAAATATATATATATATATATATATATATATATATATATATATATATATATATATATATATATATATATATTTGAATTAAAAGATAATTTTGAATTTATAGATAAAGTTTTAAAATTCGAATTTAAATTAAAAATAAAATTTATCTTTTTTATCATGTTATCATACTTAATTCGGTTAATGATCATATGCAATCATGTGAGGAAATTTTGTTATTTTTTCTAATTATTTAAATACTACTTCGCCTCTAGCAACAAAAAAAATTACTTTATATAACTATAAAACTCTTTCACATTTAAAATACTATAAGTATAGTTCTTTGAAACATTGTAACTAGATTTGAATAAAACGAAATTCTTTTAAAATAAATGTAATATATAGGGTATACGTCTATGTTGATCTAAATAACAAAAGAGTTTACAAAACCAAATAAAAGTTTACTTACATAAATAATAAAGTAAACATACATGCTGGAGAAAGAAACATCACAAAATCCGTCAATATTAAAAAAAAAAGTTGTTTCTTTTTTCTTTTTGAAGAATATTTATTTGAAGAGTCAATTTGCATAAATGGATATAAAACAAATAACAAAACTTTGGCTATACAATTGCTATCATTAATTTTAATTTAGCACATTCAAGAAATTGAAGGGTATAAGCTGAAACCCCTTCATTTAGCTGTAGTCAAGCCAATATTGCAAGGGTATAATATTTTTTTCGTTGAAGAATATTAGTTTTGAATTATTAGATTATGTGAAAGGTTTTTTTTCTGTCACGACCCAAAATCCACTAAGGGTCGTGATGGCGCTGGGCACCACTATCGGGCAAGCCACCGCGGAAGTATTAATAAATTCTCATTTTATTTAATTATTTTGAAATAATGTCCTTTAAACAAATAAATAATAATTAATAATCTCCACTGAATAAATGAGGATGTCTTTACAAAATTTAACTACTGAAATAAAATCCCATGATCATCCCAGAACCTGGCGTCACAAGTGCATGAGCAATTACTAAGGAATCGAATAAAGCACAACAACTGTCAGCAATGCAAATTGGATAGAAAGTAAATACAATACACTGAAAGAGACTGTACTGGCTGCGGGTCGCCTCGAGGAATGCAGCTCACCTAAGTATCTGTATCAACCATGTCGCTATTCCACTAAGCCACTAGCCACATATGAACCTGTGCAACAAAAATACACAACAAGTGTAGTATGAGTACGAAAACAACGTGTACCCAATGAACATCCCGTCTAATCTCGAAGAAGTAGAGACAAGAGGTCGACTTCGACACTTACTAGTGGTCCAATAATGTTATATCGATAATATAGTAAATCTAGGATTTTTATAAACATGATTATAATTCAATGGAATAAAGCAAGTAAGCAATTCGTTCTTTTATAGAAAATTTCCAAATTTCTCTTCGTCATTTAAACATAATTTCATAAGTCGGGGAGAGGGCAACAATGACTTCAATGAGTTTCAAGGCAAGCAATACAAGCATGCACAAATCATGCCGAGGTCATACGACCCGATCCAATAATATTTAAACTGTGCACTACCGAGGGTCGACGACGCGAACCATAGATGCATCTACTTAATTGCCGAGGCGTTCGGCCCGCTCCAAAATTAAACACATATAGACTGACAACCAAGGAGTCCACACGGAGAAATTTTCCAAAGAAAGCCAATCCTCTTTTAACCATTTAAGAAAAATGAAGTTTAATCAGTTTAGAAATTCATTTACTAATTCAATGTGATTTAAGCAATTCAAGCTGTCAATAAATTCACACATAATCCAAGTATAACATGTTCTTGGGTCCTAAACTACCCGGAAAATAGCATAATAGTAGCTACGCACGGACTCTCGTCACCTCGTGCGTACGTAGCCCCCACAAATAGGAGTACATAACCAATTAACTCACCTATGGGGACAATTCCCTCTTACAAGGTTAGAAAGGAGACTCACCTCGCTCCGAAGATCCATAACCGACATTCCACGCTCTTCCGAAGACTCAAATTGATGCACAAAGCTCCAAAACTAGTCAATAATTATGCAAATCTATTAATATACACTCAATTAATCATTACAATCCAATTTATAACAATTTCTAACACCGATCGAAAAGTTGACCAAATTGCCCTCGGGCCCACGTGCCCGGATTCCGAAAATTTTCGAAGATTAAGCTTACCCATAATTTCACGAACTCAAATATATAATTTACTCTCAATTCCATACACAAAATCGTGGTCAAATTTCAAGAATATAAATTTCTAGGCCTTTCTACCAAAACCCCAAATTTCTACCAATTTACATGCTAAAATCCATACATAATCGATGTATTTAACTCAAGATAGATGGGATTAGCTTACCTTATCGTTGATGATGAAAAATCCCGCTTGAATCTCTCCCAAAAATCGCCCAAGCCAAGAAAATATGAGAGAAAATGGACAAATCCCGATTTTTAAAACACCTCTCTGCCTCCAGCACTTTCCGCACATGCGGTCCCTCGACCGCTTCTGCGGTTCCACAGGTGCGGCCCCACTACCGCATCTGCGGTCCTTCCCAGGCTGCCCTTTGTCCGCTTCTGCGTCTTCTCCACCGCAGGTGCGGTCCCGCATCTGCGAAAAAATGACCGCATCTATGGTCCCTTCACTTCCAGTCCAAAACCGCATTTGCGGCTCTTTTGGCCGCTTCTGCGGCTCCGCACCTGCGGCCCAATTCTCGCAGGTGCGGTTATGACAGCAACCAACAAGTTCAACCTTCCAAAAATTCCATTTTCGATCTGTTAACCACCCGGAATCCCCCCGAGGCCCTCTAGACCCCAACCAATCATACCAACCAGTCCCAAAACACATTACGGACTTGCTCGAGGCCTCAAATCATATCAAACAATGCTAAAATCATGAATCGACCTCCAATCCAAGCTTTATGAACTTTAGAATTTCAAACTTCAACTTTCGATGTTTAAACCTATCAAATAACGTCCGATTGACCCCAAATTTTGCACACAAGTCATATTTGATACTACGGACCTACTCCAACTTCCGGAATTGGAATCCGACCTCGATATCAGAAAGTCCACTTCCGGTCAAACTTTTCAAAAACCTTCAAATTTCTGTCTTTAGCCAAATGACTTCAAAATGACCTACGGACCTCCGAATTCACTTCCGATCGCGCTCCCAACTTTAGAATCACCATATGGAGCTATTCCTAGACTCGGAATCTCAAACGAACATCGATAACACTGAAACGCGCTTCAACCCAAACTTATGAAGTTTCTTCCAAAATGCTAACTTCCACAATAGGCGCCAAAATGTTCCCAGGTTATCAAAAACCCAACCCGGACATACGCCCAAGTACGAAATTATCATCCGAACCTACTGGAACCTTCGAATCCTGATTCCGAGGTCGTTTACTCACAAATCTGATCTTAGCTAATTCTTTCAATTTAAGGCTTCTAAAATGAGAATTTTCTTTCCAAATCAACTCTGAACTTCCCGAAGTCCAATTCCGATGATGCATACAAGTCATACTACCTGAAGTGAAGCTGTTCATGGCCTCAAACCGCCAAAGAACGGGCCAAAGCTCAAAACAACCGGTCGGGTCGTTACATTCTCTCCCACTTAAACATACCTTCGTCCTCGAACATGCTAAGAACCGCGCTGGAGTCGTTTGAAATCGCGGTTAAGCACCTTGTGCACCACCACAACTCAGTTGTGCACATTGGGTCGAGCAAATCTAAAGATATTCTCTTTTATTAAAAAAATGAGCCTTAGAGCCCAGTTTCAACATCCGAAATTCTTTACCAGGCCTACTCCCAATACAAGAACACTGTATAAATCACTACACGATGTACCAGAACATGACTGCATACCTTAGCTGAATTCACCCCTTGTACCATTTTACTCACAGGACCACAATAATATTCTCTGAGCATAGTAGTCGAAATTCCACTAATCTGATGCTCACAACGCACCTCAGGTTATACATAGTTCTTACTCTAACTCTTACAATACTGCCACGACGGAAGATAGGCGTAGAAATTCATAACCAACTGCCGAATCAACAAATCATCGGGTCTATACTCCTGACAAGAACCCTTACCTCATTCTGAACTGAATACTGGTCCTAACTTCTTAATGTACTTCACATAATCAGATTGCACTGATCCTAAATCAATGATTTCGTCTCACCCAGTACGAACTACTCTGGATACAAGCCACCCCGGACATGATCCAAAGTCTCATATGATGCCACAATGTGCCAATAGGCTACCAATTTGAATGCGGTAAGAAAGAAAAAAACGAACTCCGAAAAGGAAATCCGATTACCTCGCTCGTGAATCATACAAACGACATGGGCAACATACTAAACAGTCACCCCGCCCGCGAATCATACATGTGATGCGGGCTCACAGCTAATACGAGCTTTTCTCAAAAAATAGGAAACAAAACACATAAAAACAGATTTGGGAAACTTTACTGAACATCACACTGTTGCAACGCGCAACCCGATCCAAACGGCGTAACCATGAAGGCGTGCCACCCGATCCACACAATACAACCATGGTGGCATGCCACCCGATCCAAATAACATACCCATGGCGGTGTGCCACCCGATCCACACGTAGAACTCACATAAGGAGATGCACATCGAGCTAAATTGCTCATTACAATAAAATACTGAAATTCGGCCACGAGCACGCTAAGTGCATAATACCATCCCTGAGGGGACATATTGCGCTATAAGCTACAAAACTCAAGCACAACTGAGGTGCGATATATAATTTGAATCTCAAGAGCCATTTTGCTCGAATAACATCATCTCAATGCGGAAACTTGACACATAAGCAATTTACCAAGCCGTCTCTCAACTCTCACAGTGCAATGAATCATTGCATGGAATAGTTGACGACGAAATAACACCCCGACTACTCTCCCACAAACAGCGCATTGCTAAAATGAACACATCTGACCTGATATAGAGCCCATATATACATTAAATCCATCCACATGCCTCAAGTCAATTTTTGATTGCACCAACTAGGCTAACGACCTTTCATGGGTCCATAATAACCCCCTTTTCTCGTAACACACAAGATCAACTGTCATAGCTGGAGAAACCCTCCATAGTCCACAACTCAATAAATCGAGTGCCCTCTAGGCATAAGTTCTCAAATTAATGATACCACCAAAATCTTCATATGGTTTAAATCTTTAATTAATTAAGTGACTACATGCCACACTTATACAATCTTCCTGTGGGACACGCTCCCACAACCTACCATAACAAACAACAGGTCCATACATCCAAACCACCAGCCACACTAACGCTGAAAAGTGATCAAGAATCCTTAACCAGGATGCAAGACCTTTTTCCGCGAAACACCGATCTCAGGTGACGTTGAAGACAATAACAACTTACCTTAAACATCGAAACTACTTTCCTACTCATCCGAGATCGTGACATCCTTGTCAACACCGAACTGCAACTTTGATCCTCACGTCAAATTCCATACTACTCACTGCACCTAACATGCCACTATACAATAGAACACATTTTTATCATAACTCCAGAACCACTAATAGGTTAACACCTCATCATATAAAAACTTTTCACTTAACTCACTTCAGAAGAACCATAGTAACACACAGGTGAATTCTTATAGCCGTAGAATATGCAAATCTCTAAGTAGTAGTCTAAGCCACCATAGTCCTTCCTAGATCCGCCTACACATAACAGGCCATAACCATAGAATGCTTCTGAATAACATCAATTACGGCGGCCGACAATCCTCACACGTACCGCCACAATTCACATGCATAACTTGATCACGCTGAAGGAACTGATCTCTACCACCAATATGCCAACTCAACTGTGGCTAACCAATCTATCTTCCTTCGATTTACCCTGATTGCCATAGTAATAATAATAACTCCATTCAACACATAACACACTCCAACCGCACTCGTCCCGAGTGACCTTGAATCACGAGACCATGTTGTCTCAAATTCCACAAACCATTTCATACCTCCCAAGTGCTACACTGCAAGCCAACACATCATAGATCATTTTGGGCCTCTTCTCATAAGTTGCTACCAAGCTTGATTCTTAGTCGTACCTATAGGCTCAAAATTATTAGGCATCACACTTTAACCTTTGAATTCACTAGGACCGTTGCTGAGAGCCGCTCGCTCTGACTTGGCCCCGAATATAATCAACTCCATGAATCTAATAGCACACGAATACCCTCTCGACGAAGCACCCGACATAATCACTTCCCTTGAAACCCATATCTATACAAGGCATAAATCCTGAATCCTTCCCCAAGTCTGAACATGAGCCATTAAGGCCAACCATAGCACACCTTTAACCATTCCTTGCTCAAATCACCACTTATGGTCTTTTCCCGTAGCTGAAATAACCCATCGATGTGCTAATAACTGGAAAACTCGCAAGTAGTAAACCATGCAACCCAATCTTAGGCACTGGGACTCTCCCACTTAGCTTGAAGCCACTATTACACAACTCTGGAACTCACCAGAATTCTTTATCTCTTGTTGACGTAACCTTACGCAATCAACCGCCAAAATTCTTGGAATCCTTTTGTAAAACCCCCTTTTTATACTCTGAATCATCAACCACATTTGCATGACCGATCTCTTTACTGAATAACCCATAGAATTATTTGCTGAAACTTCGTCAACCATGCGACCGCTAGCCTGCTCACAGGGAATAACCCACCTATGGAGATCACTTCTCAGCATCTTCCAACGATGTTGCACGGAGTACAATCACTAAGACGTCAATAACCCATCCTGAGTCCGAGATCACTCTCTAGCTACACAAGTCCATTCATCCCTCGTAGACATCACTTAAATAGGCGGTAACAACCTTCTGATTCAAAGTTATGCGGTATCCTTCTTCATTTCAAGCAGCTCCTTCCCGTTATATCAAATCTTCTGCCGCATAATAGCCTATACTTCAGATTAACTCCATAGACCCCAATTACCAATCACTAAAATCCGTAAGTCGTTCTGAACTCTCCTTAAAGTGTGTAGTCATCCTACCACCAAGCCCATATGCAACTTCGCCACTCTCCCACTTTGGGCAAACTCGCTTCTCTAATCAACTACTCGACCCGCGCTTCTTATACTTGGCCTTCCAGAAATTTTAGCCACCGCCTGACACTTCCCACATGTCCTTCCTCATACTTTGGTACTCAATTGTTGCCTCATATAAAATCTACCTTCATAGCACTTGAACCCACAAGTCGCTACTAACTCTAAACCTTTCCGAAGATCATCTTTCTCGAGCCGTAGACATCAGAAACACCGACTTAATCCTAAACCACCGCACCCCATGATCTCTGACCGTCGCCTCTTTAATACTGTCTCGCAATATCCTACTCCAAAGGTGAATTGTAGAAGATCATAACACCAGCGAATTTAGTACATTCAATAAGGACAACGACACCTCATTATAGAAGAAAACTCCACCACGCCCGCAATCACCAAGTCTTGTTACCCCATCAACCCAAACCTGGATATTCTCAGCCCGATTGCCTTTCCCCTTCCGGGAATAAAATACTGAATCTCTAGATCATGACTGAGTAAACCTCCCTTCAAGTCATTCACTTCCTCGACACGTAGGCAAACATCCTACCATCATATCAATACGGCAGAATAATCGTTCATAAGCATCATGGCAACTTGTGCCTAGCCTCAGAGCTCTCATAAGTACCGCTACTAAGCCGGAACAATAGAATATCCTTCCACAAGGCGACGATAATAGCTTAAATAACCACGCAGGGAGAAACACCCGCACCACATTCGTAGTACCATTACGATTCTTAAATTCTCGATTTACAACAAGCGATTCGCGTCGCGTAAGATTGAGTAGGAGGAGACAAGGTCCTAAGCCTCAAGGAATCAAATAGTACCACAAGGAATCAAGAAGGGAAGTACTCCTAACAGCCCTGGAGCCTCCGGAGGATAAGTACAGACGTCTCCATACCGATTCGCGAGACTCTACTAGACTTGCTCATAACTCATGAGACATAAGGGAACCTAGTGCTCTGATACCATGTTGTCACGACCCAAAATCCACTAAGGGTCATGATGGCGCCGGACACCACTGTCAGGCAAGCCACCGCGGAAGTATTAATAAATTCTCATTTTATCTAATTATTTTGAAATAATTTCCTTTAAACAAATAAATAATAATTAATAATCTCCATTGAATAAATGAGGATGTCTTTACAAAATTTAACCACTCAAATAAAATCCCGTGATCATCCCAAAACCCGGTGTCACAAGTGCATGATCAATTACTAAGGAATCGAATAAAGCACAACAACTGTCCGGAATGAAAATTGGACAGAAAGTAATTACAATACACTAAAAGAGATTGTACTGGCTGCGGGCGGCCTCGAGGAATGCAGCTCGCCTAAGTCTCCGTATCAACCAAAGACGCTATGCCACTAAGCCACTAGCCACATATGAAGCTGTGCAACAAAAATGCACAGCAAGTGTAGTATGAGTACGTAAACAACCTGTACCCAATGAGTATCCCGTTTAATCTCGAAGAAGTAGAGACGATAGGTCGACTTCGACACTTACTAGTGGTCCAATAATGTTATATCGATAATATAGTAAATCTGGGATTTTTATAAACATGATTATAATTCAATGGAATGAAGCAAGTAAGCAATTCTTTCTTTTATAGAAAATTCCAAATTTCTCTTCATCATTTAAATATAATTTCATAAGCCGGGGAGAAGGCAACAACGACTTCAATGAGTTTCAAGGAAAGCAATACAAGAATGCGCAAATCATGCCGAGGTCGTACGGCCCGATCCAACAATATTTAAACTGTGCACTACTGTGAGTCAAACGGCGCGAACCATAGATGCATCTATTTAATCTGCCGAGGCGTTCGACCCGCTCCAAAAATAAACACATACAGATTGACAACCAAGAAGTTCACACGGAGAAATTTTCCAAAGAAAGCCAATCCTCTTTTAATCATTTAAGAAAAATGAAGTTTAATCAGTTTAGAAATTCATTTACTAATTTAATGTGATTTAAGCAATTCAAGCTGTCAATAAGTTCACAAATAATCCAAGTATAACATGCTCTTCGGTCTTAAACTACCCGGACAATAGCATAATAGTAGCTACGCACGGACTTTCGTCACCTCGTGCGTACGTAGCCCCCACAAATAGGAGCACATAACCAATTAACTCACCTATAGGGACAATTCCCTCTTACAAGGTTAGAAAGGAGACTCATCTCGCTCCGAAGATCCATAACCGACATTCCACACTCTTCCGAAGAATCAAATTGATGCACAACGCTCCAAAACTAGTCAATAATTATGCAAATCCATTAATATACGCTCAACTAATCATTACAATCCAATTTATAACAATTCCTAACCCCGATCGAAAAGTTGACAAAATTGCCCTCGGGCCCACGTGCCCGGATTCTGAAAATTTTCGAAGATTAAGCTTACCCATAAATCCACGAACTCAAATATATAATTTACTCTCAATTCCATACCCAAAATCGTGGTCAAATTCCAAGAATATAAATTTCTAGGTCTTTCTACCAAAATCCCAAATTTCTACCAATTTACATGCTAAAATACATACATAATCGATGTATTTAACTCAAGATGGATGGGATTAGCTTACCTTATCGTTGATGATGAAAAATCTCCCTTGAAGCTCTCCCAAAAATCGCCCAAGCCAAGAAAATATGAGAGAAAATTGCCAAATCCCGATTTTTAAAATACCTCTCTGCCTCCAGCACTTTCCGCACCTGCGGTTTCGCAGGTGCGGCCCCACTACTGCATCTGCGGTCCTTCCCAGGCTGCCCTTTGTCCTCTTCTGCTTCTTCTCCACCGTAGGTGTGGTCCCGCATCTGCGGAAAAACAATCGCATCTGCGGTCCCTTCACTTCCAGTCCAAAACCGCATCTGCGGCTCTTCTGGCCGCTTCTGCGGCTCCGCACCTGTGGCCCAATTCTCGCAGGTGCGGTTATGACAGCAACCAGCAAGTTCAGCCTTCCAAAAATTCCATTTTCGATCCGTTAACCACCCGGAATCCCCCGAGGCCCTCGAGACCCCAACCAATCATACCAACCAGTCCCAAAACACATTACGGACTTGCTTGAGGCCTCAAATCATATCAAACAACGCTAAAATCATGAATCGACCTCCAATCCAAGCTTTATGAACTTTAGAATTTCAAACTTCAACTTTCGATGTTTAAACTTATCAAATCATGTCCGATTGACCCCAAATTTTGCACACAAGTCATATTTGATACTACGGACCTACTCCAACTTCCGGAATCGGAATCCGACCCCGATATCAAAAAGTCCACTTCCGGTCAAACTTCTCTAAAACCTTCAAATTTCTGTCTTTAGCCAAATGATTTCAAAATGACCTACGGACCTCCGAATTCACTTCCGATCATGCTCCCAACTCCAGAATCACCATACGGAGCTATTCCCTGAATCGTAATCCCAAACGGACATTGATAACACTGAAATGTGCTTCAACCCAAACTTATGAAATTTCTTCCAAAATGCTAACTACCACAATAGGCGCCAACATATTCCTGGGTTATCCAAAACCCGACCCGGACATACGCCCAAGTCCGTAATCATCATACGAAGTTGCTGGAACCTTTGAATCCTGATTCCGAGGTCGTTTACTCACAAATCTGATCTTAGCTAATTCTTTCAATTTAAGGCTTCTAAAATGAGAATTTTCTTTCCAAATCAACTCTGCACTTCCCGAAGTCCAATTCCGACGATGCGTACAAGTCATAATACCTGAAGTGAAGCTGTTCATGGCCTCAAACCGCCGAAGAATAGGCCAAAGCTCAAAACGACCGGTCGGGTCGTTACATTTTCAAACTCAATAAGAGGTAAATTGGTTTCTAATTGATAGTTTCTATAGCGACTTTTAAGTGTAACAAAGAGTATATATAAAGAAAGAATTGGTATGGCGTGAAATATTTTTTTTAAATGTAAACAAATTATTTCGAAAAAACTCTTTACTTTTTTTTATTCAAAGATAATAAAAAGATAAGATATTTTTGAATATTAGTAGAGAGTTTTAAAATTATTATAATAGAAGTTATATCATGGATAAACTCAAAAAACCGAAATCTTTTGGAATATTTACATAATATCCGGCCATATTTATTGTTTACTTTTTATAGCTAATATAAATAGATGATATACCGACAACACACGATTATACACATATTATATGTGAATTATATATAAATTACACATCATTCAATTTTTTAATTTAAGTGGTCAGGTGAGCAACTATTTAGGCTGATTAGATAAAGCCAAAAGAAAAATATGAAATAATTTCAACCAAAGACTAAAAATATAATTAAAGTTCATATGTAGATAATTTTTATTAAAACTCATCCTTTTATAGTGAAATAAATTAATTTTTTGTAACAAAAGAAATAATGACATAAAAAATAAAATAAAAATAAAAAATATTTAAAAAAATGTTAGAAAGATCTAAAAACGAGAAATAAAAGATGACAACAAATTTCTTCTTATGTTTCATCTTTGTTGAGTATAAAAAAAATTGAAAGTTAATCTCATCGATTTCAAACTTTTTTTTTCCAGCTCAAATACATAGGTTATAAGATAAGAATATCTTAGAATTTTTTTTTTAATTTACATTATGTGTCATTTTAAAAAAAATACTATTACTAACAAACTGATATGATATTCGAATTTGAATTGGAATGCAATTTGAGTAGTTTTCATTGAGGTTAAGTCAAGTATGGTGTTGATAAATAAACTACTTGATAATTTTAAGACAATATATGCAATATTTTATAATAATAATCAACTAATTTAACATTTAATGATTCAAAGAATAAATTTTTTGTATATATAGGGTATTAAAAATTAAAATTTTGGGGCTAGAGATATCGACAAACTTAAAGCGGAGTCATACTAAAATAAATCCGGCCAAAGAATCATTTAAATTTTTAGATAGCCGATTAAAGTGAATTTTAAATTAAGGATAATATATTCACTTGCATCATTATAAAGATAATCATTATAATATATATATATATATATATATATATATATATATATATATATATATATTGTATCATTATAAAGATAATTATTATTATAATATATATAAAATTTTAGAAATTGAAATTTCAAAATAGAAATATTTTTTGAAAGATAAAATCATACCAAATAAGAGTTCAAGTCGTAGTATAACAGTCACGTCGTAATCAAAGAATCGTTTATATCGTGTCAACCTTTGTGCTTTGCCATAAATATGAGTTATTATTTCACTATGTGGCTATTTTTAGGTTCCAATGACACTTATGAGAATAGTGCAAAAATAAAACTATCACTACGAGAATTGAGAAAATGTTAGTCTTTTTTCATGTAGTGTTTCTTAATTAATATCTGACAATCTATAATTATTTAGAAGGTTTAAATATTAAGGTTATTTACATATAATTCAAATAACTCAGATATTTAACATTGTTAATATCAAAATGGAGCAAAAACGTTTCACTAGCTAAAGAATTTTTTATATTTTCAGATAGCCAACTAAAATGAGTTTTGAATTAAGAATAATATTTTCAATTACATTATTATAAAAATAATTATTATTGAAAAATAATATTTTAGAAACTGAAATTTTAAGAAAGAAATATTTTTTAAAAGATATCAACACACCAAATAAGAATTCAAGTAGTAGTAAAAGAGTTAAGTCTTATCCAAAGATTAATTCATTGTCTCAACATTTGATTGTTTTGCCATAAATATGAATTATTATTTTGCTTCCTGATTATTTTTAGGATCCAATGACACCGGCAAGAATGGTATCAAAAAAGAAAAATAAACGAAATGGTTAATATTTTTCATGTAGTTAATATCCAATGATTATCTATATTTACTAAGAAAGTGTAAATTTTAAGATTATTTACATACAATCCAAATAACTTAAATATTTAACATGATTAGTGTCCGCGCATCCGCACGAATATTAATACTAGTCTATTTAAATCAAGAGAAGACAAATAAATGCTAGCACAAATGGTTACGGGCAGCAAGTATAAAATCGGGCAACAAATAAATACTTGCACCAAAATAAGCAATCAACTAAGAGACTAATTTACATGGAAAACCTCTTCAATATGAAGAGTAAAAATTACAGGAACTCTGACCCGCAGAGCTCCACTAAATTAGTCAATAGAAGTTATAAAAGATCTCTAAATTGACTGCAAATCAAATGCCAGATCGAGAGCAATTATAAAAATAAGATTGCACCAAATAATTGAAGAAAAAGAAAAAATTCACCCAACAATGAGCTACTGCTCACGCCTCCGAAACTAAAAAGCCTCCAGATTTAATCTCTATCGTTCAGCTCTAAGAACCCCTAGTTAAAGTTTGAACATGATCCAACGAATAACGAGTTAAAAAACGTAGCTTGAAGTTGACTTGTAATAACCCGATAGGTCATCTAGAGTTTTAACCCTTAATTCTGTATTTCGAAATCTCAAATAGCTTTGTTAAGACTTGCTCGATTTGCGTGCGCAACTGTATCTTTTTCGGAAGACTTTTATGTGAAAAATTGATTTAAATGTGAATTCGTACTTTTAAACTCATTTGAGCTGACCTCGATCAACATTTGGAGCAAACGGACCTAGATCTGTATTTTAACGGTCCCTATGGGTCGGTATTATGATTTGAGACTTGCCGTATGTCTGGAATCGAATTCGGAGATCCCAAGCTTGATTTATCGCAATTTGTTAAAAATTATAAGTTTAAAGGCTTAAAGAATTCATAAATTTGACCGTAGTTTGACCTTGTTGCTACTGGGTTCGGATTTCGGTTCTGGAACTTGGTATAGTTCCCTTTCAAAATTTATGTCTTGTCTTCAAAATTTGATGCATAACGGAGTTGATTTGATGTGATTCAGATGTGCGGTTGTTAAAATGAAAGTTCCTAAGTTTCTTTGAAAAATTCATTCGTTTTGGTCTCCAATTCGTAGTTCTAGGTGTTATTTTGGTGTTCTGGTCGCGCGAGCGAGTTCATATGATATTTTTGGACTTGTGTGCATGTTTGGTGTCACGACCCAAAATCCATTAAGGTCGTGATGGCGCCTAACATTGCCGTTAGGCAAGCCAACAATAAATGATTAACTTATTTACTCATTTTAGTTTCTTTGATATCATATTTGCATTAATTAAATAAAAAAAATAGAATTTACAGAGTAAAAATCAAAATATTTTCCACAACTAGAATAATGAATAACCCATACGCATCCCAAAATTCAGTGTCATAAGTGCATGAGCATCAACTAGAAATATGGTAAAATATAACATTTGCCTAGAATACAAATTAGACAAGAGAGTGTAAATAACGTTGATGGAGACTCTGTGCGTTGTGGACTCGTAACATGGCATGCAGTTCACTTAAGTCCTCGCAATAACCATGCTTCTACGCCTACAAGATCACTAGACATATATGTACCTGCACAAAATGTGCAGCAAGTATAGTATGTGTACGTAAATCAATGCGTACCCAGTAAGTATCCAGTCTAACCTTGAAGAAGTAGTGACGAGGGGTCGATTCCGACACTTACTATGGGCTAACCATAAAATATCGATATTATAATTAAGCATGGATTGTATAAAGCAGCTGAAAACTGAATAACAAGAAGTAAGTAAACAATTCTTTTACTAATAGGAAATTTCCAAATTTATTTTCGTCATTTAACAATTTATATCTCAAGCCAGTGAAGCAATATCAATTGTAATTAGTCCAAAGATTTATCATGTGCAAGTTATGCCGAGGTCGTACGACCCGATCCAACATAAAATATTTAAACTGTGCACTATCGAGGGCCGAACGATACGAACCATAAATGCATCTATCTTCTACCGAGGCTTTTTCCTCCACAAAGGAGAAAATACATTAAAACAACCAATTCAAGATTTATTAAGGGGCTAATACTCAAACTAATACCAATTCTTATCAACGGTCAAGTGACCCGTCCAAAACTCAAGTAAATGAAGTTTAACCTTTTAAAATTCTTTTATAAAGTTTCAATATGAGTTAAGCAATTAAATTAACAAGTAGGGTGCAAACATCACAAGTATAACATGATTTGGGTCCTAAACTACCCGGATATAAGCATAATTAGTAGCTACATACAGACTTTCGTCACTTCGTGCGTACGCAGCCCCCACAAATAGAATCACATATTAAATCAATTCACTTATGGGGTTAATTCTCTCTTAAAATGTTAGAAAAGCGACTTACCTCGTCTTAAAGCCCACTTTCCGATCACAATTTCGCTCTAAAGCCCAACTTGGTGTTGTTCAAACCGAAACTAGTCAAACAACGTGCAAATTAATCAAAAATATACTCCAATGCTTGAAATTTAACAATTTATAAAAATTTCCAACTCTGCTCGAAAATTTGGCAGTGGGACCGTCTTGGAACACGACGAAAGTCATAAAATCCAATAACCCCTTCTGATGCGAGTTTAACAATACCAATTTTATCAAATTCCGATTACAACTTGACCTCCAAATCTTAAATTTTCGCTCTTGAAATGTTTTGCAAAAAACTTAATTTCTTCCATTTAAATCCGAAATAAATAATGAATATAACCATATAATCAAGAAGTATAATTACTTTCGGATATAGAACACTTACCCAAATCCCATATGGTGAAAATCGCCTAAAAATTACTTCAATCCGAGGTCTATAGCTCCAAATATGTTAAAAATGGCTGAATTCTCGAAATATAGCTTCTGCTTAGGTGTTTACACTTCGCGATCGTGAAGCACAACTTTTTGCAGCCGAAAATTGTGCCTAGCTCTTCCAAATAGCCTCTAGTATAATGGTAATAATTTTTTTTTTACAAAACTCCAAATTACAAATGGTTTAACTTTTTGAAAGCTAGACACCAAGGGCTACAACTTTCATGTTTTGTTGATCTCTCAGTTCCTTATAGATTACGAGATATAAGCTGCCAAAATCAGCCCTATGCAACACAAATTTCATCGTCGCGATTTACAAACTCTTCTCGGATAGGCTGTAGTGTACCACTCATAACTTTTTACCACTTATAACTTTTTGTACACAACTCCAAATGCCAAATGGTTGGATTTTCTGAAAACTAGACACAAAGGGCTACAACTTTTATTTTTGGATTATCTCCAAATTTCTTATAGATTGCGAGATATAAGCTTTCAAAGTCGGGTTACTGCAGCAGAAAGTTTCCTCTACGCGATCGCGAAGGTCTTCCACGATCGCAAATCCCTGGCCAATTCCTCCCATTTTACTCATCGCGATCACGTCCATTTCCCTGCGATCGCATAGACTGTAGCCAAAAACCAGCAGCTAAAAATGGTCTAGAAATGATCCGAAACCATCCCAAAACTCACCCGAGTCCCTCAGGACCCTGTCCGAACATACCAACAAGTCTCAAAACATAATACGGACTTAGTCGAGGCCTCAAATCACATCAAACAATGCTAAAAACACGAATCACACCCCCAATTCAAGCCTAATGAAGCTAAGAAATTCCAACTTTCACATTCCATGTCGAAACCTATTAAATCAATTTCGATTGACCTCAAATTTTGCAAACATGTCATAATTATCATTACGGACCTACACCCACTTCCGGAATCAAAATCCGATCCCGATATCATAAAGTCCACTCCCGATCAAACTTTCAAAAATCTTCAACTTTCAGTTTTCATCAAAGGACTCTGAAATGACCTACGGACCTCCAAAATCCACATCCGGATGCGCTCCTAAGACCATAATCAACATACGGAGCTATTCCTACTCTCGGAATCCCAAAAGGACAGTGATAACATTAAAATATACTTCAACCCAAACTTATGAAATTCTTCCAAAATGCTAACTTTTTATGATAAGCACCGAAATGCTCTCAGGTCACATAAAACCCGATCCGGACATACGCTCAAGTCCAAAATTATCATACGAACCTATTGGAACTTTC